>NC_134581.1:28797500-29999166 GCF_037038515.1 Microtus pennsylvanicus
TTCATTGCAAAGTTCTTGTTACAGCCTCCACGGGGCCCAGCCTACTGTGTTCAAAGCTATCAAATGTGGGCAGAGGCCAGAACCAGTTTTTACAGCCAAAGGAGTCTCCCTCCGGCACGGACTTCGTCTGTGACTTAAATTCTGCTGACAAAGACTTAATTTAGGGTAAATTGCACAGGATGGCAGATCTGGTGTCTGGAATATAAAAATAATAGCCATTGTTCACGGGGGACCTAGTGTGTGCTGGACTCTACTGTTAGTGTGTCACGGGCCTCTCTTTGCATCTCACAGCCATCGTAAGTGGCAGGAAGTGTTCACAGAGCCAGCCTTGAGCTGAGAAAATAGACATGCAGGAAGATTGGCTGCTCAACACAGTAGGGACACCAATGGCAGAGCCAGGTTTCCCAGCTTGGCTCCCGAGCCCAGTTCTTCACAGCAGGAGCACAGTGCTGGGCCTTCACCAGTTTGCCTGAGGCGTGGGACCCTAGCCGCACTCTGTCGACTGTTAAGTTACTGCCCACTCCCTAGGCAATGTAGGCAGTGGGTCTGGATGATTCTCACAGCGGAAATAGAAGACGGTACTAGTAAAAGACAGTCTGTGCAGCTCCTCCATTTGCTAGTCATCTCTGTCAAAATTAAAGCGACATTTTGCCTGTAAGATGTCCTTCAAAGTCAAAGGCGTGTTAGCTGTTTCTCAGTCTCCCTATCTCTAAACTCCAGGGTCAAAGGGAGAGAAACGGATGGAGGGACAGCAGATCCTGAAAGAGACCAACACAGACTCCAGCTGTGCCCACGGCACTGTGTCCCTGCCTTGATTTTAGAAGACATTTTGGGAATCATCTCAAAACCTACCCACCACTGCCCCTGTGTTGTGGGTCTTTATCACTGTGTGCTCATAAATCATCCTGACACTCACTTGCCTAAAATAATCCTTCATTTATTTTTCTCATGAATCTGCAGTTTGGGCAGATCTGGGAGCAGACAGGTGCCCTGTTTAGCAGGAGTCACTTGAAGACTGAGCGGACAGGTGCCCTGTTTAGCTAGAGAACCTAAGATTAAGGCTGCCTGAATGTCAATGTTTCAATTTACTCCCCAGACTGAGATTGGGGTGTGTGGGTGTGTGTGCACGTGCGTGCGTGTCTGTGTGCCTGTGCGTGTGTATGTGTGTGTGTGTGTGTGTGTGTGTGTGTGATGCTGGCTGTCAGCTGAGACACCACAATCTTTCAGTGGGATGCCTTACAACATGGGACCTCAGTGCCTCTGGCAAGGATCTCTGGAAGAGAGGACCAGCGGGTAACCAGGGTGTCGTTTAGTATTTAGCCTCAGATTCAGTCACTTCCAAAAGTCCCTGCAGAGGTCAGAAGAGGGTGTGGGATCATCTGGAACTGGATCCGCTCACATTGGTGGGCTGCCATGAGGCAATCAAGCCCCGGTCCGCTGGAGGAGCAACCAGTGCTCAGAACCACTGAGCCATGTTTCCAGGCCCCTGCTGGCTCATTTTTAATCACCTTTGAATGCTGCAGAGTGGCTTCTCTGGGTCTCTGATCATTAGTTACAAAGCCAAGCCTGACACAGAAATCCTCTTCAGTGACAGTGTGGGATACTTTGTGACCGTGACCTTGAGCATGAAAAGGGGAAAGGAAGGTGAATGGAAGAAGACCAAAGCCATGTAGCTGCTTTGGATAGGGCCACCTTTGGATTTTCTGTGACATTGAGGCCAGCAGGGCAGAATAGGAAAACAATTGCATGAAAAATACAAAGAAAAGGACATTTTCCCACTATCTCAAGCTTTTCCTGGAGGCCTTATAAATAGCACAAGTGACTAACCGGTCCCTTCCTTTCCCTTCTCTGCCACATTCTGGGTGACAAGGCAGAAAAAAAAAAACCCAGATAAAGCCTCCAGAGTGGCTGCATTTCTCTGTGTTGTCCATGTTAGGCTTCCTGATCCAAGTGGCTTGGAGGATGAGCAGTCAAGTTTAAAATGCAGATTTTATTCTCTCTCTCTCTCTCTCTCTCTCTCTCTCTCTCTCTCTCTCTCCCTCCCTCCCTCCCTCCCTCCCTCCCTCCCTCCCTCCCTCTCTCTCTCTCTCTCTCTCTCTCTCTCTCTCTCTCTCTCTCCCTGTGTGTGTGTGTGTGTGTGTGTGTGTGTGAGAGAGAGAGAGAGAGAGAGAGAGAGAGGCGGAGGGAACACCTGAGATAAAGGAGGTGACCACAGGTGGGGAAGGCCCACGGCCAGTGTGGGTTAGTCAGAAGCATGTTTTGAAATACTAGCTAATTTTTTTCTGTGCAATATGCAACTTTAATTTTTCTTTTTTGTTTTTTCTCTTTAGCTTTACAGCATGATGTTTGATTCATAAAAATCAGGGAAATGTGATATGAGAAATGAAGAGTAGTTTGGACATGGCCCCCAGAAGATTTTCCCCGCTAACAACACTGCTTGTTATGACTTTTCTGAATATTCTCAAACTGACTTTTCCGACATTAAGTTTGACATTTTGAAGTCAAAACAGGACGTGAAGAAAAAGACATCGTGTGACTCGGAAGTCTGCCATTCTCATCACGGGAGAGGGTTAACCCATGGAGCCCATGAAATGCGATCTCAGTCCATTTACTTCCTAAAGGCCTTATCTCCAAATGCTGCCACAGGGGAGCTAGGACTTCATCATATAGGTAGAGGCAGATACAAGAATTCAGCCTAGAAGGAACAGGTTCTGGAATGTTCTAGTCATTATGGCAAGCACCCGTCTTTCCCCGGAAGAACCTGCAAAGCTCTCATGCCTGTTGTTCACCTGTCCTGGGGCAGGGGAGGGGCGGGTAAAAGCTGCAGTGACTCAGGAGCCTTGGAGCAGCATCTGAGACCAAGTTCATAAGACCTGACTAGTCCTGCAGGCTGTGGAGGAACATCACAGATTCTTCCCGAGGAAGGGCTTGGGAAGAGGCCAGGGTCAAAAGAGAAGGCTCAGTGTGAGGGGACCTGACAGCAGAGGGCAGTACCCAGGTGTAGGCACATTCTTAGCTTGACATTTGCAGGCTGCGGGCAAGGCCATCAAGCTCTCCGCCCCTCAGTCCCCTTAAGTGTCCCTCTGTCCCTCTATCACAAAGGTGTTGTGAGTGGCATGAGATAGCACGCTAACAATTCAAGTTGTCAGAGCCACAGTCTGGCATGTAGTACACGCAGAGGAAAGGCTTAGTAGCCACACTTGTTGTTTTAGCTATTTTTCTCTCTGTGTGATAAAACACCATGACCCAGAGCTACTGACAGGAGGAAGAGTTTATTCTGGTTGTGGTTCCGGAGGGCCAAGAGTTCCTCTTGGTCAGGAAGCGTGGCAGCAGGTGGCAGGCACAATGGCTGGAGCAGGAAGCTGACAACTTACATCTTTAACCACAAACACAAACCAGAAGATGGCTGGCAAGGCATTTTAATCTCAAAGCAGCCCCTAAAGTCCCCCAACCCCCAGGGATAGAAGCTATACCACCTAAACCTTTCCAAACCGCACTACCAACTGGGGATCAAGCGTTCAAGTGACCAAGCCTATAAGGGACAACTCTTACTCAAACCAGCACACAAACAATTGCAAACAGCACCGAATCCAGATGAGACCAGACATACCCTTGTGCTTGACAGAGCTGGAACACAGTGGCAAAGAGGCAGAGACCCTGTGGCAGATGTTACAAATTGCCAGATGATATGAAATACTATCACCAGATCCAACTAGGGCTAAATAACACTTTCATGGGGCCGAGTTATGAGAGTCATATGTTTCAGAGTTACACCAACCAGATTTTTAATAAAATGAAGAAATAAAAACATAGCACAGGTGATTAAATGTCTAGCATTTCAAATGAGATAGAGACAACTTTAGCCTACAGTAATCAACATTTTCTATCATGAAAAAGCATGCCTTGTAGTTGGGCACCCTATATACTAAAATTGAAATACTACAGAAAATATTAGCACCGTCCCAAGCAATGTTGAAATGTAAGTTCACTAAGTGTTCTATAGAAAAGAAAACAGGTACATGGCATGGCCTAGGTATGGTGGTACACGCCAATATTCCAAGTCCCTGGGCAGCAGAGGCAGGAGGAAGAGAAGTGCAGGATTTTTGACTATCTAGCAAAATCAAGATTATTCTGGCCTTGAGACCCTGTTACAAAAGGAAAAGCAATAACAATCACCTTTGGAAACTCAAGGGTTGGGCTGGGAGACAGCTCCATCAGCAAAGCCAGTGTGAAGACCTGAGTTAAATTATAAATTATAAGTACTCTTATCTATAGCATGCTTTGTTTCTCTTGGTCCACCACCCACCTCCCAAACCATGACATGGATACTTATCATTAGTTATGAATGCTCGCCTTTATTTTAGCTCTTATTTTAATCTGTTTCTCTTTATCTAAATTTTGCTTAGGGGATTTTTACCTTTCTTTCTGTATACATTACTTGCCTACTGTCTCCATGGCTGGTTGGCAGCTGCCTGGCTTCTGGCCCTGGACTCATCTCTCTCTTTTCTTCTTCCTTCTCTTCTTCCTTCTTGACCCTAATTTTTCTTCCTACTTCTCTCTAATCACCAACCCCACCTACACCTTTCCTGCCTAACTTTTTATTAGACCAATCAGGTACCTTAGGCACACAAGGTGAAACAATTCCAACACATCTTTACTTAATTAAACAAATGAAGTGAAACAAATACAAAACATCTTTACATCATTAACAAATTGTAATACAACTTCACATAGTTAAAGTGTTTTTCCCTAGCATAAACAAATGTAACACATCTTTACCTAGTTAAAATAGTATTCCACAACACTTGTAAAAAGCCTAGTGCTGTGTATAATCTCACAACCTGGGAGCAATGGCAGGTAGGAGGATGCCCAGAGCTGGCAGGATAGCCATTTCAGTCAACCAGCAAGCCATTTCAGTCAACCAGCAAGCCATTTCAGTCAACCAGCAAGGTTCAGTGAGAGACCTTGTCTCAAAAAATAAGTCTGAGAGCAAAAGAGAAAGACACCAAAGTCAACTTCTATCCTCCACGTGTGTACATGTGTACAAAACACATGTGCATGCACACATATACATTGCACACTCATGCCTACGCACACACAAGCACTCACTCATGCACACAATATCTCTCGGGGTAGTTAAAATAGAGTAGCCAGATAACCTAACAATGGTATGTGAAGTCACTAAAGGATGGAAGGGGAGAACTATCCCAGATTCTCCCTCCCCCAGTGCTGGGAATTGAATCTAAGGCTGCACACACTCCACCACTCAGCTGTATTCCCAGGGCGACCTCTTCCCACCAACTTTTATAGACCAAGCTAATTCGCAATAATTATGAATAGTTCCTTAACTAGTAATTCAACCCTACCAAATCCAATACACCTTATATATAAAATATTTTGTACATTATAGTTGCATGCGCATGGGACTCCGGTACTTGGAAATTAGAAGGAGCGGCAAGAGCTCAAGGCTGTCATCGGCTACACTGAGCTCTTGAGGGTAGCCTAGGCTACATATGACTTTGTCTCTAAAGCCAGAAAAGGGCAGGGCAGATGGCTCAGTGATTAAAAGTGCATTCTGTTCTTTCAGAGGAATCAAATTCAGTTCCCAACACCCACATTTGGTGGCTCACAAATGCCTGTAACTCCATGTCCTTGGGATCTGACTCCATCTTCTGGCTCCTTGGGTACCTGCCCTCAGATACATTCATGTACATATAATTTGAAAAAAAAGTAAATCTTTAAAAAGAACAAACAAATAAATGACGTAAGGGAGGGCAAGAAGAATGAGTTCTGTAATAAAGAACATTTATTTTTACACACTGAATCATAGAAATGCAATCTCTCTCAGTGACTATCTGGCTTTGTTTTAAGGGCGATAGACGAACTAATGACCACTGGCATGAACTGATCAGCTCTTTCTTGATGTGGGAGTGTCATATATCAATCTGTTGATTTCTTTGGCTAAGCAATAAAGAAACTGCTAGGCCCATTGGATAGGCCCACCCTTAGGTGGGTGGAGTAAACAGAGCAGAGCGCTGGGAGGAAGAGGAAGTGAGGTCAGACTCCACAGCTCTGCTCTCCGGAGCAGACACCTCAGGAGATACGCCATGCTACCTACTCCAGGGAAGACGCACACTATGAAGCTCCGACCCAGGATGGACTTAGGCTAGAATCTTCCCGGTAAGCGCACCTAGGGGCGCTACACAGATGATTAGAAATGGGCCAGAGCAGTGTTTAAAAGAATACAGTGTCCGTGTAATTATTTGGGGCATAAGCTAGCCGGGCAGGGCAGGCGGCTGGGGTGTTTGGGGACGCAGCCCCACCGCTGCCCATATTACAACACTTTCTCTATAAATTATAAAGTTTTAATCTAAATGCACTTATTTATTTTTAACATAACAATAATTTTCAAAGCATACAAAAAGAAAATTCAAAGCACTATTATTGCTCTATGAGTCAGAATTTTCCCTGTGGCTACCATCATAAGGATTTACTTCAAATTGTTATAGATGTCTACTTAAGCATTTTTTATAACTAAGTTTAGACTTTTCTGTTGCATTTGAAATAACTTTTATGCTATGCACATGCCCCTAGGAATAAAAATGTTTTTCAAAATATTTCAACACCAAAAGAATATTCTACCATGTGAGTAAATTAGGGTTTATTAAAACTTTCCTCTATTAAAATGTTTCTCTTATTCCTTTGTTTGTGGACATGTCCATTGTTCTGTTTCCCATTATGACTAATGAACTGCAATAAATCCTCTCAGTTAGACCACCAGGAATGCCATATTCTATATTTTATCTATTGAAAATATTAAATTTTAAAAAGATACCATCTCCATATGTTTTACATTATTTTTAATGATTATTTATTTTTATTTTCGTGTGTGTTGGTGTTTTGCCTGCATGTGTGAAGGTGTTGGGTCCCCTGGAGCTAGAGCTACAGATAGTTGTTAGCTGCTGAGAATTGAACCCAGATCCTCTGGAAGAGCAGCCAGTGCTTTTAACCACTGAACCATCTCTTCAGATCCATGTTTTACAGCTGTGGGACAATGGTTTTACCCTGTAAAGATTTGTTTCTTGAACTTATTTAATAAAATGCTGATTGGCCAGTAGCCAGGCAGGAAGTAGAGGCGGGGTAAAGACAACAGGAGAATTTTGGGAAGAGGAAAGATCCAGTCTGCAATTGTCACCCCGACACAGAGGAAGCCAAACACAGAGCAAGGAAGATGTGACTCCTTCGCCAAAAAAAGTACCAAACCACATGTCTAACACAGACAAGTATTATGGGCTAATATAAGTTATGAGTTAATAGGAAGCTTGAGCTAGTAGACCAATCAGTTTATAATTAATGTAGACCTCTGTGTATTTCTCTGGGGCTAAACGGCTGCGGAACCAGGTGAGACAGAAACCTCTGTCAGCATTTTACATTACCATTTTCCAACTGCTTCCCAAAATTACTGTCTAAATTTAAACTCTTTTAAAATTATTTTTTTATTTTTTAGACAGCCCTCAAGTGGACCTAGAGTTTTTTATGTAGCTGAAGATAGCCTTGAACTCTTGACTGTCCTGCCTCGAGTCTCAAATGCAGGGATTACAGATATATGCCACCATAATCATTCTTATTAGAACTCTGACAAACAGTATATGAGGCGACCCTTATATTGCTATGGGTGACTGACGTGTTTTCTTTAGAAACCTTGTTGGATAATTCGTTTCTACAGTCACCTATTCATAAATTTATACATATATGGAGTGTGTGTTGTTATGTGTGTGTGTGTGTGTGTGTGTGTGCAAGCATGAGCCCCAGTGGATGGAAATGCAGAGGTCATAATATCTTCTTGACTCTTGCTTTCTTCCTTATTCCCTTGAGACAGGCTTTCTAGCTGAACATGAAGCTCACTGTTTGGACAGACTGGCTGGTCAGTGACCTGCAGGGATTCACTTGTTGCTACCCTTCCATGCTAAGGTCATGGCAACTTCTGGCCATGCACAGCGGCACAGGGGCGGCTTTACTTGTGTGCTTAGAATTTGAACTCATGCCCACTTGTACTGTCAGTGCTTACTCACTGAACCATCTCCCCAGCCCCCACTAACTAATTACCTCAGCAAAAAGTGAGTGTTTGTTTTGTGTCTGGGACCATTTTACATGTAGTGGTTTAACTATATAGATAGTCCCTGCCGTCAGGTAAGGGCTGTGTAAACCAGGTGAGAGACATAACCAGTAACAGATGGCAAAGCTGCTATGTAAAAACTGGGTTTTGTTCTAGATGCAATATAAAGTCATATAGTTGAGAGAGAGAGTAGTGGCATGGTCTGGTTTATAGATTTAAAAGCTCTTTCCCACTGACAGATGGTGAGTTAATAGGGGCAGGGGCAAGAGGTACATCCAGTGGTCTCGGTTTATCCTTCTGGGTTGGAAAATGGGTAGGGCAGCCTGAACGGATAAGGTACAAGTGCAACTGATGAGAGGTAGATTTCACACTATTTGCAAAGGTTTTTAAAAATATAACTCTGGTTTATCTTAGTCTCTTTTATTTTGCTGGAACTATATTCCAAATATTGTTTGTCTTCTATATTTGAGTGCAATATTTGATGTATCAAAATTTAACTTTTTGTACAAGTCTTGTACTACCAGAACTCGGGAGGCAGAGGCAGGAAGATGGCTGCAACCTCAAGGCTAGCCTGTACTACACAGCAAGTCTGAGGCCAGGTTGTCTGGTGAGAGCCCAAGACAAAAATAAAATAAGTTAACTTTCCATGTACCAAGTCTTTTCTTGCTTCGTAATTTCCTTTTGCTCTGGTGTGAGAAGCAGAGGAAGCCCTGATTGAATGTGTGAGGAGAGGATGGAGTCCTGAGTGACTTGTGTGCTGTTGACATAAAGCACAACCATGTTAAGCATCCCAGTGCTTAACATGTTTGTTAAGGTTTGTGTGTGTTTTCATTTAACAGAAGATGTGGAGGACAAGAAGCTAAGCTAAGGTATTCCCCCACTGAGGCAGAGTTATGAAGACATAGGGAGACAGGGCAGGTAAGAGTGGGCTCTTTAAGACCCTGGCTTCTTATTCCCAGAAGACATATTGAAGAGAGGTGACAGAAAGGCAGAAGGACAGGGCTCTAAATAGGAACAATGGGGGAAGAAGAGGAACCCAGCACGCTACAAAACACCCAGCCCATAGTTGGTTTAGTGGACTATGTTATGCCCAGATCACAGAGTCCCCAAAAACTGACTTGGAGACAGAGTCCTGTATGTAAAAGCAAAGAGCCTTTTTACAAGCTCAGACTCTCCATGTGTCCAAGGTACGGGTATGATTGGAGAGCCCCAGCTCAGTTGGGGTGGGGTTTTTATAGTAGCAAAGGACGGGGTGAGGAATTTCTAAGGTTAAGGACACCTGATGGGCTGACATTTGTCTAGGGTTGTCCTGGTGAAAAGTGATGGGTATGTGCTGGCAGGTGATCCTATCTACAATGGTTGGAACATTAGGAACTTCCTTTGGATGGTCTGTTCCTGAGTGGTGCCTAGGTAGTCTCAGTTTGTGGTCTTTCTTGGAACCAGGTATTGCCTTAGGGTAAACTACTGAGACTTGAGCCTCTATTGAGCTTGTCACTGGGTCCCACAGACTACCACGTCTTGAACCTCTCCCACACAAAAGGAAGCTATTTGCTCACTGTCAATAAAACTGTTACTTTGGTTTCTCTGTAGATTGGTCTTCTGTCTTTCCTGGATGTTCAATTATCTGTCTGTCCCCCAGAAGGAGCTCAGAAATCCCCTAGACCAGTGGTTCTCAACCTTTATGATTCTGCAAACCTTTAATACAGCTCCTCGTGTTATGGTGACCTCCCCAACCATAAGATTATTTTCGTTGTGCTTCATAACTGTAATTTTGCTACTGTTATTGAAAGACCCCCAGTGTAGGGAGACTCTCACTCAAGTTTTGGGATAACATGACCCCCTCAGTAACTCATAAGAGATTGTCCTTGCTGCAATCACATGAGGTTTATTGACAGGACAGGAGCCAGTGCACAGGGGCCGAGACTCATAACCCACACAAGGGAGGAGTTCGACCTTGAATAACTGGGAGAAGTGGTTTTTAAGGGAAGAAACCATAACCCAGCAATCCCAAGGGGGTAGGGAGGGCGTCATTGAAAATACCAGTGATAATCACAAGGGATAACTCGGGTAACTCCCTGTTTCTCAAGATTATTCTCAAGATTATAATCTAACTTTATCTACAGCTAGTTCCTGAAACAGAATCACTGAACCTAGATTTTTGGCTCTATTTTTCCTGCTAGCGGGGTCTGGATTTATCCAAGTCTTTCATTATAATTCATAATGTAAATATTTTTGGAGATAGAGGTCTGCAAAGAGATTGCAACTCACTGGTTGCTAGCTGCTGCCCTAGACAGATGTTAAACCACTAGTTTTTGGAGTTACCTTAGCTGGAATGACTTTGGGCTGCACAGAGCTAAGTAAGAAAAGTGACACTTAGGCATAAGTGCTTATTGCTCACAGTCGTGTCCCCCTCCCGCCCCATTTCCCCCTCTGCCACACACACACACTGTGAGGACAGGAGAGGTGGGGAGTAGGTTTGACTGCTGCCCTTTAAGGTCACCTACTCTGTTGACCAACCATCCTTGTTTTCCCAGGGTTAGTTTCCATAGCAGTCACCTTCCTCTGCCACCAAAACAGTTACATCATCTGCTGTCAACAGGGGCTGTTCCACCGCCAGCTATGTGACCTGTGCACCCTTTAAAGGTGTACCCCCAGGCCCAGCTCACTCTCTTTGACTCTTGCTCTCTTGTCTCTCATCTCTCTCTTGCCTCTTCTTGCCTCCTGTTTTTCTTCTTCCTCTTGTCTATTTTCCTCTCCCAAGTCCCCACTCTTGCAGGGCCTTTCACTCTCCTCCTCCCCCAGTAAACCTCTTGCGCTAACTCTGGTGCACGTCCTGGTCGTGTTTGTTTAACGGCATACCTTGGCAAGGCTTGCTGTAAAGTACCCACTTCGCCTACTTTTTTATTTATCATTTTACCCCGGACTGTCTCAGTTTCAACAAGTCTCATCTTAGAAAAACTGTCAGTCTGGGACAAAGTGTGAGGTTTCCCTACCCCACATTCTGTCTAGTGTCAAACACACTCAGAACTGAGTCGGAAGGCCAGGAAAAGCCCTGCCGGAAGAGGTATGCAGTGGGTGGGGGCTTTGAATGGACTCTTTACATTCACCTCCCTGCGAATTCCTTCATGATAAAGAGCCGAGCCGCCGCCGTTAAGCCTCTGCCTCCAGACAGAAATTTGCTCTCCTGAGATTCCCCACTCACTTTCATAACTATTCGTGACCGCAGAGGCTTTACTCTTCCTAGATAAGTCATAGTACCTCTCTAGACAAACTGAAACAAGCTAACCTCTCTCTCTCTCTCTCTCTCTCTCTCTCTCTCTCTCTCTCTCTCTCTCTCTCTCTCTCTCTTCCTGCCCTTCTTCTGGAGAGCCAGCTTCTGTCTCTCTCCTTTCTCTCCCCCTCATCTCCCCTTTCCCCCTTCCCTCTCCATAACTCACTAAATAAACTCTATACCCCAGCTCCTCCCGCCACGGGTGGCCAGTTGCTGCTGCCTCTCACGGGACTGCTGTCCCTTGTGGTACCGGCCTTGGTTTACCTCTTTGTAGAAACATTTCTCTTTCAAACCTTACTCCTGATACCCACTTGTATTCTACTTTCTGTTGCTGTGTTAAAGACCATGACCAAAAGCATCTCAAAAGGAAAAGAATTTGGCTTATATGCCCCATCATAGTCCATCATTGAGGGAAGCCATGATAGGAACTCTGATGGGAACCTGGAGGCAGGAGCTGGAGCAGACTTACTGTCTTACAATAGCTCACTTATTTTGCTTTTGTATACAATATAGGACCACCTGCCTAGGGTGGCATCCCCCACAATGGCTAGGTCCTCCCGCACCAATCATTAATCAAAGACATGCTCCCCACTTACTTGCCTATAAGCCAATCTAATGGAGGCCTTTCTCAATCGCCGTTCTTTCTTCCCAGAGAATTCCAGCTTAGGAGGACAAAAGCTAACCAGCTCATGGTGTGCTCTGCAGAAAGAGTAGGAGCCTAACATGTGAGTCATCCATGTCACTGAAGTTGGAGATGAAGAAGGACACAGATTCCTTGGTCCTGGTGGCCTCCCCCTCAGGCCCATTCCATCTGCAGACTTGTTGTCATGAGGACAGTCCTTCTGCAGAAACAATAGCATCACACTGACTTCACACCTCAATATCTTTCCCTTCTGGGCCCCTTGTGGTGACTTCACTTCACTGATTAGAACTTGGGCAAATTACCATGTCTGATCAGCCTTTTCCTTACAGCTCTCAGCTAGGTGCTGCGTTGAACATCACAAATGTTCTGACGTTTCTTCTTGGGATGATTCTTAGCTGATATGGGGCAAAGGATCTTTGGCTTCCTTATGACTTCCAGTAAATAAACTTAAAAAAATTATTGATTTTTTTCTATCTTTCATATTGTATCTGACAAGCCATTTTCTCACTGGTTCTAAAATGATTTGTGAGCCCTGTTCAAAGCACCAAGAAAAGGAGAGAGTGCTGAAGTGTGACTGAGAATCTCAGGCATGCCTCAGCTTCACTATCTCAATCGCTTTTGTTCTCTCTCTTTTTGGCGTGTATCTCTCTCTTTTTGGTTCCTCTGCAAAAATATGGAGCTTTTCTCAGACTGTTTAGAAAATGGCCCCTGTCAAACTCTTAGTTTCTGAGACTACTCTGGAACTCTGTAAAAAAAGGAAGTCACTGCTCTGAACTCCCAGTTTCTCTCTTTTCCCTGGACTTGGTTTTCAGTTCAGCCCACAAAATAAAGTTCTTAGTTTCTTTCCAACCAGTGATAACCAGATCAAATTGCAGGCCTGAAATGTAAATGAGCCAGAATCTGAATGAACTTGTCCCTGGTGAAATTTCAACCTCACAGAAAACTGGGTCTGACTTCACTTTGAGAACTACTGCCTGGAGCCAACAGAAGTGAGACAGAGGACCGAGATTAAAGAAGCAAGTCATAAACACTTAGAGGAAAGAATTACTTCCCTAGACCAGGAGTTCATTAAAAAATCAGTTCTTAATGACCAGAACATAACATTATTGCTTACATAAGAGGTCCATTCTTCATTCATAGTACTTAACTGAATCACTAGTATTTAACACACAAAGCACAAATCATACTTTAAAATGCTGTAAGTGAAAAAAATAACAAAACAAAACACCCAGATAATGAATAAATAGGTTTGCTTAATGAAAAGGCTGTGTTTCCTCAAAGATCAGATGGAAGCCAACACTTTTCATGGCATGGGCCCTCAGGCTCATCATGGCCATCATCTGTTACATGATCTACAGACTATGGAAGCTTTTATACATGCCTCTTTAATATATGTTTGTATTTATGTATGTTTTACATATGTTTGTTTCTTTTACATGATCAAATGAACAATATTTTTGGTATATGAAAACTAGACTTCAAGTTTCAGCGTCTACCCGTGGCATTTTCTTAGAGTGTAGCCACGCTGGACACACCTTGTATGGCAGCATGGGTTGCGTAATTGGTTGCCCTGGAGTCTTAATGCCCACTCTCAGTAGAGGGGAGGAGGAGTTTGTCAACCGTGGCATGCACAACTGGTGTCAGTGTTTTACAACATTTCTCTCTTACTGATGCCACCAACTCTTAGCAAAAATGTCTTCAGACATTGCCATTTCCTTGGGAGCAATCCCCTGACTGAGGCTCTGCAGGGGACTTGAGTAGGTACAGGATTAGAAGGGGAAGGGGCACGGAAGATAAGAGGAGGCAGGGAGGATGGAAAAAGACAAGACGTATTTTTTGAGTTATTTTTTTAATACCATTTTTAATTTGAAACAGGAATGAGTGGTATTCAGAATGCCACCAAGCATAAACCACCCCTGGGTATCAAAGGTGAAGGGACCCTAAGGCCACTTGACTCTCAAGAGATGTGTCTTCCTCGGAGCAGCCCATCAGGAAATGCAGTAGGTTCTTTCCAAGTTATGTACTTATTTCAACCATGTGCACTTTCTGACACACTCCCAGTGGTATTCTGAGGACGTATATATTTACAATGTTACAGGTCTTAGACTTTGTTAGTTCAGATTCTAGAATGTTTTGTTCTGAGAGGGGTTAGAGGGTTCACCCTGGGGAAGCCCCTTTTTATGAGAGTTCTTTGTTTTTCAGAATCCTTCTTTTACTAATTATTTGACAATCTCATGCATGTATATGACCCTAGTCATCTCCATCTGCCACTCTCCCCAGACATGTCCAGCACGTCCCCCTTCCTTCCTCCATGTCTTCTTTTTAAACCTAAGAGTTCTTAGTTTAGTCTTGTTGAACATCTCCTGACTCAGCTCTGACCCCAAGGACTACCTACTTACCTGGATCTAGGAGTCCCATCTTGGGACCTGGTTAGGAACAAGAAAAGCCTGGTATTTCTGGAAGATGTCGGTGGGGTAGGCTCAAGAGTTCTTATGCCTGAGGATTCCCATAAAGGAAACAGATACAGACCAATAGGCTTACGCCACAGCTAATGGGAGAGAAGGCCCAGAGTACAGTAAGCAATGTATCTGGTCCTCTAAGGCGAGTCGGGTCACTAAAATAAGCCATAACAGAAATTGCCTCAAAATACTGTGAGACGTGGAACACTTGCCTGTCTGAGTCATAAATATTAATAGCTTATAAGTAGTTTTCTATTTTGATTGGCCTATTTTCTGTAGGAGATATAGCTTAATATTGCTCAATTAGATATTCTTAATTTTATGTGTTTATATAATATAACTACTTGAAATAATGACCATCAGCTAATTTTTTTTATTTAGAAAATAAAACATGCTAATGATTGAAAAAATGGCCAAATAATAGTCAATGACCACGTAGATAATAAAACTTTGATACTAGACAGGAACCATTTGCTGCTTATCAGTGTTGACATCTAAGACCTAACCAATGGAAAGATCAAATCACAATTCCCTGAGTGTCAGATAGGTCTTTATCAGGTTTGGTAGAAAAGGATTCAACCCTGGTGTTTTTAGATGAGCCCAGCTGGGTGTGGAGGGCTGCCATGTGCACTGTCTGATGGTCTGTAGCATTCTCAGCCTTCATTCGCTTGATATAAGTGACATCTCCTCCCTTGATTGGAACGATTAAATGTGTCTCTGGATACTGCCAAAGGCCCCTAGGAGTCAGAGTCACCCTTTTGGATGGCCCTTTCTTCATAAGCCGTGGTCTTAGCTCATGTAGCCCACAGCTATCTTGGGTAGTTTGTAAACAGTAAGTTTCTTCCTTACAGTTCTCTTGAGCTAAGGAAGTCTAAAACTGATATCCCGATGGTTTGTTGTCTAGCAAGGACTTGTTTCCTGTCCTATAGATGGCATGTGTTCTGTCTTTATATGGTGGGAGGGCAAAGCAGCTCTCTCAGGCCTGGTTCATAGAGGACAATTTCTTTCATCGTGAGCTTCATCATCATGATTTTATCATTTCCCAAGGCTCTTTCTTTCTTTTTTTTCTCCTAGTACCAATATACGGGTTTCCAGCATATGAACTTGGGTAAAGCCCATATCTTCAGACAATAACAATTAGGGGGAAAAGAAGATAAGCATCTGTTGACCAACTTTGCAACCACATGGGTTTGAAACTTCAAAGCATGTATTATAATGTGAAGTCAATTGCATATGTGTATGTGTGTGTGTGGTATTCATGTATATTTTATTCTTGTTTATTTTCTGTATTGCCTATGACAGCAGAACAAAAACCACAGCACAGCGCTGGAAGCTCGGAAGACAACAAATATTTTTTTTGGCTGGGAGTGATAATCCTTGACAGGGCCAAGATCTGCGTCAAAAGCGAGAGTGGTGGGTTGGTGGGAGCCGGGTGAGGGTGACAAGGAGACACTCCTGCTGAAGTGGAGATACTCCTGCTCACTGGAGAACTTCCCTACCATCTACCAGAAGGACTGAGGGAGGACTGCAGGGGGAAAGAGATGGCCCTAACTAACCAGCAAAGGAGGGCTCTTGTTGGAATTGTATCTGTCTGCAGACACACATCTGCCCAGGCCTGGAAATCAGGCAGTACCAGCTTCACCCAATCAGGAGTTGTCCTAAGGGTGGCTCCATGAAAGAGGTCTGGCCATATAGGAATGAGAGAACCTGGAGGTGGAACAGTACCGTCTATGGCCTTCACCGAATAGTAGAACCTCTGTGAGCCTCCGCTTCTATATGTAAAATCAAGGGGACAATATTAACCCCTTAGCACTATGTGGTCATTGTAGGAGACATAGATGTAGAGCTTCTTGGTTTTAGACCAATAAGACAGAATTTGGAGGCACTGTGAATGGAAGCTGACTATCAGCTGACTTGTAAATGCCTCCCCTACACAAAACTTGCATCCAAAGTTGCTTTTATAACAGCAAAAGCTGCTTTTAAACCAATTTATTTGTAATTATAAATGTAAATCAATACCAGCCCCTAGTGAGTAGTTACTTTTACACGTTTGATTACTTTTTAAAATTAAAACTCTTTATCTGTGATACCATTTAAACAGATTCTTATTCAAAATCCGTAGTTTTGCTTATGATTTTCAACAAATCTGGTTTCTTATAATGAGTTGCCCAATGTGAGGCTCATTTTATACCGTGGACTATGTTCATGGTCCCTAGGTACAACAGGGAAGATAAAGTTTCCTTCTCGCTTTCTGCTGCAATCAGGGTAACTCCCAGTGTAGAGTCCCATGCTGGGTAGTGAGGTCACATATACATTCTAAACAAAGAGATTTGAAGTCGCCATGTGGGGTACCTCTGTCTTCCTGCGGCAGCAAAAAGTGCTTGAGTTTCAGTGATAAAACTTGACATTTCAGGCCTGAAGGATCAACTTCCAAGGCCAGGGTGTGGATTCTTCCTTGATAAGCACAGCAAAAAGACACTCTCTGACAGTTCAGAGTTTTGAGTTCTCTACTCCTGATTTCACTAAACTATCCCATTTCCTTCACTTGTGAGAAACATTGTTTGTCTGTTTGTTTTGTTTCTCCGAGACAGTCTTAAAGTGTATACCCAGGCTAGCCTGGAGTTTTTTTGTGTGTGTGTAGTTCAGGCTGGCCTTGAACTCACAAAGGCACTCCTGTCTCTGTCCACCTAATGCTGAGATTACTGATATAAATGACCATAGCTGGGAAAATAAAAATCTTCTCTGGCCGTGTCTCTTCAGCAGAGACAAAGCTATTCACACCAAGTTCCAGAATTTTGAATTTCTAAAAACAAGTGGAAAATTTCCAAGTCTTTTTTTTTTTTCTGTTGCTTCTCTGCCAGTTCCGTGCTGTTGACTCATATACAAGATTCTGCAATGCGGGCTCTTCGTGGCTCTCCTCTGTACCCTGGGGGTCTATGGCATCAGTCTTGCTGTCGGCCTCCTCTTCATCCAGGATTCTAGGAGTCAGTTTGAAGTCAGAAGGGTCAAGCACAGGGGAGCCACTGTCCTTGCCAGTCCCTATGTCTGTGGACCTGGAGTCGATTTTCCTAGAGGCATTCTAGGCGGTCCTCCAGTTGACCTCTCTGCATTGGCTACTGCTTCCTTCAGGCCCTCTTCCTTTCCCCTTCTTTTGCTGAGCTAGAGACGTGGGTACTGAGTTCATCAAAGCCATTGCCTGTCAGTGGGGAAACCCATAACTGCACGAACTGTATGTCATTAAACACCAGGATCCTAAATAAGACAGGAATCTCTTGACTCAATATGTCTTGGGAAACTTCGAAGTCCTGAATCCACTCCACAGTCATGGCCACTGATGTCACTTTGTCCAAATCCACAATAATAAGAAAAGGTTTTTTTTTTATTTAAAATTCTTTTCATAACACATATCTTGATCATGTTTCCCTTTCCCCAAATCCTTTCAGGTCACCTCTCTGTTTAGCCAACTTTAGTCACTCTATCTCTCAAAAAACAGTTCCAAAAACAAAAACAAACAAAAAACTAATAAGCAAAAATGTCCCTTAAACCCTCCCTCCAAAAACAAACAAAGAAAATGGAGGATTTTTTTGTGTGTGTGCATGTGTGTGTGTGAGCGTGTGTGTGTGCATGTGTGTGTGTGTTGGACAACTACCCCTGGGCATGGGGCCTGCCCTGGAGTACTGTTGATATACTTACCCATTGACACTCCACTGGAGAAAGTTGATTTTTCCCTTTGTCAGAAGGTACCAATTGCAAATAATTTCCACATTCCCTTTTCAGGGCTGGCATTTTGTCTGGCTTGAACGTGTGCAGGTCTTGTGTGTGCTGTCACAGTCTCTCTGAGTTCATGTGTGCTCCAGTCCTGTTGTGTTAGGAGAACACTGTTTCCTTGGAGTCACCCACCACCTCTGTCTCACACAATTTTCCTGCCTCCTATTCCATTTAGATCCCTGAATCTCGAGGGGAAAGGTTTTATAAAAACATTCTACTTAAGACTGCATGCTCCCAAGTCTTTCTGGACTGCAAGAAGCAGCTCTTCTGATGAGGGCTGAGCAATGTGCTGATCTCTGGGTATAACAATATCCAGTTGGGAGTCATTTTGTTGCTGTGTTCCTTCAGGAAGAATCATACATGACAGTAGATTTTCTCCCAGGCAAATGACCCATTATTTCAGGTTGGGTCATTTGGCCATTTTAACATTATTAGGTATAGGTTCCATCTCATAGAGCAGGCCTTAAATCCAAACCAAAAGTGGTTGGTTACTCCCATAATATTTGCATCACCGTTATACCAGTTTATCTTGCAGGCAGGTTGCTGTTGTAGGTCAAAGGGTTTGAATCTGAGTGATACTGATGATTCCCTTTCTTCTCTAGTAGTGTGTAGAGTACCACTCAACACCATGGACTAATTAGTGGGGGGGGGGCTTCTAGTTTCAGCTTGATTTTTCCATGTTCAATAATGTAAGTGTCCTCAGCAATAGAACCTTACCATCAGGTTGTAGAGAACAACCCACAGCCTTAGCAATATCCTGTGATATTTGGGTTAGGGGTTCCATGGGACTGCTTTAGCTGATGACTCAACAAGATGTAACCTATTCCTGGCACTGGAGGCTTAACTCGGTGGCATGAGATGTCTGGTCGGGGCATTGTCTCTCCCATTGTATGGTGACTCTATTGAAATTCCTTTCCTACATGTATATATTTTAGGATGTTCCTACAGTAGCAGGCTTCTACATGGATTTTCAAAAGGCCTTTGGTGTTAGTAGCCCTCTCCACATTCTGTCTTTTACCCGCTCTCCAATCTACTTCCCCATTTAACCCTCCCACTCCAGTTTCTACTTTCTCTCTCCCTAACACCATATTCCATAATAAAGCTTGCCTACCTGAGCTCCAGGCTGGTGTGGCCACTGGGGATCCCTGATAGAGAGTGGTTCTGTGTCGCAAAGGAACATGGATGGGATCAATGGGGGAGGCTTAAAGGAGCAGTGGGAAAAGAATGTTTTTGAACAAAATGCAGTTTGGACACAGCATCAGTGGGTTAGTTGATTCTTGACATGTCCATCACATAGATGATTGCTCTTGTTTTGGAGCTGACCCGAAGCTAAGAAGGAGTCGCAGCATGCCTAAAACCATAGATTTTTCTCATCCTGAGATTGGTAGGAATTTCACTGTCACTGTTTCCCTGCCTTACTCAGGCGCCAGCAGAAGCCAGCAGTTAGGCTTCCCTGAAACAACCCAGCCTGGCCTTCTTTTACTTCCTATATGACCTTATAATGTTTCTTCCCCTGGTCTCTGCTGCTCCCACATACACAAATGGAACACCCTTGCTGTTCTTGCCACAGTCAATGACATACCCAACTGGCCATTCTTCCCAGTGTGTAACTGTTTCCTGCCCCCTACAAATAAGTGAAATGTCCACTAACACAGCCTCCTGGGTGTGTTTTTTCCTTTGGCCCTGGCTATGTTTCCCCACCTCTTCCCAGGTTGGGCTCGTACACAATAGTCTGAGCATACCAGGATGAAGTGGGACTCAAGCCCAGCATTTTGCCTCAGAGAATGACAGGAACTGAAGGATAACTGTCCCAGATGATTGCATCAATGTACCCAGGAGTATCAGTCAAGGTATATATATTTAGACAAGTTCTGGACCTTCTGCAATTCATTTCATCGCCTGATCGAATATGATAACAGAGAGATTGAGTAAGGTCAACATGACACTATGGGGTCCAAGCTCTTATCTTCTCATGACTTTTGTTATGGACTAAACATGAAGTAAGCTTCATAGCCTCAAGTTTTGAATACCTAGTCCTCAGCTGGTGGTTCTGTTTTGCAAGAATATGGAAACGTTAGGAGATGTGTCTAGTTGAAAGTGGTAAGTTATTCAGAGCAAGTACACTATTTCTCGTCATTGCTGTTTTGCTCTCTGCCTCCTGGAGAGCCATGCAGTGAATAGATTTCCCTTGCCACATAAACGCAACAGTAACATTCTCTTCAAGTACATGGAGTTAAGCAACTATAAACCAAACTCTCTGAAATCATGAGCCAACTAACAATATATGTGTTGGTTACGGTGTCCATTGCTGTAAAGAGACACCATGACCATGGCAACTCTTGTAAAGGAAAACATTTAATTGTGGTGGATCACTCATAGTTCAGAGGTTTGGTCCATTATCATCATGGTGGGAATCAAGGCAGCACTCAAGCAGACGTGGTGCTAAAGAAGGAGCTGAGAGTTCTACATCTTGACTCACAGGCAACAGGAAGTGGTCGGAGTACCACTCTGAACTTGAGCATAGGATACCTAAAAGCCCACTCCCACGGAGATCACATATATATCAACAAGGCCACACCTTCTCCAACAAAGCCACACCTCCTAATCCTGTCACTCCCTATGAGTTTATGGGGCCAACCACACTCCAACTACCATGGTATGAAACCTGAGAGATAGGTTTGCAGGAGAACTGAGGCAAGCCCTTACTGGTTGTGCTAGCTAGTCTTAGCTGTCAATTTGACAATCCCTGGAGAGGGGACCCTCAATTCAGAAATTACCTGCATCAGATTAGCCTGTGGGTTTACCTGTGAAGCATTTTATTGATTGCAGATTGATGTGCGATTGCTCAGCTCACTGTGGGCAGTCCTGTGCTTGGGCAGGTTGGCCTAGGCTGTATAAAAAAAGATAGCTGAATGTGATCCTGAGAGCAAGTCAGTAAGTAGGATTTCTCCATGGTCTCTGTTTCAGCTTCTGCCTCCAGGTTCCTGCCTTGAGCTTCTTTTGCCTTGGCTTCCCTTGATGGTGGGCTATAACCTGTAAACTGAAATAAACACTTCCTCCCCACGTTGGTTTGGATCCATGCTTTATCATGACAACAGAATCCTAACTACAAGGTTTTTGTTGTTGTTACTGCTTTGTTTGTAAGCCATGTCCACTCCTCCCTTCTCCCTAAAAACGAGGTTGTGTCTGGACACTTGTAGCCAGGGAATACCACTTCTTAAGTCTGCTGGCATCTGGGTGCAACCTGTGAATTGTATACAGAAGCTCAGGCCTGGAGCTTAAGAAACTGTCCATCAGCCTCCTCCTTGCTTCTCCACCTCCATGAAATGAAACCAGTAACAGAGCGAGGGCCAGGAGCCAAGTCAGATTGCAAGCCAGGAGGAGAGAAGCTGTATCCCTGAATGGCCATGTGAAGCAGAGAAGTTCTGTTCATTCTGGACCATGAGATAAGAGAAATAATCTTCCTTAGTCTTTAGGATTGTTGGGGCTTTTGTTGCAATCATACAGACTTTCATGTAAAACCCCAAGGGCTCATGTGAAGAACCAAGGAAATTCTAATTGGCTGGGTCCCAGCCAGCACCTAAGCTGCACAGGGCCTGGACTATGGTAAGACTCAATACACATGTCAGTGTGCACCACTAAGAGCTGTCAAGGCATGAGGTCTCTGGCTGGTGGGAAAAACACAGCCTGAGCAAACCTTCCTAAATGGCAGGTTACAAATGATGAGGAGAAGAACAAACCACAAGACAAATGGTAACAAGTGGTTAAACTCAGGTGGGAAGCTTTGTGGGTACTGTGTAGAAATGACGGTTAATTATATGCCGTCACTTGAGTGATTCGTAGATAGTAATCACAGCCACTGTCATTTTCCAAAACAAAAGACTTATACATGCACAGACTACGCAGACAGGTAATTTCTTCTTTTAACAAGCTTGATGAGACATCGAGATTGCTATGCTGTAGAGGTCCGGAAGAAAATGAAAAACCATTGCCATAGCGTGCAGACTGAATACAAAGTAGCCGCTTAATTGGGCTGCAAGGCTAATTTTTTTTCTCTAACAAATGGCATGACTGTATTTGCTGAACATTTTCGAACATCATTTCTCACTATATGTGAAATGCTGCATTTAATACAAGAAGGAGCTCACAGATAAAAGAATAAGATACATAAAGATGCAGGGGCGGGCGGTGGGGGGAATGCTACGAAACCTAAGAAACTTCAGTGAATCATTGCCTTGGTCGTGTTGCAAGTTTCTGAGGTCCCTCTTATCACACGTGGTTGGAGGCTTAAAGTGAAAGAACAGAATACACGTTGCACACACACTGACCTCCAGCAAATACTACCCAGCTCTTGTCTTCCACTCCGGGATATAGTATTTTAAAAATTTGAAGGGGTGCATGTGATGGCTATTCTTCGTTATCAGCTTGACTACATCTGGAATTAACTAAAACCCAAGCCACTAGATCCACCCGTGAAGGATTTTTTGTTTCTTAATTAAATCATTTGAAATGAGAAGACTCACTTTTAATCCACATCACCAAGGTGGGAGGATCCACCTTTCATCTGGGCCACCCCTTCTGCTGGCAGCCCATATCAATGACATGGAAGAAGGAAGCTTGCTCTCCTTGCCTGCTCGCCCTCACTTTGTCTGGCAAACACATTCCCCCACTGACTTAGAGCCTAATTCGTCAGGACCAGCTGAGACATCCAGCCTCGTGGACTGAACAACCACTGGGTTCTTGGGTTTGTGGTTGGTAGGCAGCCATTGTTGGACTAGCAGGACCACGGGCTGCAAGCCGCTCTAATAAATTCCCTTTCTTTCTGGTAGACTCTGGAGTCCCAAAAATATTTCTTGCTTATCTCAAGTGCCTCGGTGTATCTGTGTGTTTGCATGCTCCTTCATCTGGAGCAAATGAAGAATACCTCATTTTGTAAAGCAACCAATATAATGGATCATGATAGACATCAGGGTGTCAGGTGCAGGCAAGAAATTCCTCCCCAGCAACTTAAGATGTTCTTACTGAAAGAAAATCCAATGGCTTACGTCATCCACTGAGAGTTTAAAAAAAAAGGAAAGAAAGAAAAGAAAAAGAAAAAACAAAACAATAGCTCCTCCTCTTTTCCTAGCAAAGGGGGCAATTACTACACGGCCACTGCCAGCAGAGCCAATCTGAACACTAAGGTCTGTCCTTATGTAGTTCTCTGGGTTTCTTTGACTACTTACTGGTCTGAGACCCAGTTTCCATGGCACCCCCAAACTGGGGAGTCCAATGCTCTCAGATCTGGGTCACTTTCAAGGTGGCTTCCCAGACACAGACTATGGATGGTTTTGCTGGTTTTTTGGTGAGTGAAATTTTGCTGTAAACTTTGTCACCTCACCTACTGGACTATGTAAATTTACCTCCTTCATGGCATTCACTGGAATGGGGCTGGGCTTTGCATGGTCAGTTCTCTGGTTTTAAAGTCACGTCTCCTGGAGGCTCCTGTGAGAACACTTGGTCACCAAGCTGGCAGCACTAGATGAGAAGGTTGTACAAACTGAAGCCTTGCAGAAGGAAGTGAGCCACCCCTGGGGACTGATCTTGAGGGTTCCTAGTATGGGGGTCAGGTGGGAATGGATACTTCTTCCCTTTCTACTTCCTGACTGTGAATGCAGTGTGGCCAGCAGTCTCCTGCTCCTGCCACTATTTATCCCCCCCCCCACCATGGTGGATTGTAGAGCCTCAGAATGGTGCTGCATTTTACCCCAAGATTGAAACCTTTCATCTTGATCAGAGGCTCATTTTTCTAAGTGGGGAAGCTCGTGGGTGCACGGGATGTTAAAAGGGAGGTGAACCTGCAGGATGTTGTCAGAGGAGATTGTTATGGAATAATTATTTTGTACACCAAGAAGATGTGTTGTTCTCATTGGTTTAATAAAGAATTAAATGGCCAAAGGCTAGGCAGGAGAAGGTTAGGTGGGACTTGCAGACAGGACGAAAGCTCTCCGGGATGAAGAGGGGTGGAGTCACCAGCCAGATGCAGGGGAAGCAGGACATGTGCAAGATGAGGTAACAAGCCATGAGCCACGTGGCAGCAAGTAAATTCACAGAAATGGGTTGATTTAAGTCATAAAAGCTAGCTAGAAACAAGTCTAAGCTCTGTGTCGTTCTTTGTGAGCTGGCTGGCGGGACAGAAAATTACACCTACAGGAAGTAAAACTTCCCACCATAAGGAGAAGCTCTTTAAGCCCAGAAGTAAACAGCTTAGAGATGCAGGATGTCCCTGAAATGAAGCAGACTAAGATTCTCCCTCCCCAAGCATTTCTATGCAGTAAGACATACTAAGGGATCTGCTCAAGCGAGCTGGGCTCGCTCAGATTCTCAGAGTAGCTGAGCAGCCTGGAAGAATCAGGGACCAGCCCAACTGAGCTATATGGAGAGGAGACCCTCCCCAGCTTGTCGAGCTGCCTGTGGGTTGTGCAGTGAGCTCCAGGTTCCCAGTTTTCATGAGCTGTGGTGAGTTCATAATGATGTGACTATCTTTGAATTACTTTGTTTCTGTAAGTAACCCCAGTAAAGCTCCTTGGTTCACCAAGTTGGACTTTGGTGCTATCCTTGGTCTGTTGTTGGTTTCCTATGTGGGGTGTGTCCATGTTAATGTCACATGACCCTTCCCTAAGTTGTTGCTTGTCAAGTATTTTATCACAGCACTAAGAAAAGTCACTAATAGTGTTGTAATCTGCTGGCTTGACCTGTTACCCTGTCCCTTTAAGAGGCAAGCCAGGGCTACTCCCAATACCCCACTTCCAAGGCAAGTGGATCTCCACCTTCTTTACAGCCTGCATGATAGTTCTCTCTCTCTCTCTCTCTCTCTCTCTCTCTCTCTCTCTCTCTCTCTCTCTCTCTCTCCTCTTTCCCTCTCCCCCCCCCCCCCCGTCTTTTTTCTTGAAAGGCAGCTTCTGCCTCTCTCTCTCTTCTCCCCCTTTCCTTTCCCCCTTCTCCCCTTCCCCTCCCCCTCCATAACCCAGCTCTCTCTGTCTGTCTCTCACCCGCTGCACTGTCTCCCACCCACCAAAGGGACGCACAGAGGCCTTGGGTGGCCCAACCCTGCCCCTTGTGGGACCAGGCTCTGGTCAATTTTTTTTTATGAATGGTAATGAATAGAGTCAGTATGTTGCCATTGTGAAGCTCCAGGCTAGTCTAGCCTGCACACACCAATGTAGAGCCCGCCCACAAGTGCCTGACCATGTTTCCTGCACCTGCTGTTGGCAGAGCTCACTGTCTTCTTGAGGAGCTGTGGCCGGCTCCCACATCTATTACTTCTTACACTTTTCACCTCCTGCTCTGCTTCACCTCCACTGTTTCCTCAGGATAACACTGTCCCAGCAGAAACAGGGCTTCTAAGTTTCTTTTCCCTAATCCCTGTGTCCTGGGAAACCTGTGCTAACTTAGCAACACACCCTTAAATCTTAAATTTCTGAGCTGGAGCAGCTGGCTGATCCTGGGCTCCATGCCATGTCCTGGCTGCCAGCGAACTGGGAAAAGCAACATCTGCCTCCCTTGTGATGCTATGGGAAGAGGCAGTGTCTCTTCTATAGAATTAACCCTGAGGAGGAAGTGTTTGGATTCTGAACACAGTGTGACAAATGAACTCGCTTGGCCCTTACAGTCCTCCTCCCACCCATGCCTTCCTCCACATGGAGTGGCCACCCTCTGGGCAGCACGCCTCGGGTGTTCTGTCTCTTAACCCTGCCAATCTGTCTGTGCTAGCGTTTGCTTCCAATCGGCTTCCTTTCCCTGTTCATCCTCTCGGGCCAGGTGCTCCAGCTTGACTCACCCTCCATATCCTCCCTATCCCCGCCAGGGTTCAATTCCCTTTGTATTTCCAAACACAGACCCACAGTTAGTTCTCAATCTGGTCCTCTGTCATTAACATTCTAGTTCTTTGCTGTAGAAGCAAAGTAGAAACACAGCTGTTTTTGCATACAAATGGTGAACATTGGACATCTTACCTCTTTCAGAGTAGAGGGGCACTAAGTAGGTGAGCAGGGATCTGATTCTATAGAACAAGGTGACCTTTCTTCTTAATGCAGTGTCTAGGCAAAGTCTTGGGCTGGCCTCAAAGGGGACTTTTCTGTAGCCTAATGTCTTGATCTCCAGCTGTAGTCCCCCCTTTCCTGCTTAGCCTGCTGAAAATGTACATGTTGTGTAATTGTTGGGAAACGTGTTTGTTTCCGGCAGGCAGAAATGATGGTGCTCCCTATGGTCAGCCCTCTCCTGCCCTCATTGGCAGCTTCTTGTTCAAATACTGGAGGTTCCCATGGAATACTAATGTAATGGCATCTTGTCTCCCCCTGACTCGGTTCAGTAGAGTCATACAGATTTTATGTCATGTAAGGGAAAACTAGTGCCGTTATGAGCACCATGCATTTACTGTAGCAACTTTTCTGGCATATCATGTAGTAATATGGAGCGGCAGCGGGGCTGCGTCCCCAAAACCCCAGCCGCCTGCCCGGCTCGGCTATCTTATGCCCCGAAATAATTACACGGACACTGTATTCTTTTATAAACTGCTTGGCCCTTAGCTCTAGCCCTTACTGGCTAATTCTGATATCCCAATCAACCCATCTCTAACAATCTGTGAGCACCGGTCTTACTGGGAAGATTCTAGCCTAAGTCCATCCTGGGTTGGAGCTGGGGCATGGTGTGCGTCTTCCCTGGAGCAGGTAGCATGGCGTCTCTCTCTGAGGTGTCTGCTCCGGAGAGGAGAGCTGCGGAGTCTGACCTCACTTCCTCTTCCTCCCAGCGTTCTGTTCTGTTTACTCCACCCACCTAAGGGTGGGCCTATCCAATGGGCCTAGCAGTTTCTTTATTACTTAGCCAATGAAATCAACAGATTGATATATGACACTCCCACATCACTTCCCCTTTTTCTGTTTAAACAAAAAAAAAGGCTTTAACTTTAACATAGCAAAATTACATATAACAAAACAGTTATAAGTAAAAGTTACATCAGAAACATTTATAACAAAATTGACCTTAAATCTCTATCAATGCAAATTATTCATACCTATATCATTTCCCCCTTTAAATGTAAAAGAACATTTATAAACAATATTTTGGGAACATGGGCGCAGTTTTTCTCTCCAAACTGCTTCCTGCTGAATGGGGGCGTCGTTAATGATTTTAGGGTGTAACCTGTGTGCCAGGTTTATCTCAGTTGGCAGTTGAGCAAGGCAATTTTCTGAAGATGTTCACAGCAACCCTTCAGGAGGACGTGGTCCATCATACCAAATCGGAATAGAAGAAATCCATAGAGTCTCATCCTCTGTGAAAACAAAAGAAGACTCTCTCCAAAGCATCATATCCTTAGACCCAAATTCTGAAATCATAATACCCTTATATCCATTCTGGTTTAGCTTGGCAGCCCATGTAATGAAATGTCTCTCTGTACTTAGCTCCTTCACAGTCAAAAATTTTAAAGAAAACACAATGTACATAATCCAGACTCTCTGTGAATTTTCCATCTTTACGCGGCTTATTTTTATTTATATCTATAACTATCTGTACTCTGTCTCTTTAAAGACTTTACTTTTTTCTTTTTAAACCATTAACTTTATTCTCTATATTCTTTTTCTTCTCTCTCCCAAGCCAACGTACATTCATCCAACAGTGTGACTCATTTAGTGGTCTGAATCTGTCCTATTGTGAATCTACAATTTTTTACTATCCAGGAGCACTTTTGATTTGCGCCTTTAAATCACTAGGCGCTTAAGAATCTAAGATGTGACATTCCTAGGTTAACTTTTTGCTTTTTGAGCGTATATCTGTAGACCAGGCTGTCTTTGAACTCTCAGAGATCCGCCTGTCTCTGCCTCCCAGGCATTGGGATTAAAGGTGTTTGCTACTACACCTTGAACTCACAGAGATCTGTTCGTCTCTGCCTTCTAGGCACTGGGATTAAAGGCGTGTGCTACCACACCTTGAAGTCACAGAGGTCTATCTCCCTCTGCCTCCCAAGTGTTGGGATTAAAGGTGTGTACTAGGACACACAACAACTCTCTTCCCTTTTTTTTTTAAGAACTTCAACTTTTAGCTTGCATATATTTTTAACACACAGTAAACCATTTAGAAATTTTCTTTGTCTCTGAATCTCTCTGTTTTTTGACCACATGAGTCTTTAGTTTACCAAGCAATCTCACTCAGTAGGACTAAAGGCGTGGCTTTGACGGCTAGATGTAGCCCATTCCTTAGCTTTTCAGCCTCATGGCTGAGGTACTGGCTGTAGCCATGTTTATAGCATTTCAAGGTCCCTGCCAGCCAGCGAACTACAACAGACAACACTCAAGTCCTCTCTCTGTAGCCGGCCCTCCTGCCTCAAACAGTCAGAGTTTTCCCTGGCAGGATGGCCCAGAAAGCGGGCATTTTAAAACAACACAGGTTTGTTCCTGCTGCTGAGTCAGGAAAATTTCAAAATGGAGGACGCACCATTTTGTGCTAGCTCTGGGGCTACCAGGTAGGAGCGGCACTCAGCAGTTTAATTCTGAGACTGAGCGTGCAGCACAGAAATTCTTTTCATCCAAGTAACATCCAAATCTGACACGCAGAGCACTGCGCAGTCTGAAAACACGTCCCTGTATTGTGGCAGGAATCCGCCATGCTCTTCTGCCTGCCTAAGCCTGATTCTGCCTTCTGCCCAGGAGCAGGCAGGGAGCTCTGAGTCATCGTCACGGTCTCAGAGCACTCTCCTTCCGATCACAAGCGGGAACACAAACATAAAGCCAGAGTTTGCACTGACAGCACAGCCCCAGGAAGCCACGCTTTGAAATGACACAGCGTTTTTTCTGCTGCTGTTGCCGAATCAGGAAATCTCTCTACAGCACGCCACCAACAAATAGCAAAAATCTGTGTTAAACTCTCTCTCCCTTATTTTTAAGCCTTCTCAGGTTTTTTAAGTGGGTTTAGTCCATCACGTGGGGCGCCATTTGTAGTAATATGGAGCGGCGGCTGGGCTCCGTCCCCCAACACCCCAGCCGCCGGCTCGGCTTCGCTAGCTTATGCCCCGAAATAATTACACGGACACTGTATTCTTTTATAAACTGCTTGGCCCTTAGCTCTAGCCCTTACTGGCTAATTCTGATATCCCAATCAACCCATCTCTAACAATCTGTGAGCACCGGTCTTACCGGGAAGATTCTAGCCTAAGTCCATCCTGGGTTGGAGCTGGGGCATGGTGTGCGTCTTCCCTGGAGCAGGTAGCATGGCGTCTCTCTCTGAGGTGTCTGCTCTGGAGAGGAGAGCTGCGGAGTCTGACCTCACTTCCTCTTCCTCCCAGCGTTCTGTTCTGTTTACTCCACCCACCTAAGGGTGGGCCTATCCAATGGGCCTAGCAGTTTCTTTATTACTTAGCCAATGAAATCAACAGATTGATATATGACACTCCCACATCAATATCAGAGTAAAGGGTTTGTCTTTAAAAACTCAGTTTATGAAGTTACTTTCTAATTCCTTCCCCTCATCTGCCTCCACCCTGTGCTCCTTGGATGATGTCATAAACTCGGTAAAATCACCACTCTGACTGAAGTGAAGGTAACCCTTTGCCCCGCTCGGTTTGGCCCTGTGGTGCCCGGCTTCGACATGAGGGGACTGAATTGCTCTTTCCCTTGGCAAACCAGTGGGTGCCCCAATACAGTGTTTATAAAATCAATTCAATCTGTCTGCTACCTGCAACAGCAGGTGATCTATACTGCCAGCTGCCGTTTCAGAGCCATGGGGGTTCAGTTTTAAAGGCCTGACCACACAGTTAGCAACTATTTAAGGTGCAATTTATGGAAGTTAAGTCCCAGGCTAACTACACTAGGAATAATACTTAGAGGAAGGCTAACACAGACTTTTCAGCCTGGGGAGGGCGGAAGGCAAGCAACTAGGTCTAAAATGTTACAAAATGATGGTCGCAAAAGTATGTTCCAGGTAGAGTGATAACGTGAAGAAGTTCGCAGTCCTTTTCACGTGGGGTGAGAGGGGTAGGATTAGAACAGAGAAAAGGCAGGGGTGTGGTGGTTTGCAACTGTTGTCATGGTAACAGACAATGGATATTGTTGGAAAATACAAACAACCTCAAGGAGCTGTGAAGATTAGAACGACAGACTGGAAAGAAGTGTTTCTCACGAGAGGGAACTAGAAACCCAAGAAGTATGTAGACTATGAGGAATGGCCTTTGCACTATTTTTGGAATTTCAGCTTCAAATGCACCAGCAGCCAACATGGAATATCTTAATGCTAAATATACCAGTTTGTAGATAAGTGTGGATGTCCAGTTGAGAGAGATGGCCATCCTCACTAAGCAGCCCCTGCATATTCCAGAAGACGGAAAGGAAGAATGCAGAGCATGTTAAGAAGAGAGGAGGAGGTGAAGGTTGCAGAGAGAGCAGATAACAAGTACATAGCACAAAAGGAGAAAGAATTCTAGGGCCATAGTGCACAGGAGGGTAAATATAGTGCACAGTTCAAATTTTTCAGTAGCCAGAAAAGAGGAATTTGAATGTTTGCAACAAAGAAATAGTAAGTGTTCAAAGCGATAGAAATGTAAGTATACAGATCTGATCATTATAGCTAGTATTGGGTGCATCAAAAATCACACTATATCTCACATATATGTAGAATTGCTATATAGCAATAAAATATAAACAAGGAAATGAAGAAATCATGAGTATATCAAAACAGAATTAGCCAGGCAGTGGTGGTGCACGCCTTTAATCCCAGCACTGGGGGGGGGGGGGAGGCAGAGGCAGGCGGATCTCTCTGAGTTCAAGGCCAGCCTGGTCTACAAAAGCTAGTTCCAGGACCGTCTCCAAAGCTACAGAGAGAAACCCTGTCTCAAAGAACCAAGCCAGACCAAAACCAAAACAAACAAAAACCAAAATTTGTCATTAGTAAAAGTGATAAGTGACTTAAAAATGTGGTCCAAGTAAAGGAGGAAGGAATTCTTAGTGAGGGAAGAGAGGATATTTTTATAGCATTTTACTTAGACAGGAAACAGAAAAGGGTAGGAATGGAGGTAAGTAAATTCATATTCCAATGTGCCTATCTTCTGCCTAAGACACTCTTGGTGAAGACTTCACCAAAGCATTCGAGCTGCGGCAGGCATCGCTCTGCCTTCCACTTTCCACTCCATGCTGGGTAACATACCATCCGTCTGTCACTCCAGGGCCAGCATCTGTTGGCTCGCTGTCTTGGCAAGGCAATCTTTATTTACATGGCCTGCCTGGAAACTCAGTTTTCATAATCTGTAATCACGGATCCCAGCAACATCACTCAGAGCATCCTAGTAGGAACAGGTGCAGAGGACAGACCTCTAGAATCGGTTAAACCTCACCATGGAAAAAGTAGTAAGCGGCACTAATCCACGCTGGAGTGAATAGCCACCTCCAGGGACATGCTCTCACACAGCCCAGGAAAACAGCCAAGCTTGACAACAGTGCCTGAGAAATGCAGAGGAGTGGCCATGGTACCCCAGGGGACCGAGGCTTCTAGAACTGAAAGGATTAACTGGGGAGCAGAGACAGGTTGGGCCGCCAAAATCAGATCCCTTCATTTCTCAAGCTTGGAGATGAAAAGGAAATAAAAACAAAACCTCTAAATCCTTCTTGTTAAAGGTGTGTGTGTGTGTGTGTGTGTGTGTGTGTGTTTTAGAAGTTAAATATTTTCTATCTTGGACCAAAAATGTTCCAATTCAATCTTCAAACCTGCAGAGTCATGGCTCTCTTTTCTCAACCAGTTTCTCTGGGTTGATTGAGACATTCTCGGTTACAGTGGAGGGACTAAGGTTCCAGCAGGGGTCTCTCTCTGCACATGGTTTGCAGCGTGCCTGCTATCTGCAGTCTCTTCCATCTGACTTAGCCACAGCGCCCTGGAGATAGATGTTCCTGCAAAACATGCCAGCATTCTTTCCTTATAGAATTAGAAAGCAACAGAAAAGATAAAACACAACATCATAGCCACGAGCAGGATGATGAACACGTTTGTTCACTATGTGCCATTCATCAAGTAAAACAGACTCCACGCACATATCCTTATACATTGAGTAGAGTCCCTGACTAGACTCCTAAATACATGTGTGTTTAACTTCCTTTGTTTCTTTACTTGTTTACCCAGGACATTGGATATTTTGGTAGAACAATATGTATTTCATAACTATTATTGTCATTATTATTTTGAGATAGAGTCTTACTATAGATCCTCTCCACCTACCAGGTGCTAGGACAGTAGGCATGAAGCAACATGCCTGGCTATATTCTATTAAATTTCTTTTTGAGACAGGATCTCATGTAGCCCAAGATAGCCTTAGAATTGCAGTGTAGGGGAGGATGGCCTTGAACTCCTGATCCTCCTGCCTCTTCTTCCTAAACGCTGAGATTACTGGTCTGTACTACCATTTCCCAGCTTCTCTCATGGACTTTTATGTGTTTTCCCACTGTCTTAGTAACTCTCTATTGCTGTAATAAAACACCATGGCAATTGCAGCTTTAAAAAGAAAGCATTAGGCTTAAAACGGTTTCAGAGGTTTAGAGCCTGTGACAGTGGAGCAAAGAAACAACTGAGAACTAGTATATTCATTTGCAACCATGAGGCAGAGAGTGGTGGGAGTCCTTTTGAACCCTCAAAATCCCCAGTGGCACACCTCCTCCAACAATGACGTGCCTCAAATCCTTCCCAAACAGCCCCCCACCTACTGGGAACCAAACACTCAAATATATAAGCCTATGTATGAGGGCCATTCTTATTCAAACCTCCACACCAACTAATGTTTGGTGTGTGTGTGTGTGTGTGTGTGTGTGTGTGTGTGCAGGGAAACAGAAGTCAGATTATTGGTACACTCCTCAACAGAGACCTTGCTTGCTTGAAGTGAAAATTAAGCAAAAATCTTTGTGTTGCTTTTTTGTTTCTGAACTTGAAGAAAAAGGAGTTGTAAATTGTTGACATCCACACTCATGGGATGGATTCTGAAGGTGAATGGATGACAGGTAGTTTTGATGATAACAGGTGGGCCAAGCCTCTGGGCACAGACCACACCTTCCTGTAGAGGTTTAATTCTTACTGTCAACTGGTTAATTCATTCACCCCTAAAGGTCAAAGGTCAAAGTCATCTTCAGCTATGTAGTAAGTACTAGGTCATCCTTAGCATGCTATCAAAGGACAACTAAAATTCAGTGCCCAGACAAAACAGACATCATTTACAAAAGTCCTGTCAAAACTCTTGGGACCATATTTCCGCAGGTACCCAGACTGCTGGTTTGATTTCTGTACTTTCATCTCAAGCTTTTGTTATTTTCCTTTTGCTCTGTTTCTTTATGATTGCAACCATTATCTATGTCCTTTTCTGCTTCTAATTCCAGTCTTCCTTTATTCTTTCATGTTTGAAAACTAACCTCTTAATTCTAGAAACAAAAACTCTCAGCACCTTAGATCTTAGTGGCACTTTTTGATAAGACACACTCATATGTACACACACACACACACACACACACACACACACACACACATATATATATCCATAAAAACTTTAATCCTGACTGATAATAAAACATGAAAAATATTAGGTGAAAATGTTTTATTCCAAGTGACATTGCCACTTACTCTTTAAGAGTATTAAAGAATTACCTTAATTCTCTCATGGAAGAAAGTCCATTAAGTTTCTGTAATGAAGGAAATATATATTTATAATGGAGCGAATGGCACTGTGCCTTTGTCTGAAGCAATCCCAATGGCCAATGAAGAAGAGCCACGTTCAAATGTGGTGCCTCTGAACACAGATATTATAAGAATTCCTAGTCAGCAGGGTGCCATGCCAAAAGCACTCAACAAATTGGTTTAGGCTGTCTCACTAGCTTGTGGCTCATTCGAAATATTCTTGAAGTATGAAAGTCAGCATCCAATAGAGTTTGGATGCTGTTCCAATAGAGCCTTCGGCACCCCTTCTCGTCTACCCTGGGATAGTGCAATGTATGCCGTGCATGGGTGATACTCCTGGGGTACGCCCACAGCTGGGGCTCACGTGCTCCTTCTCGTCCCCCTCTTTCCTGTGCAAGTCTCACCCTCTGTTTTTGGTTATTGTTTCCTGTCTCCCTTGCTTGTTCAGCTTCTGTATAATCATTCATCTTTGCTCTGGCCCTTGCTCCAACGTCGTGTTCATTACAGCTCCACCTTTACCCCCTTGGTAACCCTCTTTGATTCCAATTCCAATTGACAGTCTGTTTTCTTTCTTTTCTTTTCTTTCTTTCCTTTTTTTAAAAAAACTTTCCAGAGGTTTCTGTTGCCATAGTGATGTTTCATGATTATCATGGCCATGACAACTTCCCCTGGCACTCCGGTTGCTATAACAATGCCAGTCAGCAGAGAAATCTGTGGGAACTTGTGACAAAGATGCTAGTTCACATCTCGGTGTGGGACAGCTTGCTGGGAGACGCTTCCTATTCAATAGAAAAAAATGAGTCCGCAAATAAGGGCAACTCATTTTTCTGGGATTAAAACACTATGATACTAATGTTTATGTTTTAATTCCTGGAAAAAAATCCTCCTTCTGTCTGGGTTTTTGTCTGGTCTTTTTTCCTATGTTGAATATTTGATAAAATTCTATTTTCTAATTTAATAAAGATATAGTTGCTGTAGGTGAAGCCCTATCATCTCTAAATTCATGTAACAAAATCCTAAACCACAACATGGCTGCTTCTGGAAATAAGACTTTTCTTTTTCTTTTTTTCTTTTTGATTTTTGAGACAGGGTTTCTCCATAGCTTTTGGTTCCTGTCCTGGAACTAGCTCTTGTAGACCAGGCTGGCCTAGAACAAAATAAGACTTTTCAAAGGTAATCACAGTTAGTCAGCTTGTGAGTGTAAGGCCATGATTCTATAGGATTAGTGGGCTTAGAACAAGACATAGCAAGAAGAAGGAGACCAGTGGAAGGGTGGGCCAAGGGAGGACCACGAAAGGTGAGCATAATTATATACATCTATGAAAACTGGACAAGGAAACTTATTATTTTGTACAATGAATCTACATGCCAATAAAAACATTTTTAAAGGTCAGAGCAAGAAGGTAAATCAGGAAAAAAAAAAAACCTCACCAGGCACTGAACCGGTTGGCACCTTCATCACATACTTGCAATCCCCCAGAGCTACGAGAAAATGAACTTGCCTCGTTTAAGCCACTCAGGCTATGGCGTTTCTTATGGCAGCACAAGCTGATTACCATAAATCTCAATACTACTTAACATTCATAACTTCTGTTAGGTTCTTTTGATTTTAGAGACATCAATTTCTAGAAATATATCCAAATAAAATCCGAGTATTATACTGGGGGTTGTGAACTGTTTGTATCTGAATTCTAGATGAACCAGGAGGGAGCATGTGATACCACTTACTACATTTTGGGAGTCTTTTGTTGTTTAGTCTCGAGAGACTAGGAAGTAATTACCTTCATGGCTATAGGACATTTTATTGTTTCATGTCATTGTCACTGTGTGGCCTTAGGTTGTAAAGTGTGGTGTCTCACAGCTGTCTTTTTCCCATCTCTCAGAATTTGGGGGAGAAAGAAGCAGCCACAACATCAAAGCTTGCTCAGAACTAATGACAAACGTACCTCTTGGTGACACACATTCTATGTTCAAAAAGCCAGACGAAGGCCAGTGACTGACCTTGCACAGTTACAAAGGGAGAAGGAAATTTAATACTTCTCAAAGTGTGTTAAGTAAAAGACACCTAAGCATAGTTTCACTAACGAAGAGATTATTGGCTTCTACATTGGCTTCCACTAAAGGTGCCAATCAAAATAATATTATTTGAGCACATGATAGAAAAGCCAGCATCATTATGCTATACTGCCAGTACATACTCGTTGTGACAGTTATAAGTATTCTGAAAATAAAGATTCCTAGGCAATCTCCAGCAAAACTATCCTGCATTTATGTTGGTGTGGAAGCTAGTATCTGTTACTCTATTTCAATTGTGCTGATTTTGTTTAAACAACTTTATTTTTCTGGTTACTGTCGTAGAAAAAAAAAACACAACCCTGTGTTCTTTCTACCATCTGTGAATAACTGTCTATGTGTGGCGGGCACAATTTTAAGCAAGTCATATCTGGGATTTCCAATTTTCACCATAAATGTAAAACCTAGAAGAGAAGATGAAGCAACAGAGGTGCTGAGTTTACAATTCTATGATTTTTCCCCACACAGATCAAGAATATAAAGAGATACTCCACCCCAAGCCATTGTCAGCCAAAGGAACGTGCTGAAACCTGGCTGGCTGGTTTTGAAGACAGTTGCTTACATTCCTGAGTCACGACTGAGTCAAGGGAGTTGAAGAGCTGCTGATACTCTTGAACCTCACTTTGGCGTCTTAGTTTATTCCTTGTGCCAGGGCAAAACAATGCAGAGGCTCCTGCATCTTGAATTTCCTGCAGAGTACAGAAGCCATGTTAGGTTTAACTAGAATTTCAACTCCTTGATGAAGGAGAATCCTGTGGAAAATTATCCAACTCTAGTCTAGGAATCCAAGGTCAAGATGCCCCAATTAGCTTTTCTTAGCTTCTGTTAAACTGCCTGCATGTACAAAATCTCTCCCTGCAGCTACAGAATGAGATACCAGGATGCGTTTTCTGTACTTAAAAATGTCTTACCCTAAACACTTGCTATACATGGGTCTTAAATACCTAAGTGTGGTCCCAGCCAGCTGGGATAAGGACTTTCAGTTGTTTATAGATGGTTTCTGTGTGATCTTCTCCGGTGGGCCCCCGTCATACTAGTAAGACATTAACCAAAGCCTTTGTCCTCCTTACCACCTTTCTCCAATGAGTCAAGTAGACAATGGCTTAAAAAAGAAAATGAGATTCCCAAAAAAGTAAGAGTCCTTAGGCTGTGTTTAATCATTTAAGAAAACGTGTAATGTAGAAATAAACTTTGATCTTCACCCTCCTCCAGCTTCCAGTGACTAAGTTGAGGAGGAGGAGTTTTTGTGCATATGTGTTTATGTGTGTACGTGTGTGTGTGTGGGGGGGGGGGTGAGCAAAGGAGCCTAACTGAGAACAGACTGGCCCAAGAAAAAGTCTGTTGGCTGTATTTTAAAACTTCATTAGTCAGTTTGTGAGTCACGATTAAAAAAGAAGTCATTACAATATACAGTCATAACCAATTTTAGGACATCTACATATTGCTAATCGGTACATGATAGAACTAAATTGCTTCAAGGCTGTGTGATTTCTCTCACACTTGGCTTTCTGGGAATCCCAAAGTAAAAGAGATCCTGTCTAATGCCTGGGCTCTCACAAGGAGCCTTTTATGTCCCTTATGTGGAAAAATCCCATCAATAAATGTGCTTCAAATAACTATCTTGTCTTTGAAAATGTTTGTGTCACACTGAGATTCTCCACAGAAACATGAGGATTCTCATATTTCTAAGAGATGATCCCATGAAGGGGCAGGAGAAACAGGAAATTTTCTCCCAGCATGAAGGCGGGCCAGGCTAACCCAGTGGGCAGAGGGACAAAGTGCAGCAGATTGGCCAGCTTCTTAACACCCAGACATTTTATGACCTCTCTGCTCTGAACTACTTTTATGAGCTAACCCAAGAAGTGTATTAGGTTGGGAACTGCGGGTTTTTCAAGTGCTTAAATGTTGGGTCATGTACAGCACACCCCTCAGGCCACCATCTGGAATACACTGTGTGTGAGAAGCAATGACCTCTTTGGATGGTCCCTAGATGTGAGCCCAGAGCGGTGTGAGTGTGGTACAGAAAGATCTGGCTGAACATTTAGAGGACCTGATAATTATCCAGTTCTTTTTTCATCCTCAGAATACCTTTGAGACAATTACATGTCTTTTAGATTTCAGTTGCTCCCAAAACTTTAGAGGTATTTCAGTTATAACTTAATAATGCCTCTGTGGTTAATATTCTTGGTAATAAGATGAGGGCTATTTCTATGAGTTTCTCCTCTGCAAACAAGGATGGGAGTAGCAGCAGAATTCTAAGCTATGGTTTCCTATCTCTGGGACAGCAAAGTTTTAGACTATGGGAGATCTTGCTTATCAATTTACTTAAACCTCTTTGAAAATCGTCTATGAATTGGGATGGTATATAGAAAGCACATTAAAATAACTTTTGAAGTCATTGGAGTTAAGGAGAAATAGTTCTGACCTTCCCCAAAACAGAACTAAACAGAAAAGATGCTCAAGGACAGAACTCACTGTGTTTTTAAGCCCCTGGGTGGTGGTTGGGAAAGGGTGTGTGGGATTTGCTCTGGACAGTTTCTCCCAGGGCAAAGGTGACAGGCAGGGGTCTTTCTCATAGTTCCTTTTACAGCAGGATATTATGATGTGTGATAGTGATTTTCTGGGATGCTCAAGAGAAGATGCCCGGTTCTCACAGAGCTCAGTACTAAGTGGGTAACCCTACACCTCAAGCCCAACTTCACGATTAGCTGTTTGACATCTGTGCATTTGATGGAAACTTCAGGTGCCTTTAATGGTATCAAGGTGATGGGTGTACTTTTGGAAACTGGTCTTGATATCAATATGAGGAGTTTCAGTGGCTGTTTTTCTATTTCAGCAGGAACAAACTTTAGAATGACAAAACAGATATGATCGGGGCATAGAGTTCTCAGAGGATCATGTTTGACCCTATTTGAAACACCAGGAAAGATTCCAAGATTGGTGACTTCTTACGCAGGGCACAGTAGTCCATTCAGAGCGAAGAGGTGGGTGGCGAACAGTTGCTCTGTCCCACCGACCTTCACAAGAACCCAGCCGCTTGTACACATCCTCTTTCTCTCTCTTCATTTGGTTTTGATGCAGTCTTCAAAGCCCAACACAGTTCACAGAGGAGCTGAGGATACACGCTGCCTTCTTGACCTTTATTTACTGTATTTACTTAAAAATATTCAGCAAAATTTGAAACCATGAAGGTACTCATAGGGAGCCCCACTTCTTAGATGCTGGAGGTCAGCAAAGAGATCTGCTCCCTCTCCCGATTGATTCTTTCTCCTAGTTCTCTTCCTCCCTGTAATCATTTGATTATTTGGTCATTTTTATGCTTGGGTTGGCATACCTTCCGTTTTGTAAACAATGTTATTAAAGTGTGGTTTTGTGGTGTAAAGTTGAACTGACTTTAGAGCGTGTCCGCTCACGACTCCTCTCCTCCTCTCCACCCTCCCCACCCTCACTGTCCTCTTCCCTTCTTCTTGGTGTTTCTGGAACGAGGTCTTGCTCTGTGGCCTAGACTCACTAGGATGCTCTGTGTGACACCGACTGGCTCTGATCTCACTGCAGTCCTCCCAAGTGCTTCACTTACAGGCATGCGCCACTCTGTCTACCTTAGAGTAGACCTGAGAGAGTTTCATGTTCAGATTTGTCCCACCGTCACTGTAATTTTAGAAATTTTTTCATTAGTTCCCATTCCCTAAACCCCACACATCTCTTAGCCAACACGGTTGGGCAACTTCTTTCTTGCAGCCCTCATCAACCACTAATTTGTGAGGTTTGCCCATCCTCTAGGTTTGCCTTTTCTGTACACTGTATGCAAACAGAATCCTACTGGGCAGGTGTCGCCTGTTCTTTTACCTTTGGCTTAGTCTCCAGGGCTAGGCTGCCCTTCAATAGACAAGACTCTTTTTTGAAATTTTTGTTTTTATTGAAAATAATTATTGTTCTTTTGCATTTCTGTTTTTTGTTTATATTTGTGCACATAATATATCCTGATTGAGGTTTCCCCTCCCTAGGCATCTCTCAGTATCTCCCCACCTCGCCTCCCATCTAGATCTACCCCCTTTCTGTCTCTCACTAGAAAACAAATAGGCTTCAATGGGATAATAAAACAATATAATAAGATAAAACAAAAACTGACACATTAGACTAGAACAAAACAAACAGAAGGAAAAGGGCCCAAGAAAAGGCACAGGGAACAGGTAGAGATGCAGAGACACATTCGTTCACTTGCTCAGGACTCCAGAAAAAAACTAACCTGCAAGTCATAATATATACATAAAAGACCTATACGCTAAAAAGAGAGAATATATGCATATATATGTGTGTTACATATATATATGTATAGATATACATAATATTTTAATAGCCCTGACATGACCTTATAAGCCAATGACACTCTTGAGTTAATTTTCTGTTGGCCATCTACTGCTGGGCATGCAGCCTACCCTTAAGAATAGTTTGCTTTCCCAGGGAGACTCCCTTGAAAAAAACCTAAATTTTCATTTGTAAGTGGTTATCAATTGGAAATAGCTTCTGGATTAGGGATGGGGGCTTGTTTCCACTTCTCCTTACCCCATCTGCTGCAGACCTGTGCAGGCCCGGTGCATGCTGCCTCATCTCTGTGCATTCCTCATGTGCACTGATCCTGCTGATTTAAAGAACCTTGTTTTCCTGGTGTCCTCCATCCTCTCTGGCTCTTACACTACACTCTTCCACCTCCTCTTCTGCAGGGTTCCCTGAACCCGGAGGGGAGAGATTTGATAGAGACATCCCATGTCGGCCCGAGTGCTCCAAGGTCTCTTATTCTCTGTGTACTATCTGACTGTGGAGCTATATATTTGTTCCCGCTTGCTGCAGGAGGAGGCTTCTGTGATGATGGCGGAGCAAGGCACTGGTGTATGAATTCAGCAGAACTAGACAGAACTCCTGAGAGGAGAGCATCTGACCCCATGTCAGATGGCTGAGAGATGACCATGTTCTCACTGAGATGTTGTCGGCATCTCTTTCAGTTTGCTGCTCTATAAGACCTTGCTTGCTATCATTACCTCAGGAGTTAACTGGCTTTGGGGAAGGCAATGGAAGTTGAGGAGGTAGAGGTAAAACTTTTGTCACTGAAATACTTCAGTTAATAATTTTATTTTAAATGCATTTTTAACTTACAGAAAAATTGGACATAAGCACATAGATTTTTTGTACACCCCCTGTCCCAGCATCCCCTCCTCTCATACATACCTGCCTTAGTCATGGTGTGTCCTAGACTTTCTCTTTAGGGCCACCAACCAGCTCCCAAATCATGGCACAGAGACCTCTTACTAGTTTTGAATGCTCGGCCTTGCTTAGGCTCATTTCTGACTGCCTCTTTTAACTTAAATTAACCTGTTTTCCTTTATCTATCTTTTGCTTCAGAACTTTTTACTTTTCTTTCCTTCTGTATATCTTCCTTTTACTGCTTCTCCTATCTGGCTGGCGGCTGCCTGTCTTCTTGCTCCAGGTGTGTCCCTTTCTTTGTCCTTTATTCTCTTCTCCTTCTCTTCTCCTTTTGAACCTAGATTTCGCCTCTTACTTATTCTCTCTGCCTGCCAGCCCCACCTATCCCTCTCCTGCCTCGCTATTTGCCAGTCAGCTTTTTATTAAACCAATTAGGTGCCTTAGGAAGGCAAGATGAAACAAATAAAACACATCCTTAACAAATGCAGCATAAACAAATGTATTATTATTCCTTTTATAGTTAAAGTAATATTCTGCAGCATAAACAAGTGTAACATATCTTTGCCTAGTTAAAAATTTCATAATAATAATGGTGCTTTACCACAGGAGTAGAAAAGTAAGTAATACAATATATTTCATCAGAGTTTTATAGATTTCCTCGTATAGAACTTTTATTTTATTGTATTTGGTCCTAAGTAGAAGTTTCTTAGAATGCTAATATAAATGGTGATGTCTTTTTAATTTCAATTTCTATTTGTTCTTTGCTGGTATGTAGGAAAACAATTCATATATATATTAAAATTGTGCCCTGCAATATTACTATAATTACTGATTAGTTCTAATTTTCTTTCTGAGATTCTGCTGTATTTAGATAATCTTATCACTTGAAAATGAATACTTATTCTCCCACTCAATCTTTATACCATTTCTTTCTTCCTTTTATTATTGCTTTTAATCTTACAAAGTCAACTAGGACTTCAAGTATAAAATAGAAATTCTTGTAAAAAGCAAATAGTCTTGCTGTGGTCCTGATTTTGTCAGGAAAGTTGCAGATTTATCATTATTAGGTAGCCTTGTTTGTTTGTCTGTTTTGAGGACTTCTGTCAGCAAGTGGAGAAAGTTCTGTTTTCTGGTTTGGTGCTGACTTTCTGCATACATATATGCACATTCTGTTGAATGTTCTCTCTGTATCTGTTGATATGGTCATGTGCTTTCTCTTCTTTACACAAAGTGATGGATTTATATTAAACTACTTTTAAATGTAGAATCAAACTTGCAACGTGGGCAGGCCCACCTAGCTGTCACATATAACTCTTTATACTCCTTTTGGGTTACATTTACATTAAATGTTTATTTAATGGGGATTTTTTTATTTATGTGCTGATAACACCCTTATTTAATATTTGACGTTATAATAATACCTCCTCTTAGGGAAAATTATGAAAAAGGCTTTCATTCACTTCTGTGTTCTGCAGAGATTGTAGAGAAATGGTGGAATGGTCCCCTGGGTTGTTTAGAATTCCTTATCCAATTACTGTAGTCAGGTGCTTTCTGTTGGGAAGGTAGGTGATTACTGGCTCTATTGCTTCACTAGACTTTAGACTGCTCACGTTACCAGTTTCTTCTTGTGTACTGTAGAGTACTTATCTTTCAAAAAGCTGGTCTGCTTCATCTAAGTTACCAAATCTGTGGCTCCTGGAGCTGCTTCTGATATTCATTTATTATCTTTTTAACATTCTAGAAGTCTGCAGTGGAACTTCCTCTTTCACTTTTGAGTTTTGTGATTTGTGTCTTCTCTCTTTTTTACTTAGCCTGTCTGCATGTTTATTGATCTTATTGAAATTTTTTTTAATAAAACAGTGTTTCATTTTGCTGACAATATCTATTGAGGTTCTTTTAAAACTTTCACTGAGTTCTGCTCTAATGTTTATTTCTTCTCTTTGTGCTCTTCTTTGGGGTTTAATGACTCGTCTTTACTCATCTTTTTCTAGTTTCCTAATGAAGAACTTTTGATGAATGACTTTAGATTTTTCTTCTTTAACATACACATGTAGAACCTTTGGTTTTCCTAGAAGAGCGACCTTCACTGACTGACCCCCGTTCCTTATGAACTTTGACAAATTTCATTTTTGTTTAGGTCAAGATAATTTAAATTTTCTTTTGATTTAAGTATTATTGATTTTTGTATACTTTTAGACTGTTTCATATATCATTCTGTTATTGCTTTTTAGTTGAGCTTCACTACTAAGAGCAAACATACGATTTCTATTCCTTTACATTTTTTTAAGGATGTTTATGGTCCATAGTATGGTCTGTTTTGGAGAACATTCCATATAACTTTGAGGAAGAACACTTAATTTTCTTTTTGAGGATGAACTCCAAATAATATCAATTATATCTGGTTGACATATGCTGTTTAGATCACCCATGTTCATTCTATCTGTAAAATCAATCCATTTACTTTTTAAAATTCCATTTATTTATTTATTTGTATGCATTATATACATGTGGATGTCAGAGGACAACTTGCTAGAACTGGTTCTCCTTTTCTACCTTGTGGGTCCTAGCAGTCCAACTGGGACTGCTAGGCTTGGCAGCAGGCACATTTTTTCCCATTAAGCCATCTTGCCAGGTTAGGAGGTGTTTCTGACAGAGAGCCACTGGCTCTCCAACTATAATAGTGCTTGCATCTATTTGTCCTTGGAGATCTATTAGCTCTTGCTGCACGCATTTGGATATTCAGTTACTTCCGCATACATATTAAAAATGCCATGTCTTCTTGCAATATCAATATGTGATGCCATCATTACCCCTAATGCCTGAAGTCAGCATTGTCGAAAAGTATTTATGTATTCTCACTTTTCTTCTTGGCACAGCATCTAACCTCATCCTTTGACTTACAATCAGTGCAGATCTTCGTATTGAAGATGGAATTCTTTGTTGTTGTTTGCTGGTTTGAGACAGGGTCTTTCTGTGTAGCCTTGGCTGTCCTGGAGCTCGCTGGACCAGGTTGGCCTGAAACACACAGAGATCCCACTTTCCTGAGTCCTGCATCTGGTAAGGAGGAAGGTCAGCGCCTTTGCCCAGCACAGGTGGTAGGGGCTAGGTGGGGAGGGCATCTTTCCCTTGCCCTCACTCCCACAAGGCTCAGCCATTAAAAGTTTGGCTCATACCCAAAGATAATATGTTTTTCTTTCGTTGTTGTTAGAATATTTAGATTAATCTTTTTTTTCTGGTAGTTACCCTTGTTTTTCTTCCTACTTTTCTTCTCCAGTCTTTACCTTTTGCGGTTCTTACTGAGCATCTTAGGATTTCAAGCATTTCAATTTAGATTATCTCTTTAGCAATGTCTTTAGCAATTACTCTATCATTTGTGATTTATCTTTGAGACCAATTCAAATCCACTTCAAATAACCCTGTGATGCAGTCAGTGTGTGTACTTCATAATTACAAAATATTCCGAGTTTCTCCCCATTCTCTACGCTATTGTCGCTGCCGTTTGTTTCAGTTACACATGACACAATGGAGCACATTGCTAGTGTTACTACTTTCAATAAAACCTGTATGTTTTAGATCAATTAAGAATAACACATTCATTTTAACCTGTTCCCACTTGTTCCATCTCCAATGCTCTTCTGCCTGTAGACTTGCATTTCTGGTCTATATTGTTTTCCTTCTCTCTGGAGAATTCATTTTACTGTTTTGTTTTGTTTTGTTTTGTTTTTCAAGTTATATCTAACTCCAACAAATTTCTTATTTTTGTTTTTTCATGGCAGGCTTTATTTCTCCCCTACTTTTGAGGGATTATTCCTCAGGTGGAGACTCTGTTGGTGTCCTTGTGTTTCCGCACTTCTCCTGGTATTCTGGTTTTGTTTACTTGGCTTCTGAGAAGTCTAGCATAACTGCTCCCTCCTATCCTCTGTAGGGAAGGTATAACAGTTATTTTTCCTGCTGATGTGATAAGACACCAAGGAAACTCACAGAAGAATTTATTTGGGTGTATTGTGCCCAAGGGTTAGTTTCCATGACCTTAGAGTGGAGACAGCCGACAGGAGGCATGGCGGCTGGAGCAGGAGCAAAGTCTCACATCCTGAACCTCAAGCATGAAGCAAAGAATGGATCTGAAATGGTGTGAGTCTTTAAACCCCCAAATCCTACCTCTGGTGACGTAATCCTTCCAACAACAACAACAACAAAAACAAGCCATACTTCTTAAACCAACCCAACAGCAGGTCCACCTAGGGACCAAGCATTCAAATGCTGGAGAGACTGTGGGGTCATGTCATTCAAACCCCCCACACTAGTTTCTTTCAGGGTATTTTATTTAGCTTGGACTTTCTTGAATTTAAATGCTATACTGTTATCCTCGGGTCTGGGCTGTCCCCCAAATGCCACTATGTTAAAGGCCTAGTCTTCAGTTTGGTGCTACTGGGAGTGAGTGGAAAATTTAAGAGGTGGATGCTTACATCTTCTAGTCTTTGGGGACAGCCTTGACAGGAATTATAGTTCCTTTGTCTCTCCCTTTTTCTCTTCGTCTCCTGACTGCCTAAGATTCACTAGTTTCCCTGGCTACCTGCTCTTTCTATAATGAATTACTTTCACGTGCTCCAAAGTCACAGGGTAAGACTGGCAGCCAAACCCAGCTTCCTTTTTTTGGGTTGATTAAGTTCGGTTTCTTGTTATACTAATGAAAAGTTGACTAATAAGGGATGAGGTGGAGTTTATTGATTAGTTTGTTTAGTAACAGGTACTCAGTACATATTCCAGGCTGGTATTTAGCAATGAAAAAGTCCAGGCTAGCCTCAAATTTGCAATCCCCCTATTCAGCTTTCTGAGCTTTAGGATTGCAGGTGTGTATCAGTATGCCTAACTTGATTTTTTTTTTTAACTTTCTCGCTTTTTGTTTGGTTTCACTTATTAGTCTTATCTGGGATTTCTGGAAGCATGGCTTCCTGACTGGAGTCTTTAGTTACTATTTCAAAATCTTGCTCTTGCTACTCCCTTTTTTGTGATTCCATCACGCATATGTTGCATGGTTTGTAGTTGTATGACAATCCTTAAGTACTCTGCTATTTTTATTTTTTAGACTTTTTGTTTGTTTTTCAGTTTGGGAAGTGACTGCTTTTGTACATTTAACCTCAGAGAGTCTTCCTCTGCTGTGTAATTTCCGAGTGAGCATAGTAGAAACATTCTCTGTCTGTCATTTCTATTGGTGGCCGTTCATTTAGAGTCTATAGCAGAACTTCAGCCTTCATCCTTCTGATCACATCTTATAAAAACTTGATTACTGTATTAATCACAAGGTTCTCAAAAATTCTTGATCTTTACAAGGAATTAATAAATGCTTGAGGTGATGGAAATAACAATGACCTTAATCTACTAATTAGTATACATGAATTGGAATACATCACTCTGTATCCATAAATCCATAAAATTACACTGTGTCAGTTAAAACTTTACCAAAACCACTGCTGATCTAATAATTCCAGATACATTGTGGTGTCTGATTGTTGCTCTCACTCCAGATGAAAGGAACTGTGGTAAATGGACCTTTCCCAGCAGGACAGTGAGGTGGTGTGGGAAGAAGGCATCATCTGTGGTCCTGTGGTTGGATTCCCAACTTTCTGTGTGTCCCTGGAGTGAGAACTCCATCAGCAAGTTTCAGGGTCTGTTAATGTGGGGTTAATGATGAGAGATGACTAGAAGAGTCGTGCTTCCTCTTTTCCTTCTCTAAGACAAGTTACAGTCTGATAAAAACCCATCCGTTTAGCTTCTGGGAAAATCAATCCTCCTAAGTGCAGACCTTGGCAAGAACAGGCAGCTCTGGCAGACATCAAGCGTTCCGTCTCTCCTCCTTCCACCAAAGCATGGGTGTTTTTCCCTTCAGTATTTACTTTGAAAACCCCCTGGTGATATTGGAAATAAACTGACAAAGTATAGGGTGCCCAACTGACTACAAGTCCTGGGGCTTTTGACCACCATATTCACCCTGAGCCGCCAGCATTTTCCAATTATAGTCTGGGTTTCCCCACTCCCCAATCATTTTCAGGAAGGCTTCTGCTTGATTTTCACCCAGTAGGATATAATTCTTCAGTCTGATTGTCTATCTTTCCAATTTGGGGAGCTGCAGTTTGCCCTGTGACTTCATTTCTCTGAAAAATAAGACAATTCTTCAGTTTGGTCCCATTCTTACTTCTTCTAAAAACATTTTATGTTGAAATTAGTATGTGTGTAAGTGTTCGCACGTATGCTGAGTTTGTTACTATATCATTCACCCTGCCTTGTTTCTTATGGTTCTTTCTCTTGGATGCAGGCTCCTTTTCTCCCATCTTCTCGTTCTGTGAGGATCCTCTCAGTGTGGCAGAGGATGCCTCCCATGTAGGTTGTTGGAGACCAGCTTTGACAAAGATACCACTTACCTTGGTAGAGGCATGGGGATCACTGTGACCTTCAGCTCCATAGCTTTGGTGATACCATTTTGGGTGCTTTGCTCGCTTGGATGTGTTCAATAACCAGAGGATCCATGTCTAAATCCTTAAGTTCAAGATTCCTTTCTCCATTTTCAAGTATAAATCACGATATTTTACATGATTTTTGGTTCTCTAACACTTTGTCCACGCCACCCTCACCCCCCTAGTTTGGCCTGGGCACACCTACCAAGTCCGCCATCATATCACCAGAGTGACATATATGTCTCCTTTAAAGTGATATGTTCAGGTAGATTTTCAGATATGTAGAGTCTCAAAAGCCCAGGAAATTTTACAGGTATTACAGTGAACACAAAGTACACTGGAATTGCACTGTTTGTAAGGTTTTCTGAGCCACGAGAGCAGCAAGCCTTCACAGGTCACTTCAGGCCACTCAGAGGAAGAGAGTCCATCCTTTATACCCCCTATCAAGAGAGACTCTTTAAGTTGACCTACTCCTTGGGGCACAGTTTAATAAAATGTTGACAAATGGCTAAATTGGCAGAAAACATCTTCTCTTAAGTATGGCGATTTGAAATTGCTAAGATTTGGATGTGCTCATTTATTTTTACTTAAAGAATTAAATCTTGATTGAATATTTGATGCTCCAGGAGGCAGAGCATCTTCAGCATTGTCCAGAGCTGGCTGGTACTTTAATTGAGTGATCACCAATGCTGAGTATACTGGGTCACATAAATACATAGTTTAGAGGGCATACATCTTCAGGGTCATTTCAAACTTTTTCTAAAAATTCTATACTAATTCCAGGCCAAATCCATTAAATAATTTGTTTTAAATAAAAGGTAAGTCAGCAACTGAAACAGCAATTTTTAAAGGTTGATTTTTATCTTTTTAAATTATGTGTACGTGTGTATGTGGTGTGTGTGTGGTGTGTGTGTATGTGTGTGGTGTGGTGTGTGTGTATGTGTGTGGTGTGTGTGTATGTGTGTGTGTGGTGTGTGTGTGGTGTGTGTGTGTATGTGTGTGTGTATGTGTGTGTATGTGTGTGTATGTGTGTGTGTGTGCACATGTGAGTGCAGGGGACCTGGGTGTCCAGAAGAGGGCATCAGATCCTCTGAAACTGGATTTGCAGTTGGTTTTGTGTAATGTGAATTCTAATTGGTCTTAATAACAAAAACCTGTAGTCAGATACCAGGTTAAATTATGAAAAATCAGAGAAGTAAAGGAGGCAGCCACTAGAGAGACCTTTTCCCTCTACCAAATCCTCAGACTAAAATGGGCAAGATCTTGCCTCTACGAATCCTCAGACTGGAGGATTCTTATAGACTGGAACAATCTAGTGTAGCCCAGGGTGGCCTTGAACTCACAGAGATCCACCTGCTTCTGTCTCCTGAGTCCTGGGATTAAAGTTGTATGTTACCACTGCCTGGCCTCTAGGGCTAACTAGTGGCTTGCTCTGCACTCAGATCTTCAGGCAAGCTTTATTTGCTGAAGCACACACAAAATATTATCACAGTTGTGAATCACCATATACTCTTACTGGATATCTAACTCAAGTGCTCTGAAAGAGCAGTAAACACTGCTAAGCAACGGATACTCCAACTCCACAGTTTTAAAAACCATATTTTAACTCACTCCAGTTCAATGATATAACAATTGTATGCTTACATGCTGCTGAATGACAATAGAAGAATTTGTCTTGTTTTTTTCTAATTAAACTATTATATTTCTATAAGAGCCAGAGACTTTGCATTTATAATAAAAAGTACTGCAACTCATATCATACGGTAGCCTCAAGCTGGGCAGAGGCATTTCAGGCTCACTGCATTTGCTGGAATTGTATGGTGTGTGGGCAGGCATGGTGTGATGTGTGCATGTCGTGTGTTCAGAGTCAAGGTTGCAGGGAAGTCAGGTGATGTAACACCAATGAGCCCTTCCAGAAATACCTTGGATTCACTGTGCATCTGATTTTGAATTAATTTTGGGCTGCTGCAGGGTGTCGCTTCAGCTTTTTCACAATCCCCACATTCAGTTATGACCCCCTCTGAGTTCGTGACTCAAAGTTTAAGCTACAATCTGAGTAGAACAAAGGGCTGTGGGGACGAGATGCAAAGAGTCTGAGAGAGTGGCAACATGGAGTATCCGAAAACAGAAACATAGTGTCTACAGCAGCTACCCTTGCCCCGGTTCCTAGGCATGATGATTTCCCGTCTCTGGCAATGTGCTCTAACCTGCCTGCCTCTGCATCAGGTACAGATCTTTTCTTCAGAGGGCCGGAAGATCACTGTTCATCTCCAGGGAAAACGACAGGAGAGGAATAACACTTTAAATGTAGCTCTGAACAGCCCAGTTGCTCCTGCCCACAGGCGGGCTGAGTGTGAATGGGTTTTGTCTCTGAGAATTTCCCCCACAGGACTCAGCTCTAGACACCCACTGCAGGTGATGCCCCCATCTGCTTTCCTTACCAGTGTTTTCAAAGCATCCAAAATGACGTGCACCAACTCCAGTTCATTTCAGAGTCTGCTGTGGGGAACCCAGAGTTAGTAGCCTGTTTTTTTTTTTTGGGGGGGGGGGGACCGAACAACAAAGAACTTGGCAAAAAAAGAAAAAAAGCTGGGTCATAGTACATAGGGCCTTCATTAATTTGATTGAAAACACACAAATAGGCATTGATGGACTCAAACTTTGAACCGACTCTGGAGAACTAGTGGGACTGTGGCAGGTGGTTCTGCTTTAAGGACGTCATGGCCTGCTATACCTTGTCCCGGTCACACTGCCACTTTGCTTCCTGCCTGTCAGGAAGCAGGATGCTCTGCCATGCTCCTCACTATGATGAAACGAAGCCTCTGAATCCATGAGCAAAATGAACCTTTCCTCTTAATTCATTCCCATCACGTATTTGGAGGTGATAAAATAACATATGCTAAGGCGTTATTTATCGAGACTTTAAATGCAGCTGGGCCCCTGTATTTTATCTGGCAACACCGTGTGATTTGGAAAGGATTTGGGACATTATCTGGATTTGAGAAAAGCTGGAGAGACCGTTAAAAAAGGGCTAACATTTCCTAGGACCAGGCCTGGGTCTCGGCAGGTAGGTCCATGGGGGAAGTAGACAGAAGCTATCTGTACCCTTGAGGTTAGCTGAAGGGCAAAAGAATTACCCCAGGAGGGAGAAAAGAGATCTCCAAACACAGTTCCTGTGCCCTTAAAATGCTCCACAACTGATCAGAAAATGTCACCAAGCCTGTTGCCTCTCTTCACTCCCTTTGTGATGTTCCCCTGGCCATCTCAGGACACACCTTTGTGGGCTAACATCTATCCTGTCCTCCGACAGCCCTCCATCTAACCTCTGACATTAGCCTCCAGGAAGGACAGAATCATCAGCTCTGCCAGGCAAGGAGCAAGAAGGAAAAGCAAATTCTCTCTTAGCACGTTTCTTCTCGGTTTCCCTGAGATGAAGTCTTCCCGCTAAGATGACCTCCATCTATGATGCTCGCATTCCTCAGTCAGGTCAGCGAAAGCACATTTTACTCATGGAGATGAGATAGGAAATGTGTTTGTGAGCCTCTCTGTGTGGAGAATTCTTCCCTTTCATTTCAACTTTCGTGAAGGAACTTCTATTCCCACGGGAAAGTACTTCAAAAACATTAGATTAAAAAGGAAAGAAGAAAAATGAAACCCATTATAGCAACGGGTTCTCTCTTCTGTTTTGTTCTTTCTTCAATTTGTAAAATGCGCACCAAAGACCATTAGGGAACATAATTTGAATTGCTTCACTCTAAAATTAAAGTGTTGAAAGAAAAAAAATACTGCAGCAAAATGAAAGCTGGCCTTCTTTCATTTTTTAATACATGAATTTATTGTAACTTTCATTTTTGAATTTATCCAAGACTAAAATTCCACACACAGACTCTATGAAAAGGAACATGTATGAACTATTATCTAAAATGCCAGGGTTTTTTGCTGTTGTTTTATGTTAATGTACATTAATATATATCCACACAGGCTTAGTGGAGTGATTGGGAAAACCAGGCTATAACTCATACGCATGTTCATAAATCATGCAACAGTCAAGCTGGGACCCCAGGACCCAAATATCTTTTGATTATTTACAAATGGCATAAGTAAAAAAGTCCTCAGGAACCTCATGGGGTAGGTATTTCTCTTTACGTTTTATAATTGTAGAAATAGAGGCTCAGAAGCTCTACTTTCTCCAGTCATATAGTTCCAAGATTGTGAAAAAAGAAATAGATGTTGGTATGATAGCCAGTCTGTGATGCTTTGCCAAGGACGCCTTAGAAAACTAATTCCAGTGACCAGATCCAGTAGGATAGGTGGTCTCATCATTCTAGGTGGCCGATTTGCTGGTATCAGACTATAGAATACAGCTGAGCTGGAATCTCATTGCCAGGAACTAACCCTCTCCATATTGTAGCATGAGAACTGGAAAACGCATGGTGTGAACCCACATTTTGTTCCTAACCACTCCATAGGCACTGGTCCCAGAGATCTGATGGTTAAAGGGTCAGGCCCCTCTGACGTGTGCAGGTCTGCTGGTGTGGGCAGAGAGAGAGGATAAACCAGACTCACTGGTCCAGTGACCCAGACAAATTCCAATCCAGATGTGAATACACACACACCTGAAGGAGAGGTACTCTTGTTTAGAGGAAGCATCCATCCATTGGTTATCTTCCAGATGTGAAGACTATTTCATGTAGGAGAGGCTTTCTATGTGAGAAATTGCATTGGTCCACTGGTCATGTTGAAGGGAGCATCTTCCCCTTCTTACATTTTTTTCCCTTCTCAAAAGGCTCAACACCTCAAAAGAATGGAAGCAAGTGGTTATTTCTCTTTGGCTATCCCCTGCCCTCCATCACTACTATTTTTGTAGGTGAGAGTCCTCATCTCTGTATGTCCTCTGACTTGGCTAGAGTCCCATCTCAGCTCATAAGTGTCTTTTGCAATTTTCACTTGCTCTGTAAGTCACTATATATGTACACACACACACACATACACGCACACACACATAGTCACTCTATAAAACAACTGAGTTTTTGCAATTTGATGTAGGTGGTAGGCAGGAGCCTTTTCTGTATAGTTCACAGGGCAGTTTGGAAATATCTGGTCCTCTAGAGAACATGAGTGCTTCATAGAAAAATCAGAATGTCCTCAGGCCAGGATTTGGTGTCAAGGCAGGCTTTAGCATTCAGAGTACAAAGATGCCAGAACTTGCTAATTATAGAACCTGAAAGTAAATCCAGCTCCGCTCTACCCAACTCTGTTTCATTCTTGGCAAAATGGAAGCTCCTAACAACCCACTCTGTCCTTCTGGAGTAATAATCTGACACAAGAGAACTCAGACAATCTCAGTGATGGCCTCAGTGTCTCTGCTGAATGGAGCAAGCAGTTTGCCTTGCCAGATACACGATTTGGGCATCCCTTCTTTGCCACAAGACTCCAGCCAGGAATGATGACCTCTCTGGAAAGGACACCAAAGAAATGAGGTATTGACCTTAGTACTTCAGAACCGCTGGGTTCTGAAGAAATGAGCAATAAGCAGTATAAACCCATGGCCTTGGAATAATAGAGACTGACCAAAGTAGCCTCCTCTTATACTTGTTATAGAAATCCCATGTAGAATTGTCTTATTTATACATTCCCCATTCACATATACATTTGAAGAAGGATGCTTAAAAGAAATCCCACACTGGCTCAGAATTGAGAATAATAGAGGGTTATTTATTTAGGGGTGGACTCACAAGTCACAATCCTCTGCTGGAACAGAGAACAACAACTGAATTCTGCAGCCGAAAAGAGCCTGGATGCTTGCTCCTTACATTGGCATAAAAGTATAAGAGGCCACACCCAAGTGGGCGGGTAACTTAACGGCTACTGGTGGTTGGAATTCCTACAGCATACATTCCTTAGAGATGGGATGAAGCACCCAGCATTTGATCGTTTGGTGAGAAGCCACATTGACTCACGGATCATCTTCCATGTTAGAATGTTCTCTGCCCTGTGAGAAGTTGCATGCCTCCTTTGGACATCTTCCAGATGTGATGTTTTTCTCCTGTGACACTACCTTGGCTGTTACAGATCAAATCATTTTGTCAGAGTTAATTGAGATCTAGACTTTCTGGTCTGTCTCAACACTGAAGCATAAGGAAAACAACAATAAAGTGGGGGGAAAAGAGACAATGGGGTGGGTAAAATAAGAAAAGTACATGGCTTACATTATGAAATCATCAAAATGAAATCCATCATTTGGAACAATGAGTATATGCTACAAAGACAAAACAAACATAAAAACACAATGAAATGAACCCATATGGTAGAGGTGACAACCGTTCCTTTCTGCAGTCATTTCTTCTAGGAATTATCTTTACATCCTTGCTAGTATCAGTCATATGCAAATTAGCCTGACCCAAGATGCTGATGCTGAAAAGCTGAGGTCATCCTCACTGCCAGGAGATGAAGTTGCTATGGCAAGACCTGGCACCTGCGATCAGAACTCATAGACTCATAGACTCTGCATCTTCACACTGTTTTGACTCAGCTACTTCTCTGTTTTGGTGCCTCTGCCTCTGATGATGCCAGAGAATCTGCGATATTCAGAGAATCTGAGCCAGCTTCATCTGGTATGGGAGAGTCTACTGCTCGGTCACTACAAGGCGTCCGACCATTCCTTCTTCAGTGCCCATAGTATCAGGAAATTTGTTGTTCTGCAGAAGAACCTACTTCATTTTACACAGTTCTGATCAAGGGTTTCTATTTCTGTTCTTCTTGCTTTTGACCATGAGCTGAAATCTGTGCTATGTCATGAGGCTTTCTTACTAGCTCCCACATTGGAAAGAGGACTCAGTGATTTTTTTTTATGTATTAATACATATTAATATATGCATTTATATATATATGTACATTAATGAAATTTTATCTTTGGGGTAATGTTGCTCCTTTATTTTATTTTTTTAAAGAAAACAAACTATCTTTTTTTCATTTTATATACCAATTCCAGTTCCTACTCCCCCTCCTCCTCCCATTCCCTCCACATTCCCTTCCACCCCCATCCACTCCTCAGAGAGGGTAAGGCACATTGCTCTGTGGAAGGTCCAAGGCCCTCCCTACTATATTTAGGCTGAGCAAGGTATCCATCCAAAGAGAATGGGTTTCAAAAAGCCAGTGCAAGCAGTAGGGGTAAATCCTGGTGCCACTGCCAGTGGCAATTCTACCAAAAGCAATCTAGAGATTCAATGCAATACCCATCAGTGATTTTCTTATGAGTCTATGCCCCAAGCCAGGGCCTCTCCAACCCTCCTCCCCTAGTCTTCACCTGAGACCCCGGATGAAGTCTCAGTTTCAGAATATGCTGCTGTTTCCCATTCAAAGAACTCTTGGTGAATGCAGTAGAGCAAAGTCGAGGAGCTACAGCCTGTGCTGTCTGTTATGCTATGGTTCTGCTTCTGCTTCCCCTATAGACTCTGATATCTGAGCAGAGTCTAGGTCTGTGGGCAAGTTTACATACATCACAACTAGGAAAACTGAAACCTATAGAGACCAATCTCTCCTAATCCTCGTGTGTGTGTGTGTGTGTGTGTGCATGTGTGTGTGTGTGTGTGTGTGTGTGTGTGGCTGTGGCTTACTGGGTAAAATTCCCAGCGTCTGTCTCTAGTGGCTCCATGGCTTCTCTCTGACTCCGTCCTTCTTTCTCCCAGCATTCAGTCCAGTCCTCTCTACCTACCTAAGTTCTGCCCTATCAACAGGCCAAGGCAGTTTCTTTATTCATTCATTGTAATCACAGCACACAGAGGGGACTCCTATATTGTGTGTGTGTGTGTGTGTGTGTGTGTGTGCCCCTGCAAAGATGGGGAAGTTTCCCTGTCGTTTTCCTCTTTGTTTTTTTGAGAAACCGTCTCACTGAATCTGATAGTCAGTATTTCAGCTACACTGGTTATGAAGGGAGACCCTGCTATCCTCCTGCCTCTACCTATTGGAACTGAGGCTACAGAAGCATGCTATCAAACCTGACTTTTTACGTGGGTGCTGGGGATCAGAACTCCGGTCATCTTGTATAGCCAAGACTTTATCCACTGAATCATCTCCCTAGCCCTCCCTTAATCTTTAGCAAAGCATTTTCCTAAGTAGTTCATCAGTAAGGAGAAGAAAATGGGAGGGTAGTGGTAAGAAAACAAGGGAAACAGAGAAGAGCAGAGTGAGGAAATGGACTAAACTTCAGTTGTATCTGAAGGCAGCTGTGCTTTTCAACTCTTCCTGGAAGAGAATAAGCAGACAGGAGTATTAGCTCTAGCCAATCTTTCTGTAGAGTTTGGTGTCTACATTCTGAGGCTTTAATGTCATCAGGGCTCTCCAGGACTAACGGTTCTCCAGGACTCATGCATTTCCTCTAGAGGATCCCCAAGAGACCCCCATGAGGAAGTGAGTCAGGGCAACAATGTCATTAGCCAGCGTTCAAAACTCGATTCCACATGTCTTCTTGAACTTGAGACTAAACCTCGTTCTTCTGACATTCCTTGGCTCAGAGACCATTATGACTTTTCTCAGTATTATCAGATCTACACTTGGGTGACCTGTCCCTCCTGTCCCAGAACTCTGTGGATCACCTGGTACAACAAGAACATACTGTTCCCTTGTGTTCAGGTTGAGATTTGCTGGCAGGACAGCCAGCCCAGAGGGCTCAAAATGCATGCTTGTGTTTTAAACTGATTGTGTTCCTCCACCAAGCACATTTAGGTTTAATCTCTAACCATATGTGACTTCTTTTGGAGACCGAGTCTTTATAAGATTGAGATCAAATAGGGTGATACAGGTAGGGCCCTAGTTGTGGAGTTAGTCCTTATAAAAAGAGACACCAGAAAGTTTGCTTGCTCTTTTTCCACCAAGTAGGAACACAGTGATGAACTGGCCCTCTGCCAGATCTTGATCTTAGAGCTTCCAGCCTCTAGACCCATGCCAAAGTAAGCCATAATCTGTGTTGTTTGGCCATAGCAGTTTAAGCAGACTAAAATAACAGATGGATAAAGTATTTCTTTATCTCAGTTCCCCAAGTAAGGCTGCTCCCATGGGCACATCACTGGGTGTATACAAGGGGTCTTCGTGTGAATTACAAGGTGTGGATGAAAGTATACACTAAAATTTGCATTTCATCAGAAGGACAGTAAAGTGAAGGCTATTCATGCAGAGCCATTCCGAGACTGTCTGGACCGAGTAGGCACAGGAAGTGGGCGACATGGGAGTGCAGTATGCCAGTCTTGACTACCAATGCTTCTCCACTCCAAGGACAAACAGAGTCCTCACATAGAGGCGTCTTGTGTGAAGAAAGGACCCAGCCACACAAAACGGATCTACAGATCAAGCTGGTCAATGTCAATTCTTTTTTTCTTAGAATTCTATTTTTTTTGCATCAATTCTCTTGTCATTTCTCTCCAGTTTCTCATTTTTCTTTGTTGATGTGGAAAGCTAAGGTCTCCCAGCTAAGTTCTAAAATAAACGACTCGTGTATGCCACTTGATGTAGAAGGTAGTGAGTGTCTGGGGGATAAAGTCTCCAAGACTTTACAATTAATGCTCGAGCAGACTTCACAAAGGACTGAGAACAAGGGGAAATTGCTTCTCAAGAACATTGCTAGCAACGGTTTCAAGGCTGAGAACAACTGGACATATAATCAGAGAGAATCCAGCCTTGATTATAGTGGATTATAGCACGAGCCGTCATCATACCGCTGTAATTATGTGTCAGCAGCGAGGCCCTCGCATTCCTTTTTTAGAAAATTACTACAAGCTTTACAGGAATAGATCCAAGATAGCAAGAGACATAAGGATCTCAGCAAGAACCCTTTGTGACTAAGGAAGTGGCGCCGTGCCCTTCTCCAGTTCTCCACTGCTAAACTCTCCTAAGTGAAACCCTTACAGCCTGGGACAGCAAACATGCGCATCATTTTCCTTCTTTATCGTCCATTCCCATGTAAACTAGGTACCTTCCTCTAGAGAGTACACATGCTAACATGCTCTAAGAGAGCAAAAGGGTCAAGCAGAGCTTGCTGGCTTATCAATGTAAGCAGATACTGCGTAGGGTTGCCTTGCTTGTCTAAAATTGAAATGTTACTGTCATTTCCCAAAAAATGATGAATGCATCTTATTGTTTTTGACAACAGAAATAAATAAAATAAAATAAATAAATAAAAGATGCCACCTAAAAGTGAAATTAGAAAACGTTGTACTATCCTGTGGTTTTTAAACAATCTATGATTCTTAAAGTCAGTGCCTAGTCCATTAACTTCTCAAATGATTCCATAGTGGTTTTACCTGATCGTCTTTTACCTGGGTGCTATGAGCAAGGTGTCTTCCATTCCTGTGTTTTCTTCTAGAGAAAAGCTCACTGGTAAAACAGACAATTCAGTTACAATTTTGGCACGGCTTTTTGTAAAGTGAGAGGCATGACTATATTGCCAGTGGTACACAGATAATTAATCAACTGTGTCTTCAACAAAGCACTCACTGTCCCTGTTTAAAAAAAAAAACAAGGAAGACGAAAACTCACTGTAATTTCCAGACTAAGTTTGTTTTCAATAAAAATGTGTATCTGAGTTTCACAAGTGCTCATTTCCAAAGCAGTAACCCGTTACTCATGTATCTTCATTTGAAAATAGAGCTCAAGGGACTATCCCTTGTGAACTAATCTGAGTCACAAAAACACACAAGGGCTCAGAAACAATTTTTTAAATGTCAGAGAAAAGAGTTAGACACAAATACACCCTGGAACATTTTTTTTTCCCTTTTGGTTTTTCGAGACAGGGTTTCTCTGTGTATCTCTGCCCATCCTGGAACTGACTCTGTTTACTAGGCTGGCCTTGAACTCACAGAGATCCACCTGCCTCTGCCTTCCTGAATACTGGGATTAAAGGCGTGTACCACCACTGCCTGGCTCATGGAACTTATATTAGATGAATCCCCAAATTATTAGATAAGAGTAGAAGTATTGTAATGTCTCCAAGTGCTTTGATCATTGCTACCCCACGTGCTTGTGGTCCACGTATCTAGTTCCTTTCTAGTGGGATGAGGGTGGGACTGACCCAACCTCTGCATTGTAAAAGCTGTCAGTCATTTTCAGAAATCCCACATGTACAGAAAGAACAGGGAAGTATTATATTCTTAATACAGTCATTTTAGCTTCTAGCATCCCTCTGCCTCATTTTTAATGTCTAAAATGCAGATCATCTCTTCTATGAAAATCTTATGTGGGGCTTAGCAGGAGATGGGTGATCTACAAGGGACTTATATTGCAGTGTACAGGTTACCATGACGATTGTAACTCAAGGGCATTTTTTCCCCATTCTTCAGGGTCTCACTGGTACATTTCTTTGTAACCGGCTTGAGGTATAGCATTTAAACCCAATCAGGCTATTTTTACCAATATTTTATCCTACAGCACAACACACAAACATTTGCTATTTATGTTCTCCATTAGACACCCATTAAGTTTGCTGGTTTTAAAGTGTTCTTTAAGCCTTGTTTACAATGACATCCAACTGTTGCGATTTAGCGTTTGTACTGGGGAATGATGACCACAGCTGGGATCAATCTCTTTCCATTTCTTACAACTAATTCTTTCGAGTGGCTTTTTAGACACAGCCAAGATTAGCGTTGTTTGGGGTTGCCTTAGGAATCATCCCCAAACAATCCTCTGTTTTCCAAAATGCAGCTACTCAAAAAAATTGTCTTACCACCTGCCATTTGAATAGAAAGTTGCTGTCTTTTCGGAGGAATGAATAACTTGGGAGAATAAAATAAACAAGCTGTCACTTTACAGTTTCTTAAGCAGGTGGCTGTCACTTAGCTTTCCCTCTAGAGAGATTTCGGAGGTTAACATTCTTCGTATTACAGATAGACAATTTACATCCAGTTCTGTGTACCCTCAGGTCCGAACAACCAGCCATCAAAATATTCGGGGGGGGGGGCGGATGTCTCTGACTCTTACTCATCTCTTTTCCTCTGTACTCCAGTGTTCTCCTTTCAGTAAAAACTTCTACAGAGCCAGATGTGGTGGCTCACACCTTTAATACCCACACTTGGGAGGCAAAAGTAGGTGGATCTCTGTGAGTTGAGTACAGCCTGGTTTACATAGTGTTGAGTACAGTTTACATAGAGTTGAGTACAGCCTGGTTTAAATAGTGAGTTCCAAGACAGCCAGGGATATGGTGGGAGACACCCTATCTCTAACAAAACAAAACAAAATGAACAAACCAATAAACAAAACAGAACAAGAGAAAAATCTTCTAAAGAAGGGGGCACACCGTGTAAAATTATGCAGAAACTTCTAGAGACCCTTTGCTTTCGCTGAAGGAACCACTGTTTGCCAGCAGGTTGTGTAACTATGATTCTTGCCAGGTTTTACTGAGTTTATAGTATTGCCCAGAAATATTGGTGCTTTTGTTATTAAAATGATCCTCAAAAAAGTCTCTCTGAAAATACATGTTTTTTTTTTCGGTATTGTACTTAATTATTTTATGAGCTCCAAGTCAGAAAAGCACATTCCTGTATCTACCATCTACATAGGTAGTGTTTGCTATCATAAATAATTAAACAGCCATTTTATAGAAGTGACCTGGCATCCGAGAGTGTTGGTGTCCACAGGTAATGAATGTGGAGATCCTGAAGCTGGTCTCCATGGATACTGAGTCATGTCTGTATATCATTTAATCTTTATTACATACAGAACAAATAGTAACCCCATGTTACAGGCTAAAAAACCAAAACCCAAAAACCTGAAGTTCAAAAACCTTAGCATCAGATCACCAAGAAGTATGAAAAGTGGTCAAGTGAAACCAAATGATTTTCCTTAGGGTAACATTCAAACAAAACACATTAACACGGACTGTGAGTACGACTAAGGGGAATGCCAGCCTACCATTTGGCTTTATAATATTTCCAATACTTCTCTAAATAGTCTTTCATTAGCAAACAGTTCGAAATCTCTTGACATTCTTGTCACAGCCTTTCGTTACATCACCAGCCTGAAGGCCTTCTCGTTTACCTGTGATGGGACCATTTAGCACGAAGCTCAGGGGCTGAGATCCTCATTTTTCTCACAGTACATTATTTTTGCATTTTTAAAGCATTTGTGCTTATGCTAAAATAAGAAACAGTCCATTTGATACTGGCTTATTTTCAAGATAAAAATGATGTAGCATCTCAAAGGCCTTCTTACCAAGGCAGTTTTTGTTCCCGCTGCTCCTAGGAGGCATAAGATTTTATTCTTCTGCACCCTGAGGACTATTCAGTCAGCAACCACTCAGAATCACCCCATTCGGGTGATGATGGGGGGTGAGGGGGTGTTTGAGCTAAGGACTGAGAAATGCTGGGTGGGTGCTTGAGAGGCTGGCTTGCAGGAGAGACTGGTTTAGCCCAGCTGCTCTGGGAATGAAAGCATTAAGAAGGGAGATGCTATTGGAGCAGTGGGGAGCTTGGCCCTGCCATGCAGTGTGAAATGATTGTGCTGTCCCCTTAGGACAACGTAACAACCTTTGGGTTGTTCTTCAAGAATGTATGCTTTACGTAAAAGTCTCTTCTGGGGTAAGACAGTACAGGGGAGATGAGCTTAGAGCTAAGTTCTTTAAATGGGAGCTGACTGGAGCTCCCTGAACTGCTAGATCTTGGATTTAGGCCAGATTTTAACCTTGAAAAACGGTCATGACTTTGCTTTGTACTTCATTCATAAGACAGACCTCAGCGTTTGGATCCTAAAATAAATATGATCTGGAGGAAGTCACCAAAATGCCAACTTGTTCAGGCGTAATAAGAACTCTGTCTTAGGGCATGGAATGCCACAGCTGATCTGAACGTGATCAGGGACCAACTGCTCTAAGCATTCACTGGCAGCTGAGGTTAGTTTGGCATACCAGCAGTCCGTGCCCTTGGAGGTTGAGGCAGAAGGCTTGCTGTGACTGCAAGGCCAGCCTAGGCTATCTAAGTGAGTTTAATTTGTGCAGTAGATAAATCCACACGAGCACAGATCAGACAACTTATTGACTATCTTGATGATACATCGTTTTTATTTTGAAAATAAGCCAATATCAGATGGGCTGTTTCTTGTTTTAGCATAAGCTAAAATCCTTTAAAAAATGTGAGGAAATAATAAACTGTGAGAAATGAGTATCTCAGCCCTCAAGCCTGGTAATAAGTAATCCTATTGTTGGTTAAAAAAAATAAAAGGATTAGATGCACTCTCAGCAGAAAGCTCAACCTGAACATCTGGATTGGAATAGCTTTGATTTAATTAATTAATTAAAACTTCCAAAGTCGGGTAGATTAGTCAGAGGTGGCAGCTCTGGGGCAGTCTGTGTGGTAATCCCAGCACCCGGAAGACAGAAGTAGAAAGTGCTGTGATTCACTAAATCCCTGTGTAGGTGGGGACTGAGGATAAGCTATGCTCACCCAGCATGCCCCAACCCAGTGCAGCCAGGCCCACTGGTTCTACTTCCTGTATCCACAGGGACGCTAGCAAGACTCTGCGGTCTAGCTGGAAAGCAGATGCAGTGTGACTGAGCAAGTGGCTGGTTCATTCATCCCATCGGAAGTTCCTTCCGCAGGAGAACTATCAGATGACACGCTGTCCAGGCAGGCTGCTGACCTATAGATAGATCTGTGTCTCTGACCTGTAATTCGATGACAACAACAATCTTGCTTCCTTCATTCCCTACAACTTGACAAGACTCACACTAAAGGTTCCTGAGAAAACGGTACTACTGTTCTTCAAATAGCTACGAGTTCTGTGAGAGAATCTATACCGTCATTCACTCTTTTTTAAAAACGTGGAATTCTAGGTGTGGCGATGGCTCAGTTGTTTTGAGCCCCTACTGCTCTCGCTTAATACCAGAGTTCAGTCCTCAGCATCTACGTAAAATCTCACAACGACTTGTAACTCCAGTGTAAGGGGATGGGGTACACTCTTCTGGCTTCTGTGGGCTCCTGCATATGCAAGCGATATCCATAAACTCACAGGGCATTCATATACACGTAATTAAAAGTGCTTTAAGGGTTAAATTCTTCTTTAAGCCTCTTTATTGTCATGACTTAATTTAATTTTTTTAAAAAATTGGGTAAATTTAAATATATAAAAATAATTTATAATTTTCTTTAGTAAAAATGTTTCATATTCTGGATTGGATTCTGAGATTTTGAACTTTGGTAGACTAGTAGAAGACAGGTCTTTGTAACCCTTCCTGTTGGTGTTCTGTGTAAGTTAACATGACAATAGGGAATTTTTCTCTCTGATCTCTTCTTTACCGTTAGTTTATGGAGCCCAGCATGTCAATCACCTGCTTTTTGTTTCTTCATTTTGCCTTGAACCTGCTCAGCAAATGCTCTATCACTGCGCTACTTTCTTCATCATTGGTTTTTCTGAAACCATGTAGCCCAGGCTAGCCTCAAACTTATGCTAGCTCCCAAATGCTGTGATTATAGGCAGGCCCCACTACACATGGCTTTATGTTTTCATTTTGTTGTTTTACAGTTTGTGTTAAATTTTGTTCTGCAGAAAAGCAATATGGAGATTTATGTAACGGAAGGAGTGTGTCAGGAAAGCGCTGTGCTTTCTTATACAGTTCTGGGCTTCAAAACTCACTAAGCCATGAGGCCCGGGGCTGGAGAGAAACAAAAAATATAACAAAAAAGAGGTCCAGGAAACATTTACTCGACCTACTTGTGCATTGGGGCCCATTTCTACAACATTCCAAGGTTTAAATAATGCATGATTCCTTTTCTATCCATTCTCATTAATTATTCATCCAGAAATATTATTGAGCATCTCTACCCTGTGTCAACCCTGCCACGGGAGCGGTCACATAGAGAAGAAAGAGGTTTGTAGTTAGAGTCAGTGGCTACATGTCTACCAACTTTTTCTGGACATGATAATTAAGATTACTCTAGTTGGAAGGTCAATTAACCAAAAACTGTTTATATTTCTAAGGATGCTCTTTTTTTATAATATTTACCATTTATGACCTATAAATAAATACCCTGTCACTTCCCGATCAATGCCAGGATCTTATTTCTTTGAATTTGTACTAGCAGAGGATTCATGAGCATTTATGAAGTGCTGAGCAGTAAGTAAAATGTTGTTGGAGAAAGAGAACCAGTCAGTGCCCTCAAGGAACGTCACAGGAAGACGAGATGTAAGCCAAGGCCAATTAAATAGGACAGGACAGGCAGCATGTGTGTATTTCTTTTTCAAAGAAAAATATCAAACTTCATTGAAAGATAGAGAGATGTTAGATCATCTGGAAATGAAAAAACAACACAAATATATGGAAGGTAAACAACACGAATATATGGAAGGTAAACAACATGCTCTTTAGTTTGAAAGCTAATTTTAAAAATGCCGGAAATAAATGAAAACACAACATAGCAAAAGTAATAGGATAGAGCTAAACTAGTGATAAATGTCTTTCAAAAAGATCACAAACAACCTACCTTATGCCTCGAGAAAATAAGAAACAAACAAACTAAGTAAAAAATTATTTAAAAAGAAACAATAAAGACCAGAGCATAGATTAAATCAAAGAATTAAATTAGCAAGGAAATTTAACAAAATAGTTCTTTTAAAAATACTAACAAACTTCAGCTGGCTTAACTAAAAACTGAGAGATGTAAACAAATGCAGACATGAAAGAGGAGACAATACAACAGATACTTCAGGATTAGCAAAGGGTTCTCTCTCTCTCTCACTCTCTCTCTCTCTCTCTCTCTCGCACAAAAATGTCAAATCAAAATGGACAGAAGACTTTAGAGTAAGACCCAAACCACAGGCAAGACATACCAAGATACAGGCAAGGTGAGGACTTCCTGATGATGCTCTGAAAATACTACCAGAATTGACACCTAGGTTGGAGGAGGAAGTACAGAAGAGGGGTAAGTAAGAACAGAATACAATGGTATATGTATAAAATGCATATTGTAACTAATTATTTTATATGTTGCTTAAATGTTAATTAAAATAAAAACTTTAAATAAAAATGAGGTCAAATTTTAAAAGGATTGAGAAGGACTGCTCTGAACATTTATACGCCAACAATTTGCATAACTTATAATAACTAAACAAATTCAGGGTTGGAGAGATGGCTCAGTGGCTAAAAGTGCTTCTGCTCAATAATTCTATAACAATAATAGGAGTGCTTACTGTTCAAATATGAGTTCAACTCTCTGAAACCCAGGAAAAAAGCAAGGTACGGCTGTAAGCCCAGCACTGTGGTAGAGAGAGACAGGAAGTTTGCTGAGGCTTGCTAGCCTCCAACCGAGCTCCAAGCTCAGTAGGAGGCCCTGTCTGTCTCATGGCAATAATGTAGAAAATGATAAAGCAGGACACAAGACACCCCTCTCTTGCTTTCATGAACCAGCATTGGCACCCTCTCTCATACATGAACATACACCACAAGTGTGTATTCTCTCAAATGATAAAAAATAAAAGACTCTGGAAATAAACAAGCATATCTATGTAAAGAAACTGATAAATTTCTAGACATATGTACTTTTCCATAACTCCTTAAAGAGCCTAAACATACCAATAATAAATAGAAATTGTATTGATAATTACAAAGCTCCCTTTAAGTCTGGGAATAGGGCCCATGCCTACATTCCAGGACTTGAGAAGTTGATGTGAAAGGACTGTGAGTTTGAAGACAATCTGGGTTACATAATAAGATCTTTTCTCAAACAAACAAAAATCTCCAACATTTTCAATAAAGAAAATTCCAGAACCAAATAGAAGTTTACTAAAGATCAGGGAAGAAGTAATCACAATCTTTATTAAGTTCATAAACTCTTTTGGAAAATAGAAGCCAGCTTGTTGCCATACTCTGTGAGAGCAAGTCCTCCTGTTTCCAGGGCAGCAGTGACACCATAGGAAATGATACCATAGGCTAGCATCTCTATTGACATAGATATGAACCAATCCAACATTAGCAAAACTGAAAGTGATAGCACTTTGAAAGGCTGATACTCCATGGCCAAGAGAGATTTATCTCCGGGAAGTCAGGATTGTTGACAGAGATTTCTGTCTTACTGGGTCCCACAGCCATTCATGCCCAAAGAAACACACAGAGGTTTACATTAATCATAAACTACTTGGCCTATTAGCTCAGGCTTCTTATTAACTCTTATATTCTACATTAACCCATAATTCTTATCTGTGTCAGCCACGTGGCTTGGTACATTTTATCAGTGAGGCATTCTCATCTTGCTTCCTCTGTCTCTGGGTGATGACTGCAGACTGAGTCTTTTCTCTTCCCAGGATTCTCCTGTTTTCGTTGTCTGCCTCTACTTCCTGCCTGGTTGCCTCATTGCCTGCCTCTACTTCCTGCCTCGCTACTGGCCAATCAGTGTTTTATTAAAACAATACAAGTGACAGGATACAAGACCATTGTCCCACAGCACAGGATGGTTCAAAACATGTAGTGCATGTGGTACCCAGGTTAGCTGGAGGAAGCTGAGGAATCCAGAGATGTAACCATTACCAAACTGCAGCAGTTAACTATTACACCCTGCTAACATCAAAATCAGTGGCAGAAAACTGAAAGTTTTCATCCTAAGACCTGCTACAAAGCAAGGTTGATCTCTGCTGCCATTTCTATTTAACACTTACAGGAAAGTAACCCTAGCCAGAACAAACAGTAAAGAAAAGGTGAAAGGGGGAAAATGGTAAATAAACATCTCAGTCTTTTCAAAATAAGTGAAACAGTGTAGCTTGCAGACGTCATGATGAGTGGATGGATCACAGTTTGCAAAGAGCTCTAAGGACTCAGGAACAAAGATGCCTTAGAACCCAGTACTTCAGTAAGGCTGTCTGACACAGAGCAGCACACAAAACTAAGCAGAGTTTCTCTGCATCAACAAAACCATCCGAACAAGTCTACCCATTTCAATGTCCAAAAAGAGCACACATGTGTACACACACACTCTCACACACACACACATATACACACAAATACACATACTCGTGTGTGTGCACACACAGGGGGCAAGTAGAAAAGCTAATTAAAGGCAAATTTCTGTGTACTGACAGAAAAAACACGATGAAGGAAACCAATGACAGATAATCAGAAAAGTAGCCTGTGTGCATGGATTTTAAAGTATTGTTCCTTTAAAGATATTCTTGTTTCCCAATCCAAGAGGACGAACAAATTTATGATGACTCCTATGAGAATCTCGACCATTTTACAAAAATAGAGAAGACAACTTTGAAATTTGCAGAGTACTAAAAAGACCCCAAATGACCAAAGTACCCTGAGCAAAGACAAACTAATAAATCACACTTCCTGATTCCAAAATCTAGTATAAGGCTACACAATAAAAGTAATATGTGCTGCAGGACTGGGGTTTAAACTCAATCAGTAAAACACTTACCTCGCAAGTACAAGGACGTGAGGTCAAAGTTCATTATGAAAAAAAAATGGGCATGATGGTATACAATGGCAGTCCAAGTCCTGAGGAGATGGGGACAAGCAGATCTCTATGATTTCTGGTCAGCCAGACCTGCTTCATGGGTAACTTTCACACTAGGAAGGAAACCATGTCTCAGATTTAAAAAGAGACAGGTAGATGGTGTCTCAGGAAAGATACTTAAGGTGTCCTGTGTCCTTTACCGACACAGGTGCCAACTGCACCCTTACTTAAACACACACATGCACAAACATGCACACACGGTCTCTCTCTGTATATCTCTGTCTGTCACACACACACACACACACACACACACACTATATATATATATATATATATATATATATATATATATATATATATATATATATATATATATATGATGTCTTAAAAACAGTTATGTAGGAGGTAGGGAGAGGACTCAGTCAGCACAGTGCCTGCTGGGCAAGTGTGAGGTGGGGCAGAGACAGGCAGATCCCTGAGCTTATCAGCCAGCCAGCCTAGCTGAATCAATGGGTTCCAGGTTCAGTGACAGACCTTGTCTCAAAAAATATTGTGAATAATGCGAGCTTGATAGCTCAGTGAGTAAATGCACTTTCAGCCAAGCCTGAGGACCTGTATTGGATTCCCAGAGCTCACATGGCAGAAATAGAGAACTCTGGCTCACTGACTCCCTCAGACTGTCTTCTGACCTCCACACATATGCCATGGGATGTGGGTACCTCCACCCACAAACACACTCTGGGACACACAATAAAGAAATTAGTGTAACACAATTAACTTTCCAAGAAGAAAAATCCTAAAAGAAACTAATGTGGAGAGTGATAAAGGAAGATAAAGGAAGATGCCCAGATGCTGTGACTTCCTTGTATACTCACATCCACACATGCACACACCTACATCCACACATTTCTCACACACACACACACACACACACACACATACACACACACACACACAAACAGAGGAGAGAGAGAGAATGTTCAGTAGAAAACAAGAGAACTCAAATATAAACCCAGAAGCTTGGGTGAACTAATCTTTGATAAAGGTGTCAAGAGTACATTACAGGAAAGGACAATGTGCCCTCTAAATGGTGCCAGGAAATGTTAATATCCATATGTTGAAAACATTGTTTACTCACCCTATATAAACTTAATTCAAAGCTAATTAAAAATTTAAACATAAGACCTAAAATAATATAGAATACTGAATGATTAGTCTTTGCAATTACTTTCCTTTTCTTTTTTTAGCTATGATACCAAAAACAACCAACAAAACAAAAGGAGACAAATGGGTTGCTGGGGAGAAGGCACACTGGATAAAACATGAGGACCAGCTTTCTAGTCCCAGCACCCACATGAAAGCCAGCAAAGTGTTGCAGGCTGTGTAAACCAGGCACATCAAAGGTAGAGACAGAGGATCGCTGGGGCAAGCTGGCTAGCTAAGCTAGCCAAATCAGTGAGCTCCAGGTTCAGGAGAGCCTGCCTTAGTAAATAAAGTGGGGAGACAAGGGAAAAACACACCTATGTACATGCAAACAGATGCACAGTGCGTACACATGCAGAAAAAATTTAGGAAAGAGGGGTTGTAGCAAATTAAAAACTTTCTGTCACTGCAAGAAAGCAATCAACAGAGTGAAAAGGAACACACACATACAGAGAGAGAGAGAGAGAGACAGACAGACAGACAGAGAAAGAGAGAGAGAGAGAGAGAGAGAGAGAGAGGCGCAGATGAAGGGTCTGTATCCAAAATGCACAAGGAACTCAAAACAGTTCAATAGCAAATCCAAACCCAAAAATCACCCAATAAACAGATTCAGAATGGACAAAGGTCCTGAAAAGGCATTTCTCAAAACGTATACAAGCGGCCAACAGGTGTCTGAAAATGTGTTCAACATAGCAGCCATCAGGGAAATTCAAATGACAATTGTCATAAGATAAAACCTCACCTCTGCTAGAATGCTTGGTGACAGAAACATAGACAATAGCAAGTATCAGGTGAAAGGGGACCTTGCACACTGCTGGTAGGAATGTAAATTAGATCAGCCCAACTCTGATGTAAATGAGCCTGGAGGTTCTTCAAAACCTTAAACACGGTTCATAAACATTGCAAATTTTGTGATGCTACAGAAAACGTCACTATGCACCAGCACACTCAGGAAATAGGTTTCTTTATACCATCCTTGCATGGTGTTCCTCTACTTCCACCTTAGATCTTACAGCAGTTCATGAGAACAGTCACCTCAAGTGTGTAAAAAGTTAGCAGACTTAAAAATTCTCTTATTTTTCTTACCGCACCCCACTGGGTCTATTTGCACAGATACCAAAGACTGCTGAGCCTGCCGGCCAATGTTTAATGCAGTTAATAAAATGTAAACAGTGACTTTAACGTGAAAGTGTTCAGTGATCCTATCTGCCAATAGACAAATCTTTATCAAAATGTATCATAATTTAAGAAGTCCATGTCAGCATATAAAACAACTCAGAATGTGTGTGCATAAGCACATACATAAACTTCCTCTACTATCCAGTAATATATTGTTATTCCATTATTGTTAAGTTAAATAATATATGGTATGTAATTAGTATCCGTGTTTGGAATTCTAATAGAGGAAGGACATAAACATTTTATCTCTTAGATCTTTACCTTTGTACTAATCAATATAACGTAGTTTAGTGACAGGGTGTGTTTATGTATCGCCATTATATAGTGTTTATTGTGCATCTGGAAGAACATCAAATGGCTGTAATTACTTTTTTAGTGAAGGAAGCATTGTTGTTTACCATTATAATCCATTTTATTGCCAACATGGTAGTTCTTTGCAGAAAAATCTTTAGGACAGTGTATAAAACATTTTCTATAGCAGACCAGGTTGCTAAGGAGAATCTGGATTAAAGAATGTGCCCTAACATTTTAGGGACTCTAGAGTTGTATATTTGTAAAAAAATGCATATGTCTATATGTTTATAACTCAGAGCCTTAGAGTTTGAAAAGAGGCATGGTACTGCACAGTTCCCAAGAAAAACAAATCTTTAATGATGGAAATAAAACATCCGAGCTCAGAGAGACAGCCGCTACTTGAGGAGGCTCTGATGTCATTCCCTGGAGCCTTCAAAAGCTGAATTTTAGATCTTACACAGCACAAGAATATTTTAAACAGAAAAGGGAAAATTAACCCAAGCAAAAATCATCTGCTGGACTGGCTTTTATACTGAGAGATGGCTATGGCTATATTTGAGATCTCTTAATGAGAACACTGATCTCATCTTTATGAAAAGAAAAACTGTATAAAGAAATAGGTCTTTGATGTTTATATAAATGGACATGGTTTCAATCAGAAAGAATGGGCATTTCTATGAAGGTTTTTCAGCAAAGGATTTGGGTCATTATCAACCCAGGACCATTTTTACCTGAAGACTGCCTCTGTCTTACTCTCCTCCACCACCCCTTCCAGGGAAGGATGCACTCCATTCACTGGCAGTGAAGAACAGATGAAGACAAAGGTGAAGAGCTTTGATTCTTGGGGGATTGTATTTAAGAAAACTGAGAAAGTCTAATGAAGACGGACGCTAAAAAGAAATCCCACACAAGCTCAGAATTGAGTATAATAAAGGGTTATTTATTTAGGGGTAGACTCACAGATCATGGCCCTCTGATCAGATGGGGAAGAGCAACCAATCCCGGAGCCAGAAGAGAGGGGAAAAATGCACTTTACATCCACATTTATAGTATAAGTAACCATACCCAAGTGTAACTTAAAGGCTACTGGCTGTAGGAATTCCTATAGCACCTTCCCCTTTTGTTTAAATAAGAGAGTTCTAAGCCTAATACAAAATTATATACAATAAGAACAAATATCAGGTATAAAAATTAAAATTACAACCAACATAAACAATATCAAGCAAGAAACATGATAAATGTTTCAATAATTATCCTATCCTACGGAGTTTAAGTCTTGTATTATAAATAACTTGGCGAAGTCATGAGAGGAAAGTAACTACAACTATCTAGTCTTCAACCCCATCAAAGACCCAAAAAGGAAAATAATATTACTTGAGTAAGCAGGAAGGGCAATCAAGCAACTTCCAAACTGTGCAACAAAAGACAGAGACAACTGGCTACCTGGGCAATCACCCAAAGTCTTATTTGCAATTTTGGAGCAACCAACTTTGGCCAAGTCCTAGAGTGACTGACAGACTATTTTCAGAGGCAGGAAAAATTTCAAACCGTCCTACCCTTTCTTGGCAAGATTTGACAGTCTTTTTTCTTGTATCCTGTTTGTTCTGGTCAGAGGAAGAAATGTATATTGCAATATATCCTAAAATTGTATCAATATACAAAATGTGTTAAGCAGAGGTAGAAGCATGCATGCATAGAATATGATAGAATAACTTTGTCTAGGTATACAAATATTGTAGTTGAAAATAGGAACATATTCAATACAATTTAATTTTGTATCAGTATACAAGAATCTATACCAATGTAAATTGCCTATAAATAATAGCTCACAAGTATTCACTCTATTACTCACTATTATTATTAGAGTAAGCTCACACTAATCTATTATCCTATCCAATTTCTTTTTTCCCCCAAAGAGATCCCTGAGCCTACAAAATTTTCCCCAACCTCCAACCCTATACCAATTATAATCAACGCCTAAATGATGTCCCTAACCCTGAAGACAAACTTTTGTTGGGAGAGGGAACATCGTCTTCTAGAATTACTTCCAACTGTCTTGGGGGCAATGTTGTTTCTATGGGATCCTGTGAAAGTAAAATGATGGTTAAGTTTCTAGATTACTGTCTGGTATAATTGCAAATAGTCTGTGAGTATTTGGTAGGGTTTTTCTAATGAGGTTTCTATTTGGAGTTTTGGCCAGAACATTGTAAAAAAAAAAAAAGTGCATTTTAAAGTCTAGTTTCTTGAGTTCAGGAGCCCAAGGCGATGTCCCCAGTTAGTTCCTTGGGCAGCTGAGGATAGGGAACCTGAAATGACCCTATCCTATAGCAATACTGACGAATTTCTTGCATACCATCATAGAACCTTCATCTGGTGATGGATGGAGATAGGGGCAGAGACCCACACTGGAGCACTAGACTGAGCTCCCAAGGTCCCAATGAGGAGCAGAAGGAGGGAGAACATGAGCAAGGAAGTCAGGACCACGAGGGGTGCACCCATCCACTGAGACAGTGGGGCTGATCTATTGGGAGCTCACGAAGGCCAGCTGGACTGTGACTGAAAAAGCATGGGATAAAACCGGACTCTCTGAACATGGTGAACAATGAGGGCTGATGAGAAGCCAAGGACAATGGCATAGGGTTTTGATCCTACTTTATGTTCTGGCTTTGTGGGAGCCTAGCCAGTTTGGATGTTCACCTTCCTAGACATGGATGGAGAGGGGAGGACCTTGGACTTTCCACAGGGCAGGGAACCCTGACTTCTCATTGGACTGGAGAGGGAGGGGGAGAGGAGTGGGGGGAGGGGGAGAAAGGTGGGATGAGGGGGAGGGAAATGGGAGTCTGGGAGGAGGCAGAAACTTTTTTTTTCTTTTTCTCAATAAAAAATTTTAAAAAAAATAAAATGCAAAAAAAAAAAGTGCACCATTTCAGCTAACCAAGTTGGAACCATCTTGAGCAGCTGGTACCCAAAACAGGTCATATAGTAATGCTATTTAGCATCATGACATCATAACAACCAGGAGGAATTGTTGTTGTGAGGCCTCTTCTTCCTGGAAACTTCAGAGATTACTGCAGGAAAATTCATTATTCATTGTGGAAAACTTAAACATTATTTATACAGACATATATTCAATAAAAGGTATGATAGAGACAAAAATAGGTATGAAGAAAAGTAAAATTATTTCTAAATTCTTTCTTCTTTCTGTCCCAAACCAGAAATCTCTTGACATGAGACAGAAGATCTGAATTTTCCTTTTAACATTATGCTTGGATTTAGAGAAGGACAGAGCCATTGTCCAACTCCAAAGCCAGATTTGATTTTTAAGTGAGTCAGGACTATTATTCTAATTAATTTTCAGAGATTCTTACCCTCAGATGACATGTCCTCATAAGTGGTAATTCTCTTTGCTTGGTGATCCTTTCTGGATAATTATCTTTTCCTCTTTAGACATCTAGATGTCCAGGTTCTCTTGACTTTTTAAAGATGAGTATTTTCCTGCAAAGACAAGAAGAGAACCCTGCCCCAAACATTAGATGTTTTCTTATCACCTGATTGGTTGTCACCTCTGTGGATGAGCTGTCATTTCTCTTTCTCAAGAGATTTCTCTTTTTCAAACCAAATCTTTGTTAATTTTGATGGTATCCATAACTTTTCTACTCCTGCTGAAACAAGAGCAATCCCCTTCCCCAATGTAGAATATCTCCTCCATTGTGAGGTCAACACACCCTTGAAATACTCCAGCTGATTTAATTCAGATATTTTTCTATTATCCAATGTCTCTCTGCTGCTGTTGTCCCTTTCTTATTAGTATTAAGAAAATTCAAGGTTAATAAAGCATTATTTAATCTATTTCTGGAGGTATTTTCTATCTCTTTCTGTTTGTTTAACATATACTTTATAGTTCAACTTGATCTTTCTATAACTGTCTGACCTGTAGAATTGTTTGGTATGCCTATAATATGCTTTATATTATAATGAGAAAAAAATCCTTTTTATTTTCTTAGAGACATATGCTGGACCATTATCTGTCTTTATTTGTCCAAGTATACTCATGATGGCCATAACTTCTAACAAATGTGTGATTACTGAATCAGACTTTTCTAAGCTCAAAGCAGTTGCCCATTGAAAACCTGAATAAGTGTCAATGGTGTGGTTTATATATTTTAATTTTCCAAGATCTTCAAAGTGGAACACATCCATCTGCAAGATTTCATTCCTTTGAGTATCCTTTGGGTTAGTCCCTACAGGCAGTGGTGTTTGGTTATAGAAAGAGCAAGTAGGAAATCTCCTTATAATGTCCTTAACTGGTTGCCATATAATAGAAAACTCTTTCTTTAAATGTTTGCTATTGACATGATGTATCTTATGAAATTCTGAAGCCTTCAATACACTTCCAATCAGTAATCAATCAATTTCTGCATTACCTTGTGCTAGAGGACCTGGCAGACCTGTATGGTAATCAAATGTGTGTTATGAATATGGGGCAGAGTCTATTCCTGATTATGTCTTGAACCTGTATGAATAATGAAGTCAATTCTGTATCATCTGGTATAAATTCAGCAGTTTCAATATGCAACTCTTTCTTCATATTGTAAATCAGTGACTGTATTAAGAGGTTCTTTAAAATCCCTTAGCACAATGAGAATAGTATATAATTCTGCCTTTTGGACAGAATTATAAGGGCTTTGTTCTACCTTACTTAAATCTTCTGATTTGTAACCTACCTTTTCTGATTTATTTGCATCAGTATAGAATGTATGGGCTCCAGTTATTGATGTGTCCTGTACAATGCAGGGAAGGATCCAAGTAGTTCTCTTTATAAGGTCAATTCTATCACTTTTGGGATAATTGCTATCAATCTCCTTAAAAAATTAGCACAAGGTCTTTGCCAAGGTTCATTATCTTCCCATAATTATTTTAATTTCATCAGTAGTAAAAGGCACTATAAACTTTTCTGGGTCTATACATGCTAGTTGATAAAGTCTCAATTTTCCTTTTATAATTAATTCAGAGAATTTTTCCACGTGTGTTTTCAATTTTTTACTTGGTTTATGCAGTAAAAAGATCCGTTCTAAGATAATATCTTCCCTTTGCGTTAAAATTCCTGTAGGGGGAATTCTGGAAGGCAATATCACTAGAATGCAATTAAGATTTTAATTCAACCTATCCACATGTGCCTCCTGCAATTTTTCTCCAAAAACAAAGAATTCCTCCTTTGCCTCAGCTGTTATTTCTCTGGGACTATTGAAGTCTTTGTCACCATCTAAACTTTTGTTTAAATGAACCATTGGATCATGTGTTATCCCAAAAGCTGGTCATAGACTGGAAATGTCTCCTAACAATCTTTGAAAATCATTAAGAGTCCACAACTGGTCTCTCCTAATTTGTGCCTTTTGTGTTCTAATTTTCTGTAAACCTATTTTATAACCTAGTTAATTGACAGAATCTCCTCTCTGTACTTATTCAGGAGCAATTTATAATCCCAATTTTGGTAAAACTTTCTTTACTTCTTCAAACATTCTTTTTAAAGTATCTTTGTTTGAATCAGCTAGCAAAATATCATCCATGTAATGGTAAATTATAGATCTAGGAAATTTTTTTACATATTATTTTCAATGGCTGACTTACAAAGTATTGGCATTGGGTGGGGCTATCAAGCATTCCATGGTAGGACAGTCCACTGGTATCTCCTAGTAGGCTAAGAACTATTTTAAGTAAGCACTGTGAAGGCAAATTTTTCTCTGTCCTTTTCTTGTAAAGATATGGTGAAGAAACAATAGTTTAAATCAATAACTATAAGAGGCTATCCCTTTGGTAAAAGAAAAGGCAGAGGAATTCCAGACTGTAGAGGGCCCATAGGTTAAATTACATTATTGATAGCTGTTATATCTATCATCATTCTCCATTTACCAGATTTTTTTTTATCAACAAATGGAGGAGAATTTCAAGGGCTGGTTGATTCTTCAATATGGTGAGCATCTAGTTGCTCCTGTACCAGCTGTTCTAAAGCCTGCAGTTTGTCTTCTGTTAACTCATATTGGTTTTTCAGTTAACCATTTTAAAGGTAGGGCCATTGGTACCTCTAAATGTTTGGTAGTTACTTTATTTTCTTGTACAGCCTGAAGGGCTAGTGACCTTTGTGTATAGTACATTATACTATCCTTTCCAGAATTATGAGTTTCTGGGACTGCAGGAATGTTAATCTGGGTATTCCATTGCTGCAGCAGGTCACAACCCCATAAAATCACTGCAATATTAGCTACATATGGCCTCAGCCTTCCTCTCTGTCCTTCTGGCCCTATGTATTCAACCTACCTTGTACTTTGTTTCACTTGAGATAGGGTTCCAATTCCTAGGAATTGAACATCTGCCTCTTGAAGAGGACAGTTTGGATGCCAAGATTCTGGAGTAATGATACTCACATCTGCACCCATGTCTATCAATCCCACAATTACAATGCAATTTATATGCACTCTTAGCTTTGGTCTTTGATCATTTATAGAAGTCTGTCAGAATATTTGTTTCTTATTTCCCATTGAAATTTTTGATTCACCCTCCATGTTTATTCCACCATTCAGAACAGTGTTTTTTTTTTTCAGAAGGCTCTGTATTTTTTAATTTTGCTGGTAAGACATGTCCTCCACAGTGACTGTGAATGACTGGACCACTTTTGACTCAGGGGCCTGCGAGAGGCCCCCCAAAGGAGTTTTCCAATGGTATCAGGTTGCCTTGTCTGTCTTTTGTTGTTCTGCATTCATTGGTCCAATGTTGGCTTTTGCCATACATTCTCTATAATCCAGAAGTTTGATAGCTTTTATTTTTGCCATTCCCAGAGGAGACATTATTTCTAGGAATTCCTTGCCTACAATCTGTTCTCAGATGTCTTATTCTACCAGAATTGAAACATTTGGCATTTTTATATCTCCTCATACCTTTAGAAATTGCTTCTCCTATTCAAGATTCAGTATTATAGACAAATGTCTCCACCAGACTGTATCATTTCTAAAAGTTCCTCATTCTTGGCTCTGTTATCAAACCATTTTCTTAAGGCTAAAATATGAAGAAAAAACCTGAGTCCCAATATTCAATAAATGGAGTATCACAATAGCCATATGAGCCTTGCAGAATATAATCCATAGTATTAGCAAAGAGGTTACTAAAATTCTCTGAGTCGTGGCGGAGAGGCACGGCGCGCAGTTGTGGCGGAGAGGAGCTGCAATCAGGAATAGGCTTTGGGGGACTGGCGCGGCGACAGACGCAAGCAGCGGGGACCGGCGGGGACCGGCAGGGACCGGCGCGGCGGCAGACACAAGCGGCGGGGACGGGAGCGCAATAATGAGAGCAGATCGCCCCACTACAATTAAATCAAAGAGGTAGGCCTTTTGTTGGCGAGGTCACTGGCAAACCGGGAGCCTGGTTCTGATCCTGAAGACCCTTCGGAGGGGTAAGAGGGTTCTTGGCCTGCAGCAGGACCAGGAAACAGAGTGAGGGCACGTGGTAAGCGGAACCCTTGGCCAACAGGGAAACCTGATCCGGTTTTAAAAGACCCATTAGATAGGATCAATAGGAAGAGATGGGCAGGCTCCAAGACAAGAATTCACCAATAATCTGAAAAACAACATGAAAACACCAGAACCCAATGATCTTACAACAGAAGTATTTGAACACCCTAACACAGAAGAAGTGGAAAAACTTGACTTTATGAAAGCAATAGAGTCCCTTAAACAACAAGTAAAAAACGCCCTTATAGAAATGGATGAGAAGTATAACAAAAAGTTTGAAGAAATGAGTAAATAAGTACATGATACCCTGGGAAACCAAGAAAAAAAGATCAAACAGGTAATGGAAACAGTTCAAGAATTAAAAACTGAAATGAAGGCAAGGAAGAAAACACAAACTGAGGACCAGCTGGTTATGGAAAATCTAGGTCAACGAGAAGAGTCTGCAGAAACAAGCATAATCAATGGAATACAAGAGATAGAAGAAAGAATCTCAGATTCTGAGGACACCATAGAGAAAATAAATGCACAGATCAAAGAAAACAGCAAAGCCAACAAATTCTCAACACAAAACATTCAGGAAATATGGGACACAATAAAAAGACCAAACCTAGGAATAATAGGAATAGAAGAAGGAGAAGAGTCACAGCTCAACGGTCCAGAAAATATACTTAATAAAATTATGGAAGAAAACTTTCCCAACCTGAAGAAAGATGTACCTATGAAGGTTCAAGAAGCATACAGAACACCAAATAGGCTGGATCAAAAAAAAAATCCCCTCGCCATATAATAATCAAAACACAAAATGTACAGAATAAAGAAAGAATATTAAGAGCCACAAAGGAAAAAGGCCAAGTTACTTATAAAGGTAAACCTATCAGACTTACACCTGACTTCTCTATGGAAACCATGAAAGCCAGAAGGTCCAGGATAGATGTACTGCAGAAGCTAAGAGACCATGGATGCAAACCCAAACTACTACCCAGCCAAGCTATCGTTCACTATTAATGGAGAAAACAAGACATTCCAGGATAAGAACAAATTTAAACAATACGTAGCCACAAATCCAGCCATACAGAAAGTAATAGAAGGAAAATCGCAACCCAAGGAATCCAACATTGCCAACACTGCCTACAATAACTCAGGCATCTAGTGACCCTTCACCAGCATATCTCAAAGAAGGGAGACACACAAACTCTACTACCAAAAACAATAAGAATAACCGGAGTAAACAACCGCTGTTCATTAATATCACTTAATATTAATGGGCTCAATTCACCTATAAAAAGGCACAGGCTAAGAGATTGGATACAAAAACAGGATCCAACAGTCTGCTGTTTGCAAGAAACACATCTCAACCACAAAGACAGACATCTACTCAGAGTAAAGGGTTGGGAAAAGGTGTTTCAAGCAAACGGTCCTAAGAAAAAAGCAGGTGTGGCCATACTAATTTCTAACAAAACTGACTTCAAACTAAAATCAATCAGAAGAGATCGAGATGGACACTTTATACTCATAACAGGAACAATTCATCAGGATGACGTCTCAATCCTGAATCTATGCCCCTAATATAAAAGCACCCACTTATGTAAAAGAAATATTACTAGAACTCAAGGCAGACATCAAACCACACACACTAGTAGTAGGAGACTTCAACACTCCTCTCTCTCCAAGGGACAGGTCAATCAGACAGAAACCTAATAGAGAATTAAGAGAATTATTGGAGGTAATGAAGCAAATGGACTTAACAGACATCTATAGAACATTCCACCCAAATAGGAAAGAATATACCTTCTTCTCTGCAGCTCATGGAACCTTCTCGAAAATTGACCACATACTCGGAAACAAAGGAAACCTCCACAGATACAAAAAAATATCAGTGTCCACCTGTGTCTTATCTGATTACCATGGATTAAAGTTAGAAGGCAACAACAATACTACCCACAGAAAGCCGACAAACTCATGGAAACTGAACAGTCAACTACTGAACCACACCTGGGTCAAGGAAGAAATTAAGAAAGAAATTATAGTCTTCCTTGAATTTAAAGAAAATAAAGAGACGACATACTCAAACCTATGGGACATCATGAAAGCAGTGCTAAGAGGAAAGTTCATAGCACTAAGTGCCCACTTAAAGAAAATGGGGAATGCATACATTGGGGACTTAACAACACACCTGAAAGCTCTAGAAAAAAAAGAAGCAGATGTGCCCAGGAGAAGTAGAAGACCGGAAATAATAAAACTGAGGGCGGAAATCAACAAAATAGAAACACAGAAAACAGTCCAAAGAATCAATGAAACAAAAAGATGGTTCTTGGAGAAAATCAACAAGATCGACAAACCCCTATCCAAACTAATTGAACGACAGAGAGAGAACACGCAAATAAATAAGATCAGAAATGAAAAGGGGGACATAACCACAGACACAAAGGAAATTCAGAGAATCATTAGATCTTACTACAAAAGCCCATATGCCACAAAACTGGAAAATACAAAAGAAATGGACATTTTTTAAAATAAGTACCATATACCAAAGCTAAACCAAGACCAGGTGAATGATCTAAATAGACCTGTTAGTCACGAAGAATTAGAAACGATTATCAAAAATCTCCCTTCGAAAAAAAGCCCAGGACCAGATGGTTTCAATGCAGAATTCTACCAGAACTTCCAAGAAGAACTAATACCTATACTCCTTAATGTATTTCACAATATAGAAACAGAAGAGTCATTACCAAATTCCTTTTATGAAGCTACAGTTACCCTGATACCAAAACCACACAAAGACCCAACCAAGAAAGAGAATTACAGGCCTATCTCACTCATGAATATCGACGCAAAAATTCTCAATAAAATACTGGCAAACCGAATCCAAGAACACATTAGAAAAATTATCCATTATGATCAAGTAGGCTTCATCCCAGAGATGCAGGGCTGGTTCAACATACACAAATCTATCAATGTAATCCACCATATAAATAAACTGAAAGAAAAAAACCATATGATCATTTCATTAGATGCTGAAAAAGCATTTGACAAAATTCAACACCCCTTTATGATAAAGGTCTTGGAGAGATTAGGGATACAAGGGTCATACCTAAATATAATAAAAGCTATTTACAGCAAGCTGACAGCTAACATTAAATTAAATGGAGAAAAACTCAAAGCCAACCCACTAAAATCAGGAACAAGACAAGGATGTCCACTCTCTCCATACCTCTTCAATATAGTGCTTGAAGTTCTAGCAATAGCAATAAGACAGCATAAGGGGATCAAGGGGATTTGTATTGGCAAGGGAAAAGTTAAGCTTTCGTTATTTGCAGATGATATGATAGTATACATAAGCGACCCAAAAACTCTACCAAAGAACTCCTCCAGCTAATAAACACCATTAGTAATGTGGCAGGATACAAGATCAACTCCAAAAAATCAATTGCCTTCCTATACACGAAGGATAAGGAAGCAGAGAGGGAAATCAGAGAAGCATCACCTTTCATGATAGCCACAAATAGCATAAAATATCTTGGGGTAACTCTGACCAAGGAAGTGAAAGAACTATTTGACAAGAACTTTAAGTCTTTGAAGAAAGAAATTGAAGAGGACACCAGAAAATGGAAGGACCTCCCTTGCTCTTGGATTGGGAGGATCAACATAGTAAAAATGGCAATTCTACCAAAAGCAATCTATAGATTCAATGCAATCCCCATCAAAATCCCATCAAAATTTTTCACAGATCTGGAGAAAACAATAATCAACTTTATATGGAAAAACAAAAAACCCAGGATAGCCAAAACAATCTTATACAATAAAGGATTGTCTGGAGGCATTACCATCCCTGACTTCAAACTCTACTACAGAGCTACAGTATTGAACACAGCTTGGTATTGGCATAAAAATGAGAAGTCGACCAATGGAATCGAATAGAAGGCCCTGACTTTAACCCACAAACCTATGAACACCTGATTTTCAATAAAGGAGCTAAAAGTATACAATGGAAAAAGAAAGCATCTTCAACAAATGGTGCTGGCAAAACTGGATGTCAATCTGTAGAAGAATGAAAATAGATCCATATCTATCACTATGCACAAAACTCAAGTCCAAATGGATTAAAACCTCAATATCAGTCCGAACACACTGAACCTGATAGAAGAGAATATGGGAAGTACTCCACAACACCTGGGCACAGGAGACCACTTCCTACGTATAACCCCAGCAGCACAGACATTAAGGGGCTCATTGAGTAAATGGGACCTCCTGAGACTGAGATGCTTCTGTAAAGCAAAGGACACTGTCACTAAGACAAAAAGGCAACCCACTGACTGGGAGAAGATCTTCACCAACCCCGCAACTGACAAAGTCTGATCTCCAAAATATATAAAGAACTCAGGAAACTAGACTTTAAAATGCTAATTAACCCAATTATAAAATGGGGCACTGAGCTGAACAGAGAATTCTCAACAGAAGAACTTCAAATGGCCAAAAGACACTTAAGGTCATGCTCAACCTTTTTAGCGATCAGGGAAATGCAAATCAAGACAACTTTAAGATACCATCTTACACCCATCAGAATGGCTAAAATAAAAAACACCAATGATAGCCTTTGCTGGAGAGGTTGTGGAGAAAGGGGTACACTCATCCATTGCTGGTGGGAATGCAAACTTGTGCAACCACTCTGGAAAGCAGTGTGGTGGTTTCTCAGTAAATTTGGGATCAACCTACCTCTGGACCCAGCAATACCACTCTTGGGAATATACCCAAGAGAGGCCTTATCATACAACAAAAGTATATGCTCTACTATGTTCATAGCAGCATTGTTTGTAATAGCCAGAACCTGGAAACAACCTAGATGCCCTTCAATGGAAGAATGGATGAAGAAAGTATGGAATATATACATATTAGAGTATTACTCAGCAGTAAAAAACAAGGACTTCTTGAATTTTGCATGCAAATGGATGGAAATAGAAATCACTATCCTGAGTGAGGTAAGCCAGACCCAAAAAGAGGAACATGGGATGTACTCACTCATATTTGGTTTCTAGCCATAAATAAAGGACATTGAGCTTAGAATTCACGATCCTAGAGAAGCTAAATAAGAAGGTGGATCCAAAGACAAACATACAGGCATCCTCCTGAATATTAACCTTCATCAGGAGATGAAAGGAGACAGAGACAGAGACCCACACTGGAGCACCGGACAGAAATCTCAAGGTCCAAATCAGGAGCAGAAGGAGAGGGAGCATGAACAAGGAACTCAGGACCGCAAGGGGTACACCCACACACTGAGACAATGGGGATGTTCTTTCGGGAATTCACCAAGGCCAGCTGGCCTGGGTCTGAAAAAGCATGGGATAAAACCGGACTAGCTGAACATAGTGGACAATGAGGACTACTAAGAACTCAAGAACAATGGCAATGGGTTTTTGATCCTACTGCACGTACTGGCTTTGTGGGAGCCTAGGCAGTTTGGATGCTTACCTTACTAAACCTGGATGGAGGTCGGTGGTCCTTGGACTTCCCACAGGTCAGGGAACCCTGATTGCTCTTTGAGCTGATGAGGGAGAGGGACTTGCAAACCAGAAGTTGTGCAAGTTGCTGTGAGGCAGGAAATGAGGCAGTATGCGTGGGGGGAAAATGTGAGCAAGCTTGGGAAATTTCCAAGTCACCACTTGTACTTAGCTCCACTGTGGTGGGGGTTTTACAAAAAACCTGCTTGGTAGGTGAAAGCAAGCCAAGCAGGTGGGAGTGAGAGACCTTCTGGGCAGTGGACCATTTAGGCCATTTAGACGGGTACACCAGGTAGGTGTAGAGTTTGGATCCATGTAGGCGCCAGATGAAGACGTACACTAAAAAGAAATCCCCACTAGCTCAGAATTGAGTATAATAAAGGGTTATTTATTTAGGGGTAAACTCATAGATCATACTCCGCTGCTCGAATGGGGACAACAATCGGATCCCACAGGTGGAAGAGAGAGAAAACATGAGCTTTACACCAGCATTTATAGCATAAGGGGCCGTGCCCAAATGGGCAGGTAACGTAAAGGCTTACTGGCTGTAGGGATTCCTGCAGCAGTCTAAGAGGTTAAGACTTCAGTTATGGACCTGTAGCAGTGCAGGCTCTCTTTATAACAACCTCTGCCATATTTGCAAATCCCTGATTTTTTTCTACGTGTGCAGTTAGTCACTTGGACACTGTTTGGAGTCCTCTTGCCCTTTAAAATCACAGTGCTGTCGCAGTCACAGTATGTTTTTAGGAAAAGACTTTGGGCAGTGGAAGTCACAATAGAATCAGAAATAATTGTTTCTAGGCAACTACAGACTCTGCCTTTGTCCATGAGTGTCGCCTATCCTACTGTCCTTGGTTTTTTTTTTTTATTGTCTAATCTGATAATACATTTCTATTTCTGGAAAGAATATTTTAGACTTGAAGGTAATGTTTGAAAGTGACTGTATGTGCTGTTATTGGTTTATGGACACTGTAAATTTAGAAGTCAATTTTCATATGCAGTTGTCATGAGCACCTGTGGCAGTTTGTACCCAGCCAGCTGCTGCTTTCTCCCAGCCACTTCCCATAAGTGCTTCTCATCCATCACTTAGTCCCTTAGTTCTGACAAATGACCATGTCTTCCTGACCACAGTTAGGTATCCGGAGGCCAGGGAAGTTGTCCATTCTGGCTCACGCTGAGATGTGTGAACTGGGACTTCCTCAGCAGCTGGGAGTCCTGTGAGGACAGAAGCAAAGACAAAGAATGAGTCACGGGACATTCAGCCGCAGCTGTCTCACTCATTCTTGAGGCCTCTGTGATTGTATTGTCCTGGGGTTTGGGGCTAGATATCTCAAAGTCCACACAGCAGTGCCAGTCACAGATGCTGGTGATCTGTACCAGGTTTCGGTCAACTGAAGCCCTTCTCATCAGATGGTACTGGGCACGCTAGAGAAGACTCAGCTAAGGCATCTGATAAACATGCTCTTTCCAGGGTCTTATCTCAGATCTAAGTCATAAGATTGTGGACAAGTCTGCAGGTGAATCTACTGTACTGATGTTTCATGACAGAGAGGAGAAAAAGGCCCCGGGACAAGGAGTTTACTTAAAACAGCCAGGACTGTGTTTGTTTTTCCTGTGTTTGAACTCCGAATATCTTTCCCATCAAACCAGTGTTTCATGTTTGTCTGTCCAGAGACCTGGGAAGTGAGTTTGCAAGATGAGAATGCTAGGGACAGCCTGTCCATGCCTATACAATTTGGTTTTCTTTTTGGCAATAAATTTGAGCTCTAAATATTTATACAAAACATATGTAATGAATAGTTTTTTATCTTAAAATAAAATTGGAATAGTGCTTTCTCAGGTTTTAACTAAAACACTCCATCATTCTAAGTTTACACGGGAACCATATGGCTAAAATGAGCTATTTACAGCTAGATCACCCAGGGAGCATAATAAATATTGACCAAGTGTTAGTTGTTTGAAGCCCTTTTCTGTAAATGCCACCGCCTGCTTCTACACCCTTGTTTGAACAAGTTCAAGTAAACATTAACTGGAAAATGTTTTAGTTCTGCATGTGCTGTGAAAATTAATGACTCAACATTTTCAATAAAAGACCATTTGGGGGCTCTTCCTCGGAGAAAAGCAGACCAGATGAAAATCAGATAGTAGTTAGAGTTATAGGGGAGACAATGGGTCAAGGAAAACTACTAGCATCCTCAGGACCATCTGACTGGCTCAAAGTTGCCTACAAAGGATGAAATAATATCGGGAAGGCATGTTCAACTTCTGAGACAGCATGTCAGGGGGAAATGCCTACTCTCTATCTGTTATTACATACAAATGTTAGTGTGGTTATCTCCACTTATTTGACAGTTCTAAAAATTGATTTAGTTATTTATTAACTTCATCTGAATTGGTGCTCAGGTACCAATGCCTCCCTCTAAACAACCCGTCGCCAAGAGCTTCTGATGTTGGGCGTGATAGAAAACAAACCAAGGCCTGTGCCCCATTGCTAGTTCCACTCCAGATCTATGTTCCCCTTCTTCATTAGAAATCAAGTTTTGTATGGGTAGAACTAGAGGTTGCATTCTCCAGTGTGCCTTATGGTTTGGTATGGCCACGTGATGAAATTTAAGTCAATGATGTATAAATAGTAGCAATGCCTGATATCTCTCCACTTTGGCCTTAAAATACTGGAATGATTCTTCTCAAGTCTCTCTCCCCCGGTTAATTGAAGTTCAGACTTGTGGTATCTCTGATTCAAATATTTAAAAGAGAGGTCCCTGCAGTACTAGCAGAGGAACGAGACAGAGAACTCTTGGTTTTACTGTGACTTCACATGATAGGAAAGAAGTTTGTAGACTTGGGGGATTGTGCTGGGTAGTTTTTGTCAGCTCAACCAAAACTAGAGTCATTTGGGAAGAGAGAACCTCAGTTAAAAAATGCCATCCGTCAGATTGGCCTGTATGCATGTCTGTGGAAGTATTTTCATGATTAAGGATTGTGTGAGAAGGCCTAGCCCATTGTGGACTGTGCCACCCCTGGGGAGGCATTCCTGGGATGGATATAGAAAGCAGGCTGAGAAAACCATGTGAGCAATCCTGTAAGCAGTATTCATCCATGGACTCTGCTTCAGCCCCTGCCTCCAGGTTCCTGCATCGATCATCTCCCCGGTTCTCCTTAGGAGTGGTCTGTGATGTGCAAGCATAAAATAAAATAAATCTATTCCTTTAAAAGCTGCTTTCGGTCACTGATGAAATATGTCCATCCCCCCACTCCAAGTGCGCTTTGGTCAGTGTTTAATCATGGGAACAGAAATGAAGGTAGGACTGAAGTCGGTGCCCAAGAATGGATGTTACTGTAATAGACTTGACCGTGCTGCTTGGGGAAGGATTGTGAAACATTTGGAACTTTGGGCTGGAAAGGGGGTTGAGTGTTCAGAGTTCATCACGTTAATAGTCTCTGGAAGCTTGGGAAATCATAAGGCTGGTAGGAATGCCAGTGACAGAGGACTGGCTTAGGAAGTTCCAGAGAGAAGTGAAGACTCTTTCAGGACCATTCATATGATTATGTTGGAGGTGTCAGGACCATGGGATGACAGCCAAGGACAGCAGCAAGAGTGGAGTGGAGCTGGTCTGAGATCACAGACAAACTGTGTGTGTTGGCAACGGCAGAGTAAGAAGAGTGAAGTTGCCCAAGCTCTTTGGTTAAAAGTAAAAGGGTTCCAGATATCAGCCATTGAACTAGAAGATTTGGAACTGCAGTGACGGATCTGGGTTTGGCTTAAGTGTGACCTTTTGTAATGACCCATTTTCTTTTTCCCTTTTGGAGTAAGATAATGTTTAACTTTTTGTTTATTTTTACAGGTATTTGTAGTTAAGGGTCTTTGGATATTTTAAAGAGACTTTGAACTTTTAAAGTATTTGGAACTTTTAAAGTTATACTATATTTTATATTGATATTAACGTGAGATTTTGAATAAACAGGAGAGGAAAGGTTATGGTTTAATAAGGATATGTTTGTTGTCAACTTGATAAGGGGCCAATTATGCTAGTTATTTTTTTGTCAACTTGTCACAAACTGGAGTCGCCTGGGAAGAGGGAACGCAGTTGAAAAATTCCCTCCATCAGAATGGCCTGTGGGCATGTCTGGGGGACATTTTCTTGATTGATGGTAGATGTAGAAAGGCTCAGCCCACTGTGGGTGGTACCATTCCTGGGTAGGTGGTCCTAGTTATATATAAAACAAACAGAGCAAAGCCATGGAAGTAAACCAGCAAGCAACATTCCTCCAGGGTCCCTGTTTCTGTTCCTGCCCTGACTTCCCTCAGCGATGGCCATGATGTGTAAAGAAAATAAACCATTTTCTCCCCAGGTTGTTTTGGTCATGGTGCCTATCACAGTGATAGACAGCAAACTAGAATGCTACACGAGGCTCTCGAATTACCCACAGCAAGCAGAATGCAAAACACTGGCTGGTAACGCCGGACTCTTGGGAAGCCTTCATATCGTAGACTGTGAGCACCTGCCTTGGTGACACTTATCTTTTATGATGTGTTCCAGGCACATGGACACCAGAAAACATTTCATTGAGTTCATTTAAACTGAGTTTTGAAAGATTAACAAAAAAGAAAAATTACACTTAGGCAAATTTTCAGCTGTAAAATTTTTACTTCAATGTTAAGCTTAGAAAATTGGGAGGGATACGTTGAAAGAAAAGTCTTTGAAAGAAAATCGTTTCTTTTGATGATGGATGGAGTAATTTATTTAACAAAATTATTAAGAAGAAGATATTTAAATTATTTCATTTGTGGCAGTTTTGCAGATTCCACTAAGGGACGTGGAGCATGAGATGGGGGAGAAATGCTGGCAGCCAAGAGTACTAGGCAATATGCAATACATGGCAAGAGGATTGTAGTTCAAATGTCACTAGTCACAAACCAATGTAATGTTAGCTATTCTGGGAAAAAAAGCAGGAAGACAGTAGACAGAGGCATAGCTGCTTTTTAAGCTAGGCAGGGCAGAGAGGCTAGGCAGAAAGGAAGGAAACTATACATCGGCCATTTAGAAGTGGAGGGCATGTTAGCTGAAGTCCTGGTTTCTGGTTTGGTTTTTATTACTTCAAGTACTTTAGGCCTGGCAGAGGCTCTCCCTGTTCCTCTTCTCTTACACAGGACAATGTCGCACATTTACATGGAGTGCTTGATCCCGAACCAAGTCCTGGGCCTCTGCCCATCTATGAAGCTGTTGCTGGCAGGCTATGCCCTTTCTGGCACTCTTACTGACAACCTAGGAGACAGCCCAACAATACCAACAGGGGTAATGTTAATTCACTCTGAACCAAGGCCTTTAAAGAATACACGTTCCACACAATGCTCACGTTTATATTTCTAATTGTGTGTAGAATTTCATGAAGTTTGAATTACCATTTGGAAAAAGGTGCTTGGTTCCTAAGGAGGCAGTCAGTCTCCAGTCTGCCCGTTGCTGGTCTTCAGTCAGGATCTGGGTTGGTCAGGAGCTGTACCCCTCTTGTGAATCACAGATGGACTGAGGTGTAGACAGAGGCAGGGAGTGACTCAGGAAGGCAGCACTCTGAGAGAGCTGTCTTGGGGAGCTCGTTTCATTACATTTTCTGTCTCATCTCTAAAACAACTTTGGAAACGGAGCACCCTATACTGTCAGAGTAGAGCCGCTAGCATTCCGGCCTCTGAAGTCTAGCTCATCCATACAGATACACAGCAGAAAAACAGCCTTTCAGGTCTTTCCCAGAAACCCTCTGTTCAGAGCATACAAAGTCTCATTTGAACAAAACATTTGGCTTTGTGGTTCTGACCCATGGTGAAAGAAAACTTTTTTTTTATTTCAAACTAGGCTGAGCTAATGATGTTTTAAGGCTTGTGAAGAACGGCATTCTAATTGTAGACTGGTTTTTTAAAACACTCTGTTCAGGAGGGACGCATACACAGCAAAGCCTGTGAAAGATGAAAGGCACAGGACCTCATAGCTCTTAGTCTGTGAGCGTCTCCAGAGAATAGCGTTTTATTTATAGCTTAACTGTAGGCAAAGAGTAAATAAAGGCAAATGGCCACTGATTATTCCTAAGGGATTAGAGTATACCGCCAGGTGCTGAAGAGTGAGCACCTGTTATTTTAACTAAATACATAATACAAATATATTTATATTTATTTGTCTTAGTCTCCAAATAGAAACTGTCCCTTCTGTGTTTGAAAGCTAAAGGATGCTTTGTTAAAGAGCTGCTTTCCTAGAAGTTGAGAGGAGACCAAAGGCCGCCAGCGACCGAGGCACAGAAGGGAGGTGGAGTGGGATAGAAAGACTGACAGGGAGGCAGAGGGAAGAAGCCCTAGTGTTGGCTCCACCCTGAGGTGGCTCGGCATGACAGAGATGCATTCCAAAAGGCCATGAGCAAGGCATCTGAGGTAAAAGTTTGAGAAGACGGACACGTCTAACCTTATTTGAATATCGATTTGAATTGTATTGAATCTACGACAATGTAGGCCGGTGTTGAAACTATCCCATTAACATGCTCAGTTTTTAATGAGTCACTTTAAAGTGAGTTAAAATGAATCTTTTGCAAACAAATTAATCAATGGTAGTAGATGGCAGTCTCATGATAATGAGGACAATGGGACTGACAAAGAAGGGCAGAAAAGAGGGTTGCTTACAGAGATTTACATGTATAGCAAAATAACTAAACATCCTTCTAAGTTCTGCCTATTTTACTCTATGTAGAGTATAACGTAATTAAAAACATTGTATAATAAGCATATCATATCTAGCTGTATTACATTTTAGCTTTTGACTTCAAAGATTCCTTTTCTTTGAAACAACAGGAGCAAACTGCTTGGGGGATCCTGCAGGTAGCATCTCGTGTGAGGTCAAATATTTGCATTGCGGGGCTGAGCTCGATTCGATTTGTACAGTGCTTACACAACATGCACCGAGCCTGGGGTTTGATCCTTTGATTGAATATGAAGATACACCTCTGTAATACCAGACTTTAAGTCAAGGTCACCCTCAGCTAAACACTGAGGCCAAGAGCAAAACTACAGGAGACTCTTCTCAAAAACAAGCAAGCAAACAAGAAGCGAGCAAGTAACACACTTTCATTGGCATCCTGCAGCCACCTCCCAGTCCACGTGTCAGCAGACTGGGGTACATAAGGCAACTGATAATCTTGGAAACACATAACTATTAATGTAAGATGCTCAAAATGAGAAGGAAGGGGAATTTTCCATCTCAAGCTCTTTCTACTGCAGTTTTGAAGCAGTGGAAGTGTGTTTCTGTCATCTAGTCACTCCCAAATTCCATATTCATAAATCATAACATTTAGAGCTATGATTATGTTTTTGTTTTGAATGGAACATTTTATAAATTTGTATTTGGAGACTATAAAATCAGAAGCAAAAGTAATGATTTAATCAAAGTTATGAAAATAAAACTCACTGATAGGTTTATCTTTAAACCTTTGACTGGAGTTTCCATTTGCTTCTTTTCAAGCCCACCTCCCTCCCACTCCTCCAAGGCCCACTGCTTAAAACGCAAAGTCTGTTTAGGACATCAATTTCTCCCCACAACTCATGCAATACCTGAGTGCCTATAAATTTCAAGGCACCCAGACACTAAACGAAAAACCTGGTCTTCCCACAGTACTTTGCAATATAAATGAGGTGATAAGAGAACTCACTTAGAATTATTTTTAAACATTTACAAACTATTTTAAACATCTAAAAGTTATTTTATCCTGTTAAAATGTAATGGAGGTGAACAGATAGAAGTACATTGTACACATGTATAATAGTGTCACAGTAAAAGCCATTATTCTGTCCAATTAATATATACTAAGAAAGAAGGTACTTCATATGAGATATCTAGATTGCACATCTGTATATGTAGCTATATACACATTATAAGCATATATGATATTGTGCTGTTGATATTTAACAACTGGATTTCCATGATCAAGTAGCCTCAACTGTAGTATTCATCAATTCCCTTAAAGCAAACACTTTCATCAAAACACAATGGCAAAGCACTATTACAGATCAATTAGATCAATTGGCTTGAATTTCTCAAACGTTAAACAGCCTGTTCCAATGAGTGTCTGTTCATAACTTCCAGAAAGTCACTACTAAAATATCTAGGGGTTAATTTTATACTTCACAAGAGAATCCCCTTAACAAGTTTCTACTAAAAGTCAGATATTAGATATTAGGAGCATGAAGATCATTAATTATAGTATAAGTCCTCTAGGATTTTATAAGTAGACATGAAACTAGATAAGTAAATAACTGACTTTGAGCACTACTAATAGGTATTGTAAAAAAAAAAATCCCATAAGGAATGATGAAGTAACCAGAGAATAGGATGGGGCAAATTGATGTTGTTGGGGTTTCTGTCCTGCCCGGTTCCCACAGTAGTTAAGTCCCAACAAAATCACACAGAGGTCTACATTAACTATAAACTGATTGGCCCATTAGCTCAGGCTTCTTATTAACTCTTATAACTTATATTAGCCTATTATTCTAGTATATGTTAGCCACATGGCTCGGTACCTTTTTCAGCGAGGCAGTCACATCTTGCTTCTTCTGTGTCTGGGCCGAGACTGTGTCCTCTTCCCAGAATTCTCCTGTTCTCCTTGGCTGGCTTCTACTTCCTGTCTGATTGCCCCACATATACTTCCTGCCTGACTACTGGCCAATCAACGTTTATTTAAAATATAATTGACAGAATATAGACCATGCTCCCACACCAAGTTGAGTTCAGTGTCAGTCATGAGTAGGAAGTTGCATACACAAACCTGAGGACATGTCTTGCTATTATTCTTTTCTTTCTAAACATTTTTTTAAAAATAAGATTTTAAGTAGCAAATTTTTGAATCAACAAGTAAACGTCAACAATAAGTAAGTGAAATAGTATCAATGTCGCTAGTGACCAAAGTCTTCATTTTACCCTATGGATGGTACTAAATTGTGTTCAGAATAAGATTTCTTGGTTAAGAGGCCTAAAAATTCTTAGTGATGAAGGTTCAGTAGATTTTTGTAGCTCTTCCTAAAACTTCTAATTAGCTCCTGTGCCTTGGGATATTCTTTAAAGCAGATACTCACAGAGACTTTTAGAGTTAGCGCTACAAGAAGCCACTTCTGGAAATGCAGAAGGCACAAATGGCTCACTAAGAGTTTTCAAAGACTATTCCTTCCAGGAATAGACTCTGCAGATAAACAAATAATCAAACTAGTAGTATCCCTGTTATAAATACAGTATGAAAATAGAACCACCATTCTTGAAATCCAATTTATCATTACTGTTATATTACCGGCAGTGTACTACCTAATACATGTTTCTCTAGAATGTCAAGTATCATCAAACATAAATAAGTATAACCCTACTAGTTTTTAAAGTCTAATTACACTTGATGATGTGATACTAGAAATACGTATCCCTAATCTTCTGCTCATTGCCAGCATCAAGGTTGAGCTTATGGCCACTTGTCTCCATGGCAGGAGTTACCACATTGACTCCTTTGTCTTCACTACTACAGAGTAATTTGTTGTGTGACTCTTTCTTTCTTATTAAAAGATTCAAGCCTGGGCTTCCAGAACTAAAAAAAATTTCCAAGTATAGAAAGCTACAAAAACTCATGTCTCTTTCTTCAAGGTGATAAAAGAAGGACATACTTGGGAGAGAAAGTCTTCTATCTATCAATTGCTTGGCCAGTGGTTGGACATGGAACTCCAGCAGTGCAGTTTTCTGAAGTTTCCACCCATGCTGAGAGTTGGGATGTTCTGTGATGCAGTTACCTTGAGTCACCCACGCTCATGTAAGTAACCATTCATCGGTGTGGATAAGTACTAATACTAAGTAGCTACAATAAGCTAACTGGTTCATTAATCGACTTGGGTACAATTATTACTCTGGTCTGTTGTTGGTATCCTATCTGAAGTGAATATGCAATTGTTCATGTCCCTCTCAGCACCCATGAAATGGTACACAACACAAACATGAACTGATAACCAAACATGAGTTTGGGAAAAGTGGTTATGTGGAACATATGGTGGATGCTGACACAGTCAACCGAGGCTGATTCATATGAGGGTGGACCAACCAAGAGAACGATCTGGAAATGGGGACCTTTCCCCCACGCTATGCCTCTTTTCTATAGTGATGATTGCATGTTCCTGCACTTGGTGATATGACAGGCAACTAAGACCAAGGTATCCGAGACTAGAGTGTACTTCAGAGGAATCCCAAGATGCACATCTTTCTGAACATGGCATGCAGTGACATATGACACTGGTGGATGGTATTGTCCACAATGAAAGTATGAAGATGCTCCCCAAACTGCTGAAAGACTACAGAATGTTCTAAAATCGCTGGAAGTAGGCATGCAAGAAGTGATAATAAACAGTTTGTGGCTTCAGTTGTGTGCTTTGGTCTTTCCAGAAAGAACTTACTAATTTGATAGAGGAACTTCAATGGGAAAAAAAGATGCAGATGCTACACTTTCTGTTGCATCTAGGTTATGATTTGGCCGAAAACTTGGGTAAAGGGAAAGATGAAATTGCAGTGTTGGCTTGCTGGTTCCTAGAATTGGCTAGATGCAAGAGAAAGAATGCCAATCAGGTCTTTCTAAGGAGCCCTTGGTCCCTTGGAACTCATTTGGACAGTGAGGAGAATGTGGTAGAAGTGATAGAAATCAGGTTTCATCTTTAATAAAGGGGAAAATCCATGATTCAGCATGCAGGTGGCATCTTTCCTAATGGCCTGTACTGGAAACAGTGATAACCAAAAGATATTGTGACACTGAACTACTCAAATTGTGGAAGAATTTTAAATGGGGGAATGAAAGAGCCTCTCAGAACCTGGCTCCTGAAGCAGTGAGACATAGAGAAGGTTATGATCAGTCTGAAAGGCATGGAAGCAGAGAAACTGAATAATGCCTCATGCCTCATTGAGATAAAGGGAGTATAGTTCAAAACAATACAGGTAAATTAGTCCCTAATGGATTGGCTCATGTGAGCCACTGAGGTCACTTGACCCTCACCAGCTGAGGTCCCTGTGAAGAGTTTGGAAGACAAGAGAGAAAGGACAGACTTTAACTGAGGAAAGGGCATGAGAGAGACAGTATATGATGCCCAGTTCACTGGGCAGATAGGTTGTGTTCACTGAAGAGTGAAGGAAGCAACTGTTTCAGGAGACATCTTAGGTCTCATACTGGGCTTTGGCAGCCTTGTTGAACTCCCTGATGCGGCATGCTCTGGACGAGATGGGAGAGGCTTTGGTAAATCAAAATGGTTTAGAATGGCATGTGGACTATGTTTGTAAAGCTGATGCAATCAAGAGAGAATGAGAAAACAGACAAGAGATCCGAGCCACTTGAAGGCAAGTGTGGCAGTATTTATGCTGAGCTCGAGTTCCCAGGGAGAAAATGACCAGCAAGCCGAATGCTGTGCCAGCTTGCTCTAAAAGCCTTGAAAGCAGGAGCAACCGCTCACCGGAGACGGAAGTGACAAAATGGTGTGAGTGACAAAGAATAAGCTTATCCTGGAGTGGCAGTCACTTCACTAGAGTGGACTTTTACATTCTCCCTGAAGGAGAGCAGACAGGGAGCGAAAACTGTTTGCCTAGCACAGCGTCCTCTCAGCACCCATGTGTGGGTGTTGTAAAGGCCGGGGTGCTGGCCTGGAACCTGTCAACACTGGGGTGATGGCTCCAGGAGGAAAATATTGTCTCCTGTTTACAAATGAGGGAACTAAAGTTAGAAAGGTTAAGTACTTTGCCAAAAGTTATACCGCTAATAAGAGCCACAGCTAAGGGTCAGAGGCCAAGAAGATAAAACCAAGGCCCTTGCCCTTCCTATGCTCTGACATTTACTGTACTTCTTCATCAAGGAATACCTGTTACTACTAAAGGCACCAATTAAAGATATGAGATAAAAACACTAAAGCCACATTTTAAACATGATACATGTAATTAGGATCCAGGGAGTCATAAATCTAATATCAAGAGTTTCCATTCTTGTCTTAAATTAAAAGTAAATGCAAACAACTGCTACCAGCTCAAAGAGCGCTAGGCACTGCTTACACAAGCCACTGCCCCAGGATAATGGCCAGAGGAACAAAGCCTGAATTGTATTCTGAAAGTCACACTCACAGTTGTCCCTGATGTCATGGCATGCTGAGAGCTCCCAGGTCTTTCCATGTCATTGCAGGCTCTGACAGCATTGGGCATGGAATGCTGATGAAGCCATGTGGTGCCAAACACACCTTGCATCAGGAAAACGACCCTCATCATAGATTATCAGTCTGAGCGCTATGGCTTGCCTGACTGTGCTTTGCACAAGTAGTTCCTGCATAACGGGGTAAATTACATATTTCTATCTGAGTAGATCTGTTTTTTTTCCTCCTCTGATGTTTGCATTTTGCATTAAAATTAGAGATAGCAAAAACTTGTGAAGACATACATTTAACAAGAGAAAGCAAATAAAAACACCTATAAGTTTTTGTTCCACTATTTAGACAAGTTTCAAAGGAAAACATTCTCTTTCAGTGTCGGAAGACATTGTTCTTAGAAGCCAGTCTCTGTGAATGACCTGAGGCCTAAGAAAGTCACATGACAGATTCTGCAGGAAGCTGTGGAGTCACTCCTTATTTTGTCCTCTGGGCAAAGATGGAAAATATCAGAAATGTGAAGTACATTTTCATTATTTCACCCTTTATACAAGATCTACGGTTAATCCATCTTTGGAACGCATCTGCCTGCTGGTGAATTTCAGAGCACAAACTCTCCAGTTAGCTGTGGAAGGCATTGGTTTGCTGTTCGCAAACCCGCCAGGAAAACGTATACAGCCCTGTAATCAGAAGTCGGGATCCAGAAAGCTTCTACTCGTGTGATTTCTCGTTTCTCTGTTGCTCTCATGAAAATATTGACAAAGAGTAACTTGGGGAGGAAGGATTTTTACTGGCCTGTGAATCCAGGCCACAATCCATCACTGAGGGAAGTCAGGGCAGGAACTTGGAGATAGGACCCATGAAGGAACTGCTTGGGGGAGCAGTTTTCAGTGCCCACAGTTAACTTCCTTATATAGCACAGGGCCATCTACCCAGGAAATGGCACCACCCATAGTGGGCTGGGCCCTCCTACATCAGTTACCAACAAGCAACTCCTCACAGGCATGCCCACAGACCAAACTGACAAACACAATCAATCAAGACTGCCCTTTTCTGTGATTCTAAACTGTGTCATATCGACAGTCAGTGCTAAGTAGGACACATGACCAATTATCTGACTGATTTGTGCAATAATTTTGTTGGGCATTGATGACAGGCCATATTTATAACAGCTACAGAAATTTTGTTTTATCTGGTCAATATGGGCAGAAAATAGCTAAGGAGAAATAAGCCTTCATAGCCAGAAAGACTGAAATCTTTCTCACACTTCGTAGGAATCGAATGAGAATTCAAATTAGAGTCTCTAAGACATAGTCCCTGATCCAGAGGCCGGGGTTATAGTCTTTTCCAAAAATATTATTTTTCTTTGACAGTTTCATGCATGTATCTTATGAGTTTTAGTACCCGTTACCTGCCATTGCCATCTGATACCCCCTTCTTCTACTGAAAACCCTCTTCTTCACAAGTCCTCTCCTACTTTCATCTTTTTCTTTAACGTGGGTTGCTTGGATGAGCATGGGAGGGATATTATATACTGGAGCATGAACAGCTTATCTGTCTGTAATCACACCATTGAAGAAAGGGACGTTCTTCCTCCAAGTCACCATCAACTGTCAATAATCCTTCAGGAAGGGAGGAGAACTCACGAGTCCTTCTCTCTTCCCTGATGAAATATCGAGAGGCTCAATCTTATGTGGTACTTGTACAGCTAACAATAGTTTCAGTGAGTTCATGAGCGCATCAGACTTGACATGTTCAGTCAATTTCACTGTAGTCGGCTCCCACCCCCAACTTCTGGGGAGCACAGTTTCTACCCCTGTTTCACTTATGGTCCCTAAGCCTCGATGGTGGGGTTGGGGTAACATAGATGGTCCCTGAGCCTTGGTGGTGGGGTTGGGGTAATGTTGATGGTCCCTTAGCTTTGGTTGCAGTAGCATAGATGGTCCTTTGGGGACTAGGCATTTCATAATCAGATATTCTTTGCATGTCAGCCCATAAATCTCTGTATCAACATAATTTTTTCAAAAAGCTTTTCTTGCAAAAAGCTTTTCTGATCAGGGCCAAGATCTTTGGGTACAAAGATAAATGTTTAGATGGCAGTTTGACTAGGTAGCATCCTCTAGAGCAGTGGTTCTTAACCTGTCCTAATGCTGTGACCCTTTAATACAGTTCTTCATGTTGTGGTGACCCCCAACCATAAAATCACTTTGTTGCTACTTCAAAACTGTAGTTTTGCTACTGTTATGAATCACAGTATAAATATATATAGGATATCTGATATGAGATCCCTGTGGAAGTGTCACTTGACCCCCAAAGAGGTCACAACCCACAGGTCGGTAACTAAAAAGCAGATACTAAATATTTAAAATTCTATATTCATTTGGAACATCAATAGCATGCAGGAACTCATTTCATTTTTATGATTACTTTATTAAAGGTTTAAAAAGGAAAAATTAATTTCATTCCTAAGGATAATAGACTATTTTATGGTAACTTTGCATAGCAGAAGATAGTAGAGATTAAATTACCATTTCACAGTGAATTGTTTAACATATTTAATAACATGCTGAATTTTATAAGGGAATCTTAACTGTCCTCTCATCACTGGTTAGTTATGTCAGATAAAATACAGGTCGCTCAGTTAAATTTGAATTTAACTGATAATGAATATATTTTAGTATAATTATGTCCCATGCAATATTTGATGTTTTCTTTTCACTAAATAAGCTGCTTTTCTACATCTCAAGTTTAACTGGGAATCTCTCATTTTATTTGCTAAATCTGGAAAGCTCATTAGTAGACTATACTTTTTAAATGTTTTAAAAATGTTTTCAATTTCTACAAATACATTTTTATTTTTATTCTGTGGTGTGAACTGAACACAGGGTTTTACAGATGTTAGGCAAGCTCTCTACCACTGGCCCCGATGCTCATTCATTCATTCGCCCACTAGTTCATTTGATGAGTGTTTTCTTCCATTCTGAACTATTTTCAGCATTGAGATTTATTAAGAAGAAAGGAAGGAAGGAAGGCAAAAAGAAAGAGAGACACCTCATGGACCAGTAGTTCCTAGCCTTTGCTGACCATTATATTTGGCTGGAAAGTTTTTTTTTTAATTGCTGTGCCTTAAATCCCCAAAGGTTCTGTAGTTCAGATGTTTATAGCTTCTCCAGGTGATCCCAGTGCGTGGCCAAGGCTGAGAACCACAGCTGCAGATGAAGACACATACTGCTCTCCTAGGCTTCATGTCTTTGGAACCAGTTAATGGTTTCATCAGCAGACCCTAAATTGGCACAATATTTTAGCCAACTTACTCTATTTTTCCAAAGCAAAGTAACTTCATTAAGGTAGTACTACACATAGATTTAAACTGTTTCACTCAGTTTTAGAATGATGAATATTTCAATAAATAAATACATTCATCCATTCATTCGAAAATGCTTATTTCATCTAACACTGGAAACTCTACAAGAGACTTGGGATGGAGCCATGGGAAAGACAAAACTCCTATTCCTCTAAAAAGGACAATTAAAATGTACAGCTAATAATATTTGATATGTGAAATAGACTGAAAATGAATTTGGTGGTGGTACGATCAGAGAAAGCTTTTGGGACCGTTTGGGACATACTCCTGAATGATGAGCAGAATTATACAAAGTTCTCCAGTAAAAGGTAAGAAATAGCGAGTAGAAAGTCGTTGAAGTTAGAGCGATAAGTTCATTGTGTTCCTACTAATGCTGGAAGAGCAGCATGGGTAGGGCAATCCCAGAGAGAAAGCCCATTAGAGGGGGGCAAACTAAAGGGTGTGTAGGCACCAAGGGTAAGCTAAAGATACTAGTCCATAGTCCAGATGCAGCTTGCCTGTAATTCACCAGCTTTGGGCTGCAGGGTAGTAAACAGGGTCTGATTTATATTATAAAGACACAACTCCTGTTTCCACATAGATTGGGTGGTACAATAATGGTCAAGCAGAAGCAGGCGAACATAAACTGCTAGAAGTGAGAGACGATGTGATGAGAGACCATCATAATGGTAACAGTCACGTTTTTAAGAGACAGATTCAGAAAATGAACTCAGCAGTACTTGCTCGTAGGCTGCATCTAGAGTAAGAAGGAAAGAGTAGACGAGGATGTTTTAGAACTCAATGCAGACAGTGAGGTGTCACCAGAGTTCGACAGGGCCCCACTAACCCTGGAATGTCTAGCACTCATCCCAGGAGACAATAGGGCTGATATGTACACCCAAAACTCCCAGAAGCAATCAGGATTGCAGAAATCTATTGAGCCAATTAGCTCTTTGAAGCATGATGCTTCCCCCCTAAAGTTTAACATACAGTTTATAAATATAGTAAGGATGGTCATTTCCTTTCAAAGTGTGTTGCTTGTGCTACAGGCTAAACTAGTAATCTTCTAAACTACACTGGCACCTGACAGTTTGGAACATTCTACTTCAGCAACACATAGAAGAACTGCTCCTATCATGATTTTAAAATGTCCACGGAATGTACTCAAAAAGTAATTGTAAAAACTATGTAGGATGATACAGGAGACATCAAACTTGTTATGACTAAATATGATTTCTTTCAGCCATGAATAACTTTCCTCTAGAATGAATAAAAATAAAGTTTAGCTTGAGGGGGCAGAGACTTATGAGACCCTGGCCATCCTGAAGATCTATAGGCAATTTATGATCTTTCCTTTGGGAAAGGAGAGACATTTTCTTTGGTGGTGTAGCCACTGGGAAGTTGACCGTGTTCTTGCAAATAAGTCCTGACCCATGTTCCTTTAGATAACCCTAATTAAACTCATTTGGTCACACATACACAATAAGCTATTTTGGCTTCTGGAGTGAGGTTCACAGAAGTACTATTTTTTGGTAGTTTAAATGGAAAATCTTAATAGATAAAGGAAATTCTACTGAAATCACAACTAAAGGCTAGTTTATAAGAATGTAGAATAATATTAGAAGTTTGATTTTGAAATTTGTCTTTAAATTAGTTCTGTGACCAACAAACAAATCATTTAAATACCCAAATCCCATGTAAAATGTATCATGTAAAAATGATAGTAAATCTACTTTCAACGTCTCTGTGATGTGAGAAATAACACATACACCTTTAAAGGTGTTACAGTCTTTAAAAGTTCATTGTCTAAAAATCCACAGTTCCTTAACTGTAGGCTTCTGTACATTAAAAAGTTAGTTACATACTTCTTATTCCAAGAGGCAAGAACCAGGACACAGTTACAATCAAATGGGTATGATCAGAAAACCAGTGGTGTAAATCATCCTGCAGTTCAATGCCCACATCTGGGATTCACTCACAAACTTCTTTGCCCTTCCAAAGGGCATACGCAGCTCCACTCCTCTGGCTTTGCTGTCTAAAACCACACAACTTGTCCCCAAGGCTCAGGTCAGGCCTGCTCCATGCCACACCTACTACCATCTTTGGTGGTCATCTCATAGTCCCGTCATGTCCAGGACTGGAGTCTCCACAGGCTTCACATTCACTATAGCCTCCTAGACTCTCTTCAGGAACCATATGGTGCCGAGCCTCAGCCTCTTTCCAGGACCCCTCAATTTTGGGGCTTTCATTGTATTTGGCATTGCACCTTCACCAATGGCCTCTCTTGGCCTCTTACAATGTCAACCATCAGCTTCCCATCATGACCCTTTCAATCCTACAGCTCTCATGCTACTCAGCCAGGAGCCACCTGGGGGCATCTTACACATCACCAGGCTTGGCCGCCAATGTGAGATGCTGCATTCCTCCCTCTTGGACCACAGCTGGTGAAGGTTATGACCCACAAATTTGCCTATGGGACAGTTCGATGGAAACATTTCTCAATTGAGGTTCTCTTTTCCCAGATGTCCCTAACTTGTATCAAGTTGACAAAAATGCTAAGTAGCACATGGGGCAACTCACCTTCAACTCTTTTTATATTTGTGTACCTGTTCCCTATCTGGTGTGAACAGACATTTGATCATGTGTCTCCGGGAATAGTGTTGCACAACTCCAGTTTTTTTGATAGGTATTACTCAGATGTTCCAAGCTCACTCCCTAAAGATCCTAGCAGACTGTGTCTACATGTCATCTTGGATCACCTTATATTTATTGTTTAAGGAGAGTTACTTTTAACTGGCCAGAAAACACCATGATAAGTCAAGCTTTAGGACAAAAAAGCAGTTAAACGTAATGGGATTCCTTTCCATTTTTATCTATCAACTCTTTTTCCTGGCTCTATGAGTCTTGCTTATAAGAGAAATGCCGCCATATTGTGTATATCGATTTAGATGTAACCAACCTCATACAGAACATGGGAGTTGCATCATTCACTATTATATCTAAAGATCTAATAGTAAACACTTGGCCTCCATCTCTTCCAGTTTGTTTCTGTGCTTTCACAGAGTACCACACGCCAGGAAATTAATTAGCAATGGAAATATATTTCATCACCATTCTGGAGGCTGGAAAATGCTGGATCGAAGAGCTACTAGGTTTAGTAGTCAAGAATGTTCCTTGTTCTATGCATGGAATAGAGAAATGCTATTTCCTCACATAGTCAGAGAGAGAAAAGCAAGAGATGAACTCCCTCCATCAAGCTGTTTTCAACTAGCACATAATCCCATTCACAAAAGAGGGACTTTATGGTCACATCCTTCCTTCAAGGCCCCATCTTCTAACACTGTCCTATTGACAGCCCCTGTAATTGGAGAACACAGAGTAAAATCATTGCCTTTCCTGTGCATTATATTCTACATTTCTAAAGTTCTGATTTTCAAAATGAGAAATGCTTTAAACAGAAACAAGGAGAACACTATGTGAAGCCAAAGTATCAGAGTCATGCATCTACAGTCAAAAAATGAAAAGGATGCTGATTAACACCAGAAGGTAGAAAGAGGCAAGGTATGCTTTGCCCAGAGCAAGGTGGGCTAAAACTGCCAGCATATTGACTTTAGACTATATTCTCTAGAACTGTAAGACAACAGATTTCAGGCTATTTTTAAAGCTAGCAACTTTGTGGTGTGGTACCTTAATGCATCCTTGGGAAATCAAGATAATCACAGTTTTGATAAATCTTCCACATATGAAAAGCCATAACACTTTAAAGGAGATGAGCTGTTCTCTATAGGGTCAGGGGCTGTGTCTCCCATCTTTCACAAGACGTTAAGGAGAAGCAGAAAAGCAATGTTACATAGGTTGTATAATCTTAAAGTGAAAAAAATTATGCTTTCCCCAGAAAAACACATTTTTTCTTTCCCCTTTAAGGGAATTATTTGGTGATTCTGGATATGGAACAAAACTGGCAAGTTTACCTGGAGAATATGAGCCTGGGTTATAATAATGGGTGATGACAACATTTAACAAGGTCCCTTCAAACTTTGCCAGAGCCAAAGCCTAAAAGACAAGGTAGGTCATTACATTGTCCAAATGCCTGAAGCAATATTTGATTTGGGCCAAGGCAGTAAAGACACTCCAAATAGATGGAGAGGGATAATTTTAAATAATCCCATAAGGATGCTCTCAGAGGAGTACAGCATCCATCATTTTGTCAACAGTGATTTGGTAAAGACTGAGACTTTAGAGTGGGTCAGTTGAACTCTGAGATGTAAAATGTGGTGTTATTTTCCTACTCAACGGTCATTGTAGTACATTGATATAATTTGGTTATTAATTACTATCACCAATTAGAAAAAATTCTATGATGCCACTAACACAAACTCTTCAGAGCTTCAAAAGAGGGAAAAAACAACAAACAGTTTCCTCCTGTTTTACAAGAAAGAAAATTTTTTTTTAAATTTATTTATTTATTAAGGATTTCTGCCTCCTCCCTGCAACCGCCTCCCATTTCCCTCCCCCTCCCCCGATCAAGTTACCCTCCCTCATCTGCTCGAAGAGCAATTGAACGGAGAAGAAAGAAAATTATAACTTGTCATCTGCACTAAAGAAATTATTTGAACAGCTGCAAGTGAAAAACAGTAACAAAATGGTAGAAATACAATTTACCAGGAGGAGGTAGTAAGCTTATCCTTAAAACATAAGCATGCTGAGACCAGCTAGGGTTCTATCCAGAACGCTGTCTGCTCCCGTTTTATAATCGTCTCTAGTTCTGGGATTAAAGGTGCGCACTGCTCGGTTTCTATGGCAAACTAGTGTGGCTACTGGGATTAAAGGTGTGTCACCACTGCTGCCTGCTCTGTAAGGCTGACCAGTGGGGCTGTTTGACTCTCTGATCTTCAGGCAAGTTTTATTTATTAAAATACAAATGAAATATCACTGACCCCCAAAATGTAACAGTTGGAAAAAACTGAAGCACAGGAGTGGCTGACTATGGTTTCTGTGTGGCACTACCAACAGGTATCACTGCCTTTTCCCTGAAACCTAAAGGTTTCTGATATGTGCTAGTTGAGCAGATGCCAGGAAACAGCCTCTATAGACACCATTTTCTAGTGAAAAGTCCATTCTTCTAGATGCACAAATACGTTGCCAACTAGCATGTTACTCAAGCCCTCCTTTACAGCATCGGCACAGTGTTGTGAGGCCTTTTGCATTTCCCTAACCGAAAAGCAGGGAAAGTACAAAGGACACTTTATAGGAAAGCCTGGAAGTGGGCGCATTACTTCCAACAGGTAGACTGCAGTCCAACGAAAAGACTTATTCTTTTAAAAAATAAGTGTCTGTATATGGGTTTATATGTGAGTATGCACACATGTAAATACCTGCAGAGGCTAGAAAAGGGTGTCAGATATATGCAAGCTGGAGTTATAGGCAGTTGTGAGCTAACAAGGGTTCTGGTGCCCACTCGCTGTCTTCCTCAGAGTACAAAGTGCTTTCACGGGGGGCTCCATCTCTCCTGCCCCAAAGATAGATTCTTACACATGGTTGGGTCAATGGTTACTGTTTCAGGCTAGCTTATTTTTTAAGAATAGATTTTACAAATCAGGAACCACAATGTTTCTTACCACCTTTTAAATTATTTTATTTTATTTTTATTGATTCTTTGTGGCTTTTACATCACACATTCTGATCCCACTTATCACCCTGTCCCCTGGAGTCCTCCTTCTTCCCTTGCAACCTCTTCGCCTAAACATAACCAAATTTAAAAGAAAAACCAAAAAACAAACAAAAAGAGAAGCTTATCGTGGAAGCTACAGTGTAGCCCATTGAGCCACATAGTTTACCTTTTCATCTGTTCATCTTTCAAGTATTCATTGCCACGAGTCATTAGTCTGCCTTGAGGCCTCTGGTTTCTGCTACACTACCAACAATGGGCTCTGTTTTGTATCTCTACCTTCCTCCCCTTCATATGGCCCAACAGTTTACAGATTTGGTAGAGGTTGGGGTGGGCTAATTCACAGCGCTGGTTCTGGGCCTAGGCCTGGGTGGTATCTGGGTTGGTCAGCTCACTAGCTTTCCCTTATCTTCACTACCTGGATGAGCTCTTGAGCGCTGCCTGAGCTGGCTCATCCAATGCAGCCTACAGCAAGGAGCCGCGAGCCTACAGCAAGGAGCCGGGCCAGGTCTCCTGCTCTCTGGTCTCTCAGATCCACGTCCCCCTCACTCATATTGCCAGGGCCGCTCTACTTTTTTGCCAAGGCAAGGTGCAGGGTCTTCTCTCCCAATTGTTTTATGGGCATGGTGAGGGGAGGGGCAGGGTCAGCTCTCCTGTCCTCAGGGCTGGCTAGCCCATGTCCCTAACAAAAGGGTCAGCTCTAGCGTGCTGCCCAGATGGGAAGCAGAGGCTGCTATCTCATGCACTACAGCTGGTAAGGGTCAGGGCTAGCTTTCCTGCCCTTATGTCCCCAAAGCCAGCTATCTCACCTGCCACAGGGGGTAATGGAGAGGTGGAGGGGATCTTTCCCTCACCCATGCCACCACATGGCCGATGACTAAGAGGAGGGTGAGCTCTTCTGTTCTCATGCCCTAAGGGTTGGCTCACTTGCATTCCCTGTCACAGGGTCTAGTGTGCTTCCCAGGTGAGTTGCACACCTATGGTGAGGAATGGGGCCATCTATCTCAAGTGCAGGGCGAGACCTCCCCTGAGGGGTAGGGCCAGCTTCCCTGTTGCAATATCCAGTGAGGGGCAGGACAAGCCGTCCCAGGGCCAGTGAAGGGTGGGCTGGCTCAGCACATGGTTCCAGTGATCCCGTGCTAACATGAATTATGGGCACCACCAGAGACTCCAGCTGCAGCAGCGCCCAGACATGACCCTTGGCAGCAACTTGGGCCCAGACACCACCAAGGCCCTGGTGGCAACATAGGCCCCTCAGATCAGCACAGCCCCAGTAGCAGCATGGCCCCAAGCATCAACATCTTTGCAGGTGACATCTTTATAATATTAAGTCTGGAAACAAACATGGTTTATCTTTTTATGAACATAGTCATCTTATTATGAATAATGATCATTATTCAGATCTTCCTTAGCTGTTCTCCCTAAAAATTCTAAATTACTCTTGACAAGAAGACATCTTTGTTACTGGGAAATCTTAATTTACTAAAAGTCCTTTGATGAGACGGGGGGAAAGTCGTATTTCTAGAGCATATAATTTCGAGCACTGAACGTGTCTTTGACACCCAAGTAGAAAAATCAGTTGACCTTCCTTAGCTGTGGCTGATCTTTGACACTGGCAGACATCAGGTTGAAGACAGGACACCCCTTGTCTGTGCATGTGGATTCCATGAGATCCTGCTAGGGACACCATAGATGGATATCAGCTACTCAGCAGGGTGCTCATCTCCAAGCTTTCTGGTACACTTCCTTAAAAGAGCACTGTAGTCTGCTTTGCTATCATCAAAGAGAGATGGCAAGAACACCACCCTTACAAGCCAGAGAATAACAAGAGGTAGCAAGCTTAGGACGAGCCTTACCAGGAAATCAAACCAACAGAGAGTGAAATTCAATTTTCCTCATGTACATGGTCTACTCTCCTAAGCGGAGTCCTATCAATGCAAAGGATGGTGTCTGTTGCCACAGTAATTTGTTTATGCTCATTTAATATTTGCATGTACTTCACTATTTTCACAGCACTTGTGACTCTGGAACCCATACCCTTGCAGTTGGCTTGAACTAATTAATGGGCATTTTCAGTATATATGCCAATCCGAAAAACAGATAATGATAATAATGCTAATTTATGTAGGCAAACATGCTTTAGGTGAGCTTTTCAAAAGGTCTTAACAAGTGGGTACATAAGCAACTGCTCAGGGAAATGCCAGTTTTACATGCATTATTTTTTCTGTGAAGCAAACTAGAAAAAAATCCTAAGCAAAAAAAATATGCCTCCCTTGAATAATTTAGTCAAAATGGAGAATTAGGTAATGTTGCATGTTAATATGAATTACTCTAAATTGTGAATTATAATGTTGCATTTGTATTTGGACTCATTTGCATCATTTTTACTTGACTGACAAACAATATGACTCATTTAGTTCAAGCCAACTCACGGATGTGTAGTTATGAGCATGAGAATCCTATTTTACACCCAACAGTCAACTGTGTGATACCAAAAACTCTCTATGTATGGTTTTGTTGATTTAATATGTATTTAAAGTTCTGTTAAAATATTGAACTTTTAGACTTCAAAAAAACCCATTCATAAGGTAAATCTAATAGATATAAATCAGATAATTAATGATACTTAGTTAAAAGTACAGAGAAGTTACACTGTCAAAGTTTCTCAGCCTTAGGCACTGGAGAGAGAAACTAGAGAACCACTTACCATCTTAATAAAAAATGACTACGTAAATCTTTGAGACTAAAAATAATATATAGTATTTGTTGGGGAGTATTATTTTAAGATGTGTGATTTTTGTTTATATTGCATTTATTTAACTCTGTAAAGCTGTGATTATTTGCCTATCTAAAATTGCTGATGGTCTAATAAAGAGCTGAACAGCCAAAAACAAGGCAGGAGCAAGGATAGGCAGGGCTGGCGGGCATAGAGGAGAAACAGAAGGGGAAAAGAGGAAGAAAAGGAGCAAGAGAACAAGGAGAGAAGGACATCAGGGGCCAGCCACCCAGCAAGCAATGGAGAAAGAAGTAAAGAAAGGTATACAGAAGGCAAAAGGTAGTCGGGATAATTTAAGAAAAGCAGACAAGAAACAAGTCAAATTAATGGAAGGCATTCAGAACAATTAAGAAGCCTGTGTGTGTGTGACTTATTTGGGAACTGGTGCTAAGCCCCTCTGAAAGTCAATGGTATTCGTTATATTTTGATAGGTAAGTACAGGTTTCAACAGCCAAGTTTAGAGATGAAAATGTATCACTGAAGACGATGCATAGAATCAGACGTGCGCTTTCCTCATCCCATCCCTAAACGACATCATGCCCTGATGTGTCCCTACAGTTCCTTCTCTGATGCCTAAGCCCCAATAAAATGGCTTCTGTACAAGGTACAGTTGGGAGGTGATTAGTGTCCTTAGAGATTACAGAAAAATGTCTTCCCCCTTTGTCATATGAAGATATGACAAGAATACGTATGTGTGTGTGTATATATCATATATGTTTATAATGAAGTCACTATTTTGGGTAAAGAAATTGTACATCCATGGTCCAGAAGAGTCTAGACATTGGCCTTGTAAGCACTTTCAGAACACTTGCCAGCTTCTGAAACTCTTAAGAAAACACAATTAGAGGAACTGTACTTTTCATGCAGGTACTCTTGATGCTTGTCACTCTTTCCCATTTTATTTTTTATGTTTAAAATAAATTACATTACTTCTCCCTTCCCTTTCCTACCCTCAAATCCTCCTACCTAGGCCTTCCCACTCTCGCTCAAACTCATGGCCTCCTCCTTCGCTAATTGTCACATGCATACATATATGCATGTGTATATACATATATGTTTCGTCCATATGTTACTTGCATGTTTGTCAGGGCTGACCATTTGGTGTGCTCTTCCCTGAGGAAGATCAGCTCTCCTGCCCCCAGCTTTCCTGTTTCCCACATGGTAGGGTTGAGGCTCGCGGGCTTGTCCCACCACTCTGGCATGTCCATTGGTATAGTCCTTGCTCAGCTCATGTTTGGGCAGTCATGCCGATGGGATTTTCTGTGGGTAGATTCTGATATTACTAGGAGACACAGTCTCTGGTGCCTGTCTCTCACATTCATGGAACTGGCACATTCTGGGTATGTCTCAGTTATGGCACTGCTAATACCATCTGTAGCCCGGATTATTACATTATTTTATCCTGAAGGGTTTGTTTATTCCTTTAGCTGTTTATTTATCTGTCCATTGAACAGCCACTAGCAGGAAAGTCACTTGCATCAGCTATTGTTCTGGGTACCGCAGTTCATACAAACTGCCTTTATAGTCTTTACAACAGAGATATCCTTTACCTGCATTGCATCATGATGGAGACGCTGTCCCAGGGCATAAATCAGCTGTTTACTAATAACAGTAAAATGAAGATATTCCTCCAAATTGACTTCACCATTTGAACATTATGGCCATAAGAGAGCATAAATTTAAACATATACTTTCTCCATAACTATTATAAATAACAAGCTTTCATGACATAAGAGAATTTTGAGGGCAGTTTTTAACTGCTCATTAACATTTGGGGTGGGTGAATTCCCTGTTGGAGTGTTTTGTACAACACAACATCCTTCTAGAAACCAATGGCATTCCCTTCCTCATTTGAAAAACAAAAATGTCTCCAGATAAGGCAACTGAAAACACTGACCACAAACGCAGATGACTAGGGAGCTGGAGAGATGGCTCAGGAGAGCACTCACTGCTCTTGCAGAGGACCAGGGTTTGTTTGGTTCTAAGCTCCAACAGGGTGGCTCATAGCGCTCCATGGAAACCTGATGTCTCCTCTGATCTTCCAGGGTTCCTGCCTGAATGCAGTTCACACACATCCACTCAGGCACGTGAGCATGCAAATGCGTGTTCACACGCATATACACATACGCACAGGTGTGCATACATAGATAACATGAAATGTTTTTAAAATTAGATGACTGGTATCAAATCACTGTGATCTTGGGCTGGCGAGATGACTCAGCAAGTAGCAGTGTTTGCAGCCAAGTCTGGCTATCTGAATTCCTAATCACCGTGAACTCACAAGGGAGAGGGAAAAAGCTGATTTCTACAAGTTGTCCCCTGACCTCCACCCCAACCCCAGTGACACCCCTGTGTGTGTGCGCGCAGATAAATAAATGAAAAAAAGTGATTTAAACCACTGCGGTCTTTAATTGTACCAAACACATTTGTAACAATGGCAGCCACACTGAAAATTCCACTGCCATTATTTAAAATAATGATCAAGAACTTTGGCTTGCAGCTTATGATCCATTAGCTAAAAGCATCCCGTAGTTTACTGGAAAGGGGAAGAAGAGTACATTAATACTTACTGATCTTTTCCAATTTCTGAGTTTATCTCATGGACTCTAAAAAACTTTTCTCTTGCAAAAGTTATTAAATTTTTGAAGACTATAACAAAGAACTTCAGACAGCCGAATGTGGTGTGTCGTGTCGCTAAATGCTCACTCACTCTGAGCAGACTAAGGCAGAAAGGTCACTGATACCAAACTCGCTCCCTAAATCCAGAACTGTTAAACAGATATAAAGTTATTTTATGCAAAGAACCTCCAAGCATCTTGTATAGAGTAATAACCTTGCTTGTTTACACCGATAAAATAATGCCACTAGAAGATTTTGGTTTTGTTTTAAAGCAATCCCCCACTGTCTAGTATTAAAACCGATCTCTGAAGCACGTCGAAGGGGCTTGAGGACAAAACACAGGTTAGTAATTATTCGCTTCGTTTACAACTGCGAAAGCAGCACGAATGAATCCTGTAGCTCAAGTGTCCAGTCCCCTCAGAGGAAACCTCATGTGAGCTTTTGCCTACAAAAGCTATCATATGGCCTTGTGGGATGCTTGATGGGCAAGCTAAATCAAAATCCTGCCCAAGGAGGCATGGGATGCTCCTCTGTGCCAGCCACTTTTCTCAGTCACTTTGCATAGTTTTTAACATCTTAAAATGTGTTTTCTGTAACAGCATGTAAAAATCATTACCATGTTGAACATACTCTAAGATTTCTTTCCAAGTTTCAACTCCTAGATAATAAAGCAGAAAACATTAATCCCACCAGTACACTTTCGGAGCGAGTCTATGTGCTACCGTGAGACAGAAAATTCAGGGAAGGGATTTGTAATCTAGTGTTAGATAACGCTCATTGTCTCAGGAGAGTTTACCTTTCCCGTGATTTCCCTGTTTGACCTCTAGAAAGCTAACGCAGTAAAAGTGTCTGTGACGGTGTCCCAGGAGCTCGCAATCATCAGACCGCGGGAAGGCTACAACTTAAAGTGTCCTAATAGAACCTATTTTGAAGTTACTGCTCAAGAGCCCAGACCTTCTAAAACTTAACGCACTTTAGGCCACGTTATTTCCGTAGTCTGGTGTTAGTTTGAACTCGGGAGCCAGCACAGTCGCCGCACCTCGCTGCCAGGGTCCCCAAGGCCATCGCCTTAGCAACGCGTCCTAGTAGCGAGACAGGCCTGGGCTCAGCGTGGGGAACCGGGCTCCTCAGGGACCCGCCTGGCGGCGCCCGGTGAGGACGGCTTCCAGACGCCAGGACCTCAAGCTGCCAGTGCTCACTCAGCGAAACTGTAACCGCCTCCGCAGACACAGCGCCAGCCCCGCAGCGGCCACCCGGCCCGGAACCGCTGCAGCTTTCCGCACCGCCTGCTCCCAGGCCTTACCGCGGTCCCGCCAGTCACAGAACCCCGCCCCTGCCCACGCGCGCGTCACTCCTTATAAGGCCCGGAGCGGGCGGCCCGGCCCCGCCCCCGAGCTCTAGCCACGCCCCCACTCCAGTCCCGCCTCCAGGCTTGGGTGCCGCCCCCCCCCCCCCCACTCCGGGCCGGAGCCGCCGGGTTCCGCGGCGCACTTCTCTCCGCCCTCTCCCCGCGGAGACCCTTCCCACGAAAGCCTCCCGCCGCCCGTCCGAGCCGACGGTCACAACAGAGTAACCGTTACTGACGGTCTCCGGCTGCGGAGCCGCCGAGCTCCGCCCTCCCGGGCGCGCCCTCCATCCACCCCCTCGCTACCCCCCTCCCTCTCCGCGAGCTCGCGCCGACGCTTCCCGGCGGCGCGCTCGGCCCGCCCCCCGGCTCCGCCCCTCGCTCTCGGGCGTGCCCGCGCGTGGGGCCCGCCGCATCCTCCCTCGTCCTCCTCCCCCCACGGCTTCCCGAGTGTGAAGCGTCCGGGCTCCTGACTCCCCCCCTCCGTGCGCGCGCTGCTCGCCCGGGACCGGCAGGCGCAGCTCTAGCGTCCCGGGCGGGAGTGCGCGTGCGCGCGGCCGCGGGTCCCGCTCTCCCTCCCCCGCCCCTCTCCGCGCCTCTATAACTTGGCGGGCAAGGAGGCGGCGCCCGTGGAGTCGGAGGGCGGGGAGCTCGGAGGAGGGCGCCGGGAGTTGTGGAGACAGTCGACCGGGGAAGTCGCCGCGCTCGGCCGGCGCAGCCCGCTCGCGGGCTCCCTCGCTGCCGCCCTCCGTCTGCGCCGCGGGCCTCGGCGCCGTGGGGCGGCTCGGGGTGCGCTCGCCCGCCGCTCCGGCCCCGGCCGTTGCCGCGCGCGGGCGGGATGTGGCGCCTGGTGCCCCTGAAGCTGGGCCGCCTGTCCCGTGCACTGAAGCTGGCGGCTCTCGGCAGCCTGTTGGTGCTGATGCTGCTGCACTCGCCGTCGCTGCTCGCCTCCTGGCAGCGCAACGAGCTTGCCGATCGGCGCTTCCTGCAGCTCAATAAGTGCCCGGCGTGCTTCGGCACGAGCTGGTGTCGCCGCTTCCTCAACGGCCAGGTGGGCTTCGAGGCGTGGGGCCGCCTGCGCCTGCTGGACTTCCTCAACGTGAAGAACGTGTACTTCGCGCAGTACGGCGAGCCCCGCGAGGGCGGCCGCCGGCGCGTGGTGCTCAAGCGCCTGGGATCGCAGCGGGAGCTGGCGCAGCTCGACCAGAGCATCTGCAAGCGGGCCACCGGCCGGCCGCGCTGCGACCTGCTTCAGGCCATGCCCCGCACCGAGTTCGCGCGTCTCAACGGCGACGTGCGGCTGCTCACGCCGGAGGCGGTGGAGGGCTGGTCGGACCTGGTGCACTGTCCCTCGCAGCGCCTGCTGGATCGCCTGGTGCGCCGCTACGCCGAGACCAAGGACTCGGGCAGCTTCCTGCTGCGCAACCTCAAGGACTCGGAGCGCATGCAGCTGCTGCTCACCCTGGCCTTCAACCCCGAGCCGCTGGTGCTACAGGTAGGCGCGGGCTGGGGGCCGTCACCGCTACCTGGGCGCGGGGCTCGCCAACGCCAGAGGGAGTGCGTCCCCAACTCTCCGAAATGCCTCTCCGCGAGTTTCCTTCCGCCCTCCTGCTGGTCCTGGTCTGGATGCCAGTTCTTGTGCCTTGGCGAGCCCTTGTGCCCCTCGCAGCCCTTTCTGAGTGTTAGGGCACCAAGGTCACCCTTCCCGTGCTGACCCTCCTGACTAGCCTAACTTCCCTGGGTCAGTCTTTGTTTGATTTCTTAGCTCCTCTCCCTGATAGTCACTCAGCTAGTTTTGGGACCAGGTGGGACGATGAGGTGATCGCAGAGTGGGGTGGTGGTAAGTGAAGGGGGCTAATCCGTGACTCGTGGCTTTGCGTGGAATCAGAAGCTGGGAAATGGGGGTCGGAAAGTTAGTGTTGGATTTGGACTGGAAAGGCTAAAGGCCAGGAGGGACGTTTGCAGCCTGATCCGGTGATCTGCCCTAGTCATATGGTAATCGGGTTAAGGAAAGAATTAAAGTGTTTAGGTCAAAGCTAGGAGGGGAGGGGTGGAGGTTCTGGCCTCCAGCCCAACTGACTTATTTGTTCTCTTCTGACTTTGAAGATAGATTCTTTTTACAGCCAGAAGAAAAAAGATAAGAGAAAAATCCCGTTTATCTTTGGAGTGGTTTGTGTTTCTACACACCCCGCCCCCGCCGGCTAAAGTGCTGTGCCCTTGGGCAGTGGCTGCAGAGTAGGGCCCTGATTCCTCTTGACTGCAGGAAAACTTTCTAGTTCTGTAAGTCAAATGCCAGGGAAAGTGATTTTAAATTAAACCACAAGTAATTGATTGTGTAGTTCACACCCTTTCTCTGCTAAGAATGTCACTTATGGCTAGGGGCTTTGGACCTTGCTTTTGCTGATTAAACTATGAATAGGACTGTACTGTATTTACGTTTTGTTTTTTAAGTTTTCTGCGTCCATCTTCGTCGAGAGAAATCAGCTTTGATTAGTTCAGCCATGTAATCTTAGCACGAATATTTGGTCAGGTGAAGTCCTAATATGAGTCTCAGTAAAATTTTAAGGTGCTGATAGGATATGTGTGATTGGTCAGTTTTTAATAAATACTGTTTTATCTCTGACCGATAGTGAACAGTGTGTAAAATCGGTTAAGCTTACCTTGGAGAAATGTTTTATTCATCAATTTTCAGACTCTAAAAGTTGAGTCCCTAAATATGATTACCTTGCCCCCCCCCCAAGCTATATTTGTATCAGCAAGATTAGTCCCTGGACAGAGCTTTAGCAGTGTCCTTGACCCTTGACTGATGACAATAGTCAAATTCTTTGGGGTCCCAAAATTTAGCACTTGAACTTAATGTATTTACAGTTCCAGCATTTAAATACTAAGTGCTTATTGAACGATTTTTATCAGGTTGAATCTGACCGGAACAACTAATATTAAGATTAGTCTCTCAGAAAAGTTGTGTTTGTCTCTTTATAAACATAGGCGTCTGAACTTGAGAAACTTTGGCATGAATTTTCACACAGCAAAGCTCTCTCCCAGAGTGCTTTTGTGCCTTGCAGTTTTGGCGTTTCCTCTTGGTTTGCAGTTGAGATAGTCCAGTTAGCTTGTGGCTTGTTTCCTGACTGACTTCCCCCACACTGCTTATTTACAGCTCAGGTGATGATGTGGCAAAAAGTTGACATTTTCTCACTTGATCTGAAAGCTGATGGCTCGGTGGCTGGGTGGCTGAACAGGTTACCTAGAGTGCAGGATAAAGTCATGGGAGAAAGCTGTACTAGATTCTGGCTTTCTTAAATTGCATCTTTAGACAACCCAGCTCCCAGGGATAGTGCTAATACTTCATTATGTTACATACTTGGAAAAGATACATTTGGAATTTTTACTAGTGTGGCTTTTCTTTCTTTTTTTCTTCTCCCTGAGTGGATGAAGTTTGACCTGAGATCCTGGAGTAGCTGCTTACCTTACAGAAATGCCTGATCTTTGTAAGAGCTTGAAAGTGTGACTGGGAATTGTCGATGGCATCAATCAGTAAGTTAGGAAGTAGATCCTCATTGGTAGGCCAGAAAGCTGCTTTTATCTGGTAAATGAGATCATGATGTGCGTTCCTTGTTAACGGTACATTCTGTACACTTAGTGCATACAGGTTCTATGAAGCCCGCTGTCTTGATCGTGTTAAAACTTTGGTGCTGATAGGAAGGTCACAGTTGCTTCTTTACAGTTTTAAAAAGGGTCTTTAAGGAGCTGGTGCTCCACAACTTAAAGACCAACTCACCTTTCAGTTTTTTCCAGGAGAGGGAGCCACTTAACGAATTTTTGGATGCTTGATGACAAACTAGATTTTTCTTATTGTCCAATTATTTCTATTGTCTAAAATTTTAGGGAAAAAACCCTTTGAGCTTGTGTCATCAAACTGTTCTTTACAGAAGTAACATAATCATAATGCTTATGAGTTAGTCACTTGACATTTCCTTTGGTGAATTTCCACTGGTGAAAGAAATGAAATTACAGATTATTTTACCTCATTAGCTCTCCATATTTTAAGAAACAGTGAAAAATGAATTGAAAAGTGTTGTCTGGTAGGACACACACACACTCTCTCTGTTAACTGTAGACTGTGCTGCCCAAGCACAGTGTTCTTGTTCTTACTGGTCTCACCGGTTAGTCTGGCTTCTAGGAACGCTGTTCTGCAATAGACAGGACAGTCCCCGGACCTCAGTCATCTCAGAAACTGTTCCCTTTATATTTTCAGCCATCAAGAGGTTTAGTCTCCTGCCTAGCAGGCCCTCACCCGGTAGTGGGGGCGGAGAAGTACTGGGAGGCCGTTTTGTTGGTTTTTTTTGTATGTGTAATAACAATCTTGGATCATTGAAAATAGAAGTAGAACTTTGGAAGGTTCCACTGGTAACTTTTCTATTGGTGTTTGTACTGACTGTTCTTAAACAGGGGGAGGTCAGAGTGGGAAGTGTCTGGAGATGCTGAAATTCAGCCACTGTCTGTGACTGACCTAGGAGTGCTGGCAAGGGAAGAAAGCCCTTTGTTGTTTTAGGGGGAAGAGCCAGGAATCTGTTTAATTATATTATATTGGTAGAACTTTATATGACTTAAATTTTCTGAATCATGGTTTTAATAGGACTTAATTTTTATAGCATGCAATTATCATTGTTCAAGCTGTGACTTTTAAGCTTTGCTTTTGTAAGTAAAAGGCAAAATATATACAGAGCATTTGTGTAGGGCTTGATGCATGGCAAACAGTGAATAAATGCTAGCGTAAGGACCGAGGGTGACTGTAATCACCTAGCGCAGGTCAGCTGCCGGAAACACCGTGTAAGTGTGGATGCTGACAGACTGTGAACTGGACCTCAGCTCTACCGAGCTCTTCCACCTGACAGAGCCCTGGGAATTTGGTAGAACGCATTCGATTGCGCTTTAGCCTCAGCAGCAAGCTGTGTTCAGGAGGAGGTACTTCCAAGTGCCTTGTGACAATAAGTAGACAAAGAGGGTTATGATCATTTAGATAAAAGTGAGGGTAAGTTGACAAGCATTGTTTTTTTTGTTGTTGGTGTCTTGTTATTTTAAATGAGTAACTTCCTTTTCTCTTAAATGAGTCTGTTAGGTTCTTTGGTAAGACTGTGCTGGGGAACTCACAAATTCTTGAGAAATTTGTTTTTCTTTGTTGCTGTTGTTTGTATTCTAAGTTTACCTTTAACTAATGGATTTAATTAATCTCTTCTAAAAGAGGATTAGTGGACGACTAGGGTACTAGATCTCTGCTAGAGTGTGAGCTTGAGGCCAGAGTGAATAACCTTTGAAGCTTTTCTTCCTATCTCTAAATTTTACACACTTCAAACTTTCAGACTTCAAAACCAAAGCAAGAATCCGTTTAAGGAGCAGAAAACCATGGAGCCAAGCATGTTGTTTAGCGGGAGTTTCTAGAATGGGCGTTTTCTACTTTGGAGATTTCAGGCTGTAATCTGTGGAGCTCCTTCGCTGATTTTAATAATTGGATTCCTGCATTTAGGCTTCAAAACATATGAGAGGTTGATACTTTGTTTTCTTTTGATGCTCAGCTCAGTCTTCCTGCTTCATCCCCGGGTGCTAGACTTGGAACTGTGTGTGTGTCTCACACCCTACAGGTCAGAGGGAGCACTTTTTATCAGAGTTCCTAAGCTTTTGAATCTGAGGCTTCATCAACATGTTTGACACTTGACTGAACTTCAGGAAACTACAAATAAAAATAGCAAAAGCAATTTGGTACACTTCAAGTCTGAAAATGAACATAGAATTTATTTATTTACATATTTAAGTTAGGAAAGCCAGTGGAACAGACATCTTTAAAGAAGCATCGTTTCCTATTTCTATGCATGGCATTAGTCTCCGTTCCTTACACTTGTCCCTGGGAATAGAGATCTTTTTATCTTTGTTACTGCTTGCTCTGCTTACTGTTGGTTGGATTTTCTGGTCTTGAGTGGCCAGTTAGTTTTTCAGGGGATGGTCAAGCTGGTTTTTGTTCAACTTCTCTACCTTTTAACTGCTCTGGCCTATGTTACTGTTATTGATTGCTTCTAAGTTTTCACAGAATGCCAACTTATTCCTGTACCTTCCACTCACCATCTGTATAGTAAATTAATAAGGTTCTTGCATTTCTTACACATACAGTAAATTTTAAATGGTTGTGAAATATCTTAAAGATTGAAAATGATGAGTCTAAGGTAGGAAGGATAGTTATCCATCCTGGTTATAAACCATGCAAAGTTTTATTTTTGGTCATGAACTCTTGATCTTCCTGTCCTACCTCCCAAGTCCTGAGATTACAGGCATGAGTCACCAAGCCTGGCCTTTAGAAAATTTTAGAAGTTATATACTGAAATCATTTGTCCAATTTATAGGTTGCAAAGAGAAGTTATCTGTGAGATATTACAGAGCTTATTAGAATTGCAGACAAAAATAATTGAATTTTGCTTCTTCATTTGGCAAATTGTCTTGTAAGGCTTTTGCATGGGCTGGAGAGATGGCTCAGCGGTTAAGAGCACTGCCTGCTCTTCCAAAGGTTCTGAGTTCAATTCCCAGCAACCACATGGTGGCTCACAACCATCTGTAATGAGATCTGGCACCCTCTTCTGGCCTGTAGACAGAATACTGAGAATACTGTATACATAATAAATAAATAAATCTTTAAGAAAAAAAAATAAGAAAAAATAAAAAGTTAGAGAGACTGCCCTGGGCCACAAGTAGCTAGCTTAGTGTATAGGGGACACACACACTCACATGGACACTTACCAGTTGCAGTCATTGTATATAAGCCCAGAAGTGAAGGTCTATACACATCAGATGCCTCATTTAGGGTGGAGTGCCTGAGTCCATCATAAAAGTACTATATTCCTCTCCTTCAGAGGAGCAGGGGTTGAATACTGAAGGGTGTGGGATTTTTTTTCCAGTACAGAGGTAGATAGTAGGTGGTAGAAAGGTGGGGTCTGTGCTGAAATCGTTACCCACCTATATTCTGTAATATCGTAAAGTTATTTGATGACATGGGCAAGTCACTCAAATGCTTCAGACCCTGAAGTTTAATTAATAAAATGAAGATGTAATCAGTACTTATCAAACAAGATTGTTTTAAAGATGAAAGGAGATTGAACTGTTCAAGTAATACATGTAAAATAACTTTAATTTATTAATGTAAGTCTTTACAGCATATTATTTACAAGTTTTTTTTTAGTTTTCAGACAGCTATAGTAATTAAAAAATACCTTTAGTATATTATGCTGTTATATGTGTCAGAATACAGTTTTTAGCTTGGCAGATGTTCATGTACCACCTCCCATATGTATGTGTGTGTATGTGATACACGCACACACACTTTGTACATATAGCTACTGCTTCAGGTTCTTGTTTACTGCGAACAGTCATTTAAAATGGGAGGACGTTAGACATTTGTTCCCTATGAGGTAAGTGGAGTAGAATAAGTATCATAAATACAAAATAAATCATTTATTTTTCTTGGTAAATCATTGATTATAATTTTATTCAGTACACTGACATTGATGAATGATATAAAATAGGGAAGTTACATCTGAGTTCCTATGGCATTGCTGAATACTGCCAGCAACTGTTCTTGGCTCACAGCAGAAAAGACAGATCAGGATGCTATTTGCACAGCTTCTGCTTTCCGGATCATTAAATTTGGGTAGTACACAAGAACAAGATAAGTTTGATTTTTACATATGAAGAGGGCGAGGAGGACGGAAAGATCTCTGGTGATAAGAAATCAGGGCCTCAAGTGGGATCTTCCACCAGAATAGAGAAGGGTAGTTTAGTATAAGGTACCCATGCAGGATGCGCTTCAAAGCAGTAGAGAATTTGAAGTAGTTTTAGAGAATGCATTTAAGGAAGAAGAGAGGAAAGTAACTTTTAAGTTAAGATGGGAAGGGAAGTGAGCTGTCTTAGCATCTACTATTAGATTCCTTTGTAAGAATGCACAGAGAAGAAATGAGTGGGGCAAATTCAGGACAACTAGAATCCTAATCTTCGTAAACCAGCACCCGATGCTTTTTAATGGTAGGAGACAATGCTGTAAGCAGACGTTTTCTTGTCCTAAAGAAAGGTTGTGCTTTGGAACCAAAGCAGTCAGTACTGCGTTGACTAAAGTAAGATCACATTCTTAGGTTATCGGGTGCTAAGGAAGCTTGTTCTTTTTCTTTTATTGGTTTTTTAATTGGGAGCAAATGTTTTCATGTAGCATTTGACTTACACATTCAAGTTAGAAATGTGGGTTACAGTTGCTCTTTGTGCAGCAGGTAAGGCAGGATCTGTTGACATTAGTTCCAGAAAGCTTTGCCAAGTGAGTTTAAAAAACTGTTCTACATGATGACTTATTTCTATTTAATTTAAGCAAGTTTTTTTTGTTAATGTATTTGGCATTGGTTTCCAATTTTGCATACAGCCATTTGACATGCTGTTCAGTGAATGACACCACCTTGCTATTTTCAAATCATTGGTTAATGTTGGAATTTGAGGTGGGTGGAACGTGGCATTCAAAAATTGATTTCATGAGAAATGAGGCTTATCTTGAGACTTCAAATATTTTTAGTTCATTAGGTGTCTGCTGCAGTTTGATATACTTTTGGCCACTCCTTCCCAGTATAAATTAAAAGGCTAAGATCTTAGAGAAATTCTAGCAAAAATTAAGTAGCTATTAAATCATCCCAGTAACTTTACTATATTCCCCCTCCAGACAGTTCAGAAAACTGTGAACACATTAGTCTGTCACCAGCACAGCACAGTTGACTAATCTGTATGAACAGCTGTTACAACATGTATCGCCACACTGGGATTTCGTTCAGATTGGGTTTTTAAAATAATTGTAAGATTGAAATTAAACCTTTACACATTTCTATGCTATTTATAATATTTGCTTTCTTAAAATGTTCTTAAGTTTGAATTTTTTGTGCAAAAATGCTTGTTATACAAAAACTGATTGTATATTTTGATGATTGATAGGCTTTTTGAGGTTAGTTTATATTAGGAATTCCCTCTTTACATTATTTCTCATGTGTTTATTTGATAGTTCTTGTGACCTGCAGTTATGTCTTCAATAGAATGCGGTGAGCTCCTGAATGATTATACAAATTTTTCTGTGACTAGAATTTGGGTATTTAAAATTTAGGATATAAAGCCAATTTTGGTTACATAGGAGAAAAAGACAGTAGAACACAAATCTTTATAAGCTGACCTCATTTTGATCTGTCAGTTTCATGTCATATGTAGCAAAATAGTAAATCATTTGAGAGCTCTGTTTTCTTCCTCTGTAAAACCAGAATGATATTTGTACTATTGTCTTCAGTCAGATAATCAAAGAACCAAAAGCAAAGGGCTATGTGCTTTGTGAGTTTAACCAACTTTCTAAAGAACTGCTTCTCCAAATCCATATATTCATCAAGAAATGTGCTGAGACATGTTATAAGAAATCTATGAATAACATGTTCCAAAGATGACCAAGGACCATTCAATCTATTCACTTTCCTCTAGGAGCTTTTACTATACAAGTTTGTTAGCAAGTTTTCTAAAACATACGATGTTGGGAAAATGTATACTACATCCATAAGTACCAATAATACAAGACTTTAAAAATTGGCATCATGTACAAAACAAATTCCAAATGCTTCATTAACCTATTACTATCAAAGTATAAAACATTGTGTTTTAGTGCTCAATAGAAATAAAGTGAGATTCAAATATATTGAGTTGGTTATGTGAATTATAAATTAATTCATTGTTATTAGTACAGTATTAATTGACCTAAAGTAAAAGGGTAATAAAAATTAAAAAAAAAAACAAACGGCCAGCTGTCGTTCTTTTTGCAATAATCAAGATAGATTCAAGTCAGATTACTACCTGCTTTTAATCCAGTATTCTACTTTTAAGAATTTTCTCAGATTTTATAAAGGTAATTTCATATGCTGCTAACGGCATTCCACAAGCAATTATTATGATACAAAATAACTTAAGATTATTTCCGCTACATGATCTCTATTTAGGCCTGTGTTATTAGACCGACTGTAGATGCAGTAAGTACATCCCAGGCTTATGTTAACATTTGAAATGTATTCTTAGTCTAAAGAAATGCCATGAAGCTGTAGCAAATGATTGAGGGAAGTGGCTTGACTTTGGAGTCTGGAGTGGGGGAAGAAGGATTATGTTCAGGTAGCGAGCGAGTGGTAGCGGTTGAGTTGGACAGTTGAGCCTAGCCTTATCATTTCAAACCCATTATTCCTATATGCTGTGCAGTATTTTTGTCTTAGTGTAGAAATTGTATTGAAGACTGTATGGAATAGAAATTTTCCTCTCTTTTCCCATAATCTTGATGTGTAAATGGTATATGAGCTCCCTGGTTTTTTTTTTTGGGGGGGGGGCTTTTTTGTATAGTGGAAGATGACCTTAGTAAACTTCTGTCTTTTCGACATTGTCAGTGTGTCCATTGCTGTTTTGACATCACTTGAATTGTATGATAGTCCAGGAGATTGTGGTTTTATTGTTTAAGAATAAACAAAATACCTAGATGTGATAATTTGTATTACATTTCATGATCAAAACATTTTATTTTTCAAGTTAATGTTGAAGGCATTTAAATATTTAGATCAGACCCATTAACTATGCTTATATTAGTTATTTTAATAAGTTCGTTTTGTCTCTGTGAATCTCAGTCTTTTCCAGGGCCTCAAATATTGTACACACACATGTTCTATTACTACAATACATGCTACATAAAAATAATTTCTATGTTGACATTAATATTATATAGATGTCTTTGTGCTGTCACTAATTTAATTTTTAAAGTACACTAATGGAAAAGTAAACAAGTAGATTTACAACTGTTGCACCTTTGTGCGGTCTTTATTTTTATAACATTGATGCTTTATGTTTTATACACGCATTAATATTTGACAACATTTACAAACAGTTGAGAGCCCCTCCTAGAGCTGCAGTTGGTACTGTTCTAAGTGAAGATTCTCTCCTTCGCTTGAGAAGCTTTTGCACATTTTTCAGTTGTAAATAATTCAATAATATAATTTCATATTTCATATTAAGTAAAGCACTCTAGTTCTAGACAATTTGAATATCTGGTTTTCAGATTTTTGTTTTAAGTAAGGAAATATAGGCCTCCATAGTAAACTTGTTAATCTAAGTTGCTGTGCTGGACACCCATAGGAGTTTGCTAATCCGAAAGAAACAACAACTCACTTTTAATATTGCTTCATATTTACCAAATCCAAGCTCTAGTAAATTAAAAATGTCACTCTGCTTGATTGTGGTATTTTGCTTTATGCCAGAATTGTTTTAAATGCAATTACAGAAGTATCTTGGCTTCCAACCCTGAGCCTTTTTTTTTTGTACTACAGTGTGTTTAATAAAAATTAGTTTTCATTAAGGAAGACTATTTTGATTATATAGTGAACAAATACTGTCTTATGAACAAATGGTGTGACTTCACTGATTAAAGTTCTTCCAAAAGATTGGATAGCAAGCAAACTACATGAAAGAATTGTGGTGCTCTTCTTAAAACGAGGCATAAGATTTCAGGTAAAAATCGTCAAAAATCACCATGCTAACACAAAAGTCATTCCGTGTGGCATTTGTTCATCTATTTTACCCTCCTGTATGAGGGGCGCGGGTAATGAAGTGTACATTTGACTGTTGTTTGCCAGTTGGAAAGGCTCCAGAAACAAGGAGGCATTTGTACATGTGCAGATGCTGGCAGGGATCCCTTTTCCCTTGCTGTCAAAGACCATTTTATTTTCACAAAGATATGCTTGTGTCTGTTCTACAATATGGCGCGTGAATAACAGTGTATGGAGGTGGTTTTGTTTTACTTTCTACATGACAAAATAATGTGATTCCATATTCTTAGTAAATTTTTAGTGCTCCATTTTTTCATATCAGGATCTTGATACATTCACAGGTCTGAGAAATAGCTAGATCTGTTGTAGTCATTCAAGGTCATGAGACATTTTAAATTGCGAGGGAAGCTGAAATGGTGTGTGGTTTGTGAATGTCTTTTGCACTGTACGTTCCACATGAGTGATCTGTCACTTTTCTTAGTGCCCAAAAGAAATAAAAATATTGTTAAGGATTAAAAACATCATTTATCTCTAATTTCTAAGTAGCTATTGACTCTGCCCCCCAGAGTGAATCCATTAATTTACTATATTTAAGATCCATGGTATTTTTCAATGTAATTAATATTTTGTCATAATATACTTCGATTTGAAAGTAAAAGTTGTATATGCAAAGTATGACTGCTGCCTACTTATAAAGGAGCATAAGTGAGAACTGGGGATTACAGGTGAGGTTTAGTTCTAAAGATGTTTCTGTTCTAGCATAGGCATTTTAAAGTAAAGAAAATCTGCTTGGACAATTAAAGATCTAGACAAAATTAGCATTTCTTCCCTCCCTCCCTCCCTTTCTTCCTTCCTAGGAGGACCACATCTCTGACTCTTTTAAACGTACATAGATTATTCAGGTTCCGGTAGTAGAAGTGGGTTTAGTCGTTTCTCTGGGGTGCTGTGAGGTTAGTTGTACTTACTGTCTTCTGGCTCCCCTTCACTCCCCTGGAGCTCCTTTTGTATTTTTCCTCCAGCTAAGAAACACAAGAGTGACACCAGCCTCTGACCTAGTAATCCTCCTATGAAACTTATAACTCTTAGCATGCTCTTTTCCTCCAGTATTCATTCCTTAGAGACACATTTTAGCAGTAGAAAGTATCTTCAGAGGTAGAGTGTTTGCTTGGCATGCACAGGACCTTGAGTTTGAGTCTCACCCAGCATGGGATTATGGGCAGATCTAGTTGACAATTAAGTTGAAAATGATCTATTTATGTTTATAAAAGCATTACTTTTGATTTAGAACTAGAATCTTCCCAGTAATTAAAGAGCCTGTTTGAAAACCTCACTAATGTGAAAAAGTAATTTTGTAGCTGGGGCAAGTGGGAAAGGAAATAAGACTAATACAAGACCATAGATGCTCAGGATGGAGGTTGTGTTAACCAAGATCAGTTATTCTTCCCCATCTTGGATATTGTTAAAAGTTCAAGACTCCTTCCCAGCATTCTCTTGCCTGCTTCTGGATTGCTTAAGCCTCTAGGACTGTACAAACTGTAGTAACTAACACGGAACGGTTTGTTCAGTGTCTGGTCTTCTAAAATAAAAGCCTGTGGTTAAACAGAACCTCGATAGTTCACCCTTATTGCCCACTTAGTACAGTTCCAAATCAGCTAAATAATTACTGGTTCGTGTGTATTCAGTACTGTCCATTCAAAAGAAACCATTGACTGCTTGCATCTGTAGAATCGAAAGAAGTGTAAGTCTTTTTAGAATTGGTAATAAGACAGCATCTCATGCCTTATATTCTAAGATATTGAAAAGTAATACTTGACAGATTGCAAATAACAAAGTTTCTCACACTTTTCTTAGGTCCATAGTAATGCTCTGAGTTAGGAGGGAAAATGGGGTTTATATTGATGGACTGTATCTAGTAAGACTCTCCTGAGGGCATCTGGGGAGACACTGAGGTAACTTCATCAGACTGCCTTATAATATTAAGATAATTCTCTTGTAGAGTTTTCCATCTGATGAAGGTTGGCCATTTGCAAAATATCTTGGAGCTTGTGGAAGAATGGTGGCTGTGAATTATGTTGGAGAAGAGCTGTGGAGTTACTTTAATGCGCCATGGGAGAAAAGAGTTGACCTTGCTTGGCAGTTAATGGAAATAGCAGAACAGCTTACAAACAATGACTTTGAATTTGCACTCTACCTCCTGGATGTCAGCTTTGACAATTTTGCGGTTGGTCCTCGAGATGGGAAGGTAATCATTGTGGATGCTGAAAATGTTTTAGTTGCTGACAAAAGATTAATTAGACAAAGTAAGTATTTAATTTTCAGATTTATCTTTTGTACATTTTCTGTGTTTAAATGTTATATTTATAATAAAAACTTAAGCTTCTTCTTGAGATAAAGTTTTAAATGTTATATTTATAATAAAAACTTAAGTTTCTTCTTGAGATTAACAACCTTGTGTCTTTTTAAAATTTTTTTTTGTATAATCAGGATGAACAAATATTTGTCTTTCTTCTAATTAGAATTTCTCTATATTTAGTAAAATGCCCGTGTTTTAATGAATGCAGATTCTCTCCCCACCCCTTGTAGAGTCTGTGGAAGTATGTGTACATGTATGCACATCTTTTGCATACTCTGCTCTGTGGTTTAGGACACAACTTCTTAAACTGGACTATGACCTCAGGGGTTGCAAACCAAATGTGCTGGTTGTGGAAACAAATACAGCAATAGTCAAATGATCCTAAGTTGTGAAAAAAGCAAAAATTAATTCAAAAATCAAGTACATAATGAATCTGAGGTAATTCTACCAGTGATTGTGTTGTATCATGTAATTTCACTGCAGCCTTGAACACTGTATATGCTGTGTAAAGTGCAGGGCACACTATCAGCCCGTACAGCTCCCGTCATTGCTACCTGCAATGCCTTGATACAGACTGGAGACTACTGTGTCTTATGAATTGCAAATAGTTCCTATAAACTATAGAAATGTTGGACCACAGAAAGCTTAATATTTCCCTATAGTCATTCCTTGGCATATAAATATCAAATTAGTATAGTTTTAGATTGTATTATGTTAGAATATTTGATATTAAAATTACTGTTTGGTTTGCTGGTTTAAGTTTTCATTTGAAAAATCTGTTTTGGTGTGGGATTGGGACAAAATTGATAGCAGTTTCTGAAATGGCCCAAAACATAGTTCTGCTATTTTCTGGTATGTATTTATACACAGTGGCACTCCCAGTATTGACTATTATTACAAATTCAAAATATCAGCTCTGAAAAATGTTGAGATGCTCTGTGTCCTGCAATATTTGATACTCAATTGAGAGCTAATTCTTACATAAAAATAAACACACATTCATTTCATTAATGTGAAATTTTCCTTTCTTTAATAAACAGCACAGCTATATATCAAATAATTGTTTTAGAATAATCTTTTATGGTTTCTTTTCAGTAAATGTTTGGTTTATATTCCTATACATTCAGAGTTGTATAGACATTTCTTGAGCAACAGGAGGTTGTATATGGAAGAAGCTGCAAAGCCCTTGTTTAATGCAAAAGGAAGTTTATGCTGTTACAGCTCATCCGAGTGTCAGCTTTAGTGGAGACTTCATTTCTCTGTAGGGTCTCACAGGAATGTTCTGTTTTTGTTTTTTCCTTCTCTGGGGTCCCCAGAGTGATAGTTTTGTCTTATTTTTAACTTGGATGATGTCTAGCACTGCAGATCTGACCTCAATCTAACGTTATGATTATTTCATCTCGGTCTAGACTTTTCTGTCTGTTTGTGAGCTCTCTGTGTGATTGCTAGGTAAAGTATAGGACATGTTTTGAAATTCAGATATCATAGGAATTTCAAAGTGTCAAAGATAAATAAAGTCTGTATTCTGGAAGTAGGAGTACCCCAAGTTTGAGGCCAGCTTAGGGTAGGGTACTTGCTGAGTTAATGGCCATCCTAGGCTACAGTGAGATCTTTTCTCAACCAAATCTAAAACTTTCTTAGCTTACCTCAGCGCCTGAGCAGCTTTAGGTCACCGTCAGAGTTGTCAGGCTGTGGCTCCTGGCCCGCGTGGCTAAGCTGCTGCTGTGTAGTTACTGAGTTTTCTGTGGTCCTTACAGCCCTGCTTGGGGCTTTTTTTTTCCTTGACTCATTATGACTCTTCCACAGGGAGTGATGCCCTAACTGCGGTCCTGCTCCCCTCTTCCTTTTCATATATTTGTGACTGTCATGCTTTCCTTTTTAAAAAGTTGTGCCTGCCGGGCAGTGCTGGCACATGCCTTTCTTTAATCCCTGTACTCAGGGAGCAGAGGCAGATCTCTGAGTTCAAGACCAGCCTGCTCCACCGAGACAGGTAGGGCTACTTGGAGAAACCCTGTCTTGAAAAACCAAAATAAATAAATAACCTGTTTTCTCCTAGCTAATGCCAACAGCTTCCTGTTGCTTAAGTGGATCTGATGGCCTCTTACTGTTCTGGTAGAATCCAGCTTTCTTACAGGGCACAGGCTATGTGATTTGGCCCTACTCTGTCTGCTTTATTGTCTGTATCTGTCCATTACTCTCAGGAATAATGGACTTTTGTTTCCCTGGATGAACCTTTTGTTTCTGGGCTGAGTGCATTTTCTCTGCATAAGGGAGCTCGGTGCTGTTTTGTACAGGCCAGCTACTTGCTCTTTAAGCCTTGACTTCACTAACAACATGCTTGCTTTTGTGTTGTCATATGGTGTTAGTCTTCCGAATTTAAATCCAGGAGTTCAAGTCTAGTTCTAGTCACATATTATTACCTATCCTGCCATCCAGTTAGAACCTTAAACTTTGCTTGCTTAGTCTTAATTTTTGTCTCAAATGTTTCTTTGGTTTGGCTTTCCTTTCTGGGCCTTCCTTAGTTGTTTTGGTAACTTTTTTTTTAAAGTTACATTTATTGGTGTGTTTGTGGGTGTCTGTATGTGAGTGTGGGCATGCCATGATGCCTGTGTGGAGACAGAGGACAGCTTGTGAGACTCTGTTGTCTCCTTCCTTCATATGGGTCATTAGGTTTACCCATCTCACAGGCCTGCTGTGCTCAGCCTAGTCCCTCCTGCCTTGAGAAAGTTACCTTTCTGAGCAGCAAGTGATCATGCAAGTTACAGCTTGTCTTTCCCTTCACTTGTATCTGTTTCCTAGTACTTGTCTCACATTCCAGCTGCAGTGCTGTTTCCTCGGCCAGGTGCACCCATGTCCCTGTGCTCTCCCTTTGCAGATCCTGTAACTCTGAGCTCAACGCTGTTTGCTCTCATTGCTTGACTGCTACCTTTTCAGATCGAAAACAGCTGTTCTTATGCAGCCTTCCAGTACTCCAGGCAGAAATCTAGATCTCTCCAGTCTTGTAGCTTTAGGTGATGCTTTGTGATCCTTTTTAGGTTAGAGAAAATCCTAGATGAACCTGAAAAATGGTCAGGGCCTTGTTTGATTCTTCTACCTGAGATCCCAATAAATGATGTTTTATGAATTAATATATTAACTAATGAATTTTTTGAGTTAATATATTGATTAACTCTCAGATGTTTTATGTATAAAAGTGTGGCACACATATGTGTTAATGGGATGTTCTGTTTAGAGAACAATAATAAGTTGGTTTTCAGATAAATTTTCTGATTTTTCCTTCACAGATAAGCCTGAGAATTGGGACGTATGGTATGAAAGCAAGTTCGATGACTGTGACAAGGAGGCTTGCTTGTCATTTTCAAAAGAAATCCTTTGTGCTCGCGTTACTGTGGACCACAATTACTATGCTGTTTGTCAAAACCTCCTATCTAGACATGCCACCTGGCGCGGCACTTCTGGAGGACTCCTTCACGATCCACCAAGTGAAATTGCCAAAGATGGCCGACTGGAGGCCTTGCTGGATGAGTGTGCCAACCCCAAGAAGCGCTATGGCCGATTCCAGGCTGCGAAAGAACTGCGTGGATATCTAGCACAATTAAGTCACAACGTGAGGTAGTAGATGGTGATTTTCTTCGCTGAAATAGCACTGGCAAACTTAACCACCAAAAGACTGCCTAGAAAAAACACAGTGTGGAAGAATTACACCAGAGGATGAGGACTTGTTCTGATAGATCTTACATTAACATCCATCAACATAAGACATTGCTCTACATCCAAGTTCACGTGATGCTTCTGCAACTCCGTTCTTCACTTTGGAGACGTGAGAACCATTGACTGCTTTCCCCGTCCCGTACCTGAGTGGATTAATGACATTGTTAAGCTATTGGAAAGGAGTCTGATAGTTACATGGCTTGTGTATCAAAGGGTACTTGGTACTTAGTTTGCGTGCTCTCATGATTTTGTGAATCTCTTGCATTTACTTTGAATGTCAAGTTAGATCGGCCTGTTTTATAGGCCACCTTTTCCTTCTGATGTGTAAAATTATTTTCCATTTTTAAAAAGTTTTACACACCCAGGTTACTATAGGTGTTCTCTTAAATTTTAATATAAGTAGTTTTCATTCAGTGCTATGCGGTACATACTTAACTGTTAGAGCAGGACTCCCAGGTTTACTGTTTTTACAGAGATCTTAGTATTTCATTATGTAAATAATTTACCTCCCCTCAGCCTTCTGTACGTCATCATTGCATGAGATCATTTCAGGTTATTTAGGAGTTAAATCCCTCAATGCCAGTAATTCTAAGTATACACTGAACACGCCGTTCAGCATATGCTACAAAATGTCACCGCATCCTTTGCTAAAAGGCTTTAAGAAGAATACACTAGCCATCTACACTTCAATAACTTTGATTGAAGAAACAATAAAACTCAATGTTTTTAAATGCTGACTAGTCCAAGATAGTAATGCATATGCCAAAGAAATATTAGACACATTCCATGTTTAGATCTGAGAATTGATCAATTCTTAGCCCTCTTCAGTATTTTAGCTGTCACTATTAAATTAAAATCTGCCTGTTCTTTAATGTTGACAGTTGAGCTACTGCTTTAAAAAAATGTATAACTTAAAGAAGACCTTCTGCCATCGTATTCTTGGTAGGCTTTTCAAAATGAACACGGTAATCATTGTTAGAATTTAATTAGGTATCAGAACCTTTTACTTATTGGTATACTAATAATTTTTTATAAAGCTTGTCTGCCCACTGTGATCTTTACCCAGTTGCTAAATATCAGAATATCAAATTTAAATACATGAGTAGAAAGATTAACAAAATAATGTGTAAAGTTTTTGTCTATTTAAAAACTGTTCTGTGTAAAAGTTGACTTTAAATAGCACAGGCAGTAGTTTTCCGTTTGAAATTGTTGCTTTTGTTTGCAGTAAAGTTTGGGGTAGTGTGCAGTACTGGGTTCTGACTGACTTGCTGAAAACCGAAAGTGATTAAAACATGCACAACCAAAGCCAAGCTTGTCCTTTTCCTTCATTCAGCAACTATTTATTGATCATCCACCCTGTGCTAGGTGCGCTCGTAGCTGCTATATATCATCTAAACATGATGTGGGCGAGTGACTTCAGCAAATGTACTAGCGAAAATACTGAAGCTGATTCATTATTTGGGGTGACACGTCCATGTTATTATTGTCGTGATGGAAAGTCTCTTTGCACCATCCTAAATTATTTCCTTAGCCCAAAGTGGATGAAGACAGCAATAGAGTTAATCCACAGTTAAAAATGGGAAGGCAAAGGCAAAGAGAGCTCCATTACAAAGCATTGCATTGTGTTCTTTCTTATGCATCAGTAGATTGCATAGCTCTCAATGAAACACTGAAGATTTTGCTAAGCTAACTTTTTACAACTTGGAAACCTTTTTGAGGGGAATAGGAGAAATCGTCTCACAATTGCTTCTTCCTTAGAGCTACACTAAAATATACAATTTCAAAACAGAACACCATTATATTTTCTACATATTGATAACATGGAGGCTGGAGCTCACAGGAGCCACCTGTGGTCCCACACACATCTTCCTATTTTTCGTGAGTGATTGCGGTTGTGATGACAGAGCAGGAAGTGAAGAAGCGCTCCTGGGAGTGATGGCTACTTCAGGTATAACCACCATTAGAGAATATGTGGAATTTCTTTTATCTTTGGAGAAGACTGAGAAGATAGTAAAAGAATTAGGAATTTTAAATTACAGGGAAAAAATATGTATGTGAAAAGCAATAAATATTTTGTTCTCTTTGCTATCAAGATGTTCACATTCAGATATTTATTATACAGCAGCAATTTATATTTTTAATCATTGCCCATTAATAGACGCGGTAAGATATTTTTGAATCAAACATTTGGGGTTTGTATGTGCATTTAAATTGTCTTTTGTACTGTACGTTACTGTTTAATTTGAATATTTTATCAGAACTGTCTCCCTGTGCCTTTATAAAAATATAAAGTTGTCTCTGCAACTTTTAATGATCTTAATAAAGAATACTTTAAGAACCATACTTTGCAGACTCTGTCTTCAAATATTTAAGTGTTTCTTGAATAAAAAATAGTTATTCCTGTCCCCTTACAAACACTTTTGTTTCAGTCTTTGGAAACTGTGTTAATTGGGTGTAAGCTGAGCTCAAAATGTATGTTCTGTTTTTCTGTAATGACCTTTTAAAACCTACCACTAAGATCTAGGATGGCGGGGGGAGGGGGAAGCTTAGGAATTTTCAAATGCCCGTAAGAGAATTATATAATGTTCATAGCTATTATACTAACTTCTAAAGTTGTCAACATTGGGCTGGAGAGATGGCTCAGTGGTTAAGAGCATTGCCTGCTCTTCCAAAGGTCCTGAGTTCAATTCCCAGCAACCACATGGTGGCTCACAACCATCTGTAATGAGGTCTGGTGCCCTCTTCTGGCCTGCAGACATACACACAGACAGAATATTGTATACATAATAAATAAATAAAGTTGTCAACATTACCAAACATTTCCTTGAAGCAAATTTAGCTTTGTTGTTTGATTCAGGAGTATACCTCAGGTGTGTTACCTTCCAACAAAGCTACAGTATAACCAATCAAAAATGAACGAAATACCTCAGTATTGCCAAAGCAGAAAGTTTTTCATAAATACTTCAACTACAAGAATTCTGAACCACAGGCTGAATAGATGGAACATCATCATGACCAAGTGAGAAGGTAGCCGAAGTGGACTGAGACACAGTCTAGATGTCAGTCTCTGAATTCAAGTGGTACTGAAGCAGCAGTCCACATTAGCACATCAGTTACGCCATCTTTGAGAGGATATTGAAGTTCTTGGGGAAACTCGTGGATAGAATAAAAAGAAGCACCCTGCCTTATCTCTGGAAAAATCTAATGATACCAGGAAATTTTGCAGAACATCTAGAATTCTAATTAGAAGAGTGTTAGCAAAAGGTTGAAATTCCTGATGCATTAGCAAATCTACGTGGTGGTCATATTGACGCTATTTATTGAAAAGCTGATGGGGAACATACTCATGGATCAGGGTGGCTATTGGGCCTGCAGTCCAACCTTATGATGACAGGTCTGGTAAGACTCCATGGCAAGTGCTCAGTGACACTTACGTCAAAAACCAACCAGTAATGTGGAATCTGGCCACATCCCTAATCTGTCCATTAATAGAAAGTACACGTAACAGAGGAAACTAATAAAAGGATAGCATTGGGTATAGTCAGAATTCAAATTGTGAGTTCCAGACACTAAATGGCACGATTTTCTTCAAAAAGCTGTATGGAAAAACAATAGCATTAAAAGGTAAAGGAAATGCAAACACCAGCTCTGCAGCTTGAGAAAATCTCTTTAATGAAAATTTAAACAACAGAATGACACCTGGGTAGCCTCGTCAATTTCACATTTCCACTTGAACATGTTGAAGCCCTAAAATACCTATTATGCTAATTTATGCTAAGCAAGCTGTAAATTACTAATATATAGTGTTAGCTGTAAGTCTAAGATTTGAACAAGAATGTTTTCCTTTTGTAAGATTACTTACCCATAGTTACAAAAGGTAGAAAAGCTGGGCCCAATTTTCTTACTGGTCTCTGACGGGCCCGGACAGTTTTTCCAATGTTCCCATGGTCTGCAGCTTTGAAGGGCTAGAAGCATATGGTGGGATGAAGATCATATTGTAAAAGGACAAATCATGCGTTTTCCCAATTATAAATTTGGGGAAGGGAGAATTTATAGTAACACATGGAGATAGAAGAAACCCAACAGACAAGGTAACAAAGACGAAAAGGTAAAAGGAGAAGAGGATAGAAAATAAGAGAACTACCATTTCTTAAAGAAATGGTAGGGCTTTGTTCTCTTTGACCTCAAACCATGAGACACCAGATTTCTAGGTAGGTAAATGCCCCCAGCGTCCATTTACCAAGTCTGTCTTTAGGTGGCTGCCTTAGAATTTTACTTTCATGTCTTGCAGCTATAGGCCGTACCTTGACCCCTGAATACAAACAGTATAGACTTAAAAATCTGTCCCTTTAGGGTGCACATCATTACAAATGCTACTTGTGTTCGTTATTTTGCTTTATGCATTTTCTCATAGTACTGAGAGATGAATAACCCAGTGGGAACTGCAGTATCACTAAGGAACCAACTTCTCTTTGTATTCAAGGACTTTGGCTATTAGTCGTAGTTTCTTGGAAGATGCCTTCACCCATATTTTTAGGTTTTTTTTTATTTTCAAGTTGTATTTTATGAGTGTTTTGCTTGTATGTGTGTATGGACTCAGTGCGCATGTCAGAAAAGCAGGTTGGATTCCCTGGAACTGGATTTACAGATAGTTGTGAGCCACCACGTGAGTACTGGGAACTGAACCTGGGTCCTCTGCGGGAGCAAGTGCTCTTAGCCAGTGGGCTGTCTCTCTAGTCCACCCATGCATCTTTAAGCTGTCATATCTATGTGGTTATACTCAGTTATACTGTGGATGTGGGTTATCTCCATTTTGGAAGAATGACTTGTTAATTTGGGATGGGTAAAGAGTGAAGAAGGGTGATGAAAACATCTGCCCACAATTGTTTATTTCCTGAGATTTGCCTTATAACGTGTGTTTCCCATTGTTTCAGTAACCATCCCTGAAGGATATCTTGTGGAGTTTTAAACAGTGCTCATATTTTTCTAGTTATACAGCAGCTTTGGGTTGCTTTGATTTCCCCATTATTGGTAGGAAACATTGTGGTTCTTGTGTGATTTTTTTTTTAACGGCACATTATTTTCAAATATTTTGAGAAGTAGTATAAACTAAGGATCAGAAGTTGCAAGCAGTTTTGTCTTGGGAAAGGAGAGAAATCAATGTTGTAATTAGGAAGTAATTAGGCTTCGTGGGTAGTTTTTATCTTTCTCTGGCACTACTGGTTTTTATTGAAAAATCCTTGGTGGTCTGGACCAGGGAGATAGCTCAGTTAGTAAGGAGGTTGCCAGACAAGCATCAGAACGACACCGAATGACGCCGAAGATTGTCCTGTGGCCTCCACACACATTCCCCAACACCATACACGAATCTTGGCCTGCTGTTAAAAGTATAAATAGAAACCGCAAGCACTTGATACCCCTTTGTTCCCAAGGGATAGATATCTCTCTGCCATTGAAAATACAACTTAAAAAAAGGTAGCATGCCACTGAACTGTGTAAGGCCATGCATGGAGAGTCTGATCCAGTTGTGCCTTGGATAAGCTATTGAATGTCTGTCAGACAGGTACTCAGTCTGAAACTGTAGAATGCCTATTTGCCTCCGATTACGAGATTATTGGGCAGGGTTGGATGGTATATGGAAAAACCCTTTGGAAGTGTAAAGTGCTGCACATACGTTGTAGTCCCAAACAAGCATTGATGCTTTGCCCGAAGAGAAACGCAGAACATCACTCAGGATTCATGAACTGGCTTCTTGCTAGTTGCTGGCACTCAGCCACCTGTGGCTTCTACCTCCCAACTTTAGCCTGGGAGAGGCTTTCAGCAAATTCTTCTGTTTAGAATGCCCCCCTGTGGTTCACAGGAAATGGCCAAAGCTATTATTTAGTACGAAGATTCCAAATTTGCAGCTCCTTGTACTTCACAGGATGTTCACAGCCAGCTATGGGGGAAAAATGTGCGGGGGAGGGGACATATTTGAAGAGTAGGTAGTTCAAAACTCCCGTATGGAACTAACTTGCCCGTTTTTATTGAAATATCCAAATCAATGTAAAAGATCTACAATGATGGTCTTTGGCTTCTTGTTGCCAGACTGTGGATTCATTTAGGATCATCTTTAGTGAAGAGATAACTTAATAAGTTGATACAGCAATCTCTATTCATGGTGGGATACTTAACACTTAAGTTTGTCTGGTACATGGGATGCACACCTGTAATCCAGCACTTATGAGGCCAAGAAAGGAAATGAAAAGTTTCAGGCTAATCTAGGCTGTTACAGAGTGAAACCCTGCACACCCCTCCCCCCAAAAAACAGGTTAAATACTATAGGAAACTAGTAACTATGACTTAAGGATTAGGGGTTTCTAAAAGAAACGGTAAAAATATAACTAAATATGCAAACTCATCAAAATCAGATCCATACTGTTTCCATGCTCCTCCCTGAGAACGCAAAGCAAATACAGAGGAGAATGAGCGAGGCTGAGTTCTCTTGGCATGGCCGGGTCTTCGGTGAGGAAGTAGGGAAGTGCTGGCAGGTGAGGAGAAACACCTGGGTGGATCTAGAGACAGGGGTGCCTCTTCCCCTTTTACCATCTCCTGTGCCTGTGCCCCAGTTTTTAATATCTGCTGTAGCAACACAGGTGGGAGTCAGGCTATGGGCCACAGTGAAACCCTCTTCTAAGTCACTGTAAACTATTTATGCATCAAAACATGCCGTGTTTTGCTTAGCCATTTGTCGAATCACATTCCACATTCATTAAACAGGCTGCTTGAAATATCCTTCCACAAACAGCCCGTCCATGGATGAGTACCATGTAAGAACTGCCAATCCAGAGGCGCTTACCACTTGTTCTTCTAGTTAGCTTCCAAACTGTCCTGTGGAGATCTTCATCTCACTTAAACTGCCCCCCCAATAGTAAATGAAAGTGGGCTTCTTACTCTCCAAAACTAGATTAACCTTTACTAAATGACCTTTAATTTTTACTGCTATTAATGCATAAAAATCTTTTATCTGTGCTTTTTTTTTTTTTTGCAATGTCTTAGTAGCTAGTCTGTGAGGCTTGAGAAAACAATAGCCCTTTACCTTCCTGTGTGATTTAGAATAAGAGATAGATGCAAGAATTGAGAGGGAGGAGGGGGGACTTCTCTCAGCCTGTTGACAAAGATGTGACAATGGCTTTCCCAATGCGACACATTAGCATCAACTGTCACTTATCACAGGCGGGGGTTGGAAAACCAGAGTTCCTTTGTCAGCATGTGCATGGAACTCCCCTTGGGTCACACAGACAGGGAAGCTGATGGTTGGTGATTCATGAGACGGTCTTTTTTTTTTTTTTTAAAGGGAAGGGAAAGTGGAAAAAATGGCACTGTTGTCTATCCCATGGATACCAGTGAGTGAGTTATTGGCAACGGGGAAGGGAAGTTGGGAATACTCACACTTTCTAACTACAGGCTGGAGAGACAGGGAGTCAGGTCTTCCCCTTACACTGGCTCCAACTTGAGGCTCCTAGCTTTACCAGTGAGTTCAATAGCCGTGTAGTAGTTTTGGGTGTGGATAATCTGTTTTCTTTTCCTTGCCCGTACTAAATGGAGACACAATCATTCCTTCAAACTTAGGATTTTGACTTTTTATGTATTTTGAGAGAGTTTGTTTAGACTCTTGTCTATACCTAAAAGGTAAAACAAGGAAAATAGACTAGCTGCAGTACGTGCCAAGCTTTCTCTGTCTGGTGCTCACCTGCCCTCTTCCCTGCACATGCGCTTTCCACACTAGATCATCCCAGGCATCAAGAACAGAAGCCACAATTCCCAAGAGTGTCCCAGTCCTGTCTTTACAGTGGTTTGCAACCCATACCACCAATTTATAAGTCTCGTTGCTTTCTCAGTGTATTGGCAGATACAACTGGATTTCAGACAAGAACATGGAAACTAGGATCTGTATTTTGCCTCAGTTGCTTCTTGAATAATTTGTTTGTGATACAGAGTTTCCTAATATAGCCTTGGCTGTCCTGAACACTGCTACTTAGACTAGGCTGGCCTTGAAATCAGAGATCCATCTGCCTCGACCTTCCAAATGCAGGGATTAATGAATGAATTTTTGTAACTGGAGGTTTCTTTCCTGCCCACCAGTTCCCAAATAACTACTCAGAGGCTTAATATTACCTATAAATGTTTGACTGATGGCCCTCACTTATTATTAGCTAGTTCTTACATTCTAATTAACCCATATCTATGCTTGGCCATGTGGTTTATGGCTTGTTACCTCATTTTTTTTTTCATGCCTTGCTTCCTCAGCGGCTGACTGGCATCTCTCAGAATCTGCCCTTCTTCTCCTGTATCTCTGCTTAGATTTTCCACCTGGCTCTATTCTCCTTTGCCATTGACTAAAGCAGCTTTATCATCAACCAATGAGAGTAACACATATTCACAGCATACAAAAAAAAAAAATCCCACAACAGTTTTTTTTTTACCAAAATGTTTAGAGGTTATTCTATATCCAGTAACTACAGGAATAACAAATTAGAGCTAGTATGGCAATGATACCACTCCAAAGATACTGCCTAACTCTTAGCTGGTGTTAGACATTGGATTACAAAACAAATTATGATTTTAGATACCCAAATCTTGGGAACTATTTGTAACAGTTGATAGACTGTGGAGTTTTTGTTCTAGTGTGATATGTTTTTCTAACTTTTTGGAAAACATACAAAACAAAATTAGCAAATTTTCACCATTTAAAATCACATTGCTACAGTGTCAATTATATTGGCCGTGCTGTGTACAACCGTCATCGCTATTTTCAAAATGTTTCATCATCTCAAAAATGTTTCAAACTCAGAAATAGCTTCGTTTCCCTTTTCCTCTGTCGCTGGTAATTTTCAAGCTGGTAATGGGCCTGTTGTAGATAATTTACCGTGGGCTCACAGGACAATAATTATCTTTGTGTCTGGCTCCTCTCACTTAGCATACTATTTTCAAGTGTCACCCACGTCGTCTTGTATATCAATATTTCTCATTTTGGCTCATACCCATTGTATATATAGATCACATGTGTTCATGCATTTATCTATTGGTTTATACTCGAGTTTCCAGCTTTTGCCTATTGTAAATAGTGCCACAACGAATGCCATTGTACACGTAGGTATCTGTTTAAGTCCCTACTTTTAATCCTTTGGGATATATGTCTAGGACTAACATTGTTAGGCCCTGTTATAATTCAGCCTTTGATATTTTGAAGCACCAGTGAACCATTAAACAACCACACATCTTTCAACACATCTGACAGGTGCCTTCGGGGAGAGTACAGAGTTGTCTCTTCTTGTTCCAGAACCAGGAAGGGGGTGGCAGTGACTTCAAGTGAACTGGGCGTTGCCCATCTATAGCTGTGTCCACGTAGGCTTAAATTGCGGAAGTGCAAAAGCTCCCTGGGTTCTTTGGTTGTGTTGCTAGTAAGGAAGAAATTAACTACTGTAAATGAATTTAAAGAATCGGCTTAGAGCTGCTGAATGTCACCCTTGTAAGGTTTGGGAAAGGACATAGAACAGCTCCATGGCACTGTGGGGGGAAGGAGAAGAGAGAGGGGAACTGCAGGGATCCATTGCTGCGTGGAAAGGGAAGATGCTGGGATGAGGAGTCAGAAAACAAGAGAGACTATGTTTGTTCTGTGAGCATAATTTTAAATAGCTTCGTTCCTCACGCACACATTTCGAGTGATAGGCCTTGTGCCAAGTACTGTATAGCTAATCTTTAAAGCAGGCTGCTGTGTTAGTGACTTGCCCAAGACTGCAGAAGGGGACGCTGCCAAGATGGTATCTGAGTCCAGCCTCCGGCTCTTGGTGTCCACACACGTATCACCATATACGCCAGTCCTAGTCACATGCCACACCCATCCCAGAAGTTCCATGAACCGTTTTTATTTCTTTCTTCTAATGTCCATTCTTCCTTGTCCACTGTAGTGACTGTTCACTGTTCTACAGTGAGGCTGCACAGGGTTTTGCTACAATTCTAGAGTCTCCAGTCTAGTTCACAGGGCACAAAGCTTTATTCCCAAACTCCTTATGTTACAACTATTCTAAGCATTATATACAGTCTACAGAATTGTGAGTTTCACTGTAGTACTTCACACACACATGCGCACAGGCATGCACGCATGCATACATGCACGCACGCACGCATACATGCACGCACGCACGCACGTAATCCGATCATTCCAAGCTCTTAATTGCGAAGCTTGAATTACGCTTCTTTTTCCCTACACTCTGCCCAGTCTCTGCGTATATCAGTGAATGGCTGACCTCTGCTGAGCTTTGACTTGACCCTCCTTGGGAATAGCTCTACTCTCTGCTCCTTAAGGAACCCTGAGCTTTCCCAAGAGGGGGTTGGGGGAAGCCAGATCGTAAGGAAAACTTTTCCAAAATATGCCTGCCAATGCCCTGCCTGGACTGTTTTTCTTTATGTTTATATTTACGTTCCTCATTTCAGAGCGATTGCATTTCCTAAGATCCAGCCTAAGGGACTTTCTGTCTCCGGGGTTCCTGCTTCCATGCCAATGCTTTTCTGTTGCTCTTTCTCCTTCTCTGAGAGTGTCTTTCATTTGCTCAGTGCAGACACAGACACACTCTACTTACTGTTGACAAACTGTTTTTAATCGCGGCCTTCTCAGACCCACAGCTTGCTCACAGTTTCCTCCTCAGGAGCCAGCATTTATTTTCCCGTGCCCCAAACCGCCCCATTGCGGTTAAGAGAACCACAGTGGAGACGAGGTACCAAGGTGCCTGTGTTGAGTGTAGGGTCACCGGGTGTCAAGAATATGTCTCAGAGTGATCCTTTCTCAGTCCGTTTTGTGTTGTTCATTATAAAACACCAAGGGCTGATGCGATGTGCCAGCACGTAAAGGCACCAGATCCCAAGCTTGAGAGCTTGGTTCCCAGAACCCACACGGTGGAGGGAGAGCGCTGACTCTCACAAGCTGTCCTCTGGTCTCTACACTGGTTGACGTGTGCTCTGACGCTTCACACCGCATGAATACTCATGTAAGGAAAATACAACAGAGCCTTGGAAGTTTAGGAAGAAAAGAGGTCAATTTTATCTCGTGGCTTTGACATAGAAATTTGAAACTGGATATCCTTCCCTACAGAGGGCCTTGCGCTGCAGTGGCACAGTGGTTGATGCCATGTGGCAGGAGCAGGAGAAGGGTGCACAGTGTGTATAAAGGAACCCCAACATGGGGCTGCTCTCGTCATGAGTCTGGAGGACAAAAGAGGGTGATAGGGAGCAAGTATGAGCAAAGTACATTTAGATAGATGTGTGGAAAATGACGAGACCTATAATTGCATAGAATTTATATGTGCTTATTACAGAAATGTAAAATAAGCCTGCTCTTGTGTAGAGCTGATCCCAAACCAACAACTAGCCCAGTCCTGAGAGATAGACATTCATTTCTCTGAGACTAGTTCTCTGTGACCTCTGACCTCTTTGCTTCCTACCAGCCTCCACCTGCTCCCAGATTCTGCTTCCTCTCAGCGGTGTTACACTGAGGACCAAGCTTCCAGCCTTTGGAGAGCAAACCATATCCAAACTCCTACTTAGTATTGAATGGATAATAATCCAAATAATAAGAAAAAACTAGCTGTCCATCTAAGGATTAAAATAGGAAGATAGTTTCTAGGCAGCAAATTTCCCCTGCTGCCTATGAAGGAATTGCATATATATATATATATATATATATATATATATATATATATATATATATATATTTCACTTGAATCCAGGTTCTGTGGGCCCTGAATTTTCCATAACTGAGGGACCATCTTTGAGAAGAAAGTGTCTTCAAGTACTTTAAAGGGGCCTATATGGGACTTTGAAACATAAGCTTCGGCTGTATGTTTTATGAAGAATGTGGGTTTCAGAAAGCCTTATAAAACTTTCATTTTAGTTTTACAAAATAATACATGCATAATGCATCAAGTATATCCATATATTCATATCAGAGCCAGCCTAATGAGCTGTGCAGAGAACTGTTACCTGCTGCAGTTTTAGTTTTGATATATTCATCTTCATTTTGCATTTCTGTAACGCGGTGATTATGCGTGCGTGCTGCTCAGTTTTCGTCAACTTGACACGGAGACCCCTGGGAAGAGGGACAACAACTGAGGAATTGCCGCCCCAAGATTGGCCTTTGAGCATGTCTGTGGGGCATTTTCTTGGTTGCTAATTCATGGAGGATGGTCCAACCCACTGGAGGCAGTCCCACCCTGGGGAAGGTGGTCCTGGGTTGTATAACAAGGGTAGCTTTGAGCATGAGCCTGGAAGGAAGCCACTAGGCAGTGCCCTCCATGGGCTCTCTGCAGCAGGTCGCCTTGGATGCTGTCTTGAGCTCCTGCCCTGGCTTGCCTCAATAATGAACTATAACCTATAAGCCAAATACCACCTCCTCCATCCCCATAGTTGGTTTTAGTTGGTGTTCTATCATAGCAATAGAGAAGGAAACTGGATTGTGTTATGATTTGAGTTTGAAATTTCCCTCATAGGCACAGAATGCATTTGAACTCATGGTCCCCAGCTACTGGTGCTCTTTTGGAAAGTTGGGGGACCTTTTGGATGTGGCTGTAGCTGGTAGACCGAGGGCAGTAAGGATGGAGCCTGAGGGATATTGGTTACCTTCACTCTTGGCTAAGTTGCCAGTTGCCTTATTTGGGACCTAGCAAACACTGCTGCCAGGCTTCCTCCATCATGGGCAGAGCTGCCCAACCAGCATGTACCATCTCAAGCCATAAAGCCAAAATTAGTCCTTTGAAGTTGCTTCTCTCAGGTATTTGGTCATGGTGGCAAGAAAAGTAGCTAGCAAAGTTTATATGTACTTATGCTCCTTTAAAATTATATATGTACCTGCATTGCATAGTATTTATGCACCTTTCTTTTATCATATTTCCAGTCAAAAGAATGCTTTCCAAAGTGACTTAAGACAATGCAATTTTCTCTAAAATGCCATGGTATTTCATTGGTAATTGATATTCTATGTGTGTGTGTGGGGGGGGGAATACGCAAAACATATAGTAGTTAATTGTGAAGATAGAATTTATTATCTCTCTGCTAGCCAACATCTTTTGCAATAAAACATCTCTCCTCGTCTTCTGAAGAGGTAGATTCTGTCCTCTCACTCTTGGATCTGAGATTGTTCCTGGCACTGGCTTGGGCCAGTAGAATGTGTAGGATATTGTTACTTCTAAACGCGTTAAATGATTTAGAAGCATTTACTATTGCCCTCTTTGTACACAGTGCTTCCTGGTGAAGGATCCTGGGGACATTTGTCTTAGGTGACAAGTAGCACACACTGCTAAATATAACCATGAGGCCATTTTAGACACATGAATTATTTGTGCCACACAGTGCCTGTAACTACATGTGGCTCCCAATGAAAGTCAATAGAACTTAGTTGACCAAATTAGTGGTGATATATCATTAAGTTCATTGAATTTATTTTATTCTGCAAAGATAGGAGAAAGGAGACAAAGAGAGGTTAAAGTCAATGTACTCAGGCAGTTGGTGGCAGTAGCCGGACTCTGGAATTCCTGTCCTGTTTGGTGCTTCCTTTATTGTATATTTGTTCTCTTTCAGTCTCTTCTTGGTAAAATTCTATAACTTAGCTACTTATGGCCAATATTTCAGAATCTCTTTTTTATGCTTATTTTAGGATTTACTTTATGTATTTATACTTTTTCTATCCATCACAGTGGTCTGACATATATTTTAAAGGAGGAATTAAATATAATGGATGTGTGAGGAAATATTTAAATCTAAGAAAGAAACATATTTGTAGTGTTAACCACAATGAAACTCTAAGCTGGAAGATAAGCATCTTTAGTTCTCTCAGGATTCTGGTTTTCCTTTGAGATGCATAGTTTTTCTCAGCGCAGAGACTTCAGTCTGATTTGGAGAAAATCCTTTGTCTGCTCTTAATTCACAAATCTGAGCTCAGCATTGTAATGTGCCGGTGCCAGCTCGACGATCTAGACGGATCTTGGCAATCATGAGGAAAATTGTTAAGCTCTCCAGACCTCAGCAATGCTTTTGTTATTCCGACAAGCCGTCCAGGCTGTCAAAAACATATCTAGGTAATTTGGTCCCTGAAGAGAAAATGATTCATGTCATATCTTTGGAAGAAGAAATCGCCTCCTCCACTTTAAGTAAATAGCTCACAAGCTTGGATTCCATTTGAGATCCCCATTCTTCCTCCAAAGTATTTTCTAAAACTAGTTCTGTCTTAATTGAGAAACGTTATGCTACCACCTTTCTTTGTGCGGTTTGTGATACTAAAATGAATAGCACGAAAAGCATGAATCCAAGCCATCAGGCTGTAAGTCTTTCTTTATGTATGGTTTTAATAAAACTTCCAAATTTGCATTTGACAAAAGATAAAAGTAATATTTGTATCTGTTTTATATTTTCTTTTAAAAATATCCTTTTAAGTCACATTTTCGGAAATGACCCATCAGATGAGGGTAGCGGTTTTGGTTCATATGTCACCTCAGGTTATATTTAGGGCTACTGGCCAAAGATTTCTTTTTTTAATGGGTCTGCAGATCATTTACCTTTGTTCAAATTTTTGGCAAGGTTTTATTTTTCTCTGTGGTATTAATTTCCTCTTGGCAAGTTTATAACAACGTGATGTTTTTAAGGCTATGTCCTGAGGGTGCTCTTCCCCACTTGCTCTGCTTCGTTTTCTTTACTTGTTTGTTTGTTGGTGCTTAGAATTTGGCTTCTGGCAGGCCTTCAGCTGAGTGAGATGCATTCTTGTATGTGCTGCCTCGTTTGCAAGGTTCTACCCTTTGTACAGGGAGTTTCTGCTTGTGGCTAAGTATACTAGAGTCACACAGATGGGACACTGGGAGAGAAGAAGCATCATAGCAATAGGAACTCATCCTTCACACACTCATCGCCTGTCTCCAGCAGAATCAGAGACACATTCTGGACCAGCTTGTCAACATCTTAGCAAATGAGAGTGTTTTGGAGAATTGTTCTTTGTGTGTGTGTGTGTCCGTGTGTGTGTGTGTCCGTGTGTGTGTGTAGTTCATGTGTCTGTGAGCACACACGTGTGTTTATATGTGGAGACCAGAGACTGACGACAGATGTTTCTCTCAGTGACTTTCTAGTTACTGATACAAGATCCAGTTTTGAACCTGAGGCTTGCCCATTTAGTCTGCTAGTCAGTTTGTCCCTGGGTTACCTTGTATCCTCCCATGTGCTGGCATTACAGGCGGGCTACCTCAGCAACCTAGCGTTTGTGTGAATTTCTGGGAGCTGAGCTTCATGCTTGTCCGGCAAGTACTTCTCAGGCACCATCTCCCCAACCTTGAGAAACCATTCTTAAAGGAATAAAATGACTAGTATTTAAAGAAAAGAAAGAAAGACCACAGAGGCCTGTTCATTCATTTTTTCTTCTCTGTTTTATTTATCAAGTCATTAGGAAAGTAAGTTTATTTTACCACTCTGAAACCATATAAAAGCATGTTAAGCATGGGTTTCTCACCATAGTAACCATTCGTCCACTAGGGACTACACATTCCAAGTGGAAGCTGTAGACAGTTAAGCTGCCCCTTGGGAGGCGGGAGCATGATCTGCAAAGCTCAGCATCCTCGCCTTGGCATCTAATGTCAAGTGACTACATTTAGACAGACTGTGCTGCAGAGTGTGGAAATCGGTGGTAATATGTATGAGGCTAAGTAAGAAATTAAAAAACTGTTAAGACTCAGTACCTCTTTCATGCTAGCTACAGTTTCAGTGCATGGTGGCTCATGTCACAGATGTAAATCATTTATTCATATTGTGGTGGCTTTTTTGACATAATGTATTAGGTACAATAAAGCTTTGACTAAAGCACCATATGAGGTTTTTTTTTTTTTAATGAGTGTTGTGTTTGCATGTAGGTCTGCATGAGGGCATCAGATCCCATTATAGATGATTGTGAGGCGTTATGTGATTGCTGGGAGTTGAACTCGGCACCTCTGGAAGAGTAACCAGTGCTCTTCACCACTGAGCCTCCTCTCCAGCACCACCATATGAGCCATTAAAGAAAACTTACTTGAATGCCACCTTGGTCTTTCCAAGGTAACATGATAAGTAACTCAAGGGCAGCTAACACTTTCATAGAATTTTGTCTTTATTTTTCTTGATTTGCTATTGAATATACTTTTCCTTTCTCAAATACAGTTTTAGCACATTGTTAAAAGTTTTGGGAAATGTTGGCTCCCCCGCCTTCTTCCCTCTGCACATCTGCCCTGTAAATCAGTGTGCATGTTTCTTCAGTAGTCAGAAGGGAAGTGAGCCGAATGAAAGAGAATGTTTAGCACATTCATATCATCTCGACTAAGAAAAATCATTCTGATTGTGTGCTTTCTACGATGCGAGGAAATGATCCTTAACAAAAAGTTTCACCGAAATTTCCATGTGGACACCACAGCCTTAAAAGAAATACCCGGAAATGTATTTGTTCTGTATTGAAGCTCCATCTGCCTCCATTTGCCCGCCTCTTTGCTGACTTCCCCAAACTGACTTATCACAGTCTCCCTGTTGCCTTTCCCGAGCTGAGTTAGCAACATCTCTGTGTTCTGTGGGCTGTGGAGGTGATGGGGATGAGTGTGGAGGGTGACCTTGTTGCAAAATACGTGCTCTTCTGTAGAATTTGTGAAGCTTTTTATTTATAGAAGCTATTACTATAGCTTTATGAAACTGCCCTCCTTTGAATGTTCTTCGACATCTTTAAATAACTCTACATTCTACTAGATCTTAAATTCATTAAGTTACCATCATATTTCTTTTAAATATTTGTAAAACAAAATTGTAATTTCAGTCGGAAATTGGACATAAATCTCAGCTGTGGAAAAGCTGCATTAAGCATAAGTCTGCACCTCCCCAGACTGAATTTTCTCCATGATGAGTTTTTGTAAACTCTATATCTTAGCTATTTATTTTTTTTTATTGCCACTTCTCAACTCTTCTCTGTTATGGAATATTTGTACACTGTGTGGAGATGTATTTGCTGTGATTAGTTTAATCAAGAGCTGAATAGCCAATAGCAAGGCAGGAGGTATAAGTGGGACTTCCAGGTGGAGAGAGAGGAAGTAGGAGCTGAATCTAGTTGTAAGAGAGATGCCAGGAGACATGGAAGAAGCAGGCTGGACAGTATGGGACAGAATGTAGACGAATGGAAACTGCTTAGTTTAAGCTATAAATGCTAGTTAACAACAAGCTAAGCTAAGGCCAAGCTTTCATAATTAATATTAAGTCTCTGTGTCCTTATTTGGGAGCTGACTTGAGGGACAGAGAAAAACTTGTTACACTCCTCAGTGTGTGATGCCCACAAAGTAGGGATGTTTGCAACACTGTTCTAACTTGGTGGTTACCATATGACTAGCAATAACACAGAAATACTATTGAGTGGATGAATGAGAATAAATTCTAGAATTTCAGATGATATGCTGTTTTTATTTACTATCTAAACAAGCAAGCTCCAAACATGTAACAGTCTCCTTTATCCAGCATGCAAATAACCAGAAATTTCAACCCAAGAAATTAGTGTCTAATTGCATTTTACTTTTATGAAATTGAAATTTTCATTAGAAGATGCTTGCCTAAAGGTTGTTTATTTATTTTTAATTAAAATATTTATTGGCAAATTTAAATTAATGTGGATGGATGATTAAATTATCTTAGAGATAAGACAGGATTATTTATTCATACTAGGAAAGATATTTATATGCGTCTTCTTCCTTCTAACAATTGCCTATTTCAATCAAAACTTTCTTCGGCTGAAATTGTTTTACATAAATAGCAGTGATGACGGCCTCTATTAAAACAGAATTCATGATTTAAGGAACCTCTTGTCTCTCAGAACACACTCTAACTTAATTCTGTGAAATAGTTTTTAGTGCCTCTTTCTCACAATGTTTTAGTGATTGTTCTGGCTTGCTTTCATCATGAGATTATTTGTCCAGGGTGTTAAAATTGGAGTCCTCTGTAATAGTCTACTGAATATACTGAACTAAGTTAACAGGTAGGAAGGAAAATGTGTCATGTCCTTCACATACTATTACTGATCAAAGAATAGAACGCGGTTGTTTTGCTTCAGTAGAACCCAGTGGAGCTTTTGATTATATCAACTCAAATATTATAAACAGTCTTGTCAGGATATCTAATGTCCAAGTGAATATTAAGAAAACATGTAAGCATGACATGACTTGGGGAATGAACAGAGGTTCCTATCAAATCAATGACTGGATGGGAGATGTGACACAAATGTCAGCTGGACGGTTTGGAAGCTAAATGCCTCTCCATGTCCTTTTTGGAACACAGCACAAGCCATTCAAATATAAGAAAGGATATTGCCCTGCCTAGCTCCTCTACCTTTAGGAAGAGCTACAGATAAAAGCCATGCAAGCATGGCCCTACCTAGTCACAGGAACCCCTGGGCACAGTCCAGAACTGGCACTTAATACAATACATGACAGGTGGAAAAATGGAAATTCCAATGTAGCTAATTTTCTTTAATTGCGAGTTGACAGAAAGTCAACTAGAGTACATTAAAGCTAGGACGATTACCCTCGCCAGTAGCTGGAGGATGACCAGCCCTTGGAAAGGCAGGAAAGACAGGAGGTGGGAAGCACTACTTTGTGTGTATGTCAGCTCTGCCCACAGGACACTTTCCAGTAGTTTGGGTTGGGAAGGTACTTTCTACAGAGATTTGTAAGGGGAAGCTCATGAGGTGGAAGGGGCGTTGATCACTAGCAGTGGGCTGGAATGCTGCTTAGGTTCCGGTATATTCCTGCCGTCCTCCATATTGAGTCGGTATGCTCTTACCCACGTGGTTTTTCCTGGAAGCTTATGAAATGTCTCCGCATTGTCTCTCTTTCCTGTAGCTCCCAGGAGACCCAGAGACAAAGCTGCAGGATCTTGACCCAGCAGCTGCGCATCCAGTACAATGAGCTTGAAGTAGCCAGTTCGTCCACACTCTGGCTGAGAGCTCCCTTTCTTCTTGATCTTTCCGTCCTCTCTCTGTCTATTGTACCCCCAGTCTTCAGGGTGAGTCTGACTTTCATAACTGCTCCTTGAATTTCCTTCACTAGATTTGGAGTGAGGGAAATCACATTACAGGGTGATAGACAGATGTGTAAAGAACCTGACATTTCTGCTCCAAATACACTTTTCTTCAACTCCTTCAGCCTTTATGCAAAGACACTTGTGGGATTGGAAGTGGGTTCTCTGGTCATGCTGATATTCTCAGAGGTGTTGGAATATTTCAAAATAGGGAAAATTAAGTTTGGGTGTTTAATTCGATAATTTATTTTTTTTTGTCAACTAGTTCATTGCTTGTCAACTAGTCCATATTAAGGTGAGACACCTCAAAATACATTGGGGCAAAGTAAAAGGACTCATTCTAAGCACCCATGAGACAAGGGCACAGCTATGAGACTCCTGAAAATCAGACACCATAATCCCCCCAATCTGACATGACAGTACTTGCACCTGCCATGTTTTATGTCTCTGAAAGTCTCTTGTGAAAGTTCAAACACAGAGATTTGGAGGAATACATTCTCAAGGTGACAGGAAGCAAGGACTTCTTCTTTCTAAGCATCTTTTACTAGGATGAGAAAACTGTGAGTGACCCTGAGGGCAGGCAAGTGGAGCTTACTCCTCAAGGGTATGTTCGTTCTATCTTCATTGTTAATATGGTTTCATAGCTGCATAAACACTAGAGCTTAACAAATTGCAGACTGTGACTATTTGCAAGTATTCACTTCAACTAAAAAGAAAGAGATCTCAACATTGATTTTCATACCGTTTAATTCTTTGTTGACTATTTGGTTAAGTTAGTCAGTGATCCTCACCTTAGGAAAGTGCACACAATTGGTTGTAAAACAATAGCACAAGAACTGGATTAGACTTGTAAATTGGTCCCATAGACTTTTAAATAGTATGACCTTGCACAAAAATTTTATTGTTCTTGATGCCCACAAAGCAGAATGAAATCTGACCATGCTGGGTCACCGTCCTGTGTGGTCACAGCTGCCCAGAGCTGAGGAGTAGGTACCACCTTCCCTTGGTCATTTTACCGGCCTGAGCCTCGTAAAGGATTGAGTAACATGAGTGATGTCTGCGCCAAGGCCACAAGGACAAACTGGCATTTCCCAGTGGCTTCCGCTATTGCTTTCTGTTTCACTTTGTGTGGTATAAAGGCAAGTTCCCCTCCCTTCCTCCCTCCTTGTCTGTCCTTCCAGTCACAGTGTTGCCGATGTCATTGGGGTTGATTGAATGCTTCTTTTCCTGTAGACTGCTTTTGTCTCCATCTCTTCTGGTTACAAGGGAAGAAATGATCTGAAGTAACACTCAGTACATAAATAAAAATTCATATAAATGTTAAACATGATTCATGCGGTTCAAAATAAACTCCGCAAGCTGTGAACAATGGAATTTATTTTATGTATCCATGTTTGAAAATAGTTGCCTTGGCCCACACTGGACAGAGTGTCTGCAGAGAATTTATGGCTGGGAATTAAGTGTGCTGCTTTCTAGTTCTGCATATGTCAAGCCTTGGCCTTCACGTGGGAATGCAGGACTTTGCGCCCATGAGGTTCTTGCACTTTTTTTGCATAGCCTTCTTTTTTGATTATGTGTGCATGCTAAGATATGTGCCTGAGAGGGAGACATTCTGAGGATGAGAGTCCTAGGAAGCAACCCCTTTCTCATTTTCATTTGCATTGAAACTTTTCATTTCTTATCAGCTGAGGAATAGTGAAAACAAATCTTGATCGGTACTACTCCAATTGCATCTTTATCACGGTTCAGGAATTTCATTTGTGCCAAGATACCCATAGGAAGCAGTTGCATAACATTTATATAAACTATGTAATAAAATATTAAGTGTGAATCTGTGTTTCTAAGATGTCTCTGTTCTGTTTGAGGGAATTCTTTATGTCCCTTGGGAAACTCCATTCAGAAGAAACTCTTGAGAGTAAACCTTTGGGCCCCTTCGTAATTTTTTCAGAACTTGTAGAGGTGGAAAGTCACTGGAAATTGGGGTGACTTTGAAAACACAGGTCCACATGAAATCTTATGTGGACGATAGAAATTTTATTCATAATTGAGAAAAGATATTAGAAGACACAAAGATGTCCTTCCACAGGGAACAGATGGGCCATGAAAAACAGGGGATTTAGATGGTGGTCACCAAGTGAAAAGCTTGCCTGGAAAGGCTACAACCCCCTGGCTGTGGTGCCACCCACCTGTAATTCCAGCACGCAAAGGGGGGTGTGAGAGGATGGCCAGAGATCACAATGGGCTAAGTAGTGACACTCTGTCTAAAAAACACAACCAAAATTAACTGTAAGTTGAATGACTTTAGCTGTATGGCATTGGAAAGGCAAAGCTTTGGTCATAGTGGAAAAAAAAAAACATGTTTGTAAGAAGTTAGGGAGGAGCAAGAAGTAAACAAACAGAAGACAGGATTTTTAAGGCTGGTAAAATTAGTGTATAAGACAGTACACGGGTGGATCATTGTCTTTTACATCATCCATTCTCAGACTGGGCAACACCCAGTGAACCCTGATATAAACTATGGACTTGATTGATAATGTTACTGATGTCAGTTCATATCCTGTAATGAATACACCACTGTGTTGTGGGGTACTGAACCTAAGAGATGATGTGTTTTGTGGAGTATCATTTTAACCAGACAACGATGTGTTACATTTGTTGATGATGTATTTGTTTAACTATGTAGAGATGTGTTACATTTGCTTCACCTTGCCTGCCTAAGGCACCTGATTGGTCTACTAAAGAGCTGAACAGCCAGTTGCTAGGCAGAGAAAGGATAGGTGGGGCTAGCATACAGAAGAAAATAAATAGGAGGAGAATTCTAGGCTCGAGCAAAAGAGGAATGAGAGAGCAAGGGAGAAAGAGAGGGACATCCAAACCCTGCTCACCTCTCCTGTTCCCTTTGCCCCCAGTGCTAGAAGGGAGACCCATAGGGACAAGTCCATTGAATTTCACTCTGGGGAATCAATGAGTTTAGTGGTCTTTACAGACCACAGGTGAGGGGTGACTTACTGAAGTGTGGGTGCTCCCTGTAGACGGCTGCACCAGGGACAGTCTTACCCAGTGCTCATGATGGCTTTCTCATAACCCTACTCTATTCTTCCCTGGTCTAGCTCCTCTCAGAGGCCATGTTTAATTAGGGCAGATTTGCATACACTAGATGGTATAGAATGTCTGGATACTCAGGTGAGCTTTCTTAACCTTCTCTACCCACCCCTCAACGGTAGCGTGTCCATCAACAAGCTCAGCTGGGGTGATCATTTGTAAGTGGCAGAGTTGAACTCCCAAAGATGGCGCTTGTTTTACTTGGGAAGATAGTCAGGTAATAACATTCAGTAACTCTCAATAATAGCCCAGTTGCTATTACTAGTATTATGTTCCAGGTTTCTGGAATGAATTGGTCCTTTATGCCAGAGAGAGCAGGAGACGGGCCCATCACTGGCAGACCCCCAAAGGCTGATGGCTGTTTGGTGTTGACAGATGAGCAGTAAAAGACAGGAGATACAATCTGGCTGATTCAAGCACACAGTGTTCAAAAAGTATACCCATTTCTCCAGCACTAAAAATACGACACCCCCTTAGACAAACTGATGCTATTTAAAAGCACCTCACATGTGTTTATCCTTTTAAAAAAAATGTAGACATTATCTGCAGGGACCTAGCTTGCTTCCTTCCTTCCTTCCTTCCTTCCTTCCTTCCTTCCTTCCTTCCTTCCTTCCTTCCTTCCTTCCTTCCTTTCCTCCCTCCCTCCCTCCCTCCCTCCCTCCCTCCCTCCCTCCCTCCCTCCCTCCCTCCCTTCCTTCCTTCCTTTTGATTTTTTAAGACCGGGTTTCTCTGAGTAACAGGCCTAGCTGTCCTAAAACTCGTTTTTGTAGAGCAGGCTGGCCTTGAACTCACAGATATCTGCCTGCCTCAGTGTGCCACCACCGCCTGGCAAGACCTAAATTTCTTGATGGATTTTCCTACTAAATAGTATATGCAAGTGAGCAAGTGAGAACAACTTACTAGGAAGATATAAGCTGCTACCATTGTGCATAATCTTGTGAGAAATGAAACCCTTTTGGGTGAAAAATGCCTCGTTAGTGCTGGGATTAAAGGCAGGCACCACCACTGCCCGGCTGGCAAAGGTATCTTGAGAACTATGAAAGGAGCAGACAGACACAGAGTCAAACAGCTTCTTTTCCACTTCATCCTTACCCGTGCACTGAAGATCCCACCCCCTTAAAAAGCAGTCAAATGTCAAATGGTAGGGCTTCTCAATCTATACAGCACCCATTCCTCCCGTCTGTCTCTCTGGCCCTCCCTTTCTTATCCTTCCGTCCTCTCTCCCTTCCAGGTCAATGGACTTCTGAGGAAGAAGACCTCTCTCCCCATTTTAAAAGGGACTGGCATCGCTGAGGTAAGATAATCTTCCTTCATTGCCACAGTGAATGCTTTCTGGGGACATGCATGGTGAAGACGAGATATGTGAGGAGGTTTGCTGCAGGGTTCTGGGGAGGACTTTGCCTTGTTTTGAGGGAAATGCTGCTGGAAGTTCACCCTCTGCCTGTCTGCTGCTTGTGGAGCTGCAGATGCAAATCTCAAAACTACCTCGGCTCTCTTTCTGTCACGAGGAAGCTATGCCAAGGACAATGTTAATATAGTCAAGGACTCGTTGTAAGGACTTCTAGAGAAATGGGGCCGGCGTAGTCACCTCATTCTGAACTGGAGTGAGGCTGTCCCTTCACTCCTAGCTGCAGGAGTCAGTGCACATCCTTCTGAGCCATTCGTTATCAGTGCTCTTGTTTGCGTTCTTCTTCTTTTTATCCAGCAGAAAGTGTTCCAGCTCATATCAGTCAACTAATAAACCGTTAAAAATAGTATTCCCGTCTTGTTGACTTTTATTGACACTGTGCACAAAAATGTTAACAAAGATATGGTAAGACATTTATGACTGTGGCCCGGGATAAAAGGAAAGCAAGAATCTGAAAGCCTGGGAAAAAGCTCCGCAAAGGCCACAGGCTTGTCAGCTGAAGCGCATCATTAGGCTGGCGTCTTCTGATTCACTTTTTTTCTGTGACAGTTTTGTGAGTTGTCACATGGTTCGTGGCAATCCAAGTTAGAGATGCAGCAGAAACAGCATGCACAAGTATATGAGGCAGCTTGAGCAGCCTCAACTGAACTTAATCACACTGTAAGTGACAGAAGTGGCAATGACCCCGGCAGTTACAGCATTAGGGTGACTTCGGGGTGGGCTACATTTAGGTTTAACACAATTAAATCTAGATGCAATGGCCTTTATAGATGAAAATAATTAAGCCTGTTTTGCTAAAAAGCAAACAAAAGCCCCTCCAAAAATATAAATAAACAAAAAGCCAAATCACAACCACTCATTCTCAGCACTTTGAACAGGAATGCATCTCTCCATTAACCATTGCTCAGTGAGAAGAAGAAGTTTCTCTGTCCAAAGTTGGGAGCAGCACAGACCTATGGCTGTAATTATCACAATTTAGAAGGCAGGCTGACAGCATGACCATATAGGAAAATAACGCCAGTAATTTCTTCCCAAGGACATATGATGACACTGGTCATGGGAACAAGTAGTTTTTTCCTCAAGTTTGCAAGGTGTTATCAGACTGTGGAGACAAAAATCATATTAATACCTTCCATGGTGTTTAAACAACCTGTCTTGACTTTTCAAAGGAAGTAATTTCGAACATTTAGAAGCATAGCATGCATCCTTCAGTTATTCCAGATTGACTTCCAGCATCTTTGACCGTGGAAGTAAATCTTCTTAATAAAATAACATCAGAATGCCATCGCTAAAGAGGAAGGGCAGGCTGTCAATCAGGATGAACACAAATGTATACCCATCACAGAAATGAAGATGGTTTTCATCCTCCTTTCTGCAGATGGTTAAGCCGTGTGCCACGTCACGTGTATCCACCGGTTAGTACAGGGGGTTCTACAAGCCAATTAGGGTGTTCTGCATGCCTGTACCCAAGCTTGTCAGATTTCACTGCGTACTTTAATACCAAGCTCATCTTCCCAGATATCTATAGAAGTTCCCCACTTGCTCAAATGTGGATACCCCACATTAAACCTCCCCTCTTATCTGGGTCTTTTCCTCATCTCATCCTCGGTCCTTCCATTTGGTAGTGTAACATTCTTCCAGCCATGAAAGAAAGCAGCCTTATTTCTTGTTGGACTTTCTCCCCAGCCTTGCCTCTTCTGCGATTGTCTATGGACTTCTGTTTATTTTTTGTTTTTTTAGTGTGTGTGTGTGTGTATGTTGTGTCTGATGGTAACAGACCTCCGCTCTTTTGTGGTTACAGATGTGCAACTTTCTTTAGAGAGTTTATTTTTACCCACTTCAAACTACAGGACATACATGTGTTTAAATGATGCCTTCTCATTATGTTAGTTTATTTCACTTGAAAACTCACACAATTATGTCATTTTTAAAGTTTGAAATTCAGTTGAATTTGGCTGCCTTTTCAGAGTCTTTTAGCATTTGTTTCACAGTACTTATAAAAAATTTATGTGTGTGTGTTGTGTGTGTGTGTGTGTAGGCCCAAAAATGTGATTCTATTTCCACATTGTCTGAAGGTCAGAGAGTCTGAGCTTGTTCAAAGTTGTTGACAACAACTGTGGCTGCCCACCCTGACCTAAGGTGTGGTTATTTGGTGTTTTGGACATTAAGATGGCCTGTACAGGTAGGTCTACCCCGCCCTGACCAAAGGTCAGAGAATTCAAGCATACTCCTTTTTTTGAAATAGGGGGTTTGACCTAGGGAACGGCTGTCTTCAGGATACTTGGTCTAGGGTGGGTTCACCGCCTAAACAACAGAATGCTTTTCTTTCGAATTGATGGCTGCATGTCTCAAGTACTGAAGCAAGTAACTGTTCTAGTTGTTCTTTGTATCATGTTAAAGCAGTCTTTTGCCTTCTCCCCTCTCTTGTATTGGGGTATAAAAGTGTATGAAAAATTAAACGCAGGAATTTCAGTATTCACTGGAACTCCCTCCTGTTACTATTCTATGTTTCTGTTTTATTATTTTCACTTGCATCTTCGTTCTCATTATAACTTCTCTAATTCCCATGCCCCTACTCTGGGAAGTAGTATACTTGTCGAAACTGGTCTCCCACGTGTGTGTGTGTGTGTGTGTGTGTGTGTGTGTGTGTGTGTACTACTGGTGTTCATGCAGGTGTGCAGGAAGCCAGAAGTCCGAAGTGCACTGAGGTCAGAGTTCAGTGTTGGGTCCTTTATCGAGAACTCTGCTTCAGTTAGACTGCCTGCCAGTGATTCCTCAGATGGAGATTTTTTTTTTTGAAAAGTCTGCAATATATTATCAGACTTAACCTCCTGCATTCTGGGTTTTAAATCAGAACCTAAAATCACTCAGCCAAGGTTTTCCTCTCTGCTCGACCATACATACACAGGCTGAGTTGTTGGTAGTTCCTCAGCTGAGTGAAGCTGCAAATGTACATCAGCATTCTGTAGCTTGGAAGGATGTGCTGTTGTGCCTGACCTCTTATGTGAGTGCTAGGGATCTGGACTCATGTGGTAGGTGAACACTTTAGCAAATGAGTCCTATCCTCAGCCTTCAGTTCTACTCAGAATAACTCCTCACTAGTCTAGGTTGGTCTGTGCTGCAGTGCAGCAGACACATTCCCATTGTTGTACCACTTCCGGATCCTTCATCACTTCAGCCCCTCCATTTACATCTGTATCTTCTCCCTTCTCTCATCCCAATTCTGTGTCTTATCTTCTTCTGGGTCCAGCTGGTCCTTCGCCCAGGTGTACTTCTAGCTATCCCAATTCAGTTGTTTACTTGGCCCAGAACCTTAAACCACCCAGCCACGTACCTCTACTTGGCTATACACAGCCTAAGTGGTTGCTAGCTCCCCAGCTGAGTGAAGTTATAAAATGTACATGAGCATTATGTACAACTTGAAAGTCCAGGACTTTTGGTGCCATTTCTATCTAGGCCCAGGCACTGGGGAGTATAGAAGTCATGATTCTAGTCATAATGCAACTTGCTGGCTCTCTACTAAATATGTTTTTTTCCTCTTTGTGACTTTCCAAGAATGACCTCACCTAATGGGGAAAAAATAATAACTACAACAACAACAACAACAATAATAATAATAATATCGTTAGGTATTTACTTGAAACTCTTCCTTATTCTCAAATTCATGCATTTGTTTACTCCATCCTGTGGCTGGAAAAATAGGACAATTTAGAAAGAAACTATAACATCTGGGTTCTGTTACAACATAAAGAAAAGAGAACAAAATCTGCTTATAAAACATCTTGAGTGCATCAAAATGTATGTGTTCACTTCAAGCAAGAATGAGCTGTGGATACTGGTGGTCATTTTGGATGGTGATGTTTTAAGTGTCTTGCTGACTTCATGATGCATTGCAGTGCTCTTCAAACGGCTGTTGGGAACACAATTTATGTGTATAGTAACAATGGCAAGAAAACTTAATTTCAAAATATATCTTTTGAATTCTCTTCCTGCTTTTAGGTCTGTACCAGGGCCAGAGATGTAACGAGGCAGACTTATATTTCTGTGCTAAGTTAGCCAGCCAGCCCCCTGTTGATTTGACCCCGCCTGCAGGAAGTGGCCTTTCCTTGCCTTCTGTCTCAAGGTGACTGACTACCTGCGGTTGCAGAAGAACACCACTTGTGGATTTCAAATCATTTCTGCTTTTTATTCTATTAAAATTTTCAGAAATGTAGCAATTCCATCTCTGATAATCTATCTCAAAGATTTACTGTCAAAAATAAGGATGAATTATTGGTGGAAAAAGAGGGGGGCATCAACTGGGAATGCTGGGAAAGGTTGGAAAACAAAGCAAAAACTGCATGTTATCTCTGTAGAAATGATCTTCAGCTACTTAATGAAAATGCCTGCACATCGTGTATTCGCAATCTCAGGATAGATTGCCCAGTGTAAGAAGGCGAGAGTGTAACGCAAACAAAGCCCTATTTAATACCCCGTGTTTAAGAAATTAAAACATTTTTAAAGGAAATTCAGGTCACATGATTAATATGCGCATAAGTGGAGGAGATAATAATTTTATGGATGTTCTACAAAATCGGAATTAAGGCTGACTCCAGGCAAATACAGGCTCCTTTTAGAACACCATTAAAAACTAAGAATAAGTATGGACAGGGCAGAGTGAGATGATAGACCTAGTAAGTGTGAAGTCGTGGTTAAAATGGTCTGGTAGCACAGCCCTGTCATCTCCTCACTTGAAAGGCAGAAGCAGGAGCATCCGAAGTACAAGTTCATCCCCAACTGCATCTCAAGAACAAGGTCAGCCTGGGCTACAAGAAACTGTCTCTAAAAATAAAAAATGTAAGTATGAGACCAAGACTTATTCCTGACTCATCAGGTAGGAAAATAAATACATATGATACAGAGGTTCTTTTCTTTGAATAAATAGAATATAACATAATCAATTTAAAAATTCTACTAGTTTTCTCTTGTTTGTTTGTATTCAGTTTTATTAAAAACCTCCAAGCACACTGAGAAATGAAGTGAGTACAGTTCTGAGGACACTCAGCACTTGTATTTCACAGTGGTCAGGAACTTCCTGAAGTTTAAAAAGATAAATGAGCATGCTATCACTAATATTTCTGAACACTTCAGGATGAATCTCAAAAAATAGAGACATTTTCTTTAGAAGTACAGTTCTACTACCAATACTAAAATACATTAAAAATTGTTTTATTCTATCTAGTATTTAATCCACGTTTAAATTTTGTGTTATTCCCCCAAATGAGTGTGTATATGCACGTGTGTTTGTTTGAGGCTCCCATGAGCCAGGATGCATACTGCACTTAGCTGTGATGTGAACGGTTTCAGTCTCGAGCCACCCCCCATCCCTGACTTTCCTGACTGGGAATGAAACTCAGGTCCCGGTGCATGCTAGGCAAGGGCTTTGCTTGCCCAGCTTTCCCAGACAGTGCTTCTCTCTTTAGGATACGAACTTGTTGCTGTGACTTCTTTGTTTCCTGGTGAGACTACTTTAAATGTTCCTACATCCTGTTTATTGCAAAGCGGATGTTCACTCTTTGGGATGTTAGGTTCTGGTGGAATATTTTGGGAGTGACTGGGGAATGGGGCCACCTGCTCCTTAACAGTTTGTCACAGCTCCAAAGGGGAAGTGACTCTGCTGGGCCTTCCTCAAAATTCCCCTCCTACCAGCAGTCTCTTTAGTGATGCTTTTCCACCAACCAGAAGCTGGGGTGTAACAACAATCACCCTTTTGACTTCACTCTATAAATTCAAACACACATACACACACACATGCACACGCACACACACACAAAGTTTTCAAAATTCTTTGCATAGCAAGGATACCCTCAATTTTGGAATAGGACTGCCTAAAATAAACATTTTGTAATGAGTAGCAGAAACACCATAACTAAACAAGCTACTTTAACTGATGATTCTTTTTCCCCTCAAGTACGAGCTCAAAGTTCTTTTATAGCTTTCATGTTCTGGTAAATTCAAGTTTCAGCATAGTTCATTCATGCTGGAGAGCTTTGATGGTTTTGCTGTGTAAGCGCCCAGAGACACTCACACTGCCTCTTTTCTGGGGCTATCGGGACATGGAAGACAAGTGTGCCTTTGTGTGCTCTGCTGTGCCTCCCAAACTGTGCTTTCTGCCAATCAAAACTGACCAGTCATGCTGTGCCAGGCTCCTGCGTCAGTATTTGGGTATCTGCCAGTTCCTAACCCAGGCAGTGGGATTAGTACTGTGTTGATACACAACCCACTCAGTTGAAATTCTGGCAAAAATATGATGCTTTAATGGTTCTTTGGGAAAGTTCTTAAATGTTCCATTCAAACTTTGGTCTCTGAACACATCAACTTTTTGAAATATTTTTAGAAAAAGCAACTATATTTTACTTGCTGTAAGTAAAATACAAATGTAAATGAATGTTTTTAAATTTGATTGTCTGCCTTTGCTGTGGTTATTATTGGGTATCACTCTCCTGATTAATGGAGTAGATGCCCATCTCTTTGATATTTTAATGATGTTTCAACAGGAATCTAGGATGTTGCCCTGTGTTTCGTAATGCTCTTAGCTGACATTATACTTGGATGTTGTTATGTATACAGAATAAGTGTCTGTGTGGATAGATCATTACTTTGTATTTAACTAAGTAGATTTAAGGCTCAGGATGGCTCCTTGGATTGCTTTTGCAGTTAAGTAACTGCATTCTTTTGCATTATTGAAAAAAATGCAAGAGCTCAAAATATTATAAAGGTAAACAAAGAGGGAGGCAAAAGAGGAAAGTGACTTCGTTTCCAGTGTTATTAGCAATCTGCCTTCCTTTTTAGAGCTGCCTCTGGCTGGAAAGGATTATATAGTGTACGTTCTCCAAGCTGTTATGTAAAATTTTTATTTTTTCCATGAGTTCTTAAACAAGAAGCCAAAATGGTATTTTTTCTGGGCCTAAGTGCACTGTGCGATCTTCAGAAGCCTATTTCATGGTCTGCTAGAGTCTAGTGGGGATGGTTAGTAATGAGATAATATTTATTTATATGGAAAAGAAATTTACAGCAGAGTGCAAAAAGCATGTAAGCAAGCATTACCTGCTTTAAAAATTCACAGTGAGGCCATAGGATATATCCTGTCTCTTCAAGGAAAATGCTTTCTCTGTGGACACACTAGAAAAGCCTCATGCACCAGCCTGGGAATGCACATACGCTCGTACACACACACACACACACACACACACACACACACACACACAAACACACACACACACACTTATGCACAGGTACATGGACACTTTGAATGTCACGATGGATGTTTCTTGCCATCTAATGAAAGGGACAAAAATCCGCCAAAGGCTGCTGTTTCGAAATCAATTGATAGCAAATGTTAATTGTTTTTCTTAAAGCAATAGAATGATATCTGGTTTTCCCTAGCACAGAATAGTGAAAGAAACTTCTGGAGTGTCTTCCGGTGACCTTGACAGCTGACATGTTCATAACATTTCAGACTGACAGCTTGCAACAGGCTGTGGCCAAAGCACAGCAATAAATTGCGGCTGCATTGCAGGCGACGGTTGAGTTCCTTACAGAAACACCAGCATTCTCAGGTTCTTGTTGATGTTTGGGCTGAAGACTCCAAAACCACACTCAGTCTGCCATGTCTCGGAAAAGTCATCAATGTTGTCAGAACTTAACGTGATTCATAAACAGTCTTTGCTCCAAGAAACACACTGTGTGATACCTTGATGGTGACAGCTATGACAATTTTTTATGATTAAGTCAGTTGTGTTGAGACTGAGGGAAGTAATGCTTCGTCTGCGGTCAGGCTTAAGGCTCCACAAAGCTTCTCCAAGTCCTTGCTAAATAATGGTAGACAGGGCTGCACGAAGCAGAGTGTGAGGCCTTCAAAATACACCTCACCTTCTTTCTGCCTTCACTCTCCTTAAGCTAGTGCCTTCTCTTTCTCTTTACATTCAACTTTGTAGGAACGGAGGTGGCCCTGGCAGCTCCTACTGACAGAAATGCCTTTTGTGGGGCTTATCAGATATTGGTCTGGGTGGCGTTTGAATGGCAAAACTGTTTTTTTTTCTCATAATTTCCTTCTGTTTGCTCTAATGGATTACCAACCTTTAAAAACATGTTTTTAAGTGTAAGAACCAGGCTCTGTGTGACCCTTGGAAATACAAGAAGCACTTTCAGCATTCATAACCGTCCAGACTTTCCCTCAGGTGAAGCTGGCCATGGCCTGTCCTGTGCAAACAAGCCCTGCATGTCCTCTGTAGTTAATGGAATTTTACTCTCCTTCTCTATGACTTTACTGGTGTTCCCAGCTGACTCCTGTGACCTTTGAGTTCTTGGCTCTCGATTGAGATTTAGCCTCTTGAGTGTGTTGAATGGCTGTCTTGCACACACAGCGCTTCTGTCTGCAACCTCACAATCGTGCCATGGCCCAGTCTTCCAATAATGGAGGGGGATATTTGGTTTCTTCTTAAAACACTATTAGACCTTGGAAGGGTATATAAGAAACTCAAGCCATTACCTTCAAGACCATGGCAGTTAAGTTGAATTACACCTATCAAAACAGTGAGAGAGAAGCAGATGTGTAGCTCCGTAGTAGGGCACAACCCCAGCATGCATGAGGCTCTGGAATCTGTCTGAAGACCAGGGTGAGGTGGGAATGAAAAGGGGTGATTCAGTCTGTCTTCCAAGAATGTTCCATCCAGCCCATCCTACATTTTTCTGGGTCCACAATGGTAGCAGCTACAGCAGTGGCTGGCGTGCCAGAGGCTAAGAGTTTCATACAAGGTCTCACTGAAGTCCATGCTACCCTTATGTGCCCATGGTACCCTTGTGTGCCCATGGTACCCTTATGTGCCCACGCTACCCTTATGTGCCCATGCTACCCTTGTGTGCCCATGCTACCCTTATGTGCTATATGCTACCCTTGTGTGCTCATGCTACCCTTGTGTGCCCATGCTACCCTTATGTGCCCATGCTACCCTTGTGTGCCCATGCTACCCTTATGTGCTATATGCTACCCTTATGTGCTATATGCTACCCTTGTGTGCTCATGCTACCCTTGTGTGCTCATGCTACCCTTATGTGCCCATGCTACCCTTATGTGCTATATGCTACCCTCATGTGCTATATGCTACCCTCATGTGCTATATGCTACCCTTATGTGCTATAGGCTACCCTTGTGTGCTCATGCTACCCTTGTGTGCTCATGCTACCCTTATGTGCCCATGCTACCCTTATGTGCTATATGCTACCCTCATGTGCTATATGCTACCCTCATGTGCTATATGCTACCCTCATGTGCTATATGCTACCCTTATGTGCTATATGCTACCCTTATGTGCCCATCCTACCATTATGAGCAGGGAGCCTTCCCAACCAACAATCCCCACACTCTTGATGGCAGAGCATGAATGTTGTCTTCTGTAATATCATTTAGTACGACTTCTTCTCATTGACATTTATGCTAAATATTAGGAGTCCCATTGTTTTATTTTATAGTAGATTTGATGCTACTTTCCTTAGTATTTTGTCATGTTTTTATAACATATGCGAAGTTTCTTAACATCCTGTATGTAATTCTGAAGCTAGCACCTCTGTATTTTCCTGCCTTGCTTATAAAAATCTGACGAATACGTGTGTCATAGGCACACAGTCTCTTCATTAATAGAGGCATTACCGCGAGCCTGTGATAATCTCCCCCTGGAAACAAGCCTGCAAGAATGTTCATATTTTCAACAGGTTTTATTTGCTGAATCGCTCCCTGGTGCATTCTTTCAGGGTAAAGTAAGAAAAATGCGTTTCTTATGCCTGACATTGGGTTTTATTTTAAAACCGCCCCTTGTTTTCATTCACGGTTACACGCACCGCTGCCTAAGGCTTCTTTGTAAAAAGGCCTTGTGCTGGAAACCTGTTGATCATCAAGTTCTCACTTGGGGCTTTGCTGGTGGGCCCCAGGGTTGGGTCTGCCGGCTGAGCGATGAGTGCGGACAGACAGCGGCCTGCTCCTTGTCTCAGCTGCACTTGTGACAGCACCGGGCGCTTTTCTGTCTTCTCCGGACTTTGTGATAATGACTGAACTAATGCTCGTCAAGTGACCTGGAGTATAAACATTATGTCCACAGAGAAAGAATAATTCCTTTTCATGTGAACCTGGAGACAAAGGCTTCGTTATTAAAATGTGTCGGAATATAGTTTTTTTCCAAGTCTTCTATGACCTGACAAATGCAGGGGTTCCCGGTGTAGATGTAGCGCCGTGGGCCTAGAGGTCAGGGAGGCAAGTGCCTGAATAAACACCGAACAAGCCTGGCCAGGTGGTTAAAGACTTCAGTCGCAGCTGCTCCAGAGACTGAGACAAGAGGGTTACGTCCAGAACCATCCTGGAAATTTAGGGAAACTTTACAAAAAGGGACTTGTGGTTCAGTGGAATAGTGTGTGCAAGGCTCTAGGTTCTCTTCCCAACACCGGAAATATAAAGGAGAAGAAAAAGAATGACTTGCTCCAGAGGCCACATTTGCCAGATAGGCAGGGGAGGGATTTGCTATAGGAAGGGGGAGAACGGCATGAGTCCCTAGTGAGAGCCGCTTGAGCTGCAGGGAGCTCGAGGGATTTTCTGTTGCGGAATCTGCACCCTTTCTCCTTACCTTAGCTGCTTCCTAAAGACATACGCAAGTCGTACCTTCTAACAAAAGTGACCGTCTCAATGGAAAAATGTCTTTTCAGGACATCCAGCCTTACCAGGATGTCCAAGGGACTCACTGTAGTACCATTTCTAAATAATTAATTGTAGTCATTTGACAGCTCGTTGGAAACTGTTATGGCCTTAGTAAAAGTGCATTGGTGCAATGGTTAGATTTGGCTGCATTTCCTTAAACTGTGCATATAGTGTTATGTTCCTGGTGTCCGTTCAATATTGCATCTGACAATGAAATTACATTCTAAAATCAGCAAGGAGGCAAAATTTCAGTCAAAATTGTCCCTTTGATCTCTTAATGGCCCATATAAAAGAACACATATGGCTTTATATGTAAATGGTCCTGCACACTAATTCATAAGTGCATTGAGTGAAAAGCCTTTGAGCAGACCAAAGGGAAAGAGGGGAGACGATGTGCAGATGTCTGAACCTTTAGACTCCTTAGTCCTATCAGTTTCTTCCTTGTTGCTCTGATAAACACTATGACTAAAGCAACTTGGAGGGGAAAGGTTTTTTTTATCTTAATGGTCATAGTTCTTTATGAAGGATTGTCAAAGCAGGAACTCAAGGCAGGAATCTGAAGCAGAGGTCATGGAAAAAACTGCTTACTGGCTTGTCCCTCATGACTTTCTCTGTTGGCATTCTTATACAACCCAAGACCACCTGCACAAGGGTAGCATCACCACCGTCATGTCTATATCCTCTTTTTGCCTTCCCACACACTCCTGCTTCTGGCTCAACATTTCAACTGCTGGTGTGTTCCTGAAGGTTCCCTGAGGGCACCCTAACATTCTCACATTCATCTTTTCCTCTGCCTTGTATAACTAGCATGCCAAGAAACGGTGATACCACACTCTTTGGGCCACCCATGGTCTGCCTTCTCGAGAAGTGGGAAAAGGCTTTCTCTTATGTTTCCCTCTCATCTCTTCTGGCACGGTATTAGTCATCAGGTTTTGGGATAATTGCTTAATGGGTCTTACTGCAATTTCACGTTTCCCTTCAGTCCGATCTTGCTGCTGCCAGAATTCAAGCAACCCCCTGCTTAGAAGTCTTTGATGCAATGTTATATCATCTACACGCAGAGGTGTCAGCATGGCATCTCAGGTACCTAGGTGTGATCCCAATCCATCCCACTCCAGGTTTAGCCTTCTTTTAAGACCAATGAACCATACATGGTTGGACTTCTCAGCCTTCTCTTTGATAGGAGAAACAACCTCCAGCGCTCTTTGGTTATTGTGTGCTTTCTACCTTTTATGGCCCAATGCACATATCTCCAACATCATAAAACTCTATGAGCATCTCATCAGGAAAATTAGTTCCTCTGTTATGTCAATTTACTTTAGTGTCTCTCATGTATATTCAAATTGCACTGTATTTATAGTTGCTCTTGTCCTATTTTTACACTCAAAAATGATGTACTATATCCTTATTATATAAAATAAAACATATATGCAGACTCTCACAAAGCACCTTTTCTATGGCTGTAGAGAAAAAGGAGGCATATACTTTTATTTTTATTTCCCTATATTGCTCAACAAATGTCTTAAGTACAACAGATGCTCAATGAACTGTATGGAATTGCACTTGACCGAAGGATCTACTTGGTTCCTGAAATGTGAAATGGAAGGCAAAATATTTATTTGGGCTGAAGTTGTAGAATTGGACTTTTCAGAAGTTAGTGGCTTAGAGTAAATAATGAAGAATGTGAAAACTTAGAAGTAGTTGTAACAATAGTATCACGTTCAGTGTAGCGGAATATAGGAGAATTAATGAGTAGTGAGCATTCTGATTGCCTCAATAGTTCTCAGTGTATATGTTTGAGTTCAGGGGAAGCTACTGATTCATCTGCTATACTTTAAGCACTAGGATCATTTGGGGAATGATGGGTAGAGTATTTGTGCAAGAGGAAAGAGGATATGACACAACATGTGGGTCTTGTTCTCTTGGGGTCTTTCATGGTCAAGAATGACCTTTGGCATATTGTTTCCAACAGTATTTGCTGTGGGACAATGGTTTGTATTATTTTTAATAAATTGATGATTGGCCAGTAGACAGGCAGGAAGTATAGGTGGGACAACCAGGCAGGAAGTAGAGGTAGGACAATGAAAACAGGAGAATTCTGGGAAGAGAGAGTTCATCTGCAGTCATCACCCAAACACAGAGAAAGCCAGAGAGCAAGCAAGATGTGACTGCCTCACCGAAAAAGGTACCAAGCCATGTGGCTAACACAGACAAGTATTATGGGCTAATATAAGGTATAAGAGTTAATAAGAAGCCTGAGCTACAAGGCCAATCAGTTTATAAATAATGTTGACCTTTATGTGTTTTTTTGTGGACTAAATGACTGCAGGAACTGGGCAGGACAGAAACCTCAGTTAACAAGTATTTGTATATGACACACACATAACATCATGTAACACAAACACAACACACAGAGATAGAGATGAACACATATACATACAAAAGAATGCACAGACATACAGAGGAAGACATTTGACTTCATATTGTACTTCTTAAAATATAATCAAGGCTTAGAAAATGAAGGTGCCCAAATTTCTTACTGACTAAAAAAATATTTACTCTCTCTCTCTCTCTCTCTCTCTCTCTCTCTCTCTCTCTCTCTCTCTCTGTGTGTGTGTGTGTGTGTGTGTGTGTGTGTGTGTGTGTGGTGTGAATGTGGGCATATGTGTACCAGGGCAATGTATGAGTGGAGGTCAAGCAACAACTTTCAGAATTTGATTCCTTCATGTGGGTCCCAGGTATTGAACTTGGGATGCTAGGCTCGTGCAGTGTGCACTTTTACTTGCTGAGCCATCTCACCAGTCACCCTTAGTGATTTTTTTCTTAAAAACATACAGAAAAGTAACAATAGCGTCAAGCATTCCCATACCCAGTTTTAATAGTAATCATCTTTTGACCACCCATGCCCTTACCTATTTTTGTTTGCTTTATTTTGAAGTAATTCATGTTTATTGCATGTGTATCTAAATGATGAGGATTTTTCTAAAACATATTTATAAAGAATTATCAAAAGCAAATGCAATTAACAATATTCTTTTCTTTTCATAAAGTCCAGCTAGCATATAAACTTTTGATTATTTTCTAAGTCTAACATTAATTTGCATTTACTTAAATTTTTATTTGCATTGACTTACTTATTAAAAAGCAGATCAGACACGATTGGTGTGGGATTAAGCTTGCTTTAGTCCGTGGATGGTGTGCCCTTTTCTTATTTCCTTGTGTTACTTGCTGAAGAAGCCATGACATCTGCTCTGTGTTTCCCTATACCAACTCCTTTGTTAACCTAGATTCAAAGGAAACCCTGGAGATTATAGCTATTTGTGGCTTAATACAGGAAGAAAAGGCAATAGAATTTATGGAAAGTTAGAAATGAGTGAGCCCCGTGCAGTCTGAAGGGTAGCTTTGGCCTTTGGCAATTTCTTTGGCATTAAACATGCATTTATATGATCATGAAATTTCCAAGACAAGGGCACAAGCACTTATGTGACATAATATATAGAATGTCAAATCTTTGGGGCACTTGGAAAGTAAATCCAAAGCCATGGGTTGAAGGTAAAAAAAATAGTAGATTAGGTGTCTTTATTCATGATAAATTTCAGGTTTCAATAACAAGCAAATAAATCAGTACAAAAACATTTAAAACACTAAAAATAAAGCAAATAAGTTTCTGTTCCACTACAGGGGACAAGGAGGAACAGAGCTCTTTGCGGTCCTGAGAGACCTGGAGCAGTGGGATGTGGGATGAGGACCTGCTGGGGCAGGGCAGTTGGGCCCCAGGAAGCTGAAGAAGCCGTGCACTTGTCTCCTGTAAAGGGTCCATTTAGCTGCACTCATAAGGCGAACACCTCGCCTGCTCCCATGGCTCTCACCTCTCGGTGCTTACTTCTCTGAGCTCTTCTTTTGGCCTCATGGTATTTGATACCCTGTGGTTTCTGAAGCCTCGTGGTTTCCTAGATTCATGCTTATTTCTTCTTATTCTGGGCATCATTTGATCTCAGATTCTGCTGCTCACTGCTGTCTCTCTGTGGGCTGTGCTTTCAGCCACCTTCCTCAGAGACTTCAGTGTCCTGAACCTCCTCCCTGGTCTTCCTTGCAGGACTAGAGTACTCTGTCTGGTTTATTCCGTATTTGTTCTCCATTGCTCTCTTTGGCTACTCTTTGCCCAGATGGTAGCATCAGTAACAGAGCCTCCAAGCCTGGGAGTTGTCCTTTCCTCTCATCTCAGCACCCAATGGCCCCATCTCTCCTGGATGGGTCATAGTGTTCCAAATGCCCCACCTTGGTTTCCTCAGCTTCTCCTTTAGTATTTTTTCAGCACTGTTCCTGTCTCTGAGTCCTTCCTTTTCTCTGACCTCCACACTACAACAGCGGCTTTTATTATGGTTTTACTTATTTGCTTGATTGCTTGAGGCTCAATTCCAATATGTGGGGTGTACCACCTTGAATCTGTAATCCTTTCTTAGTCTCCCAATTGCTGAGATTCCAGGCTTAAACTGCCCCCCTCTGCTGCACACTGAGAACTTTTCAAACCATTTAAACATGTGCATTGCCTTACTTTTAATTAAAACAAAGACAAAACAAAATAAATTAAAACAAAACAAAACTCTGAACTCCTTAAAATGCCTGGTCAGATTCCACAGGAGCTGTCTTGTTCTTCCACCAACCCCATTTCTTCCCAGGCTCCTCCCATGGGGGACTTCAGGCACTAAATTCCACAAACAAATAATTGCTTTTCATTCATCTGTGCCCTTTCTCACGCTGTTCCTCTTCCTGAAAATAGTGACACCTTCTGTTTCCCATCTCCAACCCTTTACTATTCTACTGCCCTTCAAGGCAAAACTAAAGGTCATCATTAATGGTTCCCTGGATGATGGAGCTGTTCACCTGCAGAGTTTCCACAGAGCTCCAGTTGCCCTTGTCAGCCCGGGAAGTACACTGGCTGTTCCACACTGCTGTGAGACCTCTTTTACATAGGGGTCCTTGGTTTCCTCTGATGAGCACAGGGCTGGGCATGCAGTGAGCATGTGTGTACTGTGATGTAACTGAAATTGCTCACTGCTACCACAGTGTTCACGGCAGAGCTAAGGCATTGCTTCTGAAGATTACCTTGCTGAAATACAGGTAACATGAAATTGCTGCTGGAAGCAACCAGCTGGGGAGGAGATCCATTAGTAAACTGCAGTAGATACCCAAGCAGCAGTTTCCCCTTAGGGTAGCTGTGTGGGAAGGTACATCTTTTCATTCTGTGTGCGGGAAAGTTACCACTTTCCGATTAAGAAAAGAGAAGACAATAGGCTAGCAAGATCGCATCATACAAGAGGCATCATTTTGCTTTCTGCGCATTTTCTCTTCTCTCATGTGGAACAGATAAATGAAGCTTTGGGGACCTGAATGGCTAGGAAATGACGCAGCAGCTGGAATGAGGGAACCACAAAAATCATTCTTTGACCTTAATATTGTAGCTTCCAATTACAAGATCTTGTCAAGAACTTCAGTATTGAAACGTGTTGAAGTCCAGCTCCAGAACCTCTGTCTTTACCCCTGTAATTTGTACCTTGTACCTTCTAAATATTTGTTTGTAGTTAGCATTACCTATGGAGCCAGGGTTAAAACCTTGCAATTTTATAAACGGTTTAAAGATTTTAAATACGTTACCATTTCACAAGAAACAACAGAGATCTTCAGGTAGCTCATGGCATCCCTCAGGTGACTTTGCTTCTAGTTGCTAAAAAAAAGAAGCATAAGCTACTAGCAGAAGTTTCGCCAAGGCTCCCTTTGCTTTCTTGAGTCACTACCTCCTATGGTAGAGTCAGAGTTGTGCTATACTGACAGGTTTCATTTTGGTTCTGCAGCTTCACTGTGTTGATGGTTGTGGACAAATTATGTGGCTTTGGCCTTGGTCTCTCCACCTGTTAAAGAAGAATTGTAAGATATTTACTTTATAGGAAGTTGTGAATTAAATGAAGCTATTTTTTAAATACCTAAGAGCGGTGCCTGGAATACAGACAGCATTGGGAGTAGACTACAGACAACATTGGGAATGCTTATAAAATATGTATTATTCCTCAAGGAGTAGGGTGTCTGAGTTGAACTTTGGTAGAAAAAATGTTGACAGCTATAGTCTCGCTAGTTTTTAATTTTTAGCTTTTGAAGCATTGTCGTATACTTTCTGGTTTGGTACCTGATAGTCTACTCTGATAGTCTACAGCGACAGTCACTGAAATCTAAATGAAACGCCATGATGGGCATGGGCCAGCCCTCTGAGACTGTAAGCAAGCTCCTGAGTAAATGCTTTCTTTCTTAAGTTGCCTTGGTTATGGTGTCTTGTCACAGCAATAGGACAGTGGCTAAGAGAACATCAAAAGCAGAGTGAGTATGCATGTGAAAACACCAGGTATACATTGAGAAAATGGCAGACAAGTGACATCACTGTAGTTTAGAAGGACGAAGAACAATGCAACATTGATGAGACATGAAGTTTGTTTCAGAGAATGAGACTGACGGGCTCTAAATAGTAATTGAGATTTAAATTTGGGAAGAATGTACTATTAAATTATGTTGGTTATACAGGAACTGATTTTATTACTCTTCATGTATTTAAATTCACACATTTAGACATACATCTCTCTCTCTCTCTCTCTCTCTCTCTCTATATATATATATATATATATATATATATATATATATATATATATTTCTCGGTCCTGCCTTTCTAAACATTACTGCTGAACACTTAGACACACCCAACATATGGGTAAGAAGGATTTTTGGCTTAATCAGCAGACTGCATCTATCCAAGAGGTCAAGATGTGACAGATTCTGTGGCCATTGTAGGCCAATAATTTTCCCGGCTTGTGTTGTAGTTTATTTGATTGTGTCTAGATGTTGCCATTTAATTAGACTCTGTATAATTTTGAGATGAAATTAAAAACCCTGAAAGCTTTCTTTCTTTTTCTTTTTTTTTGGCACAATGAGTACCTTCTGCCACCTTGTCCCTAATACAGCACCATGTCTCAAAGCCCAGGAAAAGCAGGATCAGAGGCTAGATGTGTTGGGAGTGAAATAGTTCTGAGAATAAAGGGGTTCCTAAGACATTCGGTCTATAGAGAGAGATAGTGTGTCACTTGGAGAATGGGTGATGGCTCAGGTGCTTGTCTGCAAGCCTGATAACCTCATTTGGAACCCAGGATTCATGTAGCAGACAGTGAGAACTTACTGTCCAATGCTGATTTTGACCTCCTATGGTACATAGGCACACTCCCCCTACAGATCCCTCCACTGCATACACATAAGTAAAATAAACATAAACTACATGTAATAAAAAAAGAAAATATGTCTTTTGCTTGCTTGCTTATTTCACTTCATTTTTAAAAATTTCACTAATAATTTGAACTTCAATTGCATACATCCCATGTGAAATTTCCTATGCTAGCCTGTTAGTGAGATATCCCAACTTCAATTTAATATTGAAGCCTATTATCTTAGCTCTCTGAACACAGAGGTAGGAGAATCTGGAGTTTGCATCACTCTAAGTTACATATCAAGATCTTGTCTCAAAACTCAAATTAAAAAAAAACAAAATTCCTACATTTTTACTATAATAATACATATTATAGTAGAAAAATTTGTGTTTTTGAGGAGGGTCAATTCCCAACTCAACCAACATAACAACTTATTTACTTCAGTAATACTAACATAGTGCCATGATAAAAACAAGACAATGCAAATAACAAAGCCCTTAGCTTGGCATCCAAATGGTTCTGTATATTTCCTCTTGTTTCAAGCTGCATCACTCTGGGGATTTGCAAATGAATTTGTTCTAGAAGCTCTGCAGTCTGCGTGTTGCTGAGTAATTGCTTAGTGATAGATAGTTTGGTTCACTTGTTTCCGTCAGCTTTCAGTTTCAGGGCTTGGCATTCCGTCAGCTGATAATTTATGTTCATAAGAGAGTTATCTTTTCACTGTTAGGTTTTCTTGGTGGCCATCAACAATTATCAGGAGAAAGATCTTTTCTTCCAGAGACTAAAATAAAAAGCAAATGGCCCAACTTTCAAAATTCTTCACATTATCTATAAAAACATCATTCATATTAATGCCATATATTATGACTATATATTTGTAATATTCATTGAAATACCATGTGTTAAGTTCGCTGAAATTTAGTAACAGTAGAATCTCAATATTTTATAAATTTTACTACATATACTTGATAATCAGCCAAATCATCTTCTAATCTTTCAAGCTTTTCAGTTAATTTTGACATATTTTCTAATTTACAAACTATTTTTAAAATTATAATATAAATCATCTTCCTAAGAATTCGGCATCCAATCATGCCTGGTTTGGGAGGCTGAGTCAGGAGGATCACAAGTTCAAATCCTTCCTGGATTACACACTAAGTTTAAAATATAAATGATGTGGACAAATGGTCGTTCCACTATTTGTAGTTTTTTGAGAGTGGATTGTAAGACCAAGGTGGGTCCCCTTGTCTCAGACCCAATTATGTTTATCCTAAGTGTCTTCCATGAAGAGACTGCTTGACTTGGGACAGGGTACCCCTGACTTTCTAACATAGAAGGGAGAAGAGCTCCCAATCTGATGATGTTTTGCATCAATCTGTTGCTTATGTATAGTGGCATTTCAATTATATTCTAATAAATAAAAACTGCCTGAAGATCTGAGAGTAAAATATTTCCACTGGTCAGCCTTACTAACCAGATTATTGTAACACATGCCTTTAATTCCTGTAGCCACAATAACATGCACCTTTAATCCCCGTAATCACCCTAGTGGTCATAGAAATCGGCTGATGCATGCCTGTAATCCCAGTGGTGCACACCTTTGATCCCAGCCCTAGAGAGAAATATAACACGGGGCGAGACAGAACTCAGATGCAGTCTCCTTCTGAGATTCCAGAAGGCAGGATTGCAATTTCAGACTGAGACCAGTGGCTCGCTGTTTTGCTTTTGTGGATCTTCAGGTTGAACCCCAATTTCTGACCCTAAGTTTTTATTAATCGTGCTTCACTTATGTGTTTGTTCACATGGCAACCTCGCCAGAAGGGAGATCAATTTGCTGCACTCTGGACTCAGTACTAGGTAACTAGCTATCTGCCTCAGCTAGGCTCTACTGGATGTCATAGCTCCCCGTTTAATACTACATGCTACTTTTAATTTGCCCATTTATTTTCTTGTTGCATGCTTAGTCCACTTATTTGAAACCCAACATACAGCTGTCTTGTACCATTCCCTGAACAGCTGTTTAAGACCAGTCTAGACAGTTTAGTGAGACTGTGTCTCAAAATTAAAAAAAAAAGTAAAAGGCATAGGAATATAGCTTAGTGACTATAGCACCCACAGAACATAGCACTTACTTAGCATGCACAATACCTAGGATCCCAGTACCCCCAACAAAAACAAAAACAAAAAAACAACTCAACATGCTAAAACTCACGTTGTTGAATAATCTGAAGTATATAGAACCACAGCTAGCTTGTCTAGTTATGACTAAGGGATTCACCGCCAAAGTCTTTAAATTTGCTTCAGGGATCGCAGGGCAATTCTCTTGATTGTTATCATTTGTATGACTAAGAATAAACATGTGTATACATGTTCTTGAAGCTTTGTTGGAATACTGGGTCAATGTAGATTTGTTTCTTATCCCTTAGAACTTTTACTTTAATAAGAAGACTAATGAACAAAGCCCCCTTTCAGAGATTTTTGAATAATTTTAAATAGATGTTACCTCAGAACTTGCAAATTCTGACTCATTTTCTTATTTTTGTTTGTTTGTTTTTGAGACAAAGTCCCATGTAGCTTAGCACTCACTATGTAGCTAAGTACACCTGAGTTCCTGACTATTCCGTCTCTACCTCACTCATGCTAGGCACGTAGGCACGTGCTGCCATGCTCAGAGATGGATTCTGACCTATAAATTCCATTAAAATTTTATACAAGTTCTGGAAATGTGCATGATTGTGTACTCACTTCAAATGAAATGACTCAGTTGTTTTGGACTGGGATCTTTTCTTGAGCTCTAAGGTACCAGACTAAAAGAGAGAGGTAGTCCTGCTAAAGTTGTACGTTCCCAACTGGAGATAAGTTACGTGACCCTCCCAGAAATCAGAAGAGTTGAGAAATCACTGGGCTTCCCAAATAGGCCAGTAGGCTAATTAAGGCAAAAGGTTTTTAACCTAAAGTAATCTGATGCTAGGGAGTCAGTATTTTCCTGTTATTCTGGCTGCCTGACCCTGCCTTGCAAAGAAAGTTTTTATTTATTTTTTTCCCCCGAAATGACCAGTTTACTTGTTTTGGATTTCTTTGGGCTTCTTTCAATCTATAAAAATCAGTCTTTGTTCTGCCAATCTGAACATTATTCTGTTTTATAGAATGAAATATTGCCTATTCTAGAACTGAATATAAAGCCAATTAAGATCATTAAACTAAATTGTTGTAATTTTGCCCCTTGACACCTGAGAAATGAAGTGGGCACTTTTCTATGGATTCATGTAATTTTCAGATTATGAGAGTCATGTTAGAATGATATTCACAAAGGACACCCAGGTTTACAATTACAACACATTTCAATTGCAATTCATCTCACATGAAAGGAAATGTCATGTTCTACGTGACATTTACATAAAGTGTTAGCTCTTTAGTTTTAGAGCAGAAATTCAAATTCTTGACAGGAAACAAACATGCTGTACTTGAGGCTTCTATTTCATGTCCCATAGTAATTACAGAATACAGTTAAAGAGTACACTATGAACCTGAAAAATAACTGGAAGAAAGGATTTCCAGCATTTTCACTACAAAAAAAGTATTAAATATTTGAGGTAATACTCTAAGTAGTTCATGTATCAACATATGGAAATAGCATTTTGCACCTCATGTATATGTCTTCTTATTGCTTTACAATCAAAAGCAATATAAAGCCATGCATGATGGCTCATTTCTGATTCTCAGCTTTTGGGAGGCTGAGTCAGGAGAATCTTGTAATTGAGTCTAGCCTGGGCTACATGCCGAATATCTGGCCAGACTGGACTACATGGTAAGACTCTGTCTCAAAAAGAGAAAAGAACCTGTCCCTCAACAAACTTATATTCTTGTTACTTAATGTTTAATTATTAGTCGAAATTTGAAGTTGTCAAAACATAAGACCCAAAGCATTAAAAACATGTAAATATCTTACATTAATAATAATAAGGTAGAATTTATTTGATTTATTATTGAAGGCACCAACAAGAGGACACATTGGATTAAAAGAGGATTCTAAATAGAAGGCTGAATATAGAATGATAATTTAGGTACAAAACAGGAAACTAAAGTCTTCCTCATAGGGATTACAATCTATTTGTTATTTTATGTATGCATGAATGCCTGCATGGATGTGTGTGCACATCCTGTGTGTCTGGAGCCAGTGGAGGTGAGAAGAGGGTGTTGGAGTCCCTGGAACTGGAGTGATTGTGAACCTCCTGACATGCATGCTGGGGACTAAACCTGGGTCCTCTGCAGGAGCGACAACAATGTTTAACTTCTGAGTCATTTCTCTGTCCCTGTTTGTTTTTCCTATAGGGAGGTGGCTGTTTGTAATTCCACCAGGTCAAAATGATTTGCAAACTGTCAATATTCTTCAAGTTGATGGCTAACATCACAAGAGTCTAATCATGACTCCAATCAATGTAAACTGTCAAGCAATGGCAGGTGTCCTAGTCAGCTGGCCATTAGCAGTGTTCCCATTAGGCAGTGGAAGGGTTGCCTAGGGAAACCTCAATCCACTCTGGCTCTACTACCTCTTTAGTGACTGGAAAGTCACAAATTATGTTCCCAGTAGCTTAGTTGCACTAACACTACTACTGTTTGCGTTATAGTAGCAATTGGCTGGGTTCTTCCTATGGACAACACTTCTGCTGTGAGCATACACTCACTGGGGACCGACAATGCCTGGTCGGTGCCTAGAGTGGGATGAAAAGATCTGGCAATTCTGCCTTCCTGTTGAGCTGTCCCCTTTGAGTCCCAAACCTTTGTGTCAAATTCGACTCAGTTTTGCATGTTACCTGTTTAGCAGCTGAGAAATGCTTTGTCCCACACTGTATTAGAGGTTAACTTGATCTAAATTTGATTGTTCTTTCCCTTACATCCCCTTCAAGTTAAAAAGCCGACCAATAGCCCCCATGATCAGAAACACCAGACCATGAAAACAATGGGAAGAAGTGGTATTTGACTTCCTAGAAGATCTTTGGTCATCACCAGAAAAGACAGAAGTAAGCCTTCCCCTCTACCAGCCTCTCTTTCTCTTTCTTTCTCATATTGGCCCTGGACCTGTCCCCCTCCCACGCCAGAGAATAGCCATGTTACAACATAGCTACCCCTTCACCATCTGTTGACCACTCAGTGAAGCCTTCTTTATCCTGCCTTGAATGTACTTCCGGGCCTGGGTCCTAGAGACATAGAAACCCTGTCATCCTGTCACATTGTAGGTTAGTACAAACAGTCCTCTTTAGCTGCAAGAGCTAGCTCTGTAGAGTCAGCCAACCAAAGGTTAAAATTTTTTGATCTCTCTCCAAATATGTGAGATCCGCCAAGACAATTACACTTAAACACAGTAACTCTCATGTGTCACCTGTACTGGGCTTGTTATTATAAGCAATCTGGGGCTGATGCAATGCAGGAAAGAGTGAGAGAGCCTGATGACCTGAACGCTGTGCCATCCTATAGATATCTGCAGGTCTTGCTATGAGAGGAGGCCTGGAACCCCTGTGGAAGAGACTTTCTCTCCAACAAAGGTTCTTAACTAGAAAGAAGATAAAATAATCCTTAAGCTAAGTATTTTTGGAAATAAAAACTAGATAAAATATGAATACGTAATTAAGAAAGAAAAAGATAAAGAGATTGCCCTCTTGTCTGATTTTCTAGAATTGAAATGTTTATGTTTGCAGCTTTTTAACTGACACCATTTCTTCCTTCCTACCCCTTACTCTTACTTACTTTCCAAGCCTAGCCTAGGGTAGTCATTAGTTCCTGCCTGTAGATGGTCTTTAGCAGACAAGTGTAAGGTCACCTCCTTACACTTAAGTACTTTAATATGTAACAAATAAATCACTTTTTATTTTAGTTCCCATACAGGCTTTCAGTAGTATCTCAGGTTTCTATTAAAAACAGCCTGGTGGCAAAATTTAGTACCATTTATTAGGGATGATGCGAAGAAAGGATCACTTAGGTTCAGGAGTTCGAGGTCCGTCTTGATGACACCGTGAGAACTTTTTTGAAATTGGATAAATAAAAGCAAATAATATAGACTTGACATACTGTATCTTTTTTAACCACATATATTTAAAGATGTAGATTTTATGTGGAAAACATATTTGAGAGTTCTTCTCCAAGCAGCAGTTCCTAAGATACTAAAGGGATTTTCAACACTGTTTGTTACTCAATAAGATTATGGTATTTTTGTACGTATCCAAGCTGGTTCTTATTTTACTTTTTAGGATAACACATTCTTTAATGTGTGAAAAAAAAAAGATTGCTTTAAGCCCCGAAGGAGCATGCCTCACATTTATGCCTGTTTCCCGTTTCAGCATCAACTCACTACTTTCTGCTTGACTAACACTTCTCCTATTTTGGTCCACTCATTACTTGATAGGCTGCCCACCATGGCCACTGTTTCTAGGATGTGAACTGCACAAGTTCGCACACCTCTAGGAATGTTGGAGATGCTTAATGATACATTGAAGTAATTTCACAAAAACCTTCCTGGCATGTCTTAAGAGGGGGGGACCTAGAAACCTGTGGGGGCTCAAGGTTAAGTGTTTAGTGTGAAGGTTATAAAAGTCTATTATTGGTACTGAGTGCCTCTTACTTTTTTTTTTTTTTTTGTGGAGCTTGGTACCTGGGCCTGGATGCTGAGTATGAGGGTTAAGGTTTGCTTTTACAGATGCATCTATAAGATTTGTTCTTTAGTGTCACCCTCATCCCTCTCTCTCTTTCTCTCTCTCTCTGCCTTCTTGACCCTTTACCCTTCCCTTCCCCTCTTTCTATCTCCAGTGAGATTTCAGGCTTTCATAGGCGTTTGAGAGAAGTAAGTTAAGGCTTGGTTTTCTTTTATCTCTTTCCCGCCCACGTCCCATTGATACCAGAGTCTATCTGGCCAGTTCCGTACTCTGTCCTAGAAAAACGTACTTCAATTTTCTTCTTAGATGTCTATGATGGCACTAGAATCTATCAAGGGTCCTGATACCCAGTTGTTCGAAATGGCACTCTTGACACTCTCGACAATAATTGAACAATGATGGGATTATTTTCCTGGTTGATGGACTGAAGGCTACCCAGAAGGGGTGGGGGGAGAAGAAGAAGAACCAGAGCCGCACAGGAAGAAAATAGCATAGTTAAAACAGATTATTAATGAGATCCTTATAGAAAATACATAGTTGGGAAGGCGAAAGTTAGTAGGGAACAAAGAGAAGAGAAAGTAGTCACAAGAGAGAGGTTCATTTAGTGTGATCTTGAATAAAATGATGGAAATTCACAAGCTGAAACCTGCTCAGGGAAGACTTTCTGGACAACATTGTGATGCTTTGCTTATGTTATGGAGGACATCCATTGTCCCAGCTTTTCTGTTCTTCCTCCTCCCATCTTCACCTTTTTCTCCTTCCATCCTTGTACTTTCCTTCTTCTCTCCTCCTTAATCCCCCTTCTTTTTTTTTCCAGGGACTGACTATTCTGTTACAACTCAAGCCAATACCACACCACTTCATGGTAAGGAGGGCAGGTAATGACATCTGTCATAGACTGAAATGTTGGAATTGACTACACCATCCAGAGTCCTGGGACAAAAGTTTTCAACATGTTAATTCAAGAGCATTCAAATGTTTCTTTGGAAAATATAGTGAAATAAAAATAAAAATTCTGGATGAGGTTCTTCACATTTGAGAAGAGATTCAAATCTCCCCTGAAAAATGAAGGCACCGCTAATCAAATAACATTTGAAATCAAAAGGAGTGAAATTTCTCCATGAGAGAAGGAGGTGCTGGAGAAACAGAGCTGTGGCGTTTACTCTAGGCATTTACTGAATCTTGTGATGGTTTTGTTATGGAGCCTCTGACTTTGGAATGCTCAGCACACATAACCAAACTGCTGTGAGTTAGGGAAGGCATCTCTCACCAGCATCTCCTGGCAGTGAGGCCACCCACATCACCTTTCTCTGCCACATTTCTGGGCTACCTTTCCTCATCTTGTTCTGCACATCTTGGCTACAGGAGACTACATGTGTTTCTACATGTGGGGAGCTCAGAGTAGAGCCATACACACAACAATGATCAATAAATTGCTCTTCCCCTCTTGAAGGTTCACTGTTTGATTTGGCGTGTGTTGAGACAGTCCTGATCCTTGGTGTTTAGTCCAACCTGCCTAAACTTCAGGATCCTCCTGCCTCTGTTCTGGGATTGCAGGAAGAACTAAAAGGCTTGGCTTTAAAGCTCTTCTTTGGTAAGGATACAAATAATGCTCCCCAACCCTGCAGCACTGGGGCCCCGAGATGATGGACAGTTGGAGGGTGTGGAACTCTCTGAACTGAGTGGAGCAATGGGCTTGCTGGGTACCTACCTGACTCCAGGGTGGTAATTCCTAGAGTGTGTCTAATAATTTTAGTCCAGATAAATCTTCATTTGGCACAGCTTACTTTACCAATGAAAATTATTTTCTAAACATCATTTATATTAGTTAGTGAATGTTCTAGGGATGATCTCTTTAAAGAGTGCAAGGGTTTCTCAGACACTTATGCAATCTATATTTCTGACTTAGCCTTCTAAAACTAGTAAGCATCTTTTGGATACAGAATAAAGTTAATGCATGCCTACACCACAGTGTTTATCCTCAAAGTAACTCAGTGTGGAGATAATATGACCACTTAGCAAGTGCGGACTGATGTTTGGGACACAAATCAACTCTGATAGAAGAGTTTCCTGCTAAGCTCAGTTTTCACACCAGAACCTACTGGCATGTTTATAAATCAGGGTCTGTGTTTAATATTTTCACAATTTTTCTCATTACCAATCAAGCTGCATTGAGTTAGCTTGGGCATTGGGGTAGTATTCATAAAGTAAAATGTTATTACAGAAGATAGTTTATATGATAAGAAATCAATCATGTGAGTCCGGCAAAGAATTTTAAATCTCATTAAATTGAAGTTGCAATCTTTCACATTCGTGAAGAGAATTCTCTTAAAGGGGAGTGTTAAGAGCAGACCGGGGAGCGTTTGTGTGAAGCATATACATGCAGAAAGAAGCGATGGAGATTTGAGAAGTGGCTCTCAAAGCACAGAAGCATAAATCTGTATAATATACTTCCTTCACATGAACCAGTCTATGAGGGCAAAATACGGGTGAGTGAAAAATCATAACGAAATCAAAACAAATGGATTAAAAATATATAATGAAAAGCTAGAGACATATTTCATAAATTTTAAAAAAAAGATTTCAAATCTTTTCATAGATTCCTAGGAAAAACACAAAGGTAACACAATTTCAACATGTCCCATAGCTCTATTCTTCATTACTATCATCTTGCAGATGTGGTGGAACATTTTTCATGATTAAGTATTCGGTGTTAAGGCAGCACCAACAACTCAAGTCCAGGCTCCATGCCTGTTTCCCTGGCTTTTAATCTAGTCTCCTTCTCTGTCTCAGAACACCATACCACACGCTCCTCCTAGATGTGATGGTTTTTCATACCTGTCTCTGTTTTGGATGACCATGACCACTTTGGTATATCAGGCATCTTGTAGATACCTCTCACCAAGGTTTGCCTTGTGGTTTTCTCACGATCAGACTGGGTTCTTGCATTTGGGAGGGAAGCCTGAGAGATTAAGTGCCACCTTGTTATGTCCTTTCAAGGAGAGACTGTGAACGCAGATCCTCAGTGTAATGTCAGCCTTAGTCATCTGGCTGAGGCTGTGTTTGCCAGGTTTCTCCACTCCTCTCTTCCCATACCATCCTCTTTGCAAGACGGCCACTGTATGATGAGTAAGAGGGATGGGGAGAGATTCTTAATCCCTAACAACTATAAAGTAATGCATGAAAATTTACATACAGAAAGGAATGGTTTTTTTTTCACTAAAGTATGTAGTGTGAACACGTTTTCATGCCAGTAAGTGTATTTCTACAAGATGGCAACAACTGTGGTAATTCTATGAAGCTAATTCATTGCTGCAAACTCAGCTGTCCAAACCTGGCTCTGGATACAGGCACTCAGAGTGCAAAATGTCCACCTTTTGTAACCTCAGGTTTGGTGCAGAAGACCTTGGGGAGAAGGTTGTTAACCTTGCTTCGAGACTCCATCAGGCTGTGGTGCAGACGAGGTCATTCATTTTCTAGTTCTATCATCTAATTTCATATTAAAAATAAAACCCAAGACACCACGCTAATATTTAGTTATTGAAAACACATTTTTAGAGCATGTTCTAGAGGTGGAAGACATAGGCTCAGCGCCAATGTTTTCAGAATAGATACGTTAGAAGGAAGCCAGCTGGGTGGAATGCTGGGCGTTCTGGCAGGGCTGGGCTTCTGCCAACTGAGCCATTTACAACACAGTAGAACAGAGGTTATCTTGAAGACCTTTGCTGAGTGAATGTGCAATCATCTCTGTATAGAGAACAGGTAACGTCAGTTTATGGCGCTGCTGGGCAGTAACTAGTTGTTAAGTTTAACCCAGTAGTCTCATCCTGACATTTCTTTGTCCAGTTGCCTACTTTTTCAAAGGGTGTTTGGACCAGTTTTGAGAACTTGGTGGCCTATTCATTAAATAACACATCCAAATCTTTAACACATGCTCAATTCATATTTGCTCAAGAGTCATGATTCACCTTTCTGGCAATTATCCTTCAATAAAACCATATCACGAGTGTTATTTGTACTGCTATTTCAGTCCTGCTGTAAGGTCCCGACACACGTAGGCTGTCCTAGCAGAACAGCATTTGCTCTTGGTTGAGTTGTCTGTATCATCTAATAGTACATCTTCTTGGGTCACAGGCTCCTATAATGAACATGTCCCGTAAAACTGCTAAGTTGACTACGTGCTTAATATAGACTTTTCATTCTCTTTTTGTAAAAATATGAATGTAACTGAAAAAGTGATTGAAATAAGCTATAAAAACTAAAATTTTTTACCAGGCAAATCTTGAAAACATTACTAGATCTGATTGCTGCCCTTGGTTTTGGCCTTATAGAGAGGTTGGAAGTCATAGCTCATGGTCCAGTCTGGCTTATCATCTGTATTAGTTAATAAAGTTTTATTGGCTTACAGTTGTATTTGTCTTCTATTCTTTGTCTCTAAGTGCTTTGGGTTACAACTGAAGCCTTCTATCCCACAAGGCCTAAAATATTAAGTATTTGTTTTCTAACAGAAAAAAAACATTGTCAAACTTCATTTTGTCTATGATTTTTCATATGTTTGGTTAATATTTTATTACTCGACAGAAGGCATCAGACAGCAAATATTCCAGAGTAGCAACAGCTACCCTTTGTCTTATAATGAGGATGCTTTTTAAATAAGCCTAATATACCCCTGTTATTTATTGCTCAACATTAGATTTTTATCAAACAGTATATACTTTGAGCAAGTCATTCATCAGCTGGTCTTATATAATCAAGCTTTCTAAAATATTTAAATTATACTGTTGACAATGGGCTTCAAGTCATAAAATATTTCACTGGGTCAGTCTGGCAAATAATCACCTGCCTTAGGCACATAATGGCTTTGCTGAGTGAGGAGCTGAGGAAGCTTTTGTCATTTTGCTCTCAGCCTCTTGTCTGATGAAGGGATGGCATTAGGAGATGTGTTCCGGGTAATATTTATGAAGCTGCATTTTGGTAAGTGAGCTTTATGATAGAGGAGACAGATTTTATATTAATGTAAGGATAGAGAACAAATGCAAGTTTTCTAATGTTCAAAACTTCAAAAAATATATTTTCATGAACTGGTAACTTTTGGAAAGGGAAACCTTCGATATTACATAATGTTGTATATCTCCTGTCTTTAAAACTCAGCTCATACTGATGGTCACTTCATTAGTTCTAAATTCACCGAACGAATCTTCTGGCTATAAATCTTTTTTTTTAAAGGCATAAATAATTCCGTTGGCTTTTGCCTCTATTGAACAGCTTCCATTCTTTGTTCTGGGCTTCGTGCCCTCTGGACAGATGCTAACCAAGAGTGTCTCTTGGCCAACAGGTTGAGTGACGTCTATAGATAAAGTGCACAAGGGGATGCTATGAAAAGGATGTCATTGTACTCATCTTTCTTTCTGTCTGACAATAGACCTGAACAGGACAGAAAGCTAACAGACACACTTGCTAGAGATGATGCAGGTCATCCATAAGCAACTCATGCATGCAAGGAGCAGACCCAGAACTGTGGGATTATGGTACCAGCTTCCCAGCGGTCACACCTGTTCCCAGGGCTTCCACTAGCCCTTTCTCTCCACACCCTAGCCCCAGAGGATTGCTTACTTGCCTTGAACCTTGGATTCCTTATTTTCATGCCTAAGTGAGAATTCTGGGTTGGGGCTATTTAGCATCTGAGCACTGAATCTAAGGAGTCAGAGTCAGTGGGATTTATATAAATTCCCAGCAGACAATTGCATTTCGATAATTCATAATTGGTTATAATTATCTTTCATATCTGTCGGAGCCCCTTTCTTGGACTCAGATATTCTCAGGTTGAAAATATTTAGGAAAACTGAAAATTGTATCTGCACTGAAGCTGTACAGATATTTTTCCTTGTCATTGCTCCCTAAACAATAGAATGTAGCATCTACTTACACTGCATTTACGTGACTCTGGGTATGACAAGCCACCAAGACTTGATTTAAAGTACATAGAATGACGTGCATACATTCTGTCTGCACACCTAATGTGATGTATGGGTTGGAGCATCTGTGCATATTTTTGTCTCCCACAAGCATACTGAAGTAAGCCTGTAGTCCTAGTTTTTTCCTTCCACATCAGAGCTTTGGCATCCGCTGAGAAATATTTTAATAATTCAAAGTCACATAAATGACTGGCTTTTCTGAGGCCTAGTATGTTACCTTTTAAGATTTGTCATTTTCAGGCTCACATTGGAAACCAGGGCCCTGGCAATGCACTGAGTTGCCCCCTGTATGGCGTTTGAGACTGAGACTTCAAATCAAGTTCCTAAGTCATTTTTTCTTACTCAGAGAAGAAACAGTGAGAAGCTAGGGAGCATTTCATGAACTTTGAGCCTTGGAGAAAGAAGTCCTGTGGCCTGTGCTTGCCAACATGCGCTGTTGCCGATCCAGGGCCAGGGCTGAGTTCACCCTGTCAGTCTTGCAAAATCAGACTATTTATTTGCTTAATTGGGAGAGTGAGGCAATGCCTCGCTAAGTAATAGTTACAAAACTCATTTTGGTAATTAAGACAGTCTTTGTTTAAAGAGGCAAATGCAGGGGCTGTAATCAGAGCTGTGCTGATGCAAAGGAGGAAATTCTAGACGAATCTGCCCCCTTTCTCTCATTTCTATCCCGGTAATTTCCTCATTTTTCAGTGCCTAATGATTCGGCTTCTGTTTTGTTGACTTGACCCTTTCCTGCTTCTATTAAAGTTTAACCTGGAGGTGAGTACCTCCGTTCAGCTCACAGGATGCAGACCTTCAGTTGGGCTTGAAACCGTTGCTCAGGAGTAAACGCACTCCGCTTTAGGGACAAGTCATTCCTGCATATTGGAAAAGAGACAGTTTTTGTCAACTCATAATCTCTCTTTTCATCCATGCTCAGGTATGCTTAGGAGGTTACGATAATGACGGCAGGAGAGCCCTGATGTCAGGTTGTAAAGGATACTTGAACTTGACAATAACAAAACGTAAATTACACAAGAAACCAAAAAGGAATGACTGATAATTTTCTAAAGTCAATGATACAGAGCGGCTCGAAAATGAAGGTTATTCGGATAAAGACAGCTCGGCCAGCTTGCAGACACTTTGTTTGAGTTTTGTTCCTGTCGGGGAACTCTCTGAAAGGTGCCAGGTCTAATGGAATTTAGATAAAGACATTCTCATTTCAGCTGAATTTCAACATTCCTTGGCTTCTGATTCATTCCTGTAATATCATCAAGCTGATAGAATTTCAGAAGTGCTCCAACATTTTTAACAGTCTCTGTTCCCGAGGAAGCTGTCACAGCATCTCAACCTGGGGGTTAGCCGAAGAGAGGGAGAATCATAGGCATGCCAGGCAGGTGAACTTGAGAGGCACCGCAGAATGGAAATTTCCAGTGCAATTACCTTCGGAGCCAACATGAATCAGCTGAATTAGGTATCTCCAACGTGTGAAGTCGAAGCAGCTCGGAGAAAGCGTCCCCTTTTGCCTCAGAAGCTTTCTTTCACTGTCAGGATAGTAATTAGGGAGCCATACAGAAAAGCAGGGCAAAAAAAGAAGAAGAAAATCCAGCTAATACTGTTGGTGAGTGGGTAACTATGTTTTTCCCACTATGGTCCAGACTGCAGAGGGCATGGTGGGAATCGTGGGATGGACAGAGAATGATGAAAGGCCAAGGCAGGCAGTGCATGAAAGGCAGGCAAGCTGGGGCAGGTCACTGCAGTGTGGGCAAGGGTAGCCGATGGATGGATGCTGCGTTACTTACTTTCCTATTGCTGTGATGAAACACTATGACCAAGACAGGTTATAGGGGGAAAAAGAGATTTGTTTGGGCTTAAGGGATAAGAGTCCATGATGATAGAAGGAAGGCATGGTGGCTGGAGCCAGAAGTTAAGGGCTCGCATCTTCAAAACACAAGCACAAAGCAGAAAGCAAACTGAGTACAAGGCTTTGAAACCTCAAAACTAGCCCCCAGTGACTTATTTCTTCCAACAAGGCCACACTTCTTAAGTCCCCCAAAATAGTGCCACCAACTGGGAGCTAAGTATTCAAATGCCCGAGACTATGGGAGATGCCACCATAAAACATTACAGATGAAGCAGAGGAAAAGAACTATGTGAGAAAATGTCAGGAGACGAGCTCCCAGGACCTGCAGTCTGCAGTCTTCACACTTAGAGCACAGCATGGCCCAGCAGCACTAGCTGGTGCATCCACAATCATCACCCTTGTGAGACCCAGACCAACAGAGGCAGCACCTCTGTTTAAAGAGATGGCAAGTGACTCAACTGCATGCGGAGGTTGTCGGGGTTTCTGTCCTGCCCAGTTCCTGCAATCATTAAGTCCCAAAGACATCACACAGAGGTCTACATTAGTTAGAAACTGATTGGCCCATTGGCTCAGGCTTCTTATTAACTCTTACAACTTATATTAGCCTATTATTCTTGTCTATGCTAGCCATGTAACCTTATTCAGCAAGGCAGTCACATCTTACTTCTCTTTGGCTGGGTCACAACTGCATACCAAGCTTTCCTCTTCCCAGCATTCTCCTGTTCTTGCCACCCTGCCTCTACTTCCTGTCTGGTTGTCCTGCCCATACTTCCTGCCTGGCTACTGGCCAATCAACATTTTATTAAAACACAATTGACAGGGTACAAACCATTGTCCCACAGCACATGGAGCTTGCAAAGCAGTGCACTTTGGAGACGAGATCCTCCTCGGTAGGGTTGGCTTGCCTGGAATCCCTGATCCTTCCACCTGCACTTTCCCAGGGTTAGAACCACTTCCTGTGTTTTCTTTTTTTAAGGATCAGCTGGAATACAATGCTGCTCTGTCTTCTCTGGAGGTCATTTGATACACCTCTGGGGCGCCCTCTGCAGTACAGAGTCACTCGGCAAATGGAGAACTGAATTAAGAGTTAAGGAATATCGCTTAATTTCATAGCTATTTTAATAGACAAAGGACAATAAGGCTGGCCTGCTGTGGGTGAGAGTGTCTGTCTTAGGGTTTCTATTACGGTGTTAAACACCAGAATTAAAGGCATTTCGGGAGAAAAGGATTTCCTTCAGCTTGCAACTATTAGGTCACACTCTGTCATTGAGAGAAGGGAAGGAACTCAAGGGAGGAACCTGGAGGCAGGAACTGCTTGTTCTCTGAATCTTTCCCAGACTGAGTTCTTATACATCTAAGGACCACATATCCAGGGACGCCAGCATCTACAGTGGGCTGGTCTTTCCCACATCAATCATTAATTAATACAGTGCCCTACAGTCATGCCCACAGACAAGTCTGGTGTGAGTATTTTCTCAAATGAGTTTCTTTGTTCCCAGATAACGCTAGCTTGTGTGAAACTGGCAAAACTATCCAGCACATTGTCTTCGAATGGCTAGAACGACGAGTATATGTTCACAATAGTTAAGTAATGGTTTTGGACAGGTAGGAACATGCAACATTAGGAAACTTAGAAGCAAGTGTCACCGAGTTTAAATCTTGATCTTAGTGAAATTTTAGGATATTAGTTATGTTAGGACAGGGCAATATTTCATAGATTTTACAGTAGATGGAGGGAACTTAGCATTAGTGAAGGGACAGCCAATTCATAAAAGATCATTTTAAATGCCAAGACAAGTTAGAGACAGCCTAAGCATGAATAGCAAACCTGATAAGCAGTCTGTGGATGACAGATTCTGCTAGGAAAAGCCATTTTCTCCTTTTCCTGGTGTCAGAGTCAATCTCAGATTCCAGACATGGTAGGTACATACGAGCTGTACCACTCAACAGCATCCCCGCCGTTAACCCTTAGGCTCTTCATGATCAGGCAGGAACTGAGCCAGAAAGGGAAGGTGGATGTTCCCTCAGAACTACTGAAGGTGTCACCATGGTGATTGCTAGGGAAAACCCATCCATGGGCCTCTTCAAAGAATATATATGCACAGCCCTGCTAGACAGCAACAAGAGCACAATCTTTTCCTTGTCTCCAGCTCAAGCAAAGGCAATTTCCGACAGAACAAAGCAGCTTGTGGTCAGTCCATGATGAAGGAGCATAAGACCTCCAGTTTACCAACAGAAACGAAAGCATGAAAGCAGGCAGATAAAATACAGGTGGGGTCGGGAAGCTTTTGGTTCCATGGTGCTTAGGCTACATGCTTTGAAAGCTGGTTTTGTATTCGTCTGTCTCTGGCACTTGTTGAAGTACCACAAGAACCTTCAAGTTTGCTCTTCAATGCCCGTAAACAATTTGGCTTGTAGAAAACACCAGCTGTCCTATTAGATTCTCTTCGGCTTGGATTCCTCGTAGTGTCTGAGTTGCCAACACTTGGTGTTCGTTTAGCAATATGATTCTTAAGCATTTGAAGGGTTTTCATGCTGTTTGATTTTGGCCTGATTGATGAAAATAATGATTAGTTACTCTTCCCCGCGTTCTGCTTAGTCAGTTGATTAATGGAGGGGGCTTGGCTACTCTATGCTTCCTTGTGTAGAAGCATTTGTGTTGAGCTGGCCTCTGCCAGCCTTTAGAAAAAGACGGAGCTTTGCACATGTAACGTGTAGGTCCTCGAAGCCTTCCAAGCTGCTGGGAGAAAAGCCCTGACTGCGTTCACATCTAGACTAAATGATACTACACAATGTGCCATGATTCTCCTTTAGAAAAGATTTAAGATTTCTTTATCTTTATTCTGCATGTTTACGCGTTTGCCTGTATGTACATTATGTGCACTAGATGCATGCCTGGTACCTACAAGGCCTCCGAGAGCAGGAATTTCACATGGTTGGGAGCTGCCGTGTGAGTCCTGGGAACTGAATCTGGACCCTCTGAAGGAGCACTCGGTGCTCTTAACTACTGAGCCATCTCTCCAGCCTGCTGCAATTTCCTAAATCAAGCTTCCTCCTTCATCTCTATTCTCAAAACCAGTCTCTGGTTAATTTCTGTTCCTTTGGGACTATTTTTAAGTATACAAGATGAAGTAGTATGGAGAATGAGGATATCTATTTTTTTTCTCCCAGTCAGATGTCAGACTTCAATTTAGGTAGCCTCATTTAGGGAGCGAGTATGGGAAATTCAGGCGTAGAAGCAGATGAGCCCTTAGCTACTTCATACAGTAGTCTCCTGCGGCTTCATTTAAATTTCAAAGGTTTTCATTTAAACATTGTAATTCATATATAAGTTTGAAGAATTACATCTGAAACCCAGCAGTTTTGGTTTCTCAGAGGCTGGTTTCACTTCGACATTTACCTGGTAGTAACTTCCTTCTTTGGTTGGTCTGTACCTCCCAGGCCACACCACAAAGCTCGTCTTATTCCTGTCTGCTTTGACTCCCAGGATGTTTGCTCTTTGGAATCCTAGTCCAGTAGGAACATGTAAAACTAAATCAGGAATGAAAGAGTCTCCCTCTTTGACAACTAAAGTTTTTAATCACCGATTAATTCTTCAATAATATTTAAAGGGACGTTGTGGCTTTAAAATCAGCGCAAGTCTGAAAACTCACTGACCTGTCTTGTGGAGCTGAGTTCAGACTGAGTCTTTAACAGAGAATGAGCAGCTTTGCAGTTACATTTTTTGAGGTCTATTGACGACTGAACCAATAGGGAAAAAAAAAGTGTGGAGGATGGTGTCTATTGACAGTTCTATTAGCCACCCACTCTGGTAAAGACTTCTGGAAACCTAGAAGTAGGCAAGGACGCAGAAGTCAAGGATAACAAAAGATTGGCTTTTAGTACAGGAGGAAGTAGGATTTCTAAGCAGGATGTTCATGCAATGGCAGTCAGTTGTGTTGACTTTCGGTTTCTCTTACACAGGTGCACATAGATCCATGTGTCATTTCTTATGGAAGTGCTCCCCTTGACTTCATGGTCAAAGTTATACAGCATCTGAACTCATAACTATGAATTGTTTGTGCCTTTGTGTTTCATTGGGAGTGTCTTAACTTTTAAAGTTTTACTAAACTGGCCTGCTCAAGTCTCTTTCCATGCAAGTATATAGTGTAATTTGAGCATATTCTCCCCCATGTGCCATTTCCTTTCCCTGTTCCCTACCCGGTGGTCTTTTTTTTATTCTGCTAGAATAGTCAGTTTCCCTTTCACTTTCATGTCAGGAAATCAAAGATTGGAAAGTATAAGCCAGTTGAATGCTCTGGTGTGTGCTGGCAAGCCCAGCACTCCAGAGTTTGAGCAAGGGAAATAGAGCATTTGAGGTCAGTCCAGGATACATAGGGAGACTCTGCCTCAAAAACTAAAAGGACAACAAAACAGGAAAACAAAAGGATAATCTCAGCTTGTAACTGTTGCTGCTTTTCTTACTACATATCTGTTAAAAGCAACTTATGGGAGGAAAACAGATTTTAGTCACTGTCCTGGGGCTTGAGTCTATCATGGCTGGGAGTCTACGGTAGAGGACCCAGTTGATCCGTGCTGGTGGGCGTCAACATCAGGGCAGTTGTTACATGGTACTGATCAGGAAGCAAACTGAGCCCAGAAGGAAGTAGTGCCAGATAGTAGCCCCCAAGTTTGCTCCCCATCCACTCATTTCTTCCAGATGGGTCCAAATTTCTAAATGTCCCACAAATAAGTACCACTAGCTAGGGACCAAGTGTTCAAGCACTTGAGCCTACAGGGGACATTTCAGACACGGATGACATATAGGGGAGATTGGAGGAAAATAATAATATTTCTATTGTGGTAGGCTACGCTAGAGAAAATCAGAAGGCGTGTTGCTGGACGTAAAAGACAGAATGCTTTTGAATGTGCTTGCAAAGTGTTGTGTTGGTTCCTAATAAAAACATTTTAAATCCTAGAAACAAAGCTGCTTTTTTATTTTTAATTTTATAATTTGTCTTTGTACACCTGCTGTAGGTTTTGTGTTTCTTCATTTCCTTGAGGCATCTGTAGTGGGTGTCTAGAAAGGAGGCAGGGTGAAAATGAGTGAACATTTTTATTTTCTATAACCGTTTTCACATACTTCCTTTTCCAAGTAGATACTGTTTTTTTTCTGTCGAGCCCTCGTTCCTTGTCTTGGAAGTGAGGAACACTCTAAGCAGCAGATTTTCTTTTAGTGAGAGAATGGCTTGCCCTGGGCTAGAGACTCAAGGACCCATTCAAAACCTCCCCTGTTGCCGCTCTTTTGTTTCCTAGCTGGAAGCCTTTGTGTAGGCCTCTCAGCTTGTAGTTCAAGTGGTGGACTTGGACACTGAATTTTAAAACCAGGCGCCTACATCAATTTTTGTTCTTTTATTTTTGAAGTTATTACTTTTGTTTATAATACTTTTGAAAGGAAGAGACTCAGAGAATTATCTGCGAGGGGTAACCATGAAGTTTCCTCTCTCCCTGGCTACCCCTACCATTTCCATTGCAAAATGAGCAGAAAGTCCAAGAGAGGCAGGTAGGTGGATGCAGCAGGTGGCAATCACTCCACAAGTCCCCAATGATTCAGAGTCAAGGCATGGCCTCCCTGTGACTATGCTTAGCTCAATAGAAATCTTAGAGCTATTTCTTTTCTAACCTTCCTTCTTGATTTTTCTTCTCAGTGGATTATTCATTAGAGTCTCTTTCTTTATAATCTAGGGTTATTTTATGTTTGGAAAAAAAATCAACATTTTCCCACATTTGTTACTTTGTAGTGAGGAGCAGCAGGCTATGTTCCTGCTGCCCAGCTCCCAGCTGCCTGGCAAGTTTATGCCCCGAAATAACAACACACAAATTGTATTCATTTAAACACTGCCTGGCCCATTAGTTTCAGCCTCTTATTGGCTAACTCTCACATCTTGATTAACCCATTTTTATCAATGTGTATAGCACCACGAGATGGTGGCTTACCAGAAAAGATTAAGCATGTCTGACCTGGTGGCTGGATCCATGGCATCTGACCCAGAGAGGAGAGGCATGGCGATTGCCTCACTTCCCTCTTCCTCCCAGCAGTTGCTAAAAGTCATCTTGGATTGTCCAGATATATTTGAATAGTGAAATTGGCTTTAATATTATTAAAAGTGTTAGTGTTGTTGGGGAACCTATGGCTAACATATATATAACATTTATAGTTTTTTCTATTAAAGTAATACATAGGCGTAGTAAAAATATTAAAATACTTTTATAAAAACATAATAGAAACTGTATCTTTACTAGGAAAAATTTTTATAGTCTCTTCAAACTATATGGTCCTTATAAGATTTTAACTTATTCCACTTAGTTTTATATCTTGATTTTTTTTTATTTTTGCCAGGGGAGGGTTTCGAGACAAGGTTTCTCTGTAGCTTTGGAGCTTGTCCTGGAACTAGCTCTTGTAGACCAGGTTGGCCTCAAACTCACAGAGATCTGCCTGCCTCTGCCTCCCAAGTGCTGGGATTAAGGGCATACGCCACCACCACCTGGCTATATCTTGATTTCTTTTAATCAAGTCAAGTGTGGAGGCACATCCTTATAAGCCTTGCCCTTGGTAAACAAAGGTCACCAGGTCATTGCAAGTTTGATGCCAGCTGGGGTTACAGAGTAAGCTCCCATCTCAAAGGAGCCAAGACAACAGCAAAACCAAAACCGTTTTATCATGAAATCTTCCCTGTAGATTTCCACAGCGTGTGAACTGGAAATGTAGTTCAGTTGTAGAGTGCTTGCCTAGCACGGGAGGCCCCGGCTTAAACCTACAGCATAGTGAAAACCAAACCAACCAGCCGACCAGCCAAAGAAAAAGGCCATTGTAAACAGATGAATAGCATTCCTCTTAGGAAGATGCATAATGTAATTAACCGCAGATCTCAGTCATCTTGATGGTTTCCATTGTCCTCCTGTCACAGTTCTGGGGAATCTTCGCATCCAGTGTTTTCAGTGTCTCCAAACATTTGCGTAGTCTATATTCCTAGAAGTGAAGTGCTGTGGCCAGGCTGTGTGTCCTGCTCTAAGTTTCTCCGCCTATCAGACAGTGGTTATGGGGCTATTGGCTTGCCCTGGGTGATTTCATTTTACAAAAAGCCTTTGAGTTCATTTTGAGAGCAAACACAGAAGCAGAATGAGTTTGCGCCTTACTGGACACACAAATAATGCCGTCTGTCGGTCATCACCCCAGACACACAGACTGAAAACTTATTTCTAAAGGTAAAATGGGTGCCGCCTATAGATTTTTTCAAAGTCAATTGGGACCAATTCAGCACATGGACATATTACAATCTTATCAGAAAAACGGGCCTCAAAACTCATTGGACACATCAAACGGAGGAAAGAGTTCTTAGCTTCGACTTGGACCCCAATGAGGGCCGGAAACCTAACATGGTGATGGGGTGGTCTCCATTAATCTCCACTAACTTGATTTTTTGTGACCCAGAAGGTCCATCAAGGGACTGACAGGCAGAAAACTCCAGATTATCCCAGGAACTTAAACTTGGCTGCCACCACTGTTGACACAGCCTACTCCCAGTGCTATCAGCCTGTCCTTCTGTCTGACAGTTTGTCTGCCTGGATGCAGTCCTGCCCTTTGCCTCTATGGTTCCACACCCTGCCTAGAAAAGCGATTAGACCATGACACTCAGCTCATTGTTGATACTCCAGCGTGGCTTGACCCTGGGACTTGACCAGTGACCAGTACCTCCAACTGAGACCTTTAATATCTAGGAGCCTCTGGCTTCCACTAAGGCCTCTTTGGAACTTCCAGAGAACTTCTGTGGCCCATTTAACCCTTCTGCAGCCACTCCGCAGCCCTCCTCCTTGCATATACAGTGAGGTGTCATGTATTATCTGAGAGGCGCCATTAGTAATTAAAATTGAAACGCTTGCCTCAGCAGCTTTCGCCAGCACCAGGACTGCTTCATCAACTGCAGCCAGCCAACAGAACTTAGGAAGCTTGTGAAATTATTGCTATTTAATAAATTCTGACATTGTAGATAGACACAAATGTGTCTTTCTGATGTAGTGTGCCAGTCATGTGTTCTCAGTGCAATGCCTGTGACTCCTGGCTACAGAACCCCAGGGACACGTCACACTTGTGATATCTGACTTCTCAGGAGTCAGTAAACAGAACTTCTCTCTTATCAACTAATTCAGCAAGTTCCACAGCAACACCCTTTTCTCTTTTCTAAATCAATTTTACTGACTTTCCATAATGTTAAGGGTAAACTGTTGATGATGTACGCTACATACTAAAGCCTATTTTCTATCAGACCGTGTGGTACTGGGTATTAACCCAGGGCGCCCATGCATGCTCCCAGTTTCTTCTGATATATTTTCTTTTCTTTTCCGTCTTGTACTGTTTGCAGGCATGTCACACCAAGCGTCTTCCAACTTGATCTCCTTATTGCCTTTTTCTTTGGAGGTTTGCTCGTCAGGGAAAGACCCTTTTACCTCAATAGCAGGTACTGAATTCTCTGTTGAAAATGGCTTTGAGGCTTCTCTTTTCTTCCTCCCAGCAAGTGAGACTTCTCATGCCAAAGAGAAATGTGACCAGAGAGATGGAAGTTAAGCAGGCCTTTGAAATGAAAACATAGATCTGAATAACAGAATGTCTTGACGGGGTTGTTTTGTCTTAGATGTCTTGTAGGAGGAGATAATTTACATTGGAGATTGTTTTGCAATCAAAGGAAGTCTTAATTAGCTGAATCAGAATGTTTACCTCAGTGTCTAGCTTGTTTCAGAGTGACAAATATGTCTAACTCCCTGTCTAGTTTTGAGACAAAGCAAACTAAAGGAAGGTTGGATGGGATATGGACAGGGTCTGTGTTTGCTGGGCTCCAGATAGACAGGGTTGTTTCTCATGATGTCTAAGTCATTAAGATGATGTTTTTTTTTTTAATTTTTAAACCTTTTTTCCTCAATGCGATGATAATTGATCATCTAAAGACATGTTTATTAGTCAAATTTTCTTTAGTGAATTGTGTTCTCTCAAATAGTCTGTGGGATTATTTACCACATTAATCAGTGCTGAGTTGCTTACATGTGAAGAACACTGGTCTTTCTCTAACACACGACAGGCTCCCTTTTAACTAGTTTGAACCAGACTATGAGTTCTTTCTCTGTGAGTCTTTTCCAACTTTCGGCGTTTTACCTTTGCCTGGTGGTTCTACCTTCTACTTGCTTGGTGTCATAGGTGCAAGAATTCTGCTGAGTCAGCTCAGTAAAGTGTCGCCCCTGAAGGCATAATCCCATCAAGTGGTTTAGCCAGACTCCCTCTTACCCCCACGGCTTTCCCGTAGGAATTTTCCATCTCCTGATATGGCAGCCTCTGTCTTACTGCCTGGCTGGCTGTGCTCTTGGCCTCTGTTGCCCTTAGCTTAGGGCTGAGCTCTCCTTTCACCATGGTACCACCCAGTTAGCAGCAACCCCTAAGAAAGTCTGCCTTTGTCTTCTCTAACAGTGTTGAGAATAATGTCGTCCTTTTCTTTAACCTATAAGAGAGATTTCCCAGTTTGCCTTATTAATTGACTGACTAATTGACCGAGACAGGGTCATGTTCTGCTATCCAAGCTGGCTTCAAACTTCTAGAGCCTCCTGAGTGATGGAAATACAGATGTGTGTCACTGTAACTTTTATTATTAAGTTTTTGTAATGATTCATCTTACTGTTTAAACCTTTCTTTTATGTTCAGAAATTTTTTATGTCTAAATGACATCATAAACCTATTTTTTTATGTGTAAGTTTTAGAAGAGCATGTTTTAATTTTATTCTATAGACTTTTCCTTGCTTAATGATATTACAAGGTTATACTTTTATCATTTTGCAAGGTTATATTTTTATCATTTTGCTTATATACGTATATTTAAGATAAAGGAAGATTTTATTCCTTGAAATATTATTAAAGACTAGAAATATAAAAAGGTTAAATGTTTTTGATTGATTAAAGAGTATCTTTTATTTGCTCTTAAATGTCATATCATCTTCTTAGGAAGTGCCAGTGGAGAATTTACATTTGGAAAGAGTGATCAGTCTTTTAAACTAAAGCTGCCTGGGTTGCAGGATGGGGGGAGGGGAGGGGAGGGGGGTGCTAAGGGAAGGCTAATGTGGGCAAGGCCCTGAGTTCGATCCCCAGCACCAAGAAAAACAAAAGACAGAACAGGAGCAATAAAGGCCTGGCTTCAGTCAAGAGCATCAGAAAAGCCCAAGAGTGATGATAGCCACAATAACTATGATAAAGCCTTTTGATATTCAAGTTTAGGTCACTTTCTTATGCAAACACCAAGTCATTTCTTGTCATCAAGAGCAAAGAATTTTTATTAAACCCTTTTTGTAGAAAAAGGCAGAGTTCGCTTGCCTGCTCGGCTTACTCTGAAGGCCTTGCTCTGAGTATAGGGGGTTTTAACTCATTTCACTGCAGCAGTGATAAAAACACCTAACATAAACCATGTAAATAAGGATGGGTTTCCTTTGCCTGGCATTTTGAGGGTCCAGTCTGTCATGGCCGGGCAGGTGTGACAGTAAGAGTGGGAAGCAGTTGGTCGTAGTGCATCTGCTGTCAAGAAGCAGGCAGTGAGGACCCAGGGCCTCAGCTGTCACTCAGTCTGTCACCCCAAGCCACTGCGGGGTACCGTCCACATCTAGGACTGGTTTACCCTCCATCAACCCAGTGTAGAAACTCCATCACTAATCTCTGTTAGTGATTCTGAATCCTAGCAAGCTGACAGTCAAAACCAAGTACTTGAGAGATGGCTCAGTGGGTGAGAGCACTGACCGTTCTTCCAGGGGATCTGGGTTCAATTCCCAGCACCCACAAGGCAGCTCCCACCTATCTGTAACTCCAAGATCTGACAGCCTTCCACAGACATACATGCAGGCAAACAGCTAACCATTGCCTTCGAGGGTCTGAAATGATAGGTCTCATCATTTGAAATGATCGATCTTATTCTGCATCTGTTATGCGTGAGTGATTAAAGGTGAGCCTTGCATGACTGATGAGCTTAGACTATGTTGTCAGATTGTTTGCCTTTTAGGTCTTATTGATTTTTTTAAATATTGAATCATTTGCTTGTCAAAAACTATAACCATTCGAGATTGGAAACACTAGTCAAATTCATAGCAATGCTTAAACAATTCCTCTGGTCACTCCAGGATAGACACAATATTTTCCCAATTTATTTCCCTCTCAAATATGTATGAAGTTACACCCTGTCCCTGTTGAGGGGCAGCTACCCCCTGGCATGGAATTACCTTCAAGTCTGCAGGGAGAGGCCCATGCTAAAGGCTTTGGTTCTCAGTTCCACACTAAAAACTGAAGAATCTTTTCTAAAAAAATGAAATTAGTTTTCTTAAAGAAAGGAGAATGATTCTGTGTTTTAATAATGTTGTTTTATCACATGCTTTAATGCTTTTGTGGCTCTAAAGTCCTTGAATGCTAACATTCATTTCTGTTTCTGGTGGGTCTTTTCATCTGGAGTTCCTGGTATTAGCAAGCCTTAGGAGGAATCCACATATTAGTCCTGACTGGCTTCTGGCTGAGAAACCAAACGGCACTAATGTCAAATGACGGGCTTGCTGCAGACAGAGTGCATCCAGATAAATGAAACCTCCCAAGGTACATTATACCACTCTTTGCTTTCTGTCTTTAAAGTACACACTGTACCTTCTGACTTTTCTGCCATAGGCAAGAAGCGAGGTAGGGTAAAAGCGTAGATTTATACAGAAAAAAAAAGCCCACATCTCAAATATAAAAGAGGATTGGAGGGACTGGAACCACACGTCAGACACAGACACCACTGCCCTTCAGTTTTGTCTTCCTGGAGTTATGCTCCGTTTAAACACCTTCTCAGTGTTAACAGGCATGGCGGTACATTGATTCCTTCATTAAAAAGGGTGCTTTCTCATGGCGTGGAGCTCAGTTTGTAGGGATGAGAGCTCAGACCTGGTTTTAACAGGAAAATGTATGAAAGCGTTTCATAATTAAACAACAGAGGGAAGATTTCGACAGTCTAGGAGATAAACACTGCATATGGATCTTTCTAGGTTTTTTAAAAAAATATAGCAATTCTTATTTTTATTTTCATTCCCATGGCAACACACTAAAGGAGTCTAGACAAGTCCCTGAAATTAAAATATAACCTTTTCTTAGCTGCTTCAAAGAATTTAACTCTTGCTGTACCGTAACACAATAATTCTTTTTTACTACTGAAGCGTTTACTGCAGAAGTTTTGAAGGATTTAAAAATGTCTAATTATGAAAACAAACATGGGAAATAACTTATGATTCCCAACACACAGATCACAGTTCATCTCTCTGCTGTTTCTTGGTCTTTTCTTTTTTTTTTTTTTTTTTTTGCTCTTTTTTTTTTTTTTTTTATAGATATTTTTTATTTCTTATTAAAAAAACAAATTTCCACCTCCTCCCAGCCTCCCCTTTCCCTCCCCCTCCTCCCACTCTTCTCCCTCTCCTCCCACTCTTCTCCCCCTCCTCCCACCCCTCTCCCCTTCCCCCCACTCCTCTCCCCCTCTCTCTCCAGTCCAAAGAGCAGTCAGGGTTCCCTGCCCTGTGGTAAGTCCTAGGTCCTCCCCCCTCCGTCCATATCTAGGAAGGTGAACATCCAGACTGGCTAGGCTCCCACCAAGCCAGCAGATTGCGTAGGATCAAAACTGCGTGCCATTGTCCTTGGCGTCTCATCAGCCCTCATTGTTCGTCATGATCAGAGAGTTCAGTTTTATCCCATGCTTTTTTTGGTAATAGTCCAGCTGGCCTTGGTGAGCTCCCAGTAGATCAGCTCCACCGTCTCAGTGGGTGGGTGCACCCCTCGTGGTCCCGACTTCTTTGCTCATGTTCTCCCTCCTTCTGCTCCTCATTGGGACCTTGGGAGCTCAGTCCAGTGCTCCAGTGTGGGTCTCTGTCTCTATCTCCATCCCTCGCCAGATGAAAGTTCTAAGATGATATGCAAGATATTTTCTTTATTGTGCGCAAATGTGGTTAAAACTCCAGAGACAGCCCGCAGCTTCTAGTGTTCTAGAATGCAGTGCTTCTTTTGCAGGTGGTAACTGATGTTTACCTACAACATGAAGGGTACAGAACCAAGGCCAGGCATGACTAAGGTCAAAAAAAAACCTCAGACTCTTGGAGTCTGAAAACTAGGGCCACGAAATTCCTCGTGGTTATTCCATGTCAGTTGTTATGTGAACGATTGTATACATCCATGCCCCCAAAATGTTTGCTCAGCAAATGTCAAATTTTAGTGTGTAAAACCCCCAAAAGTTAAAAACAAAAAGATCATTGTCTTTACCCTTTTTTCCTTGGTTTGTTATTTTGAACAGAGCACAAAGGAGATTTAAACAGGGTACTACAGCACACACACACATACATAAAAACCATATGAAACAGCAATAAGAAAAAAGTAGGAGAGTCTGGAACAGGCTGGGTGGCCGTGAGACTCTTGTAGTCTGAGTTCTGTAAGGGGAGAGGGCAGGAAAGGGAAGGGGGCACAGGAAATCTCAAACTTAAGGCAGATTCTAGGAAATTCCAGCAGCAAAGTCTCTGCTGGTCAATCTTCATTGTCAGCTAGACTATGTTTAGAATTACTTAGGAGCCACACCTTTGGGTGAACTTGTGTTTCCAAAGATGCTGAACTAAAGGGAGAAGACCCATCCTAGTTATGCATGGCACCATCACATGGACTGGGACCCCAGGCTGAATAAAAAGGCTTAAGGTGAAATACATGCAGGATCTGAAGAGAAAAAAAGGAGAGGAGATGGGGGATGGGAACATGAGGGAGAGGGTTGGTCGGACAGAGGTGGAAGGTAATGAAAGAGATACCTTGATATGGGGCTATTTTGGGATTAGAGAGAAACCTAGTGCCAGAGAAACTCCCAGGAATCTACAAGGATGACCCCAGCTAATACTCCTAGCAATAGTGGAGAGGGGTCCCACAGCTAAGCACTGGCCAAGCCCCTGGAGTCCAGTTGAACCAAGAAAGAGGAGAGATTGTATGAGTAAAGGGTTCAAGACCTTGATGGGAAAACCCACAAAGACAGCTGACCTGAGGTAATGGGAGCTCATGGACTCTGGACCAATAGTCAGGGAACCTGCATGGGACCTACCTAGGGCCTCTGCATGTGAGTCTGTTTGTGGTACCCCTAGCAAGTGGGATCAGAACCTGTCCCTGGAACAGGAGCTGGCTTTTTGGAACCTATTCCCCAGGCAGGAATGCCTTGCCCAGCCTTGATGTAGTGGGAGGAGATTGGTTCTGCCTTGTCATGATAGGACATGATTTTTGATTCCCATGGGAGGCCTGCCTCTTTCTGAAGTGGAGGGGGGAGTAGATGGGGATAATGATAAACAAGAGATGGAGGAAAAAAACCTGAAGGGAGGAGGGAAGGGAAACTGTGGTTGGTATGTAAAATAAATTTAAAAAAAAATCAATGGAAGAAAAAGCAAAAAAAAAAAAAAATGGCTTAAGGCCACTGAGCACCTGAGTGAGCATGTGTGCGTGTGTGCACGTGCGTGTCTCTGCATCCTGACTGTGTATGCAGTGTGACTAGTCACTATAGAAAAGTATACCTGCTGTCATACTTTTCTTCTATGAAGCATGTACCCTCAAACTGTGAACCCCAACTAACCCTTTAACCCGAAACATGCTTTTTATTGGCTATGTTGTCACAGCACTAAAAACGACATCAGAGTCTTCCATTCCAGGAGCCCCACGTCTTGCAGAGTCACTAACTGAGAGCAGCCAGGCTGGGCTTGCCATGCTGGAAAGACAGGGCAGGTTCACAGCATTGCTCCACTTGGCTCATCACATTTCAGCGGCGTGTGTATCGCAGAGTGATGTAGAAACCTGCCTTTTCACCTCTTTCTTTTAGGAAAGTTTAAGTTGGTACCACCACATGCCCCTTCTTCCTACCTTGCAGCTCAGCATACTAAGTGACTGTTCAAATCTTCTCACTTTTTCTTGGCATGTACTTAATTTATTTACTATTATTGGTGTGTGTGTGCGTGTGTGTGTGTGTGTGTGTGTGTGTGTGTATGTGTGTGTACTGTAATCTTGCACATACATTCCCACCTTGGCACATATGAGAAGGTCAAATTGCACATACATTCCCACCTTGGCACATATGATAAGGTCAAAGGACAACTTTGGGCAGCTGGTTCTTTCCTTTTAACTTTTACGTGAGTCCCAGAGATTTAACTCATGTATTTACATTTTCTCCGCAAAAGCTTTTACCCGCCATCCTACCAGCCTCTCTTGGACTTTTTTCTTAATCAGTTTTCAAATGAGTTCACTCTTATTCATCCCTACCACATCATGCCAGTCTCCGAAGGGTCTGACATGGACCGTTAGCATGCTGCTTTGACTGGTCTTGCTTCCTGTAATTTCGGACATCTCAAGGACTTACTCCACACTCTGACGTCCTGTTTCTAAGGTCTCATTCACTCTCTTGTTTAGAGACTTTAGAGGGTTATCAATTACTTTCAGGACAAATTCAGAATTCCCTAATCAAGGCAGCAAATGTCTTCCCAGCCCTCGTCCTCACCACTCCATACCTGTCAGAATCTCTGGGCTTTCATTATGCCCCAGAACAGCATGGTCTTCCCCATGTCTCCAGTTTTAGACAGCTTTCTTCTCTGAGGAATGGAAATTCATTACCCACTCATGCAAGAATGAAGAAATATTTGTTTATTGTTCCATTTACTTCAGAAACTTTTTACAGTTACAATGGAATGTAATTTACACAATAATTTTCACCCATTTCAAATGTTCAATTTACTACATTTTCATTTTGCTAAAAAGCTTTCATTAATTAATAGCTATTCTCTGTTCATGCGCTCCTCCCCCCAGATTTTCACAACAATAAATACACTTTCTGTCTACATGGATTTGCATCTTTGATTGGCTCATATAAATCATGAAGCAAGTGACCTCTTGTTGCTTTTTCCCATTGGCATAATGTTTTCCAGGTTCATCCATTTTGTGGTACGTCAGTATTCTATGTTGTCATATCAGTGTTCCATTTACTATAAAAGCGCTCTATTGAATAGACATACCACATTTGTTATTCATTCATCAATTGCTGCACATATGGATTGGTCCTTTCCAACTAGGGGTATTACGAATCTTCACATTCCGGATTCTGTGCAGACATATTTACATTTTCTTTTGTGCAGCTTGGGTTGCTATGTCACATGGTAACTCTACGAATAACATTTTGAGGAACCATCATTTGTTCCTGTCATCCTTGTGAGTGGGAAGTAATACCTACTTGCTTTAAATTGCATTTCTCTGATAACTTAGTAGTATTTATGAAGTAAAACTCAGTATGGTGTCATAGGATGAATCTTCAGTCTCCACACTCAAAGACTATGAGATCAAGACCATCCTGGTCTTGTGAGAATCTGCTTAAAAGTAAATAGACAAACAAACAACAAAGATACCACCTCTTCTCTTGCTCTGTCTTTGATTCTACTTGTTCTTTTACTTTTCAGATTTCCAATATTGTTCCATGTTACGGGAGGTCCTCCCACTCCTCCAGCCTATCGCCGCTGAGATACCAGCCCCTTGGGGTGTGGTCTCTCTCCCTTATTTTTAAGCCTTCTCAAGTTTTTTGTGGACTCAGTTAGCCCCACGTCTGGGCGCCAAATGAAGGCGTAAGTCACAAACAATGCCACACCAATTTGGGATTATGATTAATAGGGTGATATTTATTTAAAGGGGAAAAAACTTACAGATCACTGTCAGCCCTCTGCGTAACCAGGAAGGAAGTCAAGTCACCGGCGGAGCAGGAAGTGAAGAGAGAGAGGAGAGGGAAGTGGCCGCTTTTTTAAAGGGAGAGAGACCACACCCCAAGGGGCTGGTATCTCAGCTGCGATAGGCTGGAGGAGTGGGAGGACCTCCCGTAACAGTTCCATACATATAAATATTACTCCATATATTATATAGTTGGTCACCATTTATTGGTTTGAGCTGTGTGTTTGTGTGTGCATGCACATGCCTGTGCATGAGCATGAATGTGTATATATGGGTGCTAATGTAAGTCAGAGGTTAACTTTATATGTTGTCATTTTGAAATTTATCTCTACTTTATATTCTTTGAGAAAGGTTCTCACGTTTAGCCAGACCTTATTCATTCATGCATACTGACTGCCTAGTAAGGTACCAGGCATCCTTGCGCCTTTGCCTCCCCAGCACTGCGATTTCAGACATACATTATATGTGGGTTCGAGACATCCTAACTTGACATCCTCAAGCTTTGTGGCAAGAGCTTTAATGACTGAACCATCTCCCCTACATCATAAGTCAAACTTTTGAGGGTGGAGTTGACAATATGTTTATTCTTGTCTTTTATTTAGCTTTCTTGTCTCTGATAACAGACTACTTCCCAACCGAATGGAATATACTTTAATTTTACCCTTTGTTCCTTTTGGTAGGAAGTTTCCTCATCACAAATGAGATTTGAATATAGAGGTAAACATGTATGGGACAGGTATAGACTGCATACACATACACACTGTATACACCATATCATATATACACTAATGCTTGTGTGTATGTGAATAGAGAGAGAGGTTACTAACAGTACTCTGTTTTCTTATTTTGAAGAGAAATTAGTTTGGAGGGCAAAAAAACAAAGACAAATCTGCTAAACTTCATAAAAATGATTTCTAGAAAAAGAACAGAAAATGATGTGCCTTTCCCCTCTATGTTTCTTCTCTCTTGCCTTCCTTGCTTCGGAAACATGTCTTGGCTTCTTGTTCTTTGCTGGGTATGGTTTAAAGCAATGTGGATAACAAAGAGAGGCAAAAGTGAAGTAGGTAAGAGCTCTCAGCACAACTGAAAACAGGAGTTGGGAAGGAGAGACATGAAGAGTGGAGTAGAGAAGACAAGAGAAGTGCAGGACAATGCCACAGCCAGATGGACCCACTGGAAAGTCAACCAGAGAACCATTCTGCTGTAAAGAGGGGTGAAGTGGGTGTTGTTTCAATTGAACTATGCTGTAATAATAAACATTGCATTATGCTATTTTAGTATTTAGTTGGGAAGTTGTTGTTTTCATCTTGAGGCACACTTTACATAAAATGAAATTCACCCTTTCAGTGGAGTTATGAGACATTTTCAATGTAATTATCACTAGAGCCAAGATTCATAGCTCTGTCATTGTTCTCCCCAATAGCTTCTGCTGTTCCTGGCACCTGTTTTCTTACATGGTCTGTTCCTGACCATTACTGATTTGTTGTATTTTACCAAGAATTACAAGGTGTCTGTAGCCTGGTCTCATTTACTCAGGGTGATATTTTGAGAGGAAACATTTTGTGCTACAGGTCAACAGTTCATTCCTTTTTATGCTGTTCAGATGCACTATAGCTTGTTTACCAACCTATCAGTGGGAGGACACTGCAATTTTGGAAATCCAGAATAACCATTGTTGTGCCTTGATTGAATATGTCTTCCACAGGCTCAGATATTTGAATAGTTGGCCCCCAGATCCCTGGCACTGTTTTTGGCAAGTTTAGGTGGCCTCACTGGAGGAAGTATGCAGTTGTAGTGGGCTTCCAGAAGTGCAGGCCTCATCCAAAGAGAGCCCCAGTTTGCTCTCTTTGATTCCTGCTTGCAGTTAGATATGTGAGCCATCACGTCCCAGCAGCCAGCTCCAGCTGCCATGTCTGCCACCTGCTGCCACGCTGTCCCACCATCACAAACTCTCACCTTTTGGCACTATATACCAAAATAAACCCTTTCTTCTGTGAATTGGTCCCGGCATTTTATCACATGGTAGGAAAGAAACTAATATGTCCATCAGTAGATTTCTATATGAACATGGTTATACTTTCTCATCCATGAGTATTTTGGAGCGAGGTTTTGAGTCTCCTCACAATGTAATTATAGAAAATGTCTGAGTGAGTTCTTTTCCAAAGGGGCATTACCAACTTGATTCCTATTAGCAATGAAGGGGATGTCCAGGCTCCACCCTGAAGGCTTCAGAGAGCAGCAATGCTTGCTGTCTTCCAGGCCACTCTTAGGGAGGGCTGCACTGCTGCCAGCTCTGCTTCCTTAAATTTTCAGTGAAGGATAACATTCCTGCACATCCCATGTGCTGGTGGCTGTGGGAAAAGACAAGGAATATGAAAATGCCAGGAAGCACAACCGGATCCTCTGTTGTTAGGGACCGCTCACTCATTCCCAGCCATTCAGACCTGAAATAATCACACAGAAAGTATGTTATTTGCCATACTGTTTGGCCAATAGCTTAATCATATTTCTGGCTTACTCTTATATCTTAAATTAACCCATTTCTATTAATCTGTGTATCACCATGTGGCTGTGGCTTACTGGCAAGATTCTGGTATGTCTGTCCCTGGCAGCAGCTACCATGGCATCTCTCTAACTCCACCTTCTTTTTCCCAGCATTCAGGTTAGCTTTCCCCACCTAGCTCTGTTCTGCCTTGCTGAAGCAGTTTCTTTATTAATCAGTGGTAATCACGGCATACAGAGGGGGAATCCCATATCAATCCTTCATCTTTCTATGTATGCCCACGTGGCAGCTGGGCAGGGCTGGGAGGAGTATGGAGACCCAAAGACTCCAGATGGACTGATAAAATAATAAACTGTGACTCAGATTTGAATATGGCAGAGACAAGATCTGGATGAAGGATAGTGAGACTAAGTAGACTACGCAGGACTGGAGTACCCTACCCAGGGTACAGAGGATCAAACCCAGGGTACAGAGGATCAAACTCTTGAATATTGATGTGGAAGATAGTCCAGAGCTAGACACACAACTTTGGGGTGGGGGTGTGAGGGTGACTTTAATTACACATATACAAAAAGCTATGCAATCACGGAAAATTTCTGTACAATTTCACTCCTACAACGATCTCAAGCCCAGTTGAATGAATAAACACATGACTGAAGGGGCCTTAGCTATCAGCAGCATTTTCACAGAACTTCAATCTAATTAGGACTTCAGGGATTTGAAACTCCTCAGGAATGTAAATATGATCTTGTGATTGCAGTGAGCGTCTCGGTGTCTTAACTGATGGCATCAGCTTTAGTGTTGAAGGCATGCTAATTGGTAGAGCAGATAAAGTAATTCCAAGGTTCTCAAGTAGCATCTTTCAACCCTGGCTGCATATGCCAATCACCTGGGAATATTTGAAAAGATCCTTAGGTCTGTACTCCACCCTAGAAATATTGGCCTGCCTGGTCCAGGATGTTGGGATTTTTTTAAGACTTCCCCAGATTAAGTGAGTATACACCAGGATAATTTTTTGAACTTTGGTTTTGGCGCTGAGGGTTGAATCCAGGACCTCTTGTGTGTTAGGCTTCTGTTATATCACCAGGCTATGACCCTTTCTCCCTAAATCCAATATCTTATTATATAAAAATATAATAAACATAGTGTAATTGTTCCTTAGTTGTTTTAGGTGTAGAGTGCTGAGTTCATTGATATTAACTATGCTTACGTAATTGATTATTATGAATTGTTTCATACTTGTCACCACTATCCATCTATATCAGTCACTTTCTGTTGCTGCGGTTAAACATCATGACCAAAAGGGACTTACAGAAGAGAAAACTTCCTGAAACTATGTATGGTTCCAGAAGGAGAGTCCATAATGGCAGGGAGGCATGGCAACAGGCAGCCAGAGCATGAGGCTCAGGGAGCACATCTTCAGTCACAAACACGAAGCAGAGCATGAACCAGACATGGGACAAGGCCAGACGAACTCATAACCTGCCGCCAGTTCTGTGCTTCCTCCAGCAAGGCTGCACTGCCTTCCCAACAGCACCCCCCTCTGAAGACCAGGTGTTCAAACCCATGAGTCTGTGGGGAGTATTCTCATTCAAACCATCACACCATCTCTAGAACTGATTCCACAACTGAAATTTCATAGCCATTTAGCACCTGCCTCTTCCCCTTGCCCAACTCCCTGTGACCACCACCCTTCTCAGTTTCTGCGAATTTGCCTGGATTTGGTGTCTAAAGCAGAGTTTCTATTGTTTGCATATGTTTTGTATATTCTGTTCTTCTACGGATCAACATTTGGGTTCCTTATATCTGGTGTCTATTCTGAATAAAAACTGTTACAAGCACTGGTCTACATACACTTTTGCAACCCTCTATTTTCATTATTTTTGGAGTGTGTATTTAAAGAAATTGCTAGATTTTGAGATAATTCTATGTTCAATTTTTTTCTATTTTACCTTTTAATTAGTTGAAACATTTTGACAATTTCAAACTTGTGCACAACACATTGGGATCACATTCACTGTACTGCCTTCTCTTATTCTCCCTATGTCAGTGTTTTGAGGAAACACCATACTTCTGCATAGAGACAGCCTGTCTCAGCCTCGTTTCTGTTCCAACAAAATGCCATGACCAAAATCAACCAAAAAGAAAAAGGCTTATTCAGACAGGAACTCATCATATCACAGAGTCAAAAGCAAAGACAGTATAATCATCTTTGCTTGCATGCTGCATGTGTATCTCAGCTGGATTCCTTTACTATTATACAGTTCAGGGTCTAGCCCACGTAATAAACAATTTTGCCCACATCCAGAATATGTCTTCCTCTTACTTCAGTGAATACTCAAGACAATTTCCCAACAGACATGTCTACAGGCCAATTTGATCGAGACAATCCTTGATTGAGACTTCGGTCTGGGATGATTCTAGGTATTGTTAACTTGACAGTTGAAACTAAGCAGCATGTATTAATCAATTTTTGTTTTCTGTTATTTATTTTGATAGCAATCTCTCCAATGGGCATGAGGTGTTATTTCACTATGGTTTTGATTTTTATTACCTCAGTTATTAGTGATGTTAAGTATTAATTCATGGGCTTATTGGTATCTATTTATCTTCTTTGGAGAGATACTTACTCAAGTCATTTGCCTATGTTCTAATGAGGTTGTTTGTTTTTGAATGTGAGTATTATAAATGCTTCTTTAAAGCTATAATTCTCAGTTTTTGACATCAATACTGGACTGTAGTTTGATGTTCTTCATTACTGCCTTCTGCAAGCTGAATTGTTCCATGGTTTCTGTCTGTAAATATGACATTGGCTTTTTGGCTATGGTCAGAGCTCATTCAGGATCTGAATTTATCTGTTAAGTGACTGGGTGAGAAAGCTCATGGTGGCCTCACCCACACCTGTGCTGGAATCGGGGGTGGGAAGCTTGATGGGTATGTCTGGAAGACTCGGAGCATGCTCTACACATGTGATCATTCCCCATTATGTGTTCTAACTATGATTCCACATGGCCATTGACTTTCAAGAGACCAGCCGTGAAAGCATTGAAGTTTTTCAAGATCTAGATCTAAAATTCAAGGAGTATTAAAGAGGTCACAGAGTCAGGCCCATTTCAAGTGGAAGAGAAATAGACTCACTCTTCTCCATCCTGTTTCTTTTTAAATACTTTCAAAATTTAAAAACTTTAAAATCTACTCCCCCCTCTTGTGCGTTCTTGTATACATGTGTGTGCAAATACTTGCGAAGAATATTGGATTCCTTGGAGCTGAAGTTCTAGGCGGTTGTGAGCTGCCTGACATGGTCACTGGACTCAAACTCAAATCCTCAAGATCAGTACACAGTGAACTGTTGCATTGCCTCCCTATCCCAGAGGCTGACTTTTAATAAACGAAGAGGGCACTGGTGGAAGGGGCGGGGCGGGGAAATAAAAGGCAATTGCTGTGATCTGGTGGCACAATCGGCCATATCAGGTGACTATGTCTAAGAGCATGGCTGCTCGGCTGTAAAAGTCATGGTATGAAAACTCAACCCTCCTATGCTCTATAGTAGATATTTGTCTCCTCCGCATCACCCACTCTAGTTCTTAACACAGTCTATAGGAAAACCTGTGATAGAGACGTGTGGAATTACGACAACCAATCTGTAAACATGGAAGCATGGTTCTTGTCTGATGTGGCTATAATAGTCTTTATAACTACATTTTCTTTTATGGAAGAAGCTAGCTGGCTAGTTTCTGACCCAGTTAAAGCTGGACAAGCGTTCATTTTGAGTTGTTTCTAGTAACGTATCTACAGCATTCACTGGTAGGTCCTGTGGCCCACAAAACATGTTTATGAGACAGCTGCCTAGCGTAGGTGCATGTTGGCTGAGAAACAACACACAAAGCAAGCTTGTGTCCATGGAGGTTCTCCCTCCTTACCTCTACTTTACAAGAGACAGTTTAGTGAGGAGATATTGAAAGCTGCTAAGTTAAAACCTTGTCTTCACCGCCAAGAGTGATGTAAGCTTGGTCAGGTCATCGGGTGCGCCCTGAGCTTCAGTGTCCTTCTGCGTAAATATGAAATACTTGTCTCAGTGTTGTGAAAGCTAAGCTAAACCTGCATGACAGCTCAATGTTGCCTTAACTTCCAGCATAAGATAGGCCCCATCACCCAGAGCAGAAGAGCCAAACGCAAGCGTCCTGTTGATACAGTGAGCCCAAAGCACTTGTAGGTTGTGTCTAAAGCAACCCCAGGGAGGTTTTCTATTTGTTCTCAGATACTAATTTAATTGTGGCTAAAAATGTTGCTTAAAAATAAGTCAGACTGGCCGGGCGATGGTGGCGCATGCCTTTAATCCCAGCACTCGGGAGGCAGAGGTAGGCGGATCTCTGTGAGTTCGAGACCAGCCTGGTCTACAGAGCTAGTTCCAGGACAGGCTCCAAAGCCACAGAGAAACCCTGTCTCGAAAAACCAAAAAAAAAAAAAAAGAAAAAAAATAAGTCAGATTTAAGGTTGGGTGGTAGTGACACACAGCCTTAATTCCAGAACTCAAGAGGCAGAGGCAAGCAGATCTCTGTGAGTTGAGGCCAGCCTGGTCTTAAAGATCTAGTTCCAGAACAGTCACCAAAGCTACACAGAGAAATCCTGTCTTAAAAAACTTTTTTTTTAAAAAAAAAGATTTGGAATGGAGTAGCTCAATTTATAAATTTTATCTTGCCTTTTGTCATTTATAGTGTGTGTGTGTGTGTGTGTGTGTGTAGTGGCTCAATCTCATTAGGTCCTTTTAGTGTCTCTGCTGTGTCTGCACCAGGCCCTTAGTAATATTTGGTGAAATATACTAGCTTACAGCATAAATACAGCATAATTTTTTAAAAAAGTTTTCCATCATCCTTAGGTAGTGACATTTTATTTTGGATTGAAATCTGTCACGTGTGGTAGCACTAACCCCTAGCGCCTCAGGTTACGTTTAAGGAGACAGTACCCCCTCCTTGCCAAGAACTGGGGTTTACTGGGGGAATTGGGGCCACAGGCAACTCCTGCTGCCTTGGGGGAAGGACTGGTCTGTACTTGAGTGGGCAGGAAGGGTTTCCCCAACCTGTTCTACTCGAAAGTGTGGAGCTCAGACCCACCTTGCTCAAAGCCTTTGGGCGTGAACAGTACAGGAAGGCTTGTATTTATGCTCAATACGGCCCCGGAAGGGAGCATCTTTAGTGTTTCTCAAAGTCCTCTAGGTGCGATCAATACCAGTCCTTGCCCAGTGTGGTCATTGACTCTGTGAAGTTTATTGTATCCCTTGGGACACTTCAGAAAGGTCGAGCCCAGCCCCAGACCAGTGACTGCAGTTAGGAGGAAGCATGCTGGGAGGCTCTGAACCGGAAGACACAGTCCTTGTGGAGGTAATCAACTTAAAATGAGGCTATGAGTGTGAGCCTTGACCTAATTTGATTTTCCTTTTCATAAACTTATTTGTACATAGGGGAGTAAAATTTTAGTGAGGAGACAGGGAGAAAATACAGCTATCCACAAGCCAAGGAGGGAGGCCTGGAAGTATTCCTACAGCCCCTCAGGCCTCAGAATAACAAATGAGGCCAAGCAGCCTTGGTTTTGCATGCCCTGCCTTCATATGTAAGAGACAACATATTCTTGTTGTGTATGTCTCTATCCTATGCTTTGCTGTAGAGATCCTACGGAAGGAATACCACAGGTTTTAAGAAACCCCGACAGGCACCTGCCCAACCTGCTTTTACATATAGGGTGGAGTTGCTGATTGTCCCCAAGTGAACCTGGTAATAATTACAGAAACATATTTTGCAATCTTCTTGCGCAGCCTCTGTGCAGACTTTTCTTTGATGTCCTAATTCAATATGTGTCAGAAGGAGAGATGGCAGATTCTCTCAAGTCACAGGGTTCTCATTTATGAGAGAAGACGGAGACCCAGTTTTGAATCTCATTTCTAATTTGGATTTCATTCCTTTCTCCAGGAATCCTCTACAAGCGCAGGAAGAGTTTTGCTGGCAAGTTGTCAGAGGGAGCTTTTATTGGGAGCAAACAGCCCTGGATGAGCTGGCATGGGTGTGGGAATTCTGCAGCTGTGTGGTCTGCGGGGCGGTAAAGGTGGTGAAAGACACCCTTTCTCACACGCTGCCTGAACAAAGGTTTGCTACCCAGGTGGTACAAAAGTAAATATGGACGTTAGGACATCATAATGTGGTTCCCAGTCTAGAACACTCTGAGCCAAAACACAAGGTCCACAGTTGTGTGTTTTGTGGAGATCTTAGTGCTTGAAACACATGGATCTCTTTCTTTTGGCAGCAAATAGCTATTAAGTGCCCTGGAAATTTATATGTGAGCCAAGTAAGGACATGTTGCCTGCGATGAGTAAACATGAAAACCCCCCCGAGGCTAATTTCATTATCAAATGCATAGTCTAATTACTGTCTACTCATGTTTAAAGACATGGACAGTATATGTTGTGTGCGTGTCTGTGATTGTGACATTTTACAAGGTTTTAGAGAAATAAAACTGTGGGAAATTCAAAGCTTGTAGAATCCCAGAACAAATTGCTAAATTCTTCTTGCCTGGGCTTGCTCAGTCACTAGGCTTTAAGAAGGAAAGACGCGCTGTTATCTATGTCTTTTCTCCTATATAAAACAGGGGAACAGCTATATTCACAAAGTATGCAAAGCGTGTGGTAAGGATATTGGAGACACTCACTTGATTGTGGCTCTGGAATCTGCCCTAACTCTGAGGAAAACTGATGGGGGTCAGGGAGCAGCCAACAGCATCAGCAAATGAAGAGCCTCATGTCTGTGGACAGAGCTGGACTGTAGACATGGCTGAGCGTTAGATTCAGGCAGGGCGTTTGCACACTGCCTGTGCTTTACCAAAGAAAGATCTTTGCTGAGGCCAAGGCAATGAGAGACCCATCTCTCACCCCTATTGCTTGGGGTGAGGGGATAAACTGAGTTAGAAATGGCCATCTTCGGAAGCTGCAACTGGTAATAGGTGATGATTATGTTTTCTAGGAAGTTGTAAGGCATGAGTTGGTGGGTTCAGGAGCATGCTAAGTCGGTGAGAAAAAGTCACTGTTGTGCTCTGTGGATAGCTAACTTTCGCTCATCTTTGTGCACACTGGATGCGTATATGGAATGGTGTGTTTGTTAGGCTTAGTTATAGAAGGGAGAAAAGCAGTTGTTTTTATTTTTAAATATTAAAGAATGCTTCCAAAGTCATGTCTGTAGCAGGTGTTAATCTTTATGGAATGATAGAAGGTTCTATTTAAGAGTGTATCTCATTCTCCCTCTGTAAACTGAAAAGGGCCCTGGAACATCTGCAGTTTGCTTCCAAATACAGAGACTTTTAAGATGTTACCTGCCAGCTGTTAGGTTTGGGGACAATTATTTGATTTTTCTGTGCCTTCCTTCTCAAGCTGTGAAAGGTGGCAGTGTGGTGTTTTCCCATTGAGAGCCTATCACCCACAGAAGGTGCTCAGATGATGCTCTGGGGACTCCTTGCTCCAGGTTCTATGTCAGCAGTGAAAGGGCCTCTGGCAAAATATGAAGAAAAACCAGCAGGCTTGTTCTGTGGAGGCTGCAGCATTCAAATCAGGCAGCCTTTCCCAAGTCAGCTCATCTCTCAGGGATTGTCTAGAGACAGTACTCCTCACGGGGTACATGTGAAGTTTTCTTGAGGAAACCATTTTAAAAAGAGAGAAAAAAAATACCTGTTAAATATACGCTAATATAACCTGATTTGATTTTGCCTTTGTATGTGAGCCATGGTTCCCCACAATAATAAATATTGAAAGGTCACAGTTCGCTTTTGGGGACTCTGGGGTATTTCAGCTCTTCCCTTTGCACACTTACTTCCTGAAGGACAAACGGATGCCAAGCAGGAGGGAGAGGGCAGTTTTCCAGTGAACATGACTGCGGGTGGCAGAGCTCTCATTTGCACAGCACGGCTTCTCTCACTCATTTAGATCAGTGGAGTCTCCGGCATATTCAAGCATGTTGAAAATCCTACGAGGAGGGTTTCAGACGCAATATGTCGGGCAGAATGATTTATAGGTGATGTAACTATATATATAGTTATATAAATAAACGATGCTTTCTCTAAAATGGAAAATTTCAGCTGCTGAGAGGCTGTCCATTCTCTGACTGTTTCATTTCTTTGTCTTTTACTTATAATAGACTTTCTACAAATTTTATCAAGATGCATCCCTTCCCTGATCAAACATGAACAGAGCAAGGTAATGTGTGTCTGTGACTCATGTTGTGTCACCCCTTAGCTGTGATTTTATTGTCTTTGGAGTCTACCAAAAGGGCAGCATTTATAGGGGGTACCATTTAGGTTTATAAACAATGGGCTTATATGGGGGGAATTTACAAACACACATTTGAGGCTTAGCAGAATAACAAGCAAGCTAGTCCTTCCTCACCTCTGGGCATCATAGGCTTATTCACTAAGAAATATGCAGTGGAGAAGATAGTTGCTGGATTTTTTTAATCTTATATAACTTATATAACTTTCTTATAAAAAATACTCACAAATAAAAGCATCACACACCAAAATGGACCAGATTCAAAGTCTATACAACATTTAACTTCTATAAAGTTAGACTAGGCATTCAGAACAGAAAATGTGGATCTTTGCATTAAATTTTATACTGTCTTTTAGAATATTAGACTGATTCAAATAATTTTTCAAGATGCTTATAAAAAATTTCCAAAGTGCATAAAACATTGTCTATGAAAAAAATAACAAGTAACCTCTTATTTCTATTGAGAAAGCTGTAAAATTATCCACAATGATAAAGTCAACCTTCAAGCAACCTCTTACTTAGCCAAAAGGTCATTCATAAGAATGTATATAACCTTCTCTAATAGATGATACCCAAGGAACACAAAGGGCAGAAGGATGTATACACTAGCCAGTGAAGGACCTAAAATATCAACTGAGGTTTCTGACTTCAGCATTCTTAGGTGCATTCCATCCCACGAGCCAAAATTTAAGTGCTGTGGCAGTAAGCTAGGCTCATTTAATGGGAAAATTCCCATTGTTTACCGAAACGGTGCAGCTCAGCTGTGTGTATGGTAAAGGATACTGTCCTAGAGTTAGGAGAAATACACAAAGGACTCCATTGTCTTCTCTAAAACGTGAAACAGCCAGTTGTAATTTATTATCTACCTAATGATGCTCAGTTGCACGCCCAGAATCTTCAGTGTCTGTGCTAGGTCTTTAAATGTGACAGGCAGATGAAATTGTTAAGGTCTCAGGAGTTTGTCTTTCCATAGTGGCTTCTAACTGTCTCCCATCCACACTAGTATGGAGGAGTGGATAGGAACACTTCCAGGAATTTTTCTTCCCTAAGAAAAGTAACACTAGTTTTATGGACATTTCAGCCTAAAGATCATAGTAAGTGATTTTTGAGATAATATTCTAAGCTTGGAGCTACAGATGCAAAACTCTTTCACTTATGAAGAGTGTGGAGATTCTATTTTAGAGATATGAGAGAGAGAGAGACAGAGAGAGACACAGAGAGAGAGACAGAGAGAGACAGAGAATGAATATATGAATATCCTGGGAAGAGGGATGCCATAGACGGATTTGAATGCTGTAAAGGTCTGAGTCTTAAAATGGGAGAGGAAATTTCAATATTAAAGAATATGTTTTTCATTTAACAAAAGATCGTTTGGAAGACGGCATTTTATCTTATGTTTTTTTAAAAATATACTTAATGTTTAATATTTTCATGGAATAGTAAGGAGTTTTACTTATCATGAGTCATAGAACTAAAAAGAAGGAGCAATGATTATGAAGAAGTCTAGTGGAAAGAGAATGCTGGAATAAGCCCTTGTTAGGCGCACAGCTCTGAGGCCTGGGCTGTCTCTGGGAACAACCCTGGTCATGTCTGCTGCTCTCATTGTTCTCTGGTTTCTTTACCTGTGAAGTGAACAGAATAGTAGCAATGAGGTAAGGCTGTAGTAACGGGGAAACACATTGTCTGAACATGTCTGCCCACTGCCTACCACATCCTAGAAAAGGCAAGAAGAGATATCAGTGATCTTCTTTTGTAATAAGACATCTTAATGGTTAAGCACACATCCTAATGGTAGATATCGACTTCTAAGGATTAAAATTCCATTCAAGCTCTTCAATTATCTATGAGTGATTTTCACGTTGCCTTGAGGTATTAACTGTTTGATCATGATATGATCTTCACATATTCCATCAAGAAGAACACAAAGAAACTGGCACCGCTGTGCTAACATGTGCAATCATATTATGGATTCAAATGAGTCGAGAGGTTAATAAAGCAAGAAGAGAAAAAGGCAAGCCACAGCACGAAAGGAAACTAATTGTGCAACAATCTCACCTTCAACGGGGGGGGGGGCTTGAGAGGCTCATGTTCTCTAAGAACTCTCTGACAAGCAGGGCTGAATGGCATGCCCATTAATGTGCCACAGGATAAATTATTTAGGCAGGGCAAAGATGAAGAAGGATTTTTGGAGGCTCCCAGATCATACTGTATAGATTGGGTAATTGTGGAACAATAGTAGTTTAATTGAGCAAAGTAACAGCAGATGAGATTCATCCTAGGCCAGTGGGATACACTGAAGACTTCGATGTGAATTACTTATACATGTTGTACATTCCTAATTGAGTGTGATCCCCTAAAGAGAAATAAACTAACATAAATTATGGCGTAGTGGAAACTGCAGCTTGCCTGGTCTGTGGAGCTCCTCAGAGCATTCTCACCTAATGCTTCTCTCTCTCTCTCTCTCCCTCTCTCTCCCTCTCTCTCTTTCTCCTATTTATTGTGTGTGTATGTGTGCATGTGTGTCACAGTGCACATATGTAGAGGTCAGAAGACAACTTTTGGAGATCAGTTCTCTCTTGCCATCCTGTAGGTCATGGGGTTCAAGCGTAGGTTACCAGGCTTGGTAGCAAACACCTTTCCCCAGTGAGCCATCTCACTTGCCTTCATTTTCTTACTAAAATCATTACCTTAATTATTAAAAATATATGTGTGCTCAGAGTAGAGCATTGCAAATATGACTAGGAAAATTCTTGGATAAGGATAAGTTAAGTTGTTCAAGAAGAGGGAAATAAACAGAAGTACAATTTCTTGCTGATGTAGTCTGTGTGAGGTATTGTGTTATCGTGGAAAATTACATCATTGTTTCTAATTATTCTATTTTTGTCTCCGAGTCTTTGGCTCTGTGGCTTAATGATTTCTCCTGCTAGAGCTAGGTATGCAGATGTTGGCCCGACCGTGTGTCTTGCTTTATCTAATAGAATGTTAGCTGTCATGACATAAGTAAATGCTCATATGAAATTGGACTAGTCAGCCTGTTTTCTTGCATCTCTGCCGCTGTCTTGAGCCGATACCTCAGCTAGTAACAAGTACAATCTGGTGGTCATGTTGAGAATGTTGCCCCATAAGCTCTTATGTTTCAGTATTTGGTTCCTACTTGGTACAATGGTTTGAATAAGATTAGGTGATGTAGCCTTGTAGGAGGAAGTGTGCCACTGGGGGCAGGTTTTGAATTGTCAAAAGCCTCCATTCCAAGTGTGCTTTCTGCCTCCTGTTTGCTTTTGTTGATGTGAGTTCTGAGCTGTTCTTGCTGCCCTGCCTTTGCTCTAGCACTGTGAACTCTAACACTCTGAAACCAGAAGCCCAATTAAACACTTGATTTTATAAGTTCCCTTGATCATAGTGTTTTGTCACAACAATAGAAAAGTAACTAAGAGATGCCAGCAGAATAAATATTCCTTGAACCAACATTTGGTAGTTTAGATAGTTTGTTTCCCACATAAATATTTTTGAGTCACAGGGATCTCATATATTTGATCAAGCATTATTCCCTTTGCTACCTGTATGATCAATATCAAATACCTCTTTCCTCTTCCAGAGTAGTTTTTTAAGCGTTCTATGACGTCAGCAAAAGGAAAACGAGGACTGCCAGATTGATCTGGAACTCCTGTTTTCACCTGGTAAGTACTAGGGCTATTAGTGTGAGCCACCACACCAGCTGGGTATGTTCCCTTTCGTATAGATGGGGGAACTATTCACATAGTGATGGCCAACATCGGTAGTAGGATCTCAACCTTGTCTGTGGAGTTCCAAAACGTGTACTCCTTGGGTATGAGAGATCACAAGTGGAAGCTGAAAAGCTCCCTGAGGCACAGTGGTTCTTTTGTGGAACTGCTTTAGGCTACTTTCCTATGGAGCTGAGCATCACTTCTGGTGCTTCAGAAGTTGGGCATCACTTCCGGTGCTTCCAATGTTGGGCATCACTTCCGGTGCTTCCAATGTTGGGCATCACTTCCGGTGCTTCCGATGTTGGGCATCACTTCCGGTGCTTCCAATGTTGGGCATCACTTCCGGTGCTTCAGCTGTTGGGCATCACTTCCGGTGCTTCAGATGTTGAGCATCACTTCTGGTGCTTCAGATGTTGGGCATCACTTCCGGTACTTCAGATGTTGGGCATCACTTCTGGTGCTTCACAGGTTAGCCAGCCATCTAGGTGACCAAGTGAGTCTTTTCCATCAGGCTACAAGATTATAGATGGGCACTCATGTCTGAGTTGCCTTCCACCAGATGACAGGCAGAGATATCTCTCCCTTTTGATTCTGCACTATGCATCAGTCTCTTTGCCTGTGAAATCATGTGTCACAAGCTTCTAACTACATCCAGGTGACTCCAAAAGAGTTCTTACCATGGAGTCATGGGTGTCTCAGGCCACTCTGTGTAACGCAGTCAGTTTACATTCAGGGCCAAGATGGAAAATACTAAGCAATTATGATGCAATCCTGGGATCTTACACCTGTCGGGTTAGCACTGTATTTTACTCCAGCCTAATTACAGTTAGCGTCTGCTTAAGGATGTGCCTCTCAGAGTAGAAACAACCAATTTGCTTACTTTGTCGATGTACTTTGATTATAGTTGACCTAACAAATTAGGTTACTTAATTCTGGACTTAATAAGACTGCCTCGTTCTCAGCCAAAGACTCCTCTATTTGATAGAACTTTTTGCAGCAGTTGAGGGATATGATGCTACCAGCAACTTGTATTAAAGCATATAATTAAAACTCAAGTCACAGTTCAGGTACCTGATGAAACTAATTAAAAGCAAGTCCTGAAATGCAGACCAGATCCCTATCCTGATGCTTCCCTTTCCTCCTCTTGAATTTTCTCCTGTCCAAGTATATTTTTCCTGTCACATATGCAAATAAAATAAATATGCAAAGACCTAAAGGAAGAGGGAGAATGGACTTGCTTCAACAGGCATGTCCCTGTGATTGTCTCTTTCTCCTCATTCATAACTCAGATCCATGGACTTGCAAGTGTTTTGTTCTGTTTGGAATGGGTCTTGCTATGCAGCTCAGACTGCCTCAAACTTAGAGTGTTTCTCCTGTCTCAGCCACCCGAATGCTGAAATTATTGGTGTGCACCAGTTTTTTCTTTTCTGTTTTTTTTTTTTGATAGCATCTTGCTATATAATGCAGGTTAACCTCACACTTTCAATCCACCTACCTTATGCTTTGTTGTTGGGATTACATGCATGAGCCACCATGCCCAGTTTTAAATACCAAAGTCCCCACTAGTGATTCAAAGCCCTGCTCACCTTCACCCTTCTCTATGTCTCCAGCTTTTCTCTCCTGACCCACTGAATGCTCCTTGATATTTTCCTGGCTTTGGCTCCAGCAGTTGTCCCCAGGCAGACTGCACTTTGTCTCACCCTACCCCTCACACTCCTCATCTATTAGATGAGAAGCTTCTCATGGGTGAGAGCCAAGATGTAACCCTTCCTGATGTGGGATCCCTTCTGTATGCTGTGAATATGTTTTATTACCATTGGTTCATAAAGAAGCTGTTTTCGGCCAATGGCTTAACAGAGTAAAGCCAGGCAGAAAATCCAAACAGATGTAGAGAGAGAGAGTAGGCGCAGTCAAGGAGATACCATGTAGCCTTCAAAGAAGAAAGACATGAGCTGCCAGCCAAAACCTTCCTATTAAACCTCAAGTCTCATGGTAAAATATAAAATAATAGAAATGGGATAATTTAAGATGTAAGAGTTAGTGAATAAGAAGCCTAAGCAAATAGGCTGAGCAGTGTTTTAATTAATACAGTTTCTGTGTGATTATTTTGTGTCTGGGCGGCCAGGAACGAACAAGCAGCCTCTGCCAACACCAGCCTCTTTAGTCCACCCTTTCTGAAGTGTCCTGCTCAGATGGCCTTTGTTCTGTCCTCTAAAGCCCCAAACACCTGAGTGTCCCGTAGTCATTATTTCAGATGATACAGATTTCAGAATACCTACTAAGTCCATGTGCCTGAGGGCAAGGACAAGTAGCTCTTAGTTCTTCTTCATTAGAAGTATGCAGAACACAGCCTTCTCTGTATTTCAAGATCACGAAGTACTTTTTGTATAATGTTTCTGTTTAGGTAAAGGTTTCAAATATAATTCTCCTCAAAACACTAAGTCTAATGGTGTGAAAACTATGAGACAATTTTAGGAGAATTTGCGCTTTCCATCTTAAGTTGTGTACAGCACAGGCAGTATGGGAGCTGCAGCATGGGAAGGATGGACTGGAACTGTTATTTATTTTTCACTTTCCCTTGATCTTTCAAAACAACCATTTCTTATATACTTTTCACAATTTTTATAATTTGCCAATAAACAAAAACATGGAGACAGAGTGTTAAAGTTAATAGCTAGTCATGCAGAAGGGACAGAAAGTCAGTAATTGGACTGTAGGGTTAGGATGCAATTGGAAGTGTGTAGAGGTACTCTGTTTGCAGCAATGCCAGACCAGACTCTTCTAGAATCCACCCTCTACACACACACACACACACACACACACACACACACACACACACACTCAGCTGAACCATGATACTGATTTGCATCCTTACGGACATTCAGTCTCCAGAGTGAGCTGAAGCCTCCAGCAGAGATTGTCCTGGGTCTAGTTGTGTTTCCTACTTTGTGGTGGATGCAGCAGGGAAGCAGGGAAGCAGGAGATTGAGTTCCTGACAGCAAAGTAATTCTTGGGAATGAACCAAGTAGCTGCTGCAGTAGATACACTTTTTAGTTACTGTGTTAGTTAATGTTATATCAATTTGACACAAGCCAGTGTCATTTGGGAAAAGGAGCTCTCAACTGAGAAAATTCCTCCTTAAGATTGATTGACCTATAGGAAAATCTGTCAGCTATTGTCTTGATTCACATGGGAGGCACAAGCTCACTGTGGGCTGCCACGCCTAAGTAGGTAATCCTGAGAGGTATCAGAAAGCAGACGGAGAAAGCCATGGGGAGCAAGGCAGCACACAGCATTTCTACATGGCTTCTGCTTCAGTTCCTGCCTCCAGGTTCCAAGCTTGAGTTCCTGCCCTCGCTTTTTTGTTGATGGACTGTGATGTGGAAATAAACCCTTTACTTTTCAAACTGCTTTTGATCATGGTGTTTTATCACAGTAATAGAAACCTAAGACAATTCTTTTTTTTAAATATTTATTTATTTATTATGTATACAATATTCTGTCTGTGTGTATGTCTGCAGGCCAGAAGAGGGCATCAGATGTCATTACAGATGGTTGTGAGCCACCATGTGGTTGCCAGGAATTGAACTCAGGACCTTTGGAAGAGCAGGCAATGCTCTTAACCACTGAGCCATCTCTCCAGCCCCTAAGACAATTCTTATACCCAATCAATTTTCATAGTCGTGATCAGCATTTGCCATTTCACATGTACCATCCATAGGAATAGTAAATCATTAAGTAGCTAAATATAGAGCTTTTTTAAAAGGCATAGTTTCTCTTAATAGTTTTGACTGTCCTAGAACTTATTTTATAGATTAGGCTCAGATATCCACCTGCACCTGCCTCCCAAGGGCTGGGATGAAAGGTGTACTCCACCATGCCTTGATGCAAAATCCAGTTTTAAGTTGAAAGGTACACTTACATATTTTTAAACATTAATAAAATGTATTTGTTACTGGATAGAAGGTAAGGGATGCCTTTCCTACTTATAATTATTTTGGCTTTTTTGAGACATGTTGAAACAACCTCTTTAATTTATGAAGCATTTATTATTAACATTGAAATTTGTAATTAACTATTAATGACCAATGTATTCATATAGTTAAGTACTCAGAATATGTTTTTCCACAATTACAGGGATAAAACAAAATTCTCATCTTTTTCCCAGTTGTCCAGCTCCCTTCCCTAATGGGAATATAATCAGTTGCCATTGTATCCTTTATGAGATATTTATCTTACTTTACCAAGCAAATGTTAATATTTATTTTCCTACCTTTCTTGGGTAAATAGCATCACACTATGTGTATTAATTTATACTGTGCTCTGGTATACTTTCCAATTAATACAGACATCAGCATCTAGTCTTTATTACATTTTTATTTATTTTTGTGTGCTTTCATCTAGGAGTACATACCACAGTGTATTGTGGAGCTTAGAGGACAAACAGGAGTGGGTTCTCTCCTTCTGCCAAGAATTAGACTCAGTTCTCTGGGCTTGACAGTAGGTGTCTTACCTCCTGAGCCAACTCGCTGGCCTTCGTTCATATCTTTGCTTTCCCTCACATTTGTATGCGGCTTCTAAACATAGCTGACTTGTACATTTCTCTCCTTTTGGCTGAGGTGAAGTCATTTTCACACATTTTTAGAATTATTTGTATTTCTTCCTCCAGAATTTATCTTTTCATTAAGTGTGTCTGGTTTAAACTTTATGTATGTATTTGTCATGTATATATTCAAGCATCTAATTGTGTGGATATACATATGTCTGCAGGTGCACATGAATGTGTGTGGCCATGTGTGCGTGTGAAGTTGACTTTGGATGTTTTCTTCCATTTCTCTCTACCTCCTGCATTGAGGCAGAGTCTCTTGTTGAACCCAGAGCTTCTCTCATCAACTAGGCTGGCTAGTGGTTTGCTCTGGAGATTTCCTGTCTCTGCCTCCAACATATGTTGATCATAGCAATTGTGATATAACATCTCTACAAGACGTGCTTCTAGAGAACAGAGCCTTAACAATGAAGATAGCTACGTGATATACATAATGGATTTCTCAATCATAAAGATGAATATGAGCCTACTATTCTTAGCAAAGTAGATGGAACTGGAGGACATATATAAAAGTGAAATGAGCCAGACACAGGTAGACAAACACAAAACTTCTCATATGGGAAAGATAAAGGATGGATCATAGTGCAGTGTATTGTACTAGACAGTGTTTCTCAACCTTCCTAATGCCATGAATTTTAAATAGAGTGGTGGTGACCTCCAACCATAGAATTTTTTATTGCTGCTTCATAACTATAATTCTGCTACTCTCATGAATTGTAATGCAAGTATCTGATATGCAGGATATTTGATATATGACCCCTGTGAAAGAATCATTGACCCCAGAAGTCACGACCCAAAGGTTGAAAGCTGCTATACTAGAGAATGGGAGGAGTAGTGTAGGGTTGAGCAGGGAGATAAGGCCAGTTGGATAACAAATCCTGAAAAGACTGTACACAAGAAATAAGTTTTGGTGTTCTGCGGGTCCCAATAACTAATACATAAGGAAGACCTGAAAGAAAGGAGCTACCAAACATAAAGGACACAGAGAGGGAAATGCTAACTAGTGTGATCTGATGCCCTACTACTATGTGCAGTTACTATGGTCATAGAAAAATGTGAGTGAATCTCTTAAAACATCTAGTTTTCTTCAGTTTTTTTATCAATGCTCCAGCTCTGCTCTATTTACCGATGCGCATATCTATTTGTGAATAAGAGAACCTTCCTCTGTTTCTGCTCCTATGACAAATATCACGGACTGGGTAATCTATAAACAAAATAAATTCCTTTCTCACAGTTCTGGTGCTGAGAAGCCTCAGTTGAGAAGTCTCAGCAGACGTGGTGTTTTGACTGTCATGGATGGTGTTTTCCTCTTTCGCCTGTAGAGATTGAAGCTAGGTAGCTCTCTGAGTTTCCTTTATGAGGCATTCCTGACAGTTGTAATTCCACAGCTCTCCTCATTTAAATTCATTTCAGCTAGCCCCTTGTCCTGAGTCTAAGTTTCAACACTGAAGTCGGAGGGGCACAAACATTCAAACCACAGCAGAGTTGCTCAAAATCAGGAAACCCTCACAAGTGACAACTTTGCGTTTTCCCCAATACTCAAAATGCTATAGAGGTTGCTTGAAAACTCTGACTTTGAATGACTTAATAACCCCTTTCACTTGGGGAGCATCACTGTGGCTTCTGATTCAAGCCTGGGTTGCCATGTATGCTCTGTCATACCAAAGCTGATAATCACAGCTCCGGTTTGCTGTTGAGTTCAGCACAACTGCTGTTAACAGCATGCACAAGAGCGTCATCTAGCTCTCACCCATAAAGCAGTATGCTTCTCTAGAGTTTAGCAGCAAATGGGTGGAAGCCAAGGAGGAGGAAAACTCGTCCAGTCACACATGGAGCCAGTTGTGGGACTCAGGATGGCACCTAAGTCATCTCACTCCATACTGTCCTTCCTCTATTGGTGAGGAAAGACATAATTTTCCATAACACTCTCTCTCTCTCTCTCTCTCTCTCTCTCTCTCTCTCTCTCTCTCTCTCTCTCTCTCTGTGTGTGTGTGTGTGTGTGTGTGTGTATGCATGCAGGGTTAATGTATCCTAAGCTGAAACATTTACATGTGCTTATAAGCTATAAGGGCCTGAAGTTGTGTGGTAGGAAGGTGGGGGTGGATCTTGAAGGAGTTGGGAGAGGGGCGGATGACTGTGATCAAAATTCTCTGTATGAAATTCTCTAAGAATTAACACATTATCTTTCTAAGAAAAATAAAGGAAAAGGAGAGAGATATAAGTTTTATTGGAACTTCTTTTTATTACCATATAATTTTAAATATTCCAAAGTTGAAAATGTCAGTGTTTTAAATTCATAGAACACATACCTAGAGAACACGAGCAAGCTTTTATTACGTATCATGCCAATTAGAGTAATGTACACACAAAGAAGATGAGTGCACACTATAAAGTTTTATTAAAAGCATTAGCTGTGGTTTTCCTCTGGCGGGTTTAACACTTTGGATATCTAGCTCTTCCTTTAGCAATTTCTGCCCACTAACACTTTTTAAAATTAATATCAACAGAAGAATTTTCTAAGAATCAACAGTGCATAGCGTTAAGCAGGAACTGCACATAATAGAAATTAAAGTTGATGTGTAGAGTACATTAACTGGAAATTGTTTCACTAAATCACTTTCTGTGCGTATGTGTTTGTGCGTGTGTGTAGGTAATTATGAGTGTGCATGTATGTGTGTGTATGTGTACATGTGGAGTCCAGTCGTCAACCTTGGGAGTTGTTCGTCAGCTACCACCCACCTTGTTTGTTGAGATAGGGTTCCTCACATAGCTCAGTCCTCACCAATTCAACGAGAATGAGTGGCAAGTCAGCTGCAACAATCTCTCTCTCTCCTCTTCCCCAGTGCTGGAGTTACAAGCGTGCGACAGCCCGTCTGACTTTTCTTTCTTTTTTCTTTCTTTTTTTTAATATGTGTTCTGGGGCTGATCTTAGATCCTCATGTTTGTATGGCAAGGATATAGCAGACTGAGCTGTCTCCCAACCCCCATTTCAGAGTCCAGGGGCATGTCCAAGCAAGGCTATTTTGCATCAGATAATCACTTCTGTGACAGAGGCAGTTTGAAAGTTACATTCTACTAATAAATTCTTAATGATTTTTATTGGGAACTACTTAAACCACAATCAGCTAGTACAGAGAATAGCAGAAGGAACTTCAAGGATTTTCCATGATGCTTTTCTTATTTTCTTAGTTTCATTCTTCTTACTTACTATTATTAAAAATAATATAGTTTCAGTACATTCTGCTCTTTCAGTTTCAAATGAGTGATCTTTGTCAAAATTTTTATTGCAGATGGCTTTAGTCACAGCTGTCTCCATTCTTGTATGTACACACATATACCCATAGGTAGTACATGGCATGTGTTGTATGTTTTCCGAGTTCACATAGGCAGCAGTAGTGTTGTAGGTCTAGTCCTCCCATTCTGTTATGTACAATTGTTATCAGGAGTGGAAACCTTTAAACCAAGACAGTCTTACTTTAGAGCTCTGTTGACATGGGCTAGCTTTATCTTTGGGAGCTTACAGTTTGTCTATAGAGACGTCCAGAGTGGCGGCTTTTACCGGAGAAGAACATGTTGCAAAGCTTATTTGCTCCCAACATTTCTCTCGGCAAAGCACTCATGACTTTGGAAATTGCTTTCTTGTTTGTAGGATGTCATTATCATCTACGTTCACAATCCTGTTCTGTAGGAGAGACAGCGTGCACTGTACAGGACGGCAGTGGGCATTTGTGACCTTTCCCCCACTTTGTTTAATGCTTTCCACTCATGTTTAATGTTTTGGGGTTCTACACTGAACCAGTTGCCGGTAGATATGAGGGCGATAGAACAACTCCTGAAGGCCACTGGAAGCATCAGAGGAGGGGAGCAGCACGTGGTGCCAGGGCTTTGATGTATGATACAAGTCTGCCCAGGTTACAGACTTTCTTTTTCCCTTGTCTTAAAGACTGTTAAGAAGCCCTGACTGCTTAGCACATTAGGTTGATGATTTGTTGTAGTGACCTGGTGTACACAAAGCACTGAACTCCCTAAAGAATTTGGAGGACATTTGTGGTGAACCTGGTCCCAATTTACATTGTGTAGCAGCAGTCACTCCAGCCAAATTGTTGACTGGGTACAAGAAAAACATATGTTGTGTTCATATCAATGTGGGGTAGCTGGTTTTGCGGATGAGTTGCAACAATAGCTGATGAAAACATCACGCTTCTCACCCCCGTTCCACTTTCACACATGAAACAACGCAAGCCCTCTACTTCTGGTTCTACCTTTATTGCTCTGCATCACTTGACACACACAATGAATTGGAACAGGTCTTTTTCTTTCTAGGACCCCTGTTTTGAAGTTTAAGATAGGGAGCAATAATCTCATTCAAAGTATAAAATATTGTAAACCAGAGGACACAGGAAACTGAATGTTACCTATGTATAGTCTTGGATATCAAGGTAGAAAGATAGAAAGTTTGTCCTGTGTCAGAAGAAGAATTTAGTCATTTCTTCCACAATTATTTCTCATTATTTAGGAAAGCAGAAACCATCATAGGTACTTTTCTGGAAGTGTGGTAACATAAATAGACAGGCTTTCTGGTGGCTGATTGTGGCTCTTTGGAATACCTCCTTTGTGTCTCTCCAGAGGGCTACCTTCCCAGATATGACATCATATATTCAAGTATATACTGCTAAAAAAGAATCTTAGATGTTGTGGAATATTATTTTAAGATGTGTTATACTTATTTATAGTATGGAACATTTGTTTAATGATGCAAGGATGTGTTGCATTCTTTTATGTTGCATTTGTTTAACTCTGTGTTACTTTGCCTGTCTAAAACACCTGATTGGTCTAATAAGGAGCTGAATGGCCAATAGTAAAAGGTAGGAGAAAAGATAGGCAGGGCTGGCAGGCAGACAGAATAAATGGGTGGAGAAATCTGGGGGGAAAAGAATAAAGGAACAAGAAAAGAAAGGGCTACCTGTTCAGCCATCCTGTCACACAGCCAGATATGGAATAAGAAGAAAAGAAAAGATATACAGAAATAGAGAAAGATAAAAGCCTAGAGACAAAAGTTAGATGGGATAATTTAAGTTAAGAAAAGCTGGCTAGAAACAAGCCAAACTAAGGCTAGGCATTCATAAATAAGAATAAGATTCCATGTGTGTATTTATTATGTGGAATTAACCTCTGTATGTTATGAATATGCTTTATTACCATTTGGTTAATAAATAGGCTGCTTTGGTCTATAGCAGGGCAGAATATTGCAAGGTGGGAAGTCCAAGTAGAGACAGAGAAAGAAAGAAGGTGGAGTCAGGTAGATGCCATGTAGTTGCCGAAGAAGAAAGGCACCAGAAGCTTATTGTAGGCCATAGCCTCATGATGATACATTGATTTATAGAAATGAGTTAACTTAAGATGTAAGAGTTACTTAATAAGAAGCCTGAGCTAACAGGTCAAACTGTGTTGCAATTAATATATCTTCTGTGTGATTATTCAGGTCTGGGTGATTGGGAAACCAATGCACAGTCTCCGTACATATTTATTTGGGAGCTAGGTATTAGGACCCCTAAAGAGTTAAGAAAAAAACCGAAACAGCAACTACACTTAAATATAGCCCTACTTGGTCCTAGAGAAGTTACCATAAATATTGTGTGTCATTTTAAAGATTTTATTTTACAATTTCTCTATTGTATTTAGTCAGGATTAATCCACTTCTCTACCATGATTTGCCGAAGTGGAAATGTGATAGAAACAACAGAAAGAGAAACAAAAACAAAACAGGCAACATTGATATCCTCACAGTACGACCTGGCCCAGCATTAGTGGTATAGTGATGAGCATCGCTACCTCCCAAACAGCATATTGCTGGTAGATTATGAAACAACAAGCAACAAGAACAACAAACATCCACATCAACTGTTCTTTCCACTTTTATCTCAGTCACTGACACAATGGTCTGAACAAATAGAATGCTAGAGAAATCCACCAGCCTATAGAATGTTTCTTCATAAATGCATTAGGTGAAGAGAATTTTGCTTCTCCGCAAACAGAGGCAGAGATCTATGTAACACATAAACCCACATTTGCTGGGATGTACGTGCTTGGCTTCCAACCCAGCTCCTTTTCTGCCTTCAAGCCTGAAGACTGCTCCCCATCCCACCTCCCTATCAGCTCCTAAAATTGTCTGTTCCTGGCTTTGGAGTAGTACACCCAAGTCCTAAGATGAGTGTTGTGAATGGTCTCCACGCAAAGCATGTTTTCATCTGCAGATGTTTATATTGTAAGAGTCAAAAGTGAGAAATGAGATAAATATGTGAAGGATATTCCTTTTTAGCCCGCCTCTCAAAAGTAATAATTTCTCAACTTGCTGGCTTGGATAGTGGACCCACATTGGATTATTGAAAGATTGTTGCTGATGTTTTGTCCTGGCTCATTGTCACATGTCCATTTTAAGGACATTTTATTAGTGAATGAAAGGTGGTGAGAACGCCATAGGTTTTGAAGGTGGCTGTCAACACTCTGCACTCTGTGCTACATGGTACAGATGTCTACTGCTCCTACTTTGTAGAGTTTTGTGAATAGATACTTTGCTGTGTCAAGAGAGTGGCTTTGGAAAAGTACAGAGGTCAGTTTCCCTATTTCAGAAGCCAGCAGAAGGTACCCGGAAATTTACTGTGCCTTTCCACTTGGTTTCTCAGAAGGGCTTTTCCTCACTGTCCAACACTCTCTCTAAGCCAGTTGTCTCAAGCTCAAATAAGCATCAGATTCATCTAGGGAATTATTATAATAAACTAACCTTGATTACAAGGTTTACCCTTATAGAGCCAGATTTCACGGGTCTGGGGAGGGCCTTGAAAATTTGCCTTCAAACTTGATACTGTTGATGCCTCTGCATCAGGGACCACACTTTGGTCACCACTGCTTCAAATCAATTGGTAGTTCCACAAGTCTAAAACTTAACTTACCTTTATGGCACTACTATTATCAACACCAGCAATTGCCCTGTTTCCTGGGCTCCGTTTTTCTCCATCTTCACCTATCAAAGATCAGTGTTCTTTCCTTTGCATAGTTTATTTCAAATCTACCTCATCCACGAAGCTTTCCAAATGGCTTCTAATCACCTAGCCTGCATCCTTCCCTCAGCCCCCGTTACCATGCTTACAACAAAGGACCGAATCTTAATCTTTCCTCTTTAATCTTTATTTTAAATTGGTTCTCAAGGAGCTTATAGTAGATTTCTTTAGTGAGATCCAAGTACACACTCATATTCATGCTCCTGCCTGTCCTTTCATCTACCTCATTTCTATAAATCTAATTCCAACTATGCAGAAGGACAGTGTGTACATTTCCCAGGCTTTCTGTACTGTGACCTTGGCTCAGACTGTGTCTATGGTAGCAGAGGGGCACGGCTTATTCACTCATTTGTGGAGCCGGGTCTCTTCTTTAGCGTTGTGTTTAATCTTTTATAAAGCAGTTTGTGACAGGAAAGGGGATCGGTTTCAAATAATCCAAATTTAATTAGAAGTTCTGTGTATTAAACTTGAGTTCCTCTTTCTTTCTTTCTTTCTTTCTTTCTTTCTTTCTTTCTTTCTTTCTTTCTTTCTCTTTCCCTTCTGACAGTAGCTCTCTCCCTCTCTTTCTGCAACTGGTTCTGCCCTTTTCCTCACCACAGGCCCCTTTTTTGGCCATTTTTCTCTGTTGACTATTAAATCCAAGGGCTGAATTCCCAGAGACTTCATTTCTCATGGTAGCATGTGGCTGGGCAGCTACACAGACATCCAATTATCAGAGCATCCTAATGAGCTAATGACTGCCCAGAGCATTCTCCTGGGAGGGGCTTAGGGCCTCTGAAAGTGGTTTCTGTCTGTCACCTGCTAGGACATGGGATGAGCCTTGCCATCTCACATTCTCTCAAGCAGTGTCAACAGAGAGGGGTTTCCGTGGCGATGCCTTTTCCCGGACCTTGACAACTTGCCTTTCCCACCCTTGTCCAGGGTGGCAAATTGCCAGAATGTTGTGCCCAGAGTTTTTGATTACCTAGGAAGAAAAAAAGAATGTGCCCAGCCCGTTACTGTGGGAAATACTAGAAATAAGAGTTTTTAAGTTCTCAAATTGCTTAAAATTCTGTTACCTATACCTCACCTATATTTGTGTTCACTTTGTTGAGGCAAGTGAAGTAGGCATGATATTTGGGAGTCATCATACTTAATGCTTTTATAATTTATTTGCACAAAAATTAAGAGTCTTTTTTTTGCTTATTCTTCCTCCCACCACCACCACCAAACAAACAGACAAACAAAAAATCAAAAACCCCCAAAACAAGAAACACCAATTCACTCCAAACAATAGATCCCCTTTTAACATATGTGCCTATGCATTGTTCACTGAGTATCAAGCCTCTTTGGACAGGGAAGTGGCTTTACCAAACTTTCCTGGAGTTCTCAAGTCCATCTTTGGGCACCATGTTGGTGTGATCATTTCTATCTGTTTGTGCCAGGCAGCTTTTATCCTCATATTCAATAGTTAGGACTTGTAGTAATAGGAGTGGCCGGGCTGCGTTCTGCCACCCACCTAGCTTTACCCCAAAATAATTACACGGAAACTGTATTTTTTAAAACACTGCTTGGCCCATTAGTTCTAGCCTCTTACTGGCTAGCTCTTAGATATTGATCTAACCCATTTCTAATATTCTGTGTAGTCCACGAGGTGGCTTACCAGGGAAGATCTTAACCTGTGTCTGTCTGGAGTGGGAGAATCATGGTGACTCCTTGATTCAGCTTCTTTCTCCCAGCATTCTGTTCTGTTTTTTCCGCCTACCTAAGGGTTGGCCTATCAAATGGACCTAGGCAGTTTCTTTATTAATAAGAAATCACTCCCACATTAAGGACTTGCATACAGAAGGAAAATTTCATTCTCAAAAGATTAAAAGTATTACTCCACATATTAGACTCACTTGTCAGAGATAGTAAAAAATACCTGCACATCAAGGTAACTAATTGAGGAATGACCAAGAGTGATTTAGAAGGAAGAAAAGAGTCTCAAGGTGGAGAGCTGCGTAATAAGACAGGACCTCACAGACAGACTGCTCATCCATCTGATTTCCCAGGTATCTAATTCCAAGGAGCTGCTTAGATCAGGACTCGAAGCTCAGTCGGATTGGAAGACTGAGAAAAGAGGCTCATGAAAGATTTGAATAAAAATCATACAGTCTCCAAACCATCCATGTGTTAGGGATGATGTTATCCAACAGGTGGGAAGGGGCATTGTTTTGCCTTGAGGTCCATGCCTCGATCCTTAGTCATCAAGACCATGTGATGTATCTGGTGAGTACCGCTATGGGAGTCGGGGAGTGAAATAATCTCTAAATGGGCACTATGTATATATGATCTATCCGCTTCCCCCCCTCCCTCCCTCCCTCCCTCCCTCCCTCCCTCCCTCCCTCCCTCCCTCCCTCCCTCCCTCCCTTACCCCTCCCCTTTCCTGTTTCAGGCTGGTGCACACTGCTGCTCTGTTTAACTCGATGCCTGTGACCTCCCCAGGGAGGCTGTCTGACCAAAGCAAGCTTCTAAGGTCTTTTGGATTCCTTCCCTTGATGAGGTCACCCCAAGGTTCTATCAGCTGTTTACTCATCAACTTGTAATAAAAACTAATCTCCTGGAGGCTATGTAAACAGAAATTAGGCAGGACTCATTCCACATTTTAGAGAGCAGATTAAACATTAGATAGTGCTGCTACTATATGAATTAAAGGCACAAAGACAGTTCAGCTGTGAATTCTATGGTTGAAATAAATATATTTATAATTTCCTCAGTTTTGCAGTATTCTTTGTTTATTCTTTGTTCATTGCAACCACAAAAGGATTAAGAATACACTCTAACATAAGGTCCACTTATGTTATAAATGTTATACATCCAGTTCTGCAAATTCTTTAATATATGCTTGCCATTAAACTTTAGGTAATCTGGAAATAAGCTTTTTTAAAAATTATTATTATTTTTTTAATCAGAGGAGGCTTGAATTTGAATCCTGTCTTACTTATTTGCTTGTTTTGTGGCACTTTTGGATCAAGTCTGTGGCCTGGAACTTAGAGGAAAGGATTGCATTTCCAAGCTAAACTCTCTGTTCTTGAACTTGGAGGAGCAGACATGGACTAATAAATTAGGCACCAATGGATTAAAACCGGTTTTGTCATTGAGGCTTGAGTGATTTTGGACAAGGTGACCAATCTTTTTGTCTCATTTGTAATTGCTTTTACTTCGAGGTGAGCTTTCACTGAATGCTCCACCTTTAATTTAACTCAGTGCCTGATTCCTGACAGGCAGCCATCAACATGAGTTTCCTTTACTTATGGTTGCTGCATAGGCAAAGCTAAACTATCAAAATTCTCTTCCAGCCTTAGCCACCAGTAAGCCTTAGTTCTTTTATCATATATACAGTCATATATATAATACATTTTAATTTTTTATTATAACATATATTTATTATTGCAAATAACATATATTTGATATTGTGTTATAAAGTAATATATAGTGTATAATAGTATATAATATATATTATAAATGTTCTTAAGACTTACTAATATATTTATTAATTTGGTAAACTAAATCATTTTAAGCTAAATTCTCTTCTTTATTCTGATTTCTTTAGTTTTCACTTAATATCTCTTCCAGGATTCTACTCAGGAAAACATATTGCATTTAATTGTATCATCTTAGGGTCTTTTGGGCTGTGACAGTTTTTTTTATGCTTTATCACCTTGATTAATGTAGTAGTTTTGAGGAATACTAGTTAGGAATTTTGCAGGGTACCCCTCCGTTGGGATTTCTCTGCTGTATTCCCATGGTTGCACTGGGGTTATGGATTTTGGAGACTCTCCAGAGGAGAACTGCCATTCCCTTCATGTTGTATCGAGGGCTTACATTGTCAACATGATTTATGGCTGTTCACATTGACCTTGATATCTGACTAAGGTGGTGCCTGTCAGCTTTCTCTGCCAGAAAGTTATATTCTTTCCTTTCCCTATGTGGGGTACATTTAGAAAAGAATGCAGTATGCACGCTGCAGGGTTGAGGAGTGGGAAAGTCTGTTTTCTCTCCTTGAGAGTGTATCTACAAGTGTTAATTGAAGTTCTTACAAGGCGTCTTTAAACAATGCTTCCGGTCTGAATTTTCTATGGAAAAAATGAACTATCTGTTTATAGTATGTCAGTTTCCATTAAGCAAATTAGGTGCCCCTTAATTTGGTAGAAATTTAGGTTAATTCATGGTAGGCACATTTGTAATCTAATGTTACCTACTTTTTGGCTTTTAAATCTTTCAGTAATTTAGTAAGCCCAGTTCTGTTTTCCCCGCTTGAACACCATTTCCTGAAATAGCATTATTTCTGCTGAAATGTGTCAAAATAGCAACATGTTAAATGTTACTGCTCACTCTTAATCTATCTCCCAGTTTCTACATGATGAAATATTTCTCAGATTTTTGATAGTTGACCAGGAAAAACGGAAGTCTCATCTCATTTCAAAGAAAAATTGGTCATTAAGTAGACAAGGCAAACCATACATAAAGTGAGGAACACATTGGCCGTGATAATTGCCAGTTTATTTCTCACATGGTAGAGCTGTATTGCATCGCATTAAGTGTGAGAATGGATAAAGCAGAGCGGAGTGTAAGGTTAGATTGGAAGCAAAATACTTCCAGTTTTAATCACTAATTACAGGTTCTTTTTTTTTTTTGTTTTGGATTCAGAAGGCGTTCTAGGTCTCCTGGATATGATTTAGTTTGGCATATGGGCTTGCCAGGTTTTCTCCTTCTTCCCTTTGTGAACTGCTTGAAATGACTGGAGAGGTCAGACGTGAAAACAGGTGGTGAAAATATTCAGGGGGGAACCAGCACAAAGAGTAATTGTGTGCCTTTGCCAACAGTTCTATTTAGTGACCTGAAGAGGCTGACCCAGCTTTATATTTAGATCTTGCAAGATGGCTGAGTGGAGCACGCTGTTTCCAGGCCAATATCTTTTAAGTAACTATTGTGTTTTCATGGAAAGGTTTAATCCTTGTTTGTTGCAGCACCTGGTCCTTGAACTAAATAAGAAGACCTCAGATGGTTGCTAAGAGGTACCAAATGAAAAGATACTGCAGCCCTGGAAGGGAGAATGGCCATTTTCTCTTTTCAAATGAAGATTTCTATGCATTTCAAAGTCAACAACAAAGCTTGAATACGCTTATTCTAACAAGCATTCTTCAAGAAAAGCAATTTAAAAAAGAAATTCAATTTGCATAACCTGAAAAATCCTTGTGTACTTACAGCCAACTCTCGCTTTCTTTGTTCTACATATCATTATTTGTACAACTTGGGGACCTGTCTATTTGGAAGGCCGCGTAACATTTCTGCGTATTTTCTGCTTCCTACCATTTGAAGGAAAATGAACACTCAGATTCTTGCCATGTCACTCATTTTGATAGAACATAAACTTATATAAAACATGATTAGGCTGCTTTCAAGCCATTTCCGGGAGCCAGAGAAACCTTTGCATCCTCTTCTTCATTGAGAGGGATAGCCGGATTAAGAGTTTAAAGTTCCAGTACAGTTGGAAATTAATAGAGTCCCTCTATTCACAGAGTTCAAGCTTTCCTCAAGTTCTTCAGCATCTTAGCTGTATTATCTCACAGATTTTGAATGTGGACCACACCTACCTTTTGGTTTTTATGTTCTTAGGAGCTTGGGGACTTCGAGAAGCCTAAGTCAGCAGATATACCACCAACAAAATGTTTGGAATCTTCCCTTCCTTCCTTCCTTCCTTCCTTCCTTCCTTCCTTCCTTCCTTCCTTCCTTCCTTCCTTCCTTCCTTCCTCCCCCCCTCCCTCCCTCCCTCCCTCCTTCCCTCCCTTTCTCTCCCTCCCTTCCATTCTTTCTCTTTTAATTGAAAATAGATTCTTCTCTCATACAATACATCCCAACCACAGTTTCTCCTCCCTGTGCTCCTCTCAGCTCCTCACCACCTCTGCTCTCCCCCAGATATAAATATTAGAATTAATTTGATCTGAGCCTTAGATTAAAATTCTGAACATTTATTATTGATTGATATATTGAGAAAGGGTCTCATTCTGTAACTCAGGCTTATCTGGAACCTACTATGTACTGAAGACTGACCTGGAACTCATGGTAACGCATCTGCCTCAGCCTCTCCAGTGCTGCGATTGCAGGCCTGAGCCACTATATCTCTGAAGATGCTAGAATAATAAAAGCAGGGCAATGGCGTCCCAAAGAATCACTTTGCACCTTTCTTGATTTTTAATAGCAGCATTTCCTCATCTAGGTATTCAGTACTTTTGCTTGCGCATGTGAAAAAATCATATACACAAGAGTATCTGTGCATTAAAGGAGTTCATATAGCAAGCCTATATTGCTATATGATATATCTATATCTATATATCAATATATTGGCTGCTGCCTTACAAGGTTAATTCTTGGCTGTTATTTAGGAATTGGCTGGTAAATGACACCCTGCACTGATAGGAAACTTCCTCTAAGTGATAAGGTTGTCCTTTCACTTGGGAACAGAAATTCCTTCATTTGGAATTTTGATGGTTGCTTGACAGAGACTATCTAGATTGACTTTTGAGTCCTAAGTTTCTAGTACATTACCATGGGCAGGAACATTGAACAGAAAAGCAAACTGCATGTGTTTTCAGATGGGAGGAAGAAGAGCCACACACATGGATATCTTCTCTTGCTAACTGCTATGCTTTCTTTTGCTATACTAAACCTTACAAAGCTAGAATAGTTATTTCCTGAGGTTCTTCACCTTCTAAAGAATCAAGGGATAAATGAATGACCTGGGACCTTCTAGACATTCATTACAATTAGTTTCCCAGGAAAATATTATGTCATTCAAAACATTCATGTAAAAATGACCAGGGACACATACAGATGTATACTTCAACGTTTTCCTTTGTGGGGCCATCCTATACTTGGATATGGAGATACTAAACTAAATTTTAAAAAGTAAATTACTTTTGAAGGTTTCCTGCAGCTTGGTTATTACTGTTTGTGCACATAGGTAACACGGATACTGTAAGTGTGTAGAATATGAACAAAAAGATGATTAAAAGTCTCTTAGGAGTAGACTTTTCTGAGCAAAAGAAGTCAATTGCAGAACAAAAGGAAATAGTTTTTTTCTAACTATCCTGTGCTAATACATTGCTCACTAGCCACACATAGATACTTAAATTCAACTAAACTCTAACTATTGAAAATAAAAACAAATCTAGTCTTCGGAATCAATAGATACATTTAAGGTTTGGAAGACAACACTGGGTAACAGGAATACAGAATACTTCCCCTACATAGAATGCGATTTGATGGGACACTGATCTACATCCTTCTACTGTTTCACATTTATTCACATATATTTTATTATTAAAACATTAAAGCAAACCATTAGTTGAATGGATAAACGATAAATGTTTAAAATATGTTTACTTATAACTATTTTGAGAATCTGAAGGTGTGACCTCAAGTAACTGACTTTCTGGTGTGAGTTTATAGCTCGCTAAGGCAGGAAAGAGCAATAGCACTGTAAACTCCCAGCATCTTGTGATAAAGGCAGATCTTTAGCTTAGCAACAGAAATCAATTCTTGAGTCTGGAAACCCTTGCTTTTCACCAAGGAACATGCATGGGCTATCTGGCCTCTCCTTTCTTCTCTGGATCCAGGAACTTATGCCCGGGGCACTCAGCCAGAACTAGCTTACCAGTTGCTGAGTGAAACAGACTTCTATGCTTCTCCTCCTTCCATCATTTCTTACCAAAAGCTTTTGTAACTTATCCTCATTCTTCATGACTAAATAGAGTTAATTATTTGTGCTTAAGTTGGATGATATGTATAATGGTACTCTTAATATTTTAACTTTACTCTTATCAAGTGCTTATGGAATATTGAATGATATTTAACTTTAGTTCCTTGTAGTCTTCCATGAGTGATGGGAAAGGGAACAGTTCATGTTGATAATATAGTATAATTGTATAACATGATAATACTATCATGCTATAATAATACTAAATGGTGCCAATCTAAAAATTTGTTCATTATGCAGTAGGAGGCAGAGAAGCAGCTAGGCCCAGTGGTGAATGACATAGTCACTGAATACCAGAGTCCCCAATTGCAGGTAGAGAAGAGGGTACAAAGTGACAAGAAAGGAAAATAAGGGTTAAATGGTGGGAACTACTGCTGAAGCTAAGCAAATAGTATGGGGGTATGGGGAGCTTTAAGGTGTCACATTAAGGGCCAGAGCCATCTGGAAGTCCAATGATTTGTAGGAGGAGACTACTCATTCATTTCCCATCTGCTCAGAACTGAATAATCACACAGAAACTGTATTAATTACAATACTGCTTGGCCAATAGTTTTGGCATATTCCTGGCTAACTCTGATATCTTAAATTAGCCCATTTTTATTAATCTGTGTTTCACCATGAGGCTGTGGCTTACTGGGTAAGGTTTTCTGGTGTCTGTCTCCTTCTCCAGCTACATGGCGTCTTTCTTAACTCCGCCTACTCTCTCTCTCTCTCTCTCTCCCTCTCTCTCTCTCTCTCTCTCTCTCTCTCCAATTCTGTTTGGATTTTTTTCCTGGCTTTGCTCTTCTAACCCATTGGCCAAAACAACTTTATTCATTAACCAATAAAAGCAACACGTATACAGAAGAACATCCCACATCATTGATTAATGTCTTTTCTGGCATTTCTCTCATTCTTATCTCCTATTTTCAGCTTCCTCACTTGAGCCACTAGAGATCATCTCTCAAGTCAAATATTTTAAGCTAATCTGCTGTTCAGAAGGGAGAAGTGAATGGTCAGTGCTGTCAAATGCTGCCCAGAGAGTGTGTGAGATGACAACGGAAGGTCTCTGCCACCTTCCACCTTTATTCATACGAAAGTTACTGGTTACTTTTGCACAATGAGTGTTAGGCTTGCGATGAGAATGAGTACAAACTTCAGAGAACCTCAGAGTGAGGACACAAAGAGAGAGGAATGAAAGCTCTTGTCGACAAACCTTCTGAATTGTTTGGCGAGTAATAGGGTGGTTGTCAGAACGGGTCACAGACTTAAGGATAGAATTTTTAAAAATAAGATCCAACAATTAATATATACCCTATTGCTGTGAACTTACTATTCACATAATTGCTTTTCAAATGTTCTTAGGATAGCTTAAAAATAACAACATAATACAAGAAGCACAGAGAGATGAAGAAAGTAGACTATTGACAAACTCATTAGAGCTCTTGGATCTAATCAAGCTTGAACCTCCTTACTGCTATAGCTGGACTTTGAGAGAACTGAACTGAGTTCTCTATTTGGCTCAAGTCAGAGTGAGTTAGGCTTCTGCAGTCTGCAAACTGTGAGTAGTACAAAACTCTCTCTCTTAAGCCTAACTAAAAGCATTTCTCTTTTCATCAAACACACACACACACACACACACACACACACACACACACACACACACACATCTTCCCTCTCCAACACCGAATGCACACACTATTTTTGTGGGAAAAGGTAAAAAGATCCAGTAGTGAGAAAGTGATGAATGCAGACATGAAAGTAGTACCTGATGAAACATGACTTTTGAGAGGATGAGAGCTGATGAAACTAATAACTCAGTGCAATGGCTGGTCAGACAAATTTTTCATAACAGGTTAATATGAAAATTTAAAGTTACACAGATAAGTTGAAGAATCCTAGGGAAAATCATATATGTACCATGTAGATTCTACTGTTGTCATCTTTCTAAGTGTCCTACTTTGGCTTTGTCAAACATCTCATGTACCCATCCTGTGTCCTTCCAGTAACTCAACTTATTTTTATTATGTGTTTCAAAGTAGGTGGCAGATATCAATCTATTTTACTCCTAAATATTGAGCTGTGCATTCTATTGACTTGATTCATAAATTGAGCTTCAGTGGAGACAAGGTTTTGGTATGTAGCCCAGGATGGCCAGAAGTTTACCATTTGAGCCTGAGCCTTCTGTGTGCTAGGAAACTGGTGTGTACTGTCACACCCTGTTTTCAAATTTGTTTTCCATTGGAAGGACCAAGTGCATAGAAAAGTCTGGCTATAACAGTACTACTAGTTTAACAATATATCTGTCTTACTTATATTTTAAAATTCAAGCAGTTAATATTTTTCATTATAATTTTAAAGGTCTTTTTAATGATTCATTCACATTTTAAATCATGATCTCTTAGAAAAAATCTAAAAAAACATAAACCAAGCTTATGCAAATTGACTTTTTTAACATATTAACTCATGGAGAAGTGGGAAACTGTCATGTATCAGGTATGAATTTTGACATGTCTACAATAGTCTTAAAAATCAGTTACATTCCAGGTAACATCTGTAGGTACATGGCCAATAGCATTGCAGAAGTTACTCTGCCTTGGTGCCAATCAAGCTCTCTCTGATCAAATGTTGACTTGAAAGGCATTATGAACCCAGACTCATTAAGACCTCTGGTTGTTTTTATTGATAATAACTTCAAGATTTCTTGTTATTTTTATCTGTTTGTATGTTTATCTATGTATCTACTCATATATATGTATATATTTACTCACAAACTCTCTCTATATATATCTATATATATATATATACTGTACACACATTATGTATATAGTGTATTGTGCACATGCACATATAGATATACATGTATATAGTACATGTTTGTGTGTGTGTATGCACGTGCATATTGGAAGACAGAGATCAACCTTGGGTATTGTTCTCAGGTGCCATTCAGCTTCCTTTTTGAGACACAAATTCTCACTGGCTTGACTTCACTTGCCCAGCCCCTTACTCCTTCCATGACACATGTCCAGAAGAATGGGGAGCCAATACTTTCTGAGCCTGCTAACCCCATCTGTGATAAAGGAAATTATGAACTTCAGACTGCTGACTGCTTTCATTAAAACTTGTCCTGTTCCTCTGTGCTAGGGAGATCACAAATGTCAGTAGAGCTCAAAAGTTGTGACTCCGTGGTGGGAATGACCCTTCACTGTGGGAACGTACCAGGGCCAGGGACACTCATGCCATCTGGCTCCCACAGGAGTATCTGCTGTGTGTATTCAGGGATATCTAGCTGAATCATCTCAGGTTGTGAGATAGCTTTTACTGTGGTTGCCGTCCCATTCATTTGTTCATTCAGCCTTTCACTTATTTCTTTGTGTGTTTGGTAACCTCTAGCATTGCGAATGGAAACATGGATTTGTAGTTGCAGTTTGCTTACTCACTTGCCAACCGTGTATGACGGGGGAGTTATTACTACAAGTGTTTTTACTACAGTGGCTTTTATTAATGGGTCCTAGATAAACCTCAGCTTTAGACCATTGTGTACATATGTTTCTTTGCAGGCACACTGCTCAAAATGGAAAAGGTGGAGGTCAACTCTTTAAATGTTTCCATGCTAGCGTGTACCATCTTTCTTATAACACAATAGTCTTTCACAGTCCCCCTCTTTCCTTTCGTGTAACCACAAGTGAGTTTTTAGCCTGTCAGAGCCACATGCTTGTATCCCATCGTTCTCTGCTCTTTCCTGTAGTCAGTCACATGCCCAGGGAATACAGGGAAACAGTCATAGAAAGGAGTCCAGGAAGGGGCTGCTAGGGGTAACGTCAGCTCTGCAAGGGTTCTTTCCAACTGTAGCCTTTAAAGAGATTTGGAGCACGGAGCAGAATATAACGGTGACAGCGGTGTGTCTGCTGCTTACCAAATGTTGAATTCTGTGTCAAGAATGATAATTAGTGGCTCTGAAAAAGAAAAGCCATCAACCCTGTCCTGATTACTAATTAATCAGGCACTAACAGCTTTTAGACCAGTGACCCTGCTTGAGCAACGCAAGTCACAAAGGGATGCTTAAGAGTGGGAAGAACCCCTGATGTGTTCTCCTGCCTGGTTAAGAAGTCCCCGTCAGTTTGGCTGGGTGGCTTGCTTTATTTTCGTCATTTGTTCTATTTTCACAGGAGTGGCATTTACTGAGTAGAATCTGCCTGTTGGAAGGCTTAAAGAAGAAACCCTGGGGGTGTGGGACGAGGCGCTGACAACTCCTACAGTATACACATTTCCTCCTCCACACTGACAAGTCACATTTATCCCAGTGGACACTTCGGCACGTAAATCAGATACATAATGTCTTTAGCTAATACCTGTTCATTGGCAAAAGTTTTGAAACAGAAAATAAGGACGGAAATTAATCATGATGTTGCTGTCACGGTGTTGTATTTACAAAGATTTCAGTTTTGTAGATAATTTATTAAATTATGTTGTAGCAGTTTTTCTACCACTTGATGCTTTATAAACATTCTTTGTGGCCTTAAGTTTGTTATCCTGTAGCTTGTTGTGTGTGGCGTGGAAGAAACCTTGAGGGACGGTGTATTGTTTGACATGGGGATCCAAATGCCTCAGATTCATGGGAATGCCAAAGTCTTCCCCACTAGGAGTAAGGCTCAGCATAGTGACACAGCCTTCCTCTGGTCGGAGTGCCAATGTTGGCAGTATGTGCAGAAACCAGCAGCCACAGCTTCCTTTTCCTGGATGACTGCAACGTGAGGCTCCAGCCTTGCTTGCTACAGCTGGTGCTGTCCCATCGGAGAGAGCACCTCCCATTTGATCCCAGCTTTCCGGTATGTGTGTCTGTTTTTTTTTTTTTTAATTCCCTTGTGACCCAACCAGTTTTCAAGGAACGATCTACACTAGTTGCAGCATGACCAGGTCATTCTCAATTAAATACAAGCATAGGAATGCATTTTTCTCACCCCTACTAGTGAACATTTAGACCAATTCTTCTTCAGTTTTGTAGCACAGTAAAGGACACATGCTTCAAGGCTTTCAGTATACTGACACACTGATGTTCAGAAAGCTACATTTACTGGTATGTGTACAGCAGTACTAAAATGACTCCCTTCTCCAGCCCCCACATCCCTTTTAAACATTTTGTCAATGAGTAAGCATGGGTCTTATTTCTTCAACTTGCATTTTTTTACTTTAAAGTTAGAGTGAGAGTTTACTAAGAATTCTTACAGATTAAAAAATACACCAATTAGAACTACCAAGATGGCTCAGTATGTAAGAGCACTTGCCAACAAGTCCAGTGAGCAGAGTTCAATCTCCTGGACAGACACAGAGGAAGGAGAGAATCACCTTCTTCAAGTGTTCTCAAAATACACCATGACAAGCACAAGACCTGCCCCCATAAATAAATTTAAAGAATAAATAAGTGTGATTATAAACTGCCACTTTCTTATCATTGGGATGTTTGACGTTTTCATTGATTGGTAAGCGAGTCTTTATATATTAGTTTCTTTATCTTATATCACAAAATAATTTGTTTTAGTTTGTCATTTACTGAAGAATTTCTTTGGCCTTTTTTGTTTTGTTTCAAATGAAAATTGACTTTCAATGATAATATTTTAATATATAATCTAGAAAGGGGAACTTAATTTTTCTTAGACTAAGTTGCTTCATTTGATCTTTGTCTATGGAATGAGTGTTGGGAAAGGAGTAAGGATGACTGGAAGGGGAATCTAGATGGCCTGGCTGAAGTGCTCTATAATAGCTCTTCGTAGTCTAAATAGACAGCATCCCATCACTTCCCACGTTTACACTGTAACTGCATATAATCAAGCAAGCAGGTACCATTTTTTGGTCTCACACATTAGGGGCAAGCATCATTATTTTTATTTACTTACAAGGTCACAAATTCAGGGTGATTTTTCTTTTAGTGAATTTCCACAGGTTCCCAGAGCTTTTTTGTCTCATCAACTACTATGGACCATTTACATTTCGGAAACCCCAATGGCTTTAATGAGTTAGGCCTGCCCCTTCCACCAAATGCCTGCTGCGGACCTTGCAGGCCGAGAAGGGCAGCGCCCTTAGAGACACCAAAGGATTCTTCCTGACTCCTAGCCTGCGTGAGTTTTTATTATCAAATGGACACACACAAAGCCTCTGACATGTGAGACACTGTAGTGTGGAGGCATTGCTAGTACAAGGGTCAGCACAGTTTGCACCCGGAACAATGTCTGATGTCTGCTTGGTAGATGATGCGCTGTCTGAGCGCGCGCTTTTCACCGTGAGGCAGAGCCATCCTTCGGAGGTGTGGACTACTAGATTTATGCATTCTCTGGATGAGACTGTTGATTTTTTTAGTAGACTGGCATGGGCACATCTCCTAACTTTCAAGACATCAGACTTTGCTCCCAGATATTGACACGGTGTAGAGCAGGAAGATCTTGGACTTAAGAATGTGCGTGGCCTGCTGTGGTAGAACACGGGAAGTGAGTCAGTGGCCCTTTTTTTTGTGTCTATTTAGCCAAATGTTTATTGGTCCTGAGTTCTGTAAGCAGGCATTCCCTGTAGAAAATGCTTGTGAGGACTTCAGTCTGATGCTCACATGGTGCTGTGCTTCTTGATTTGTTCAGTTTTAAGCGATCCATCCTCCTACACGGGATTTTCCCAGCCGAGCTTTCTCCATTGTTAACCTTGGGTGAGAGCTCAGTTTCTAACTGTAGAAGAGAATGGGTTTCTCCTTGAGAAGGTCATTCCTTGAGTGGCGTGCTAGATTCCTGCCCTCCCCTGCTCTGGCCTTCCCAATGGAGGTAACTCTCATTACTGACACATATGGTTTTTCTTCTGTTTGTTTGTTTTAAGAGTGTAAACTAAGGCAAGGAATAAAGTAGTTTCGAAACGTTTCCTATGCATGTCTCTTTCCTGGTATGTTCTCCTCAGCTCTGTCCAGCAGGCCAGGCCAACCTACAAAGCTAGACTCTGGGATATGTGACCCAGGGTAGGAAGACAATAAGGAAAGGGGGAAAAAATCCCAAAAAACTGAAAATAGGCCTGGACAGATGGAGGGAGGAAGGAGTGGAAGGTGAGGGACAAGAGAATGTGGTTGGAGCTTTTACTTGGCCTGGTTTGTGATCTAGGAACTCGCTGATCTCTGCCATTCTGCCAAGCTGAGCCAGTGACAACTAAATCACTCCGCAGTGCAGCCTGGAAAGGTTAGGGTGGAAATGTGGATCCTCTAGTGGGATATAAATAAAATCCAGATGTTCACACATAATTCCCGTGGGAGGTGTGGAAGGCTCTCTGGCTAAAAACCTTCCTATAGCAACAATAACAATAGTGACACATGCTTATGAGTGCTTATGCGTGCCAGACACTCACAGTACTTAAAATAAACCCCAGAACACTGAGTGTGGGGGGGTCATGTTGGGATTATCTTTTCCTGTTTAGAGAAGAGCCCAACCACAGTGGTATTAAAGGGCTCTCCCAAGGCCACAGGTGATGAGGAGTGGCCATTTGACCTGAAAACCTGAGAGGATGCCTATTGCAGACACAGAAGAGACATGATGCCCACAGCAGTGAATGGCTTCAGAGCACTGTGGGGCACTGATTGGATAAAGTGGGAGAGATGTGATGGCCTATACCAACTGACAAGTAGGTGCATTATGGTTCAGCCTTACACAGAATGCTGGATAGAATACTAATGACTGAAGGAAAGGAAAAGAGCATCCAAGAAGGACAGTGAAAATGTCCAGAGCAGAGGTTAGTGATCCAGCAGAGGAGGACCAAGAAAGTAAACAGTGTAAGATCAACAAAATGACAGGGACAATCCATATCTTTCAGTAAGAAAGTTATCAATGGTGGGAGTGACTCACACAAAAAACATGGACTTGATTAAAATAATATAGAATCCATCATTCTGCTACCTTCAAGAAACACAACTCACCACAAAAGATAGACACCGCCTCAGAGTGAAAGGATGGGCAAAGCTATTCTAAGTAAACGGAACCAGGAAACAAGCATATATGTAGATTTTTCTTTGAGCCGCCAGTTCACACAAAATGACCTGGTGACTGATTATTAATTATGAAAACTCAGCCTATATCTTAGAGTTGTTGCGCTACCTATTATAACTTAAATTAACCCATTTCTATTCATCTACGTGTTGCCATGTGGTTTGTAGCATTTACTTCTCCTCTTGCATGTCTTGCTTCCTATGTGTTTTACTGGTGACCCACCTTTCTTCTTCTCCCAGACCTCTCTGTCCCTAGAAGTCTCTGCTGTCCCTCCTGCTTAGGACATTTAACTTTTTAGTAAAACAATCACAGCAACGTATCTTTACATAGTGTAATCAAATAATCTTATAACACAAGCAGGAGTTGGTATTCTAACAGACAAGGTAGACTGCAAACCAAAAGTAATCAAAAGAGATGAGGGTCACTTTATACTGATGAAGAGGACACTCCATCAAGAGTGTCCTAAACATCACAATCCTAAACATATATGCACCAAAGTTGGGTGTACCCTGCATCATAACGCCAGTGCTCCTGGACAGAAAGCAATAGATTAACCCCAACATATTAAAAATAGGTGCCTTGAATATTTCATTTTCAGCATTGGACATATGATCAAGACAGAAAATGAGGAGAAATTATAGAACTAAAAGACATCATACATCAAGTGGGTACAACTAATACCTACAATATATTCCACCCAAACATTTTCAAGTACAGTCTTCTCAGCAGCCCATAGGACCTTCGCTAAAGTAGACTTCACACCAGGTCACAAAGCTCTCAATAAATACAAGAAAACTGACATAAATCCTTGTGTCTTATCTGATAAGATGATATCCACAGCAACAGAAACCTCAGAAAATATACACAATCATAGAAACCGGACAATAGACTATTGAATGATGAACAGGTCAGTGAAGATAAACAAAAAGTAGGAAATTAAAAATTTATTAGAATTGAATGAAAGTGAAAGGACGACATATCAGAGTTGATGGGATATACCTAAGAGGAAAGTTTATAGCTCTAAATGCCAACATAAAAAATATTCAGAGAGACCCAAATAAACATCTCAGTGATGTGTTTTAATGCGTTGGGAATTTAAGAATAAGCATTATCTGAAAAAAGCAGAAATTAATGGAGTGGAAATGAAAAAGAAAAAAAATGCAACAATTTAATGAAATGAAGACTTAGTCTTTTGCAATGGTGAACAAGAATGATGAACTTTTAGCCCAGTTAACAAAGAGGACAAACAAAATTCAAATTAAAAAAATTATAGAAGAATTAAGAAACACTATAAAAGACATATATGAGATGTAAATGATTCCAAGGGAAAACATTAAAACCTTTACTTTATCAAATAAGAAAACTTAAAATGAATAGATGAATTTCTTAATGCATATGACATAGCAAAGTTGATTAATAAAAATGTGAAATATGAAAAATTGAAACTGATCCATTATTAGCAAACATGTGAAACAAAAATAAAAAGATTCCTGACTGAAAAACAGCCAGGCCCAGATGGATATGTTATAGAATTTTTCCAGATCTTTAAAGAGAAAGTAAAATGTATGCTTCTCAAACTATTTTATAAGATAAAAGAAGAATATATGTTTCAAAATTCTCTTTATGAAGCCAGCATTATACTGACACACAAACCTTGTAAAGACACAGTGAATAATTAGGATAATAGGTCTACAATTTTCTTTATTTACTGTGGTGGGTAATTTTTTGATGTGCTCTTAAGTTTTGTTTGCACCTATTATACCAAGATTTTTAAACTGAAGAGCACATCAAAAAAATTACCCACCACGATCAAGTCAGCTCCATCTCAGAGATGCAGGGATGGTTCAGCAAATATAAGTCAATAAACATAATCTACCGTATAAACAGGTGGAGGGAAAGAAACTACATGATTATCTCACTAAATTCAGAAAAGGCTGTTGTTAAAATTACATATTTCATCTTGATAAAGGTCCTGGGAAGACTAGATAGACAGAAAACATATCTCAACACAATACAAGTAATATACACCAAGTTCACAGACAACCTTACACTAAGTGGATGAAAATTCAGGTCATTTACATTCTGATCAGGAAAACGACAAGAATGCCATATTCTCTGTGTTGGTTTGAAGACTCATATAATTGAGTACTTGATCATCAGTTGGTAGAACTGTTTGAGATTAGGAGGTATGGTCTAGTTGGAGAAGATGTGTCACTGGAGGCTAGTTTTGAGGTTTCAAAACCCCAAGCCATTTCTAGTCAGTACTCTTTCTCTCTCTGCTTCCTTGTTATATCTGAGGATGTAAATTCTCAGCTACTGTTCCAGCACCATGCCTATTTTTCTGGTCCAATATTACCAGCCATGGTGGCTTTGGGGTTCTAACCTTCTGAAACTGGAAGCCTCAAATAAACTCTCTTTTATAGGTGACCTTGCTCATGGTGTCTTATTACAACAATAGAAAAGTAGCTAAGATATTCTACTGTTGAGGAATATTATTTTTAGATGTGTTCACTTTTTATACTGTAGAATATTTCTTTAATGATGCAAAGATGTGCTGCATTCTCTTATGTTGCAGTTGTTTGACTCTGTGGAGCTGTGTTACTTTGCCTGTCTAAAATACCCAATTGGTCTAATAAAGAACTGAATGGCAAATAGCAAGGCAGGAGAAAGGATAGGTGGGACTGGCAGGAGGAACGAGAAGAGGAGTGAGAAAAGAAGGGGCCAGCCACCTAATTGCTGTGGGACAATGGTCTTGTACCCTGTAAAGACTTGTCACTTGTATTACTTTAATAAAATGCTGATTGGCCAGTAGCCAGGCAGGAAGTATAGGTGGGGTGACCAGAACAGGAGAATTCTGGGAAGAGCAGAGGCTCAGTCTGCAGTTGTCATTCAGATGCAGAGGAAGAAAGATGAGAATGCCTCACTGATAAAGGTATCAAGCCACATGACTAACACAGACAAGAATTATGGGCTAATTCAAGATGTAAGAATTAGTTAATAAAAAAGCCTGAGCTACTAGGCCAACCAGTTTATAATGAATGTAGACCTCTGTGTGTTTTTTGGGGACTAAATGGCTGTAGGACTGGGTGGGATAGAAACCCCTGTCAACACCTAATCACCCAGCTAGTCATGGAGTAAGAATGAAAGTAAGATATTTGGAAGTAAGAGAAAGGAAAAAGCCCAGAGGCAAAAGTTAAGAAAAGATGACAAGAAACAAACCAAGCTAAGGCTGGGCATTTATAAGAAAGAATAAACCTCTGTGTGTGATTTATTTGTGAGTTGGGTGTGAGACACCCCAAAACAGTAAAGAGTAAAAGCAACCAAATACACTCTCCATTCCTGTTAAATATGGTGCTTGAAGCCTTAACTAGTGCAGTAAGACAAGAAAAGGAGATAAAAGAAGCACATGTAGTTTAACCTAAAGTGGGGGAAATGATGATTCCAACAAAACACCTGGTGTCAGGTACAAGTTACCTCTTTTTAAGTTGTTGGTCACTGAGGTGCCAAACACCTCAAAAACATTATAGGCTGTTGCTATGGTTATGGTCACTCTCTAGAGTGGGATGGCAAGAATCTATTCCTGAAAACATCACACACTTGAGTCATAAGACATGGAGAAATCAAGCTGGGACTGACCTGGAAGCTTCATTTTTGATGGCTAGCTTTCACAGCACTGGACGATTCTATGTATGCTGTAAGAAATGGAAAGTAGCCAACAATCTTACTCAGCTATTAGCTCTGTGAACTACAATAACAACTTTGATGTCACGATATACTCACTGGTTCAATGGTGGTATGAATGCTATGGGAATAACCAGCTATTTTCTGATTGGATTTAATGTCTACTCTACAAGACAAAACTCATGCCTAGTACTGTTAACTGGGAGAAGAACTCATGGCTGGGTAGGTCATAGACTCTAGGAAATAATCTACTACTATTATTCTACTAAGTTAATATGACATTAAATTCCCTCCAGGTACTTATCTTTATACTCATAGATTAGTGCATCTCTCACAACCCTCATCTTAGAAGCTTCTTTTTACCACATAAGATAATTAATACAATTAATAAACTAGTCAACATGCAGAGAATAAGAGTTTTTGGAATGATCATCCTCAAATGGGACATCTATATCACATACCTTCCCCAGAAGCTCAAAGATGATTGTAGAGTAGGGAATGGAAGGCTCAGAAGAGACCAATGTAGTGGATGACTGTTTACTATCCATTACTTATGGACATGTCATGTCTTTTGCTCATATGAACTCATAGCAGCTATGACTGCATGTGCAAGACTTGAACAAGATCAGGCCTATCAAAATCTCCGTGTGGATGGAGGAGGGGATCATGAATTCTCACCCTTAGTTGAGGAGTTATTCATAGTTGATGGCTGTTGGGGAGGATGAGAGACAGTTTCTTGAAATATGTTGTCCCTGAGAGGCTACTAGTGCTCCAGTAGATGGTCCTACTCCTATGTGCATGCTGGCAGCATTAACTGAACTCAGTAGAGTTAAAAGCAAACAGATAGCCAGGTGGTGGTGCACACTTTTAATACCAACACTCAGGAGGCAGAGACAGGTGGATCTCTGAGTTCTAGGCCAGTCTGAGTTCTAGGCCAGTCTGATCTCTGAGTTACAGGACAGTCAGGGATACACAGAGAAACTCTGTCTCAAAACCAAACCAAATAAATAAATAAATAGATAAGTCAATAAATATTTTTAAAAAAGTTTAAGTTGGGAAGAAAAAGTGGGAAAAAGTGGTGGAATGGGTAACAGAGGAGTTAGAGGGTAAGGAATGATGATGGTTTTGATCAAAACATATTCTATACATCTATGAAATATTCAATTAAAAATAGAAACTTTTTTTTACAATGTATAAGCATAGTCCACACAATTAGATAAATAAGATAAGACAGTAAGTAAGTATAATCACTGACTGCTGCTCAATTCTCAGGAATTGTAGCCCAGCCTCTTGTTTATATAATCAGCGATTTACTTTGATGAGAATTTGAAAGGAAGAGGTAAAGCACAACTTTTATGGTATGTGTCTTGGGGAAGAAATCAGAACAAAATGGTCAACAGGAATGTTACTGGCCTTGAACGGCAATGAACAGGAATGTTACTGGCCTTGAACGGCAGGCAGTTGTTAGTAGGTACTGTGACGTCTAACACTGATGAACTTTGAGAGCATATTAATTTCATGTGAATTATGCAAAAAATTGCAACAAACTCCCGGGTTTAAAACAGCAAATACTCTTTCACAGTTCTCTAGGCCAAATTTAAAATAGCTTCACTGGGACAAAATCTAGATATATTCAGGGCCTTTCCTTGCATCTTCAGGTTCCTACTGCCCTTGCTAGTTTAATGTAAACTAGAATTATTTGAGAGGAGGAAACATTGATTGAGAAAAATGACTCTATAGGATCCAGCTGTAGGAGATTCTCTTAATTAGTGATTGATAGCGGAGGGCCCAGTGCATTTTTGGGTGGTTCCATACCTAGGCCGATGGTCCTAGGTTCTATAAAAAATCAAGATAAGCAAGCCTTGATGAGCAAGCATCCCATCTCCATGACCTCTGCATTGGCTCCTGCCTCCAGGTTCCTGCTCTATTTGAGTTCCTGTCCCTATGTCTCTCAGCGATGGACTATGATGTGAAAATGTGAGTCAAATAAACCCTTTCCTCCCTGACTTACCTTTGGTCATGGTGTTTTATCACAGTGGTACTAACCCTAACTAAGATGTATACTTTGCCTCTTAGAACATTCCTTGGCTGCACAAACTCGGTATTTACTCTGTGATTAATATCATCTCTTCCTCTGTGTGTTTTCTCCTGCTCCCCATCTGTTAGTTGTGGTTGCTTTAACAAGCTACGAAACATTGTTGGCTTAAACCACACCATTCCTTCCATTCTGGAGGTCAGAACATCTAAGTATTAGCAGGTTCAATGTCTGGTAAGACCTTGCTGAAACACAGAAAGTTGTCTTTTCAATGTGCCATTATTTGACTTCCAGAAAGGAGATCTATGTTTCTATTTCTCAGGCTGCGATGGATGGCCATTCTATTCCTGTAGACTCCATTTCCATGACCCAATTCCTTCCTGAAGACCAAATTCTTAGGGACCATTTACCTTGGGGTAATTATTTTAGTATATGAATGATGGTGGTGAATCATGTCTCTCTCTTAGAGACATCTGCTGTTGGGATTGTGTTTCATCTAGATAACCGAAGTTCATCTCTTCTTAAACTCTAATCTATGGGGACAGTGTTTGCAAACAAAGTCACATTTACAGAGCCCAGGGACTCACATGGTGAGAGCCCATTTTCAGCCTAACACGGGGTCAGGGACAGAGGAGACCTCAGAGGACAGGGGAGTGAAGCACCCTGCATGAGTGTAGTAGCATCTGTCATCCAACTGGTTACTCCAGACAACTGACTTCGGGGTCTGCTTTTCATAGATGTAACTGTGTCAAGGATCTTAAACTCGCGTCCAATATGACTTCCTAGACTTAAGTACCAGGGCTTTAGCAGATCCGATGACCAGTAGCCACGTCACATATTGTTTCCAGCCTTTCCCATCACATATTAGCAGTGGGTGTGCTCGCCATCCCGGGGTCCACTGTGGCTGCATGACAACTGCATCAGCTCCTGCAAGTTTTTTTTGCTGAAATTTCTTTAAATATAAGCTTCCTGTGACAGGCCAGGGTGAGGATATCAAGCCAGACAATGACCTACATGTGATTTCATTGAGATCTAAGGTGAATGGGGACTGCCTTAGAAAGCAAAACAACAGATGCTGGCTTCATATATCGAGTATCTTCTTATCTCACATCCGGACTGCTGCAGTGTTGGCCAAGAACTCGGTATTTTTGTTGGATTAATCAACCACACTGATAAGTTGTTTATCTTGCCTACAGGAGGCAGAAGCATCCAAACTGTTCACCTTCACGCACGCTCTCTGTGCTGCTCTGTAAATTATATTTAGTAGATACTGTAATTGCTGTTAGAATGGAGCTTCCTAGGGCTCTTAACCACGAGTTGTCAACCAGCTTTACTCTGGCAGAAGTTTTGTGAGGGCAATGAAACATTCTGGCAGGAATAACTGGTCTTGAATGCTTCACCCAAGATCTAGAATTAGGAAAAGCATTGGCAATGACCTCCATGTGTCCTCCTTCAGTCCAACTGAAATGAGAAAGCAAATGACAATGGAATCTGTCTCCCACCATCTGGTAAAATGAGGTTTTCCAATTGTCTGTATCCTGGGCTCAGCTTAAGAAAGAAGATTGACAGAGAACTAATTCCCCGCATCAGGTGTGTGTGATGTTTAAAATGCCTGGCAGTATCTTGTTTCTAAATTCTAAATGCTACTCTACCTGAAGGTGGGAACTGAGTGGTGGTTTTTCTGTGATACAACATGAAGAAACAGATCTAAAAGTGGGACAAAAAGAAGAACCAGACCTTGAAGTGGGGGCATTTCAGGCCATCCAATATTTTGCTTCAAATATAAAGCCTTAATATTGATGTGTATATTTTTATAGAAGCGAGTCTGGTACACACGCCTAAGCGAAGTTTGGGCACCATTCACATGGAGGACCCTTCACCTAGTTATTCAGAATGGTTGCTGTGAAAGGCTGTCTTTTCTCTCTGTCTGGGGGGCCAAGTGAGGTTATCCTCTCTCTGTCTCTTCCTCCCGCCTCTCAAGCATCAACTTGAGGCAGTCCCGTGATAGCAGACAGCTGCTCCTCTCCAGTTCCTCACGGTTTATGTCATAACTCGGTATTTATCTTGGGCACTCCATGGGATTGAGCTTATTATCTTATTGCTTTGCCACTGCAGAATTTATTGCATAAAGCGGCCTGCTGCTCACTGGGATCTGGGAGCCGCAAGTGCAGAGTTTTGGAGTCCTTGTGAATTAGGGCACCAGATGCCAAAGTAAGATAAACCTGCTATTGCCCTAGCCCTGGGGAGGCGATGTCTCCCCTCAGAACCTACCTTCTGCAGAGTTAACAATTTAGATTAAATTAGTTGAGAACACAAGAAGGCAATTTTCATTTGTAAAGGGATTAGAGGGCTTTTTTTCTCCCTTTTTTCTTCCCAGGCTAGAAAAACAATACAAACACAAAGATAAATTGAAATGGGATTTTATTTTTAAATGGCTTTCACTAATACGAGTAATAATATAAAGAGAAAGCTGTTTGGGCAATGCTGGATAGTATCTAACCGTGGCATTTAAATAACTGCAGGTAATACATTTAAGGATTTAATTTGCTGGGCTAGTATTTGCTGGCTTCAGTGAACTGACGATGCCTGTTCTTCTCTCCAGGGGTACTCGCAGAGGTGCTGACCCACCGGCACCATCTTAGAGTGGATAGCATCCCAGAACGAAATGGAAGTGAGCAGGAAGCAAATGGCCTTTGGCGTAGAATAATTTACATTCATAATGCAATGTAATCTGAAAGGCACTCGGCTGAATGCTTTGTACTGCGGAAACTCGGATTCGAGCTATAAAATATAATCAAATGCATTTCATGATAATGAACTACTCAGGTTTAATGAATTTTTCCTTAAATCTGGAGCTAATGCCCTGTTTTAGAATTACTTTCGTCCAGTGAGTATTTAAGTGACTGATCACTCACATACTCCATGGAATATTTCACAGAAGCAAGAAAAATGGAGAGAAAATGTCAGTCCCATTTTTCCCATTTGCTTAAAAAGTATAATTATTAAAAATAAGTACAATGGGGCCTCTAGTGTGTCTAGACAAGTCATGCTTTTCTGAAGTTCAGTGAAGACAAGTCATGCTTTTCTGAAGTTCAGTGACTTCTGAGGGAAATGGTGCGGTCTCTTCTTGCCACCTGCTCTTTCGGTCATAGATTAATAACATCTGACCAAGCATGAAGGCATGCTGAGGCCATCTGCTATCACGGAGTGGGATGTGGTTCAGCATTCTTTCCAAGCAGAAGTCTGTAAAACCACCCGGCACAGCTCTCAGTCCAGACTCGTCCTGCTTAGATCCATGACCCAAATATTTTGCTAAGAAAAAATTCAGAGTCCATCTCGGTCAGACCGCACGTACTTCATCTGCTTGCTACTGGTTAGAGCACTGGCTCCTATGTAATTTCATAATAGCCATGGCCTTTCTCTTCTATTATATAATAACAGGATGTCAGCTGAGACCTGTGCATTTATCTCGATGCTTAGATACTGTTTACAAAGTTGGGAAACTAGATGCCAAAAATCTCAGCCTTCTAAACCAGTCAAACTGCCCTGTTCCTTAATCTCTCGCTTCCCTCTCTCACTCACACCATCCCATCTGTCTTTACCACCACAGACAGTCATGGAAGCTGTGAACACAACACTGTCTCCCCACATCTCAGTGCTCTGCTCTTCTGCTTTTAAGGAGCTGAGAGGCTTGAGGGGTTAGAAGGATGGGGCCTTAGAAGAGGACCACTCTTTCTCAGCCTGTGTCCTTTATCTGGTTCCTATGAGTCTCACCCAGCCCTTCCTAGCCTTTCTTCTCCAGTTTGTGTCCAGGTCCCCTGCTGTTACGGTTATTCCACAAGACAACCCTAGTTTCCAGAAAGTCGTGTGTGTAATGGGAATGGCATCAACCTGGTGACTAAAAAGCTTTTTCTAACTGTAATGTACTTGACCACATAAGGAATGCCATTTGAACTGGCAATGTTGCAGACAAAAAGAAGAGCCCTAAAAAAGAAGGTCTCAAAGCTGTTATGAGATTTCCTAGCCACATCTCTAGCACTATCCCCTTCCTTCTTCCTTCCGTTTGGAATGAGGCTGAGTAGCTGGCACTGAAGCAGGCATTTTGTGACGATGGGCCAACCAGCGTGGAGATGAAAGCTGGCACAATTCATTTGGACAAACTAGACACTAATGGCATCATTTAGGTGCCACCTTCCATTTTTCCCAGCAACTTTTAACGTACACACATACCACCACCACCACCAACAAAACAAAACAGAAAATAAACCAAAAACAAAACCTCAACCGCATTGTAGTAAGCTGCTATTAGTAATTTTCTGTTGCAAACAGCTGAATGCAGGCCTGACAGATATAGCTTTAGTGTGTTTAGTGCTGGTCACTAGAGAGTTCAAAGATCAAGAGCCAAGCTTAACATGCTTTTAATACTGTCAAGCCATTCACAATAAAAACTGTTTTTTTTCAGAGATATGAAGACTTCTATATGGTTGTTTGTTCTTTGTTGAGACAAGTCTCATTAGGTGATTCTGGCCTCAAACTCACGACAATCATATTCTTCAACCTCCCAAGACCTAGACTTATTGGGATACACCATCACATTTAGCTTTTAGCAGTTTTTTTTAAGGAGAGCATTTTAGCTTTTCTGTACACATTGTGTTAGTATTCATTTTGGTTCTTTCTGAGTTCCTTTTATAAAATACTCTGAAAAGCAGCAAAACCACATAGGAGAATAATGGATTATTTTAGTCCACAGTGTCATATTATGGCTCATTGTATAAGTTAAGGGTTCTATTGCTATGAAAAGATACCATGACAATGGCAACTCTTATAAAGAAAACATTTAATTGGGGGCTTGCTTACAGTTTCAGAGGTTCAGTCCATTATCAATATGAGGGGAGCATGGCAGCATGCAAACAGACATCGTACTGGAGATGTAGCTGAGAGTCCTACATCTTGCAGGCAACAGGAAGTTTACTGATAAGCTGGGAAGTATCCTGAGCATAGGAAACTTCAAAAGCCGCCCCACAATGACATACTTCCTTCAGCAAGGCCATACTGACTCCAACAATATCAATTATAGCTGCTTCTTCAGCATCAATCTGAACACTGTCCTGTCTTGAGCATTTTGCTGACAAGCAATTCAGTCCATTACCTTTAAATTAAATTTCACTTAGGTACTCAGAACACAAAAAGTCACACTAATTATACCTGCCCAATTCCTATTGTAAGAAGGCCACTTGTTTGTTCCCAACTGCTCAGCCCCAAAATAACCACACAGAAACCATATTATTTGCAATACTGTTTTATCAATAGCTTAAGTGTAGTTCTGGCTAACATATTTTAAATTAACCCATCTCCATTAATCTGTGTATTGCAATGAGGCTGTGGCTTACCAGCTAAAGATCTGGCATCTTTCTCTGATGAGGCTACATGGCTTCTCTCTTGACTCTGCCTTCTTTCTCCCGGCATTCAGTTTAGTTTTCCCCACCTAGCTCTATTCTGTTAAGTCACTGGCCAATATAGCTTCTTTATTCATTAACCAATAAAAGCAACACATAAACGGAAGGACTTCCCACAGTATTTCCCCTTTTCTGTTCAAATAAATTGGAAGGTTTCAACATAGTAAAATTACATATAACAAAACAGGTATCAAGTAAAAATTACAGTTACAATATTTATATTTACTTTATCTTTTATTATAACTAAAGAAAACTATAATTATGACTATCTATTCTTCAATTCCATCAAAGACTCCAGAAGGGTATAATGTTACCTAAGTAAATAGGAAGTACACTGTAAGCAACTTCCAAAACTCCAGAATTGACAGAGACATCTTGCTGCCTGGACAGTCACCCACAGTTCTTCTGTGTTGTTGGAGCATCCATCTTCAGCCTACAGGCCCATAGTATCCAGCAGACTTTTCCATGAAGCAGGACATACCTTAAGCAAGATCAGAAACACATATACATAGTATAACAAAATTGACCTTAAATTTGTATCACCATACCAAGATCAATACCAATACAAATTATTCATATCTATAGCATATCCCCTTTTGTTTGTTTGTTTATTTATTTATTTATTAAATATTTCTGCCTCCTCCCAGCCACCGCCTCCCATTTCCCTTTCCCTCCCCGATCAAGTCTCCCTCCCTCCTCAGCCCGAAGAGCAATCAGGGTTCCCTGTCCTGTGGGAAGCCCAAGGACCACCCACCTCCATCCAGGTCTAGTAAGGTGAGCATCTAAACTTCCTAGGCTCCCCCAAAGCCAGTACGTACGTGCAGTAGGATCAAAAACCCATTGCCATTGTTCTTGACTTCTCAGTAGTCCTCATTGTCCACTATGTTCAGCAAGTCCGGTTTTATCCCATGCATTTTCAGACCCAGGCCAGCTGGTCTTGGTGAGTTCCCAATAGAACATCCCCATTGTCTCAGTGTGTGGGTGCACCCCTCGCAGTCCTGAGTGTAAATAAACATTTATAAACAATATTTGGGAATATGGGCATAGTGCTCTCCAAACTGCTTCCTGCTGTTTGTTGGGTGAAGTAAATTTTGAGGGGTGTTCAGGGTGACATTTCAGGGGTCTTGGTCCATTAACCTACATTAGTCTGGAAGGATTCCACAAGTTTTCATCCTCTGTAGAAGAAAAAGAAGAACCCCTTTTACAAAGCAATGTATCCTTAGACTCAAATTTAGAAGTCAAGATACCTTTAGAGTATAAAGTGTGGTTTTAGTTTAACAGTCTGTACAATGAAATGTCTCTCTGTACTTAGCTCATTCACAGTCAAAAATTCAAAGAAAACACAATACCATATATAATCCAGACTCTGTGTATTTTCCATCTTTGCATTGCTTATTTTTCTTACTCTATTACTTTTTCTACAAGTTTACTCTGTCTCTTTAAAGACTTTGCTTTATTTTTTAAATAATTTACCTCTTTTTATAACTCCCTATACTCTTTTTCTTCTTTCTCCCAAGCCTACATACATTTATCCAACATTGTGACCCATTTAGATTCTTTTTCATCTGGATTTGTCTTTATTGCATATTTGCAATCCTGTTCTAAACAGGTTTACTTCTTAAAATGCTAAGTGCATCTTAAAAACCTAAGTGGCAGTGTTGCTTGGGCAAACAAGGCCCTGCCTGCTTCTCCAGCATGGTGTCACTGTTGCTGCCTCTGAAAACCACGTACATTGCCCCATTATTAGGCACACAGTGGGTCTATGTTGTCATTGAGCAAGTTGTAGCATTCTACTCACAGAACCCATTTAAATGCTCCATAGCTGGTTCTTCTGAAAGAATCAGAGATTGCGATGGCAACAGAGCCCAGGAAGCCACCATTCAAAACCATGCAGCTTTTTTTTCTGCTACCACTGAATTAGGTAGACCTCTCTTAAAGGAGCCACAGCATACCGCCAGCAAGCAAAGCCCATTTAAAAATGCAGCTAAATTTTATTTTGTTTTAGTGTCTAGAGTTCCTTTCCAAGTCCTCTTGGGTTTTATGTGGATTTAACTAGCACATGTTGGAGCACCAATTTGTTATAGGAGGTTTCTGTCCCACCCAGTCCCAAAATAATCACACAGAAACCATATTATTTGCAATTGTTTGGCCAATAGCTTAAGCATATTTCTGGCTAACTTATATCTTAAATTAACCCATCTCCGTTAATCTGTGTATCACCACGAGGCTGTGCCTTACTAGGTTAAAGACTCAGCATCTGTCTCTGGGTTGGGCTACATGGCTTCTCTCTTGAATCTGCCTTCTTTCTCCCAGCATTCAGTTTAGTTTCCCCACCTAGCTCTATTCTGCTAAGTCACTGGCCGAAACAGCTTCTTTATTCACTAATCAGTAAAAACAACACATAGACAAAAGGACTGCCCACATCAAAATCCTTATAGTATGTTTGTTCTGTTCTTAACAGCCTTAAGCTAGGCTCCCATTGACCACATCTGTATAAGTATTCTCCTCACTTAAGTTTCCATAAAAATGGCTAATTAGGCTCTACTTACATTACTCAAGGGCTTTTCTAACCCAGTGCTCCAAACTCTTTCACATTCAAGTCTCAAAACAGTTTTAGTGGTTTTATATCCATTATCATGTCTTTTACAGAAATAGCCCCATTTCTGGTACCTATTTTTGACTTAAGCTTCTTTTTCAGTTGTCATAATCAAATACTCTGACAAAATCAAATTAGGGGAGAAAGGGTGTATTTTAGTCCCCTGTACCAGGCTTGTGTTCATTATTTGACGGTAGTCACAGTGGAAGGAACTTGAGAGAGCTGGTCATGTTTACTCGTATTCAAGAATCGGGGAGCTGAATCTGTGCATGCTGCTCTCTTCATCCAACCATGCATGGGTGTGACCAACTGCTTCAAACACCTGATGCTTTAAGTTTGCGGTTGTGCTGGTCGATACCCTAGAACTGTGAATTAAAGCAAATCCCTTCTCCTTTAAGTTGTTTTTGCAAACTATTTGACCAAAATAAGAAACTAAGATGCTATCTGTTCTTTTGTGAATATCTTTGGATGATAAATGTGACTATAAAATTTATAATGTACTCTCTTCTTGTAGAAAGTAGTTAGTACATCAAAACATGAAATATTAAGGCAAGAAATCACTTCATATTGATAACTAGTATAGCTAATTGTAATAATTTTCAGATTAAAAAGCAGTTATTTCTATGCTTTGAAGCAACTAATTTCTTTGCTATTTTTTTGATTAACATTCATTTATTTTTGCCTTTAACTGAATGAATACAGCTATTGATTGCAAAAACCAAATGGCTGGCAATTTTAACTTTGGAACGAAACTTGGTTCTGAATTTAATTCGCCAGTGAAATTGATTCAATAAGTAAAAATTTAAACTTTTAAAAACTTGATTGATTGAAATAGTCTGGCCTTTTATATATTCACATCCCGATAAATACTAGCGGCTTGCTAAGATAAATTGAAATGCAACTGTAGTTTTTCAAGTAAATACTAAAAGCCTTTGCAGCAAGATTATGGATTGAAATTTTAAAACGATGAAGGCATATTTGGCTGGAAGATGTAGTGAAAACATGTTACCTAGGTTACATGAATTTATAATCAAAATATAAAATGGATCTTTCCTAAGCCTACCTTGTAATACACCTCCCTCCAATTTAGATATATATGAAATCTCTTGTCACTCGATGACTCCTGCTTTGTAATATCACTCATATTTTAGAAGTCAAATAGAAAATATCTTTTCTAGAGGACTAATAGCCCTGTTCCCATAATGCTATAACCATATATTCATAACAAGTCATTGTTACCATAGGTCATTAGGGAAAGAAATCACCTTGCTTTGGAAGACTTTGAATAGTAACAGAAGCTTTAGTTTAGATTTTAAATCAATTTATTAAATTACTAAAATAACATTTGTGCAACAAAAGTGACAGTGTGAAGTCATGGAAAGAGTCTTAGCTTCTGACATGTTCAGCATCCTGGGTTCCAGTTCTCTGTGGCATGTGTTGCTTGGCTGATCCACACATTTCCCCAGGTGAGGCTGGGAAAGTCAGATGTGAAATTCCTCATCCTCCTTCCACTGAGAGAGGGACTGGCCCAGTTGGCATATGGGGTTGCGTACAGAGAATTATCAAAAGTCTCCTTCAGAAGAGGGAATAGCATAAAACAAGGGTTCTCTTTACTTAGACCACTCCTTCTCATACTGGATGAGCCAATAGAGAAAGCAGCATGCAGCCATCTGTTGACTAGAGATGGAAGAGGGGAATATGGCATTAACCTGGACCCAGTATCCCAACCTTGTTGAATCACCAACTTAGTCACGGGGCGACTGAGGGGCTATAGCAGTCAAGGTATTTTTGACTTGCTATCAAGAACATTCCGGAACAATTTAACTTCCCCAGACTCCAATGTGTTGTGGGATATTTGATCACACTGTGAACCCCGAGTTTGCATTTTCATTAATTAAATAAAATCAGTCTTGGGTCAGGAAGCCAAGTTAGCAACTAGTTGACAGAAAATAGTCATAGAGAGATAGAGGGAGTCCGGAAACCAAATAGATGCATAGAAAGTAGTAGGGAAGGACTTCAAGTATGGTGGGTTTGTTTGGGTTGCCTGGTGGAAGCAGGCTTTCTTGCTAGGCCACTGGCTAATGGGGAAGGCCAGTTAGTTGCTTCTTGGCCTCTCTGAGCTTGCAGCTTTTCACCCCAGCAACTGACTGCTGAGTCTTTGTTGGTAAATAGAATGATAAGATTTGGTTAATAACTACATTTGACAGCAGTGTCAAGAAGTGACTCTAGGGGGACACAGAAGTCCTCCTGGGCCTCACCTGAGCAGTCCTCACTGGGCAGTGGTTGGGGAAGCACAGTCAGTAGCTGAGGCAGCAGAAGATTCAGGGGCAGCTGCAGTGGCCCTTGTTTTCTAAGTGTGCATGAAGTCTTAAAGGACTCCCTTGCATAGAGTGTTGGAATGCAAAGGCCCTAGCAAGGAGTCATCCTGGGGGCAACCCAGAGAAGCAAAGGAGCACCGTTCCACACAGCAAACATGATGTGGTGGCAGAGGTGCCTGAAGGGAAGGCAGTGACTGAAGAGAAAATAGTGACAAGTGGCTTTTCTTTGGTGAGGGCAATACTTGTAGCTGAAGTAAGTTCTTCTGGGCAGAGGGAGTATTACCTGCAAGTCAGGAGAGATGACAGCAGGAGAGGAGTGTCCTCAGCAAAGTTCCGAGACCACCCCAGAGTAAGTCCATTTTCAGATTTCCTATTCTGCTCCTTGTTCAAGCACAGGCCTGAATCTCAGAGCAAGTGTGACCTGGGTCAGTCCTGTGATCCTGGAGGACTGGCTGCTTTATGCATGTCATGGCCTCTACTGATTGGCTCCTGTGAAGGCACATGGGGAGCTCAGTGTGCAGATCGTTTTTTGGGGAGGAAACTTGGTAAACACGGATGTTTTAAAATGTCTCATTTTTGGTATAGTTGGGATATACACCAGACATGATCATCATGTTTCATGGTTATTTGAGTTAAAAACCGATTTGTTTTCCTGAATAAAATCAAGATAGAGTTCGGTTGTATATTGCATTGCTCATTGTCCTTTGTTCCTAATCTAATTATTTGAAATTACATTAAATACATCAACAGCTTATTAAATACTGAAAAAAAAAGCCTTAGGGGAAGGCCAGCTAATAAAGGGCTTTTATGACAAAGTTAGGGCATTTGGATTTCATCCTGCAGGCATTTGAAGGATTTTAATTAGCCAAATTCATGGGCAAATTAGCACTTGGAAGGCTTACTTCTGGCTCTGTGTGGAGAAAGATAAAGGAAGAAGCATGATTCAAGATGCAGAGCCACACGGGGGCACCTTCCACAGCAAGGGCAGCATATGACCTTCTTGGCCCAGGAATGTGGGGAAGAAAGATGGAAAGAGGGCCAGGGTGAGCTGAAATGGGCTATGCACACTGTCTACAGGCAGGAGAGAGAGGTCACTCCTGGAGGCGGAGGCAGCAGACTATTAATTATAACGGGCTAGAGATTTATTTCCATTTCTGACAAGGATTCATGTGCTTCTGATGCTGTTGAATTAGGTACCACAATTTAAGAACTACTGGCCCTGGGAACTTGCTGTCTTCCACATTGGGTATATGAGGATTTGAATCTCTTCCAGGAACTTTAGAAGTTAAGACAAGTAGTGGTTGCCAATACATCTTACTGACAACTAATAAATTGTATGAAGTCAAGAGATGGAAACTTCACACGTTGCAATGTCTCAGATTATTAGTTTACACTTAAGTTTTTAATACCAATTTTCTTTTCCATAAATGGCAGTGTGGTTGAGGAAAAGGGAGGCAAAGAGATCTTGCTAACACAGGCTTATGTAACTAGTAGCATGAAATGACCTGGAGAGATGGCCCAGTGAAGTTACTTGGTAGTGTTTGTAGGAACAAAGAAGAGACTCTTGTAACAGATGAAATAATAACCCATCTCCTATAGAAAACTTTTCTTTAAAGGAAGTATAGAAAAACGCTATTTTAAGAGAAGTATCATACTGGTAAGGTTTCACTAGAAGATAATACATTAGCTTATTGTTTCTTGAAGCTGTTTACAGATTTTCTCCGTCCTCTTTTTCTGTTTGTGGTTCAGTTCAAGCTTTGTGAACACATTTGGCTGTTTGGTGGCTCAGATGTGGCTGTAGAGATCAAACACAAATGTCATCGTAGGGCCTTTACCAAAGATGGACACAGTGTTGAGTGCTGCAGCTGGGGTTTCCTGTTAGGATCACAGTCCCATATTGAAAGTCGTTAGCATAGACTGTCTAGTGGGAGGGACCGGGGTAGCACAGTGGTGTGTGTGTGTGTGTCGGCCAGAAGTCAATCTCAGGTGTCCTCTCTCAGGAGAAATCCACCTAGTTTGTTTGAGATACAGTCTGTCAGTAGGACATAGGGCTCACAGATTTGGGGATGGCTGACCAACAAGCTCCATAATCCTCCTGTTTCTGGGATCCCAGGCTTGTGGTTAAACTCAGGTTCTCAAGTGTTTGCCTTTCCGTGTACAGTAATGGATGTGCTGAGAAAGAAATCAGAACAAAAAGAAAAAAAAACATTCATAACAACCTTAAAAATACTTAGGATGATTCTGACTCAGGTTGCAAAAGTTTCTCCAGTGAAAGCTATAAAACTCTGAGGAAAGAAATTGAAGGCTCCAGAAGTTGCAAAGTCCATGTTTGCGGATTATCAGAATTAATATTGTGATATCTGATAATATGGCAATGTTGCCAAAGAAATTTTCATGCTCATTGTAATCACTATCAAAATTCTTATGACCTCAATAGAAAAAAAGTTCTAAAATTCATACTAAAAGAGTAAAGGTCCTTGGAAGCCCAAAGACTTTCTGAATATAAAGGGCAGCATCACTACATTTGATTTATACTGAAGACATCACTATACTTAATTCAAGGTATCAAGGTATGGGAATACAATAACCAAAGTAGCTCTAAATCAACATAGCACAAAAATACTTATAAATCCGTGTTTGCTGTGGACCCATTCACAACAGTCAAGGAGTGGATGTAGTCTAGATGGCATCAACAGATGAATAACAGATAAAGCAGAGTTTTATTTATTTAAAAAGAATAATGAAATCGTGATCTTTGCAGTATGATGGATGGAACTTGAGATCATCATGTCAAGCAAACCAACTCAGACTCAAAATATAAATGTTGCCTATCTGTGGAGTCAAGACTTTGTTAAAAAGGACATGAAGGAAGAAGAGAGACTGTTTTAGAACAGGAAGTGACCCAGCAGGAGCCAGGGTGGTGACAAGAGCTGGCGGTGGGGACAGGAAAAAAATCATCAAAGATCAGTCCATACATGTTTGAACGTGTCACACTGACCCTACTGTTGGGCAATTGTAGATGCTGGTAAACATTTTAAAAGATTGATTGCTTGCTAAACTCTATACTATGAGTTCTGTAATAAAATTTGAAAGTATTTCACAATTTAAATCTTACAAATATATACAAAACCTCCAAATTTATACAAAATACTTGCACTGGCTAATTTGCCTGAGTAGTTTTGAAGTATTCAAGGGAGGACAATGATGCTGGTTAAGAGACTATGCACTGACAGTTTTAAATAGAGTATAGACTTAGGGGAAGATTTGTGAGTACCTTCTTCTCTCTATGAAGTCTCACAATATTTTGTATTTCTTGTTTCATTAATTGTGTTCATGTTTTTTTAATAAGTATCACATGCATATGTCATTGAAGTTGGAAGGTGTAATAGATTAATTATCAGTAGAAAAATATGCAGCTTTGGGAGGCAAAATGACTTGCCTAAGACTACAGCTTGTTCATCTGCAGTGCAGCCAGCATCACGTTTACCAATGGCTCTGTATGAGTCAGCTGAGATTGGCTAAATACTTCTGCGAATAGAATTTTCTATTAGAAATTAGAAATAGTCCATATGTCCTTTTTGAAGCTTCCTAACACACACACACACACACACACACACACACACACACACACACACACACACACACACAGAGAGAGAGAGAGAGAGAAAGAGAGAGAGAGAGAGAGAGAGAGAGAGAGAATGAAGTTACTATAGAATAATGTGACAATGTCCCTATTAGACAGTAGTAACAGGTAACAAAAATACCAGTGCCAACAATGGTTACTTATTTTGGAGGTTGCTGGACAATGAGACCCCATAGATCCCAAACATTATAGGCTGTTTCTATTGCTCTTGCTTACCTCCAGAACATTATGGTAAGACCTCATTGCTGAAGTCACCACATATGTGTCATAGAATATGATGAAACCAAGCTGGTATTGGCCTTCAAGCTTCTTCCCTACAGGCTAGCATTCAACGTTTTGGAAGATGATACACAAGATACCAAAGGAGAAAAGTAATCATCAACCACACTCAGTTTTGAGCTCTTCAAGTTACAACAGTAACTGGCTTGATATAATCAAGACACACTCACCAGTGTGATAGTGGCATGGAACTAACCAACCACTTTCTGATTGGATTTAACTTTACCTCCACAAGATGAAACCCATACTGGCCACTATTATTGGGCCAAGTACCCATGGCAAGAGAGGTCATAGGCTCTACAGGAAAATACACTACAATTGTGCTGATAAATGTAGATAGCATTACACTGGCTCCTAGCAATCTACTGTTAAAACCATACAGAAAATCACTTCTCAACCCTCACATAAGAAGCTGCTCCTATTTTGGAGATTAATTTCAGAGAGCCACAATGGCCAAGGTGCAGAGAACAGGAGATTGCAGAATGTGTGGCCCCTTGGTGAATATATATATATAACACTCCAACACTTGAGGTTCAGGGATAATTGTGGAAGTGGAGTCAGAAAAAGCATAAGAGCCAGAAGTAGTGGTGGATGACTACAAGGAAACATCTTCTGGACACAGAAGCAGATGCACGTAGAAACTCACAGTAATTGCAGTGACATGCGCAATGAACCCCACGCAAGCTCACATCATATCTAATCACAAGCATGGAGAGGGGAACTGGGAACACAATCACTCTCCTACCCATGGCGTTCTTTGCAATTGTTACTTGCTGGAAAAGGGTCAGTTTTCTTTAAGATTGTATTACCTGGTAAGTCCACCACAATTTAGGGGAAGACCACATAGTCAGAACATTTGGGGCAGCTCAAATTGCTCTTGAAGGGTTTCTGAAAAACAGGATACAAAGTTGGGTGGATAGGGAACAGGGGGTGAATCTGGGAAAAGCTGGGGGAGATGAATGTAATCAAAACACATTTTATAAAGCTCTCAAAGAACTAGTAAAAAGTAAGATAAATACAATTTGAAAACGAAATTAAAATAGGACTCAAGTCTTGTGAGAAGACATACTTGACTCTAAAGGCCCATTTTCTCTAAGACTCTCGGGCTTGTCTGCATCTTTTATTGAACAAGCTTAGACAGAAATTGTATTCAGCAGCCATTTGTGTAGGCCTTACCATGCACCAGACATTTTGAAAGTGGGTTACAAACTTTTACTCTTTTAGCTTCATGGCAGTTGGCGTGCTTCTCCCTCCACTTGCAGAGGAGGAAAGTCAAGTAAGGAGAGGTCTTGGCATTTTGTGGATCAAAGGGTGGATAACAGGAGAGCAGAGGCAGTTGGAGAGCTGGGACTTGTGGGATAGCTGACTGGCAAGCTGGCTGGCTAGTGTTCCTGGAAGAGTGGAGACTAAAGAATTCCCCAAGTCTCTCTGTCTGTCTCTCTGCCTCACTGAGTCTCTGTTTCTCTGCTTTGCTCACTCTCTGTCCCCCTCCCCCCCAATCTCTCATTACCCCTGTGGTTTCTTCACTCATGACAACAATGGGCACTTGCCATGCATCTCCAAGTGGATGTCAGCACACAGCATCCCACAACCGAAAATGACGCGCCCAAGGAGGGCTTGGGACTCCAGAGCCCAGGGGCAGAATTAGAGATGGAAACTCTGTGGCTTTGCTGACAGTATTTTCTAGTCTCTGGAGCCGGCTGTGGTGGCCAGAAAGGCATAAAGGGAAGTCAAGAACTCCCCAGGAGGACAGCAGGGGCTGTAACTTTCCCTTTGTGTTTTGCAGAGGTTGTGATTTCCTTCTGAGGAGAGCGGTGAGCGCCATGCCTGAGATCTATGTCCTTGAATAACTTTTCTCATCTAAGATTTGAACAAAGTACAAAAGTGTTTAAGTTGTCGTTTAGGCTTCCAGAGAACAGAGCACTGACGAGAACAAGTTGCCATAAAAGGAAAAGTGCTCATTTCCAAACCCGTTGCTGGGATGATTGCTTTCCTCAAATTCCAGATTTCCCCCATAAGATACAGTACTAGCCAGAGACTCTTGGTTCAGACTGAGCTTGCTGTATCTTAATGACATGTGGGAATTCAACAGTAGGAAACTGGGGAGACATTATACCTTGAATGGAGTCCAGAGCTGGCATTTGGGGGGATAGTGGAAAATAGGCTGAGAATATGCTGTAACAGCATCAAAACTAGGGGGGAGGGAGAGAAAAACTTGGAAATGTTATTTCTTGTGATTATCATTATATGCCAATATTTGATATTCTTAGTTGAGCCCTTTTGAATTTTTAGGCTACTGCAATTTGGCCAGCATAGGAGAAGGGGTTGTTTATGCAAAGCCTTTCTTGACACAGACTGATTATCACCTGCCCCGTTGTTTCACTGAAATTCAACAAAGGGGGCATCATTTCTGCTAGAGAAAGACAATGCCCTTTTAAAAAGGCCTGGCAACTGCATTCAGTTTAAGTCAACCCTGAAATAATATTTGAACTAGATCAGTTTCTGGGGTTAAGATAGATATTTCGAGACATTTTTAGCAGTTTGATGACAAAAACCCACCTCCTTGGGTTTATAGCCTGACCGGCTTTCTTTGGGTTCAGAAACAAATTAAACAGAAAGATGAGCAAAAGATATTGCCAACAACACAGGCTCACACACTTACTGTGAATTTGTTAATGTCAAAGTCCTCACTGAATTCTGATCAAGCGCCTGCTTTGGGGTGTGTGTGTGTGTGTGTGTGTGTGTGTGTGTGTGTGTGTGTGTGTGATTTCTTTCAGCATTCATCATGCTTTCTAGTTTTCTGGGGATCATAGTCCCTTGTTTGGTTCAGGTCAGATTCAGCTGTCAAGAGCAGCTGGAAGAGGTAAAACTTAGTTCCCCTTCGAGAAGACCAGGCTCCCTGGGCATCAGGGGCATCGGAGATGCCATGATTCTGTTGACCAGTGTTGGCTGGCTCATTGGCTTAGTCACAAAAGATCCCTGGTGGGAGCCTAAAGAGTATTTTACTCACCTAGGTAGCCTGACAAGGAGCTGGCTCCCATGGAGCTCTGGGGTAAATTCACTGTTCTTCAGAACTTCTGCATCCAGCACTAGGAAGTCATGCTGTCAGAGGAACAGAGCTCCGCTCGAGCTAAAGACCAGTTTTGCAAACCTGTGGTAAAAAGAGACGTGTGAGATCACTGCTTATAAATAAAAGAGACATAACTAAGCAAAAAGAGACCAAACCAATACTGTGCAATCTGTGGCCAGAAAGAGCCTGTCTTTGTCAGATTTCTTCAGTTCAGCTCCCAAGCTGCCCAGGATAGTTTCAGATCTCATAAGAACATTCCTCCCCTCTGCATTCTGACTTCTACAGCTCCAAACAACAGAAAAACCGACTTGTCTGGGCCTCAGATCACTTACCATGTGTAGTACTGGCCTGAGTCAAGTCTTTTGAACGTATTTGAATCCTTAGCCCTCCCCTTAAATATCCCAAGAACCCAAACCAGCAGCTACTGTCCACTTTTCTCCCTTGTAGGTGGCTTAGAAATGAGGTTATCTGTTTCACACCATGACAGTCAAGAGTATAGAAGTCCTAAGTAGAGTTCCTCACAGGCTTGGAGAAATAGTGTTGCAAACCTGTCCTAGAATTTATTTAAGATGCCGTAAAAATTTCGACCATCTCTGCCCTTCCGAACCCCAGCCTCAAATATAATAATAAACCTGAGTACTGAGCATTGATTAGCTTCAAATTCTCCTAATCATTTGACCATAAGTGATCTTTCCCCAAGCACTCTGAGAGCAAAAGAATTTTACTTCGAAGAAAATTTTACAACCTTTTCTTTATATTAGTTTTACCAAGACAATTGACTTCTAAAATAGAAATAAAATTGCCTTACTTTAAAGTTGTAGCTCTTGAGGAGTAGCCTGTGGCAAAATGACAGTTAGGAGAATTTACATGACATTATTGGCAAACTTTCTTTTTTTTTTCTCCATGCCTAAGGTCAGGTTTTATGCCTTAGTGTGACTATCCATATTGCTTTTGGCAGACAATACACTTTTATTAATACTAATCGCCTCATCACAGGGTCTAGGTTTTCCCCAGCAGAGGGTGGGGTAGAACCATGTGGTAGGGTTGGATAGATTCTGCCCATTAATTCCCTCAGTCCCTGAGTGGTGACTAAGGGAAATGACTGCTTGCACAGGTCACCTTTGGACTCACATGGTCATAGCTGATAGACATGGCCATGAGCCTGACATTAGTCAGCACATGACTACAGATGTCACATGACTACAGATGTGAGCAGTTGGATCTTTTCCCACTCTAAACTCTGTGAGTATGGGAGCTGCATGTCTCTTTTCAGCATTGCTTTCATAAATAGCACCGGGCACACAAGCAAAAATCTGGACTTGGGAGAGAATCAAATGGCTTAGTCCCCCACCCTACATACAGAGGAAAGAGAATAAGTTTCAGAGATAGAAGGTTATAAGGTAAAACAACCGCTCACTGATGATTTGTAGTCTTGTAGCTTGATACTCAAAAGGGCCAATTTCCTTACACAGAATGGGGATAATAAATACCATATGTTTATGAGAAGAAAGTGAAGAATAGCACAGTTCTTAATACTGGGAGTCTGCTGTCCTGTAGGGTGTCTCAGGTCGGGCTTCAGATGGGACCAAGACATGTCTGGATACCTTTGGTTCAGTAGCACAGCCACAGGGTTCTTCACATGGAGATCTCCAGGGAGGAAAGAATCAGGAAAGGAGAAACTTGTGACCTAGGAGAGACTGCTCCTCACTGAGTCTTTATTGGACTTGTGTACAGTTACTGTGCTGACTAGGGTAAGAGGCAAGTGAAAGTGATGGGGGGTCTCATTGATTGACCAGTATTGGGAATATCAGTAGCCTTGCTTCATTATTTTTCTAGTGATATTGGGAGAGAAAACACACATTACTATTATAATGGTAATGATGATGTTGTTGATAATGGTTGTGATGATGGTAGGGGTGCTGTTGGTGGTGGTGGTGATGATGATGGTGGTGGTGATGCTGCTGCTGCTGGTGGGGATGATGCTGATGATGGCAGTGGTGGTGATGATAATGATAATGGTGGTGGTAGTGGTGGTGAGGTATTGTGGTATACCAGCAGAGGTACTCATACCTCCTGCTCTATGAATGCTCAGGGAAATGGTACTGCCCATCTGATCTGGCAGTACCCAGCGTTTGGTAGATATCTCCCAAGAAGCAGTACTTTAAAAATTGTGTTCAAGTGAGAACAGACATCTTCCTGAGAATGTCTCCCAGAAATACTTCAGTTCATTTCCAGATGGATGGAATCCAAGCTGGACAGAAGAGGGCCCAATGACGGAGGGATCTGAATGATGACCACTAATGCAGCTTCTTCCCGGCTGGCCTGTGCAGGGAGCTGTAAGTGGCTGGCATATTTAGTGTCTATTGATCAAAGTGTACAGGAAAGAGTTGAGCTGGATTTGCGAGCAGAGGCCACCTCAGAGCAAACTTGGTTCTCAGGTGTATAAATACGAGCTGCTGGTGCTCAAGCCCTGGAATTTTGCCCACTGTTCACCATTAATTAGCTGTTCCTGCTTTAGAATGTCTTCCAAACTGCTATCCCATTAGACTATACCTTGATACAACCTGTCAGTCCCACTGAATTCTTTGATTTATTGTTGTCTTAATTAGATGGGCAAATGTTTTCATTGTATACATTCACTATGGAATTCATTAGTGTTCTCTTCCATGGTTGTGTGACTCAGCTTTTTTTGCAGAGGCACCTTTTCTTTTCTTTTTGCATGTACCGCCTGCTGGTCTCAGGAAGGAGAATCCCAGGACATTTTTGTTGTATAACACTGGTAAAGCTATTGACTAATGAGTTTTCTTTTTCTGACCAAATCTGGCTTCATTTTTTTCTGAAGCAATTTGGGACCTTATTTAGGGCACTATTCTTTTGGGGCCAGTTTCCTAATTTACAAAATGGAAAGTATCATATTGGGGAAAGAGATAAGTTACAAAAGAAAAAAAATAGAACAACTCTGTTAAGGGCAAATGTCCAAAAAGAGGGCTGGAACCCGGGCCTTAGCTTTAATAAATGCTAAGCCTGTCATAGGGTAAATTATTATAAATATGTTAGTACTTGCAATTGAGTTTCTTTGTTCTCTATTCTTTTTAGAAACAAGAGAACTAGGAGATATGAACTATCCTTGTAACTAAAGGAAATTAACAGGCTTTTGAACAAAGAAAAAGGAAAAGGAAAAGTCTTCTCTCTGTCAGAGATCACTGATGACCAGCAGAATAACTTGGCAGGTTTATGTTCTCAAAAATGAATTGTTCTATTCAAGAAAATGGCCTGTCAAACTTTGAGAGGGGAAGCAGAAGGGCCTCGGAGCTTGGTTTTTGAGTCAGGTGCTGTGCCTTGAAGTGCTTAGAGGTATAGGAGTGTGGGGCAGTCTTTAACCCCATGAGTTTGTCCCTCATGGAGCTTTGTGAAGATGGAGTAAGTTCACGGTAGTTGGAAGGACTTCCTTGGCTTGGTCAGTGACACTGGTGGATAACCAATTGCCTAGTTCTTAGCTTTGTAGTCGAAGGTCCCAATATAATGGATCAAGGATAAGGAAATTATGAAAATGTATGCTATCGAACATTTTGGTCATTTAGTCTCCCAGGCAGTGCTGATATTTCTCAGACACCACAAGTGGGCCTGATTACCCTAGCAGTTCACACAAAGCAGAACTGTTTGAAGATGAATAAATCTAAAAAAAGGTGTCTTGATAAGATGAATAAATAACAACAGACTGCTGAAGTAAAGAAATAAGTCATAGTTGCAGAAGAATATATAAGGTATGATGCAATGTGTACAAATTTAAATAATTCAAATCAATGGTATACACAGTAAAACAATCATGGACATAATTTCTAATTAGCGCTTAAATTTGGGAGTGTGTAGTGGGAAGAGTTTGAGAAAATTGCACAGTGCCTTCAAATAAGCTTCAAATCACATCTTAAGATTGGTGGTAGGTGCGAAGGTAGTCACAAAATTGTGTGTGTGTTTGTGTAATAATAGCACTAGCAGGTTTGTGTATATTATGTATTAATTCACCATTCCAGTGGAGATGGCAGAATTTTGACTGCTTCCTTATGGTACTCTATCACTTTGTTGAGTAGTCTGAGGTAATGTGGAAGACAGTTAGGAGACAGTCAGTGGTACTATTTCTGAACAAAGAATAACAAGGCAGATTTAAAAAAAATATGACATTTTCTCAAATATTTTTAGCACAGGTTTTCATGACAGGTAATTCTACACATACTTAATTGTTAGCATTTAAAATTTGCCAAAGAATAAATGTTGACATTGCAGTAAAAGCAGAGCTCACTACACACTGTTGTACTGTTTAGAAACAGCTTGTGTTTGTCATCACTTGTCAGTAGGGTGGATATAGTGAATGGGAACATCTCTGTTATTCTTTTCCATCGGTATGCAAAACTAGTTAAAACTCCTTCTCTAAAGGAAGTTAAAGGTGAGGTAGAATTTAAAGGAATAAGAAAACTGGTCACAGGAAAAAAAAAAAACTTGTTATCTCCAAGAAGTAAATGGAAGACACCAAGATTCTTATTAACGAGGCAGCACAACTCACACGCCAACTTCCAAAGCTGTTCTCCCATCCTTGAGGTTCAAAACAGTTCACAGTGCAGCACCAGGATGGACGATGATGCCTTGATACCCAGAAAAATGCTTTTTTTCCCCCAAAAAGGTTGATTTTTTTCCTGTGGAGGGTGTGGCCGTATTAGCACAGTTGTTTGTTGTCAGTTTAGAGAAAATTGTGACAGTGTGGTGTGACGTGCTTATATGGCCTATGGAATCATCTCTACTAAGAACTTTATCTATGTTCAGAGAAATATTCATAAGTATTCAAACATTTTGAAGTAATCTTGCCTGGTTTGGTTGTCATGTGAAGAAGACATAGAAACAGAATTATTTATGCATGTAAGAAATTTATTGGCAAAACTTGAGAAAACTGAAGGAGAACAGGCACTTTTGCAGAATTCCTAGACCAGGTGAAGCTGTGCCAGCCATTAAAAGAGAGAAAGGAGAGAAAGGCAGACTGTCATGCTGCAGGGCCATTCTGGAGAAGTGTAGGCTGCGAGAACCAGTCTTTGAGCAAAGGGTGTGGGAATCCTGCTTATGGTTGAAGCATCTTGGAATTGCAGCCCTATTCCATGTGCAGACATTATCTAGAAGTTGCAAGCTCCCCACCCCCACCCCGTGAACACCATCCGAGGACCTAGGGAGCAGGGATAGGACAGCTAGCCTGTGCTTCCAACAGCATTTTATCTGATAGAAGATCTCAGAAGTGCGCAACATGACAACCACCTAGCTGCTATGTTAAAATGGTTTAACTCTATATTCGGGGTGAGGGAAGGGATCAATGAGGGGGCAATTGGGGAGCAGAGGCAGAGCAGAGGATGCATAAGAACAAAGTATAGGCATATATGAGCAAAGCGCCGACATGAAACCCATTACTTTGTATGCTAACTAAAAATTAATTTTAAAAATGTGTTTTTTGAGATTTTACTCAGTTTTCATTTTACTTATGTATAAGTGTATGTATTTATTTTACTTGTGTATGAGTGTTTTTGTCTGAACTTGTATCTGTGCACCAGTGAGAGCAGTGCCTGTGGAGGCTGGAAGGGGGCATTGGATCCTCCGAACAGGAATTATACATAGTTGTGAGCTGCCATGCAGGGGCTGGAAATTGAACCCAGGTCCTCTGGAAGGACAACCAGTGCACTTAACTGCTGAGCTATCTTTCCAGCTCCAAAAGATGGAATTTTGAAGGAAGCTACATGTTGGGTAGTGTGTTTGTTTTATTGAAAATGTCCCCCAAGGACTAACATATTTTAATAGTTGGTCCCCAGGCAGTGGAACTGTTTGGGAAGGATTAGGAGATGTGTTCTTGTTGGAGGAGGTGTGTCACTTGGGTAGGTTTTGAGGCTTCAAAAAATTCATAATTCTCCATCTTCCAGCTACTGCTACAGCATCATGCTTGTCTCACTACTTCCATGGTTCCTTTAATGATGGACTCAGTATCCATGCAGTCATGAACATGGACTCTTCACTCTAAGTCCCAAATAAACTTTTTTTTTTGAAGTTTCCTTGGTCATGGTATTTTATCACAGCAGCAGAAAGGCAGCTAAATCCATTGGATTCAACATGACAACATAACAGAACACTTTTAAGACACGATGCATTCATTGTTGTTTATATGAAAATCTGATACTGAGAATTGGCCTCCTCCAGCTCTTATCTTCTGGGATTCTCGTCTTTATCTAGCTAAGACAAGAAGGAAGAAAGAGCACAGGACGCATATACAAAATTTTGGCAGCTTAGAAGTGACACATGCCACTACTGTCTGCATCTCTTCCATTAGAATGTAGTTAACTTGACTACGGAGTGAAGAGGAAGTTCTGCATTTATAGAAGCACTCACTGATGATATTCTCACAACCCAGGGTCCAGCCTACTAGTGCAGTACTCTGCAGACATTGCAACGATGTTTTTAAAGCTTATTTATACTTACATTCTATATTTCACTTAAAACTGTTGGCAAACAAGTCTTTAAATTTGTACACATACTACTTGCATACTTACATTTTGAAGTTAGAGTTAACCTAAATGTACAAATATTAAGTCATATATAAATGTGAATGTAATAGATAAAGCACAGCTTTGGGTGGGTGTGTTGGCCCATACTGTAATTCTGACATTTAGAATGCTGAGATTGGACTATTGTGTGCTGGAGGCAACCTGGGCTATATAAAAAAAGCCTATTTTGAAGAAAACAAAACAAAGTAAAACCATAACAAATAGTTGAAATTTATGCAAAGAGACAACCCAAAGGAATCTTCTAAAATATTAAAAAGATTGTCTTAGAAAGTCCCATCATAAATATTTTATTTCTCTTTTTTAATTTTTGAAAATATCAATACTTACTTTATTTTATGTGTCTGGGCATTTTGCCTAAATATGTATCATGCACCATTTGCATGCCTGGTGTCCTGGAGGCTAGGTAGGGTATCCTCTGAAATAGGAGCTACAGTGAGTTGTGAGCCTCCCAGTGTAGAAGCTGGAAATCAAACCTGGGCCCTCAAGAGCAGTACTCTTAACTCCTTAGCTATCTCCAGCTCCTCTGATTTTTTTCAAGTTTATAGTTATGGTTGCTTTTTTAAAAAAAAGAAAAGTTGGTTTTTTATTAAAACATTTTAATCATTTGTCATTTAATTATTTGTTTATTTTGACAACTTCACTAATATATAATATATTTCATCATAGTCACCGTCTCCTGCCCCATTTGATCCCCTTCTGACAGCTTCTACCCAGCAAGTTCCCCTTATGCTATCATATCTTCTTTTTCCATTATTCAAACAATCTGCTGCTGTTCGCAGTTGCATGGGTGTGGTGTTTACTGGCTTATAAGCAAGTGTCCATTGGCTACAGCACTGAAGAAAATGACGCCTATCCCGCTTTTCAGCAGCCATGAAGTGCCAACTGTTTCTCACACAGAGGTTAGGCCTTTGCCATTTTAAAATCTTTTTATTTCTATTTCTATGCATATTTTTATTTTTGTTTACTTCTTTACATTTTAACACAGAATTTTAAATGGAAGATAGAGCAGAAGTAACTCTGAGATATTAATATTAATTGCATAAAGACCTTCATGAAAATAGCTCTGTCAAAAGGAGTGAAAATATTACAGAAAAAATACTAATTTATCAAAGACAATTCCCTCTAAGCAATTATTACAAAAATCTAAATGAAATTTAAATTTCATGACATATTATTGTTTATTTGAAAAACCATGTCATTTAAAATTTTCAAGTTGTGGCTGATTTCTAAATGCTAAACCTCAAACTTGAAGCAATGTCTGTGTGGTTAGCAGGGATAATCCAGACTCCGGTCTAGTCTTTGCTCTTCTGTCCCTGTGACAAAGTGCAGGATAAAAGCAGCTAAAGGCAAGAAGGGAGGGCCAGAGCTCAGGGTCACTACATCTGTGGGGACAGAGTGAGGTGGCTGGTCACATTGTCCCTGAGGTCAGGAAACAGGGCAGAAGGCATGCTGCTCCACCACTGATTTCTCCTTTGAACTGGTCTGTTAGCCTAGGGAATGGCGCCACCCACATTCGCAGATCTTCTCTTCCTAATTAAGCCCCCGTAGAAACAAGAGCGTTCTCAGATATAGGTGATTCTAAATCAGGTCAGGTTCACAATCACGCACGACCACCTCAGTGGGTCCCGAGGGATCTTCTGAGGTGTGTACCCTCTGCTCTCCTCTCCCTGGCCTCTATGCCAGCAACGCAACTGCTACTGTCCAAGATGGATCCTCTGACCTTCTCCAAAGTCATATTCTCATAGTCCCTCCTCTAGTTAGTATGGCTTAACTAAATGAGAGGCCTAATGCCAGTCAGTACTATGGGTAGTAAGTCGTTCGTGGTAAGTTAGGGTTCATGCCACATATGTTTTTAAACTGGTGTTTAAAATATAGTAACACACACAAATATACATACACATACTTTAAAAACATAGCAGTTTATGTATTTTCTAGTAAACACAAAATTCTTCTTAGACATCTTGATATGAAGCGAACAAATCTCGTATTTCGTTATTTCCAATATCACTCTGCTATTTCCAACATAAATTATTCAGACTCCAGCGTGTTTCTCCTTGAAACCTTTTCCTGGTGTCTCTGCTGGCACCCAGGCGGGACTAGAGCCAGCTCAGTTTTCTGATTGATTGAAGGCTGATGCACCAGCTGGTGGTGGTCTCTCAGGAAGCTGGTTGGTGTGGTCTCTGCCCTTCCGATGAAGAGGCTCCCTTACTGCCACCCTGGAATTCCCAGATCCTAATCTGCCATGTGCAAATGCCAGCAGCAAGCTGGCATAATTTTCAGCCAGCTATTTCTGCGATGAAGCCGCAGAGCAATCAACTCTTCCCGGGCCAGCTTTGCACTGATCACTGGCTTGCACTCTGCCTTAGAATACCCGTTAAAGGAACCAAATTCATTTGCTCAAAATAGTGAAGTCTAATGCATTTGCTGTGCAACATGGCGGCCACTTTGGGGTGGCAGCTCTTAAGTACTGGAGCACAGACAATGATGCCTGGACTGGTTTTATGTGTAAATATGTTTCTGTGAATGGGCACATCTGTGGTTTGTTAATTTTGAACTTTGATGTCCACTGGAGTTCACCGTGACCAAACACATGGTAGGTCCAGGACTACCTAAGATTCTTGACTATGTCTAAGTCACTGGATCTTTTATTTTTGTTAACTCCTCATTTTACTCACTAACTCTCAATTCAAAGGCCCAGATCCCATTCCTAACCTGTAGAAATGGGTGTATAACTTGTCCTTTTTATTCTTAGATTGTAGGTAATGATTATTTCTAGTAACACTGGAAAACGCAGGTCAGACACATTCAATAATTGACTTAGATTTTTATCAGCACTCTGGCTTTCTCATGTGGTACAATTAAAACATCATCCCGTCTTGCTTAATGGCTAATTGTCAGTATTTTATTTTCTTGTACTTTCTTGAGCAGGGTAGGGTAACACCAGGCATTGACCCTATGTAAATCTAACCAACAAAGAAATGCCAACTTTCTTGGTTTTTCTTCCAAACTGCCTCTTCCTACTTGAAAACTTTCTTCCTTAACAATTCTTTACATAGCTATTAAAATTCCTGTCCACACTTTTTATCTTAATGGTGTTTAGCCTTTGCATTTATGAGCGTATTGAGTGATTTCACACTCTATATGGGCTCCTCCTAATGCTTATGGATTAAGGGTACCACTAACTTGCTTTATCTTTCCTCATTAATTTGAATCCAGTCGAACTCAGGGCATAGAGGAGACAGATATATTCCCACTCTGCATGCTGAGCTGGTAAAGTGACTTGTACTGGGACTGGAGAATGGATGCTTTCAGGAGGGAACACTGTCCACATCAGTGTTCTTAGGTTTCTACATCAGCTGCCTGTGAAGTCAAAACAGAGATCTGAATGAGTTAATAAACTGAAAACTGATTGACTTTGAACTTGAGAAGTAGTTCATGCTACCAGTTACCCTCAGTTTTGCAGTTTTGTGTGAAATTCTATGAAATCGTTGTTAGCATGGGGCATTTTCCAAGACAGCCATGTTTGATGTAAAACATGTAAGATAATTTAAATAAAAGGATGATTCTGAATTTGTCATCATTTTGTTTGGTTGTTGGCTTAAAATTAGATCAAAACAAACTCAAAGCCAATTCATCCAAGCCATGATGACTTTATTTTTTTCTTAAACTTATGGTTTTGCTTTTGAGAGACCAGGAGTTAGAAAGACTTCCTGGAAAGCAGATAAATGGGGAGAAAGGCCAGGATTGGTGATAAAGATAGAGAAATTCCAAGATAGCCAGCTTCTTCCTTAACCTAACTTGAGACAAAAGGCTGCTAGGCCTTTATTTCCTATCCTATAGGTCCCTACCCTGAAGGTCCCCACTCACCATGATGGACTAGCTTGACTAGTTTGAGGTTGAATCAGGACACATCACACAGCAATTGCAGATCAATCAACCATCCTGTCTGTCTTCAAACTGACAAACCCTAAATTAGGAGAGGAGGCTCCTCAGACACATTAAACCCCAGCCCTGGAAGAGACTGGAGCTTTGGTTTTCCTGGTCCCCACCTCTGCTTTACAGAAGGTCATTTTCATCTGTGTGCATGCTGCATGTATGCATTTCCTCACCCCAGTCGATGCCTTTATTCAACCTTTGTGCTTGTGATTTCTGTGCTACCACCTGCTGTGTTTCAGATTTTTCCTGCCTCTCAATTCTGTAACTGGCAGAAAAAATGGACCCTGTCAAGACTCCTAGACTGTATTGCTTTCACATGTGGGTACTGCATATAATTTTGTCTCCTCCCTCTACCTCTCCTAAGTCCACCATGCTCTTTCTCAAACTCACGGCCTCTTTTGGTAGATGTATAAATTTGGAGTGGACACTCTACAGTTATCTTGTTCTCTCATTTTGATCAGTTGTGGTTTTCTGTAAAGGTCACTGTCTGAGATAAACACTTTTTGGTGAGGGAGGAATATCTGTGGGTATAGGATGCATGTTATGAATTAAGGTAGACCTGGTTTAGGAAAGTACCAACTGTAGGTTCCTCTGTCAGTTCCATGTCATGGGCAGTTGGATAAGTTTACAGTGCCAGGCATGAATTTCCTCTTATTTAGTGTGCGTTAGGTCCAGCTTGACACTGGTGCTAACCAACAAGGTATCCATCACTATTGTTCCTTTGGGAATGTCTCCTATGCTCATCACTGTTCTGGTTGAAGGCTTCGCCACAAGGTAGACTATCAGTTACTCTTTTCTCTTAGCAGCTTGTACAGTGCTTCCTGGTACTATGAAAGTTACTTCTCAGGGAGGAGCCTCTAGATCAGATCCAGCTTGATTCTTCTATGTCGAAAGTGCAAGGTGTACAAACTAAAAAGGTGAATGAAGTAGGGAAATCAATCCAAAACTTTAAGAGAAAAGACAGTGACAGACGAGAAAGTCATCATATTGGACAAAGTAGTCATCATTGTGTATATATGTATTTAGTAAGCATAATGAGAGAAAAACTCAGTAAGAAAATCGAGAGTCTAGGGAGAAAAGACACAGAAATGCTGGAATGAGAAAAATCAGTGAAGCAAATTAAAAATACAACGCAAAATATCACCAGATTCACTGGAGTTTGATTAAAGCAATTCTTAGGGGAATAGAATATAGTTATGAGTGATTACATTTTAAAATCACGAACACTCAAATAAATAACCTAATGATTCTCAAGAATATCTTAGAAAATGAATAACAAGCCAACCCAAAAAGCAATAGTTGGCAAGTAATAATAAAGATAAGGGCAGCAATAAATGAAATAGAAATTCAAAGAAAAATGCATGGACTCAATCAGAGTTGATTATTTGAGAATATTGGCCACATTGAGAAAACTCTAGTCAAAGTAATCAAAAGAAAAGGGGATAAGACCATAGTGAATTAAATTAGAGGGGAATGAGGAATAATACCACAAATTTCAGTAATACCCCAAGGACTATTTGGGAATTCTTTGCAAATTTATATTCTCCAAATCCTGGGAAACCTATAAGAAATAGACAATTTCCTAAACACATATGACTGGCCAAAGTTAATCAACAAGTCATGAGGTTGAAGAAATAATAGTTTTCTAAAAAGAGAAGCCAAGGACACTATGGATTTAGTGTAGAATGCTACCAAGCCATTAAAGAGAAGCTAAGTCTAAAGATCCTCAAACTGTTTCATAAAATATAAGGGAGAATGATATATGGTTCTGAGTGCAGTGGTACATGTTGGTAATCCTAGTACTTGGGAGGTAGCGATAGGAATTAGAAATTCAAGGTCCTCCTTGGCCACATAGAGAGTTCCAAGTCACTCTTACCATGTAAGACTCTTCCTTAAAATAAATAGAGAAGTAAGAACACTATAAAATTAATTATTAAAAGCTTGATAATATATTTAGACAGAACAAAAAAACCCCTATAGACCAATTTTATTGAAGAACACAGATGTAGAAAATCTCAATAAAATGTTTGAAAAGTGAATTCAAGAACACATTAAAAAGATCATTTGTCATGACTAAGTTGGTTGTACTCCAGGAATGCAATGTTGTCTCAATATACACAAATTCAACAAATGTAACTTAGCACATATAGAAGCTCAGGGAAAGAAAAATAATAAAAACTTCAGCATGTGTGAAAAACAAAATGAAACCAAGACTACTGTAGTGGCACAAATAAAACTAACAATTTATACAGCTCTTAAGAACCCAGCAAAACCCTGAAGAATTTTTTCGGTTTCGTTTCATTTTGTTTCAATGCTAAATTGGCCAAGGAAGTTTCAAAGCAGAGCTTGCTGTGCCTATTTTGTTCAAGTGACCCCTACTCCCTGCCCTTCTCACCCAGGAGATCCAAGGTTGACAAGACAAGGAGAAAGTCAACAGTCATTGAGCAGTTGGGCCCATCTTCCTGTGCAAGGGCAGGAGAGACGGGTGAGGACAAAGCAGGGGGAGATGAGTCTTCTTCAGCACTGGGGCTTCCTGACCACACAGAGTGCCAGGCTTGTCACTCCCCTTCTCCTAGGAGCAGAAAGGACACACTTGGCACTTATTGGAGCAGCACCTCTTCCACAGGGTGGTACGGGTGACAGATGCAGTTGTGCTGATGATTGTTATCGAGGACCGCAACTTCTTAGTGAAAGTAAATCATCTTTGGCTGTGTTCCTCGTCTGGAAATTGGTAGGTTTAAGTTAGAATTCCTATTGTAAACAACGTGAGGTGGATAAGGTTTTGTTTGAAAAGATGGGTTGTTTTGGTTGTAGGCCAAAGAGAGGATCAATTACTTATGGAGATGCAATTTAGAATTCTATGGCTGAAAACAGTATCCAAATTTGAATCCAAACTCTACTGCAGACTATCTACACAGTCATGGGTAAATATTTTCATCTTGTTTCTCCAATTTTAATCTTTAAAATGAGAGAAATTATAAAAGATAGAAATTGTTCTCTCTTAGCATACAGACTTTGACCTTGCCTAGAAAGAAGCTAGGCAGTTGACCTTGTCATTGGTCACTGGAGGTTTTCTCGAGGCCCTCAGAATGTCTTCTCAGGTAAGAGAGCATTACATGGGAGATGTTTGTCATGGTGGAAGACCCAACTATCTGCTTTAAGAGTGAGGGTTTTCAGTCATTGGAAAATACTTTGGCCTATGAAAGGACTACAAGCTAGTTAGCCATGTGGGTAGTTAGCCATGGAGGCCAAATAAAGAGTTTAGTCAAATTAAATTCCATGTTTGGCAATGCTCTGTTGTTACACAGTAGGGTTTAAAAAGCTCCACAATGACACAGGGATGAAATGTCTGGAGTTAGTCTGGGAAACCCTCTGGATACGGCGGAATGTTCCTCCTTTAGCTGACTTTGATATGTATTATTTAAGTATATTCCATTCTAACTGGGAGTGTCTCATTCTTTTACTTAATTAATGCAAAGACAGGTGACCTTGAGGACTGACGAATTTCAGTCAGCATCATGGGTGTGGGTTTCGCCTTCTAACTTGTACTATCTTTGGGTTGTGTGGGTCCACGTAGATGATTATGCTCAGGTGGAGTATAGTATAAACCCAGGGTTGTTTTGCTTTACATCTCTTGATATAATACCATGTTGTGGATGAAATCTGAGGAGTTGCTTTGACTAGTGAGGCCAAACTTAGCAAAGAAAAATGTGGAACATACTTATATTGCAGAAGCCTTATTCAACTGAAATTCATACTTTGCTTCTGGAATTTTATCTGGCCTATTGAGACATGGACATATGGTTTTTAGATACAAAGACTGAAGGCTACTGAGGCTAGCATATGCCAGGGCCCAGGAAGGTTGTTGCTACCTTGGGATAAATTGGCATATCTTGGGATTATCAGTTAAGTGTCAGGTAGAGGAAAAATGTCTTTGGAGGCAGATTAACATGGGAATTTAAAACACATACAATGAGGGTTTGTAATGATATGTCCAAAGCTGATTAGTCAGAGGGTCCTGGGAAGTTTCCAGATTTTTATATTTTGACAAATTTAATTTTCACATTTAAAATGTGTTAGGAGTCTAATGATGCTCAGTATTTTTCTTGCCTACTTACAGGAAAACAGTATAATTAATTTTGGGAGGAATATCTATCATATGTATTGGAATATTGGTGATATTTTCCTATGCAGCTTTTGTTGTAAAACATTAGTGGTTTTAGCTGCACAATAACTTAGGAGAGTTGTTAAATAAGGAGCTAGAAGGACCTCTGTTTCATAAAATAAGAGAGGGGACTCACTTAGATGTGCCATAGGCCACTGTCTTTCATACTGAGCAGAAGGGATCAGATCTTCCCATCCCTGGTTCACTGAGGTTGTATTTCTTCATTTTTCAACAGTTCATGATTCCAGACATACACAGACTGATTGAAAATGAAGTGGTGAACCATTTCTTTTTATCAGAATACCTGTGTGTCATAATCCCACCTCCAAATGCTGAGTAATGAAATGAAAAGGTGCAGTATCTCTATAGTAGAGACAAAACCTGTTCTTACCTTCACCATGTAGTGCTCAAGGTCCTGGGCAACCTAACCTCTGAACTTCAACAACAGCAACGTCTGACAGGGTCACTGTAAGCAAAATGTTGCTTTAAAAAAAGTGTCTGGCATTTGCCAGACACTGTTCAAACAGTAATACTATTTTCTGTTTTAATGTTAGTGATAGAGAATGAAATGGAACATGGATTAACTTGTCTTGATTATTACAGTTTGAGTTTAGGATTGCTAAATTTTTAGCTATTCGTTCAAATAATTTTCACCCATTCCTGGTTTACAAAGGACAACTGCTTTTAAGTTGTGTTTCTGTAGTTTAAACATTCGTGTTTGGCTTGAACGATCCCTGGAAAATCTTGGTCTACGGGTGGTCTGAAGCTGGCTGGTTTTGATGAAACTGTTTACTCTACATATAAGTCAGAAACAATCCTGTTTTGACTTTCCTGCCCTGGATAGAATCATGTTTTACAAACATATGAAAGAAACATGCTGATGTCAAAAACAGAGGCGCTTTCATTCAGAACAAACAACCTCCCAGTCATGGAGATCTGCTGCAGGCATAGCCATACACCCTGTCTGACTAATGACTATATCATATTTGGCCACAGAAACTGTATGAGTCATCAACATAGAACTATACAAAGCTATTTTACAATGGATATACTATGATATTGTTTTGTGTTTGGAAAGCAACTGCAGAACCACAGTGACCTCACTGAATCAAGAAAGCTCATATGCATTTATGACTGTGGAAGTTTTCAACTTGGTGTTGGATATTAACATTGCAAATGAGGGAGGGCGGCCTCATCTTCCATCCTTCTGTGGTTACATCAAGTCCTTTTCTCATCTACGCAATAAAACAGAGTTTCATTGCTTGGTGCTTTTGTTCCCCTCAGAAGTTTGGGGTAGACTGACTTCACCTGGGAAGATCCTTTTGCCCTGGTGCTCAGTTTTAGTCAGACAATTAGCTCTGAACTTCTAGCAATGGCACAGAAGCATCAGTCTTACATCCAAGCTCTCCGAGTGTTCCCAGTCGTGCATCTACATGCACCTGAGAAGGAAAAGAAAAGCAATCTTTTATCAGGGCTGTTGCTTCACCCTGCTGAGTAGCATCTAAGGAATTTTGGAGGTACTATAAATGCCAAGGTCACCCCATAAGGTGGTATGATTGCATTTCTGCCAGTTTTTCCTCCAGGAGGCAGTAATTATAATTTATATCTGCAGTGAGAACTGCATCTCTGTTCCTTAAGCACAAAGGCAGAGATCATCTTTATTTGTGTCTGCAAATATCTATAGAATGCTTGTGTTCAGAGCTTCTAGCGTCTGTGGTGTAATATTAAATACTTTAAATTTCTACTTGCATCAAAATAATCAGCAGATTAAGACAAAAGAAAAATGTGGATGTTTACCTTCAACATAATACATTTGCATAAAATTATTTAAAAAAATTAAAGCCAGAAGTGTGAAAAACACTGAAAAAAAAACCCACAAAATTCCCAATCAGTTAACATACTTTTGAACATTTACAGTATCACAAATTATGCTAAATTTTTCTAATTAGAGTGTAAAACTGAAGATCTGATGAGCTTTGGTCATGTCTGAGGTCATATGTCTATCAAATGACACAGTGTCAGGTCTTTCGTTCTCCTACTAGCTAAAAAGTTAACAACCTAACCGCTCAAGAGGTCATGGATACTGAGCAAAAGTATGAGACTCTCAGACTCAGAGAAGCTGTAGCAGAGGGCGTTTCTTTGGGAGTCGTTCCTTCTACGACTTTTCCTCTTCGCCAGACATTTTAAATTGTAAAGGAATGCCGCACCTACACTATGTTAGCTGCTAAATAGTCTTCTTTAGATGTACAGAAACCAGAACGTTAGGTGTCCTTCATGTATTACCTAAATGTGCAATGCTTTTGTTCATTAGCCTTCTGCATCAGCTAACACATGTATGTGTCTGTGGATTTTAACTTTGCCTTTGTCTTTTGCTTGAAAAGATGGAAATCAGCTGAGATGCTCTAGCATGTGTGTGTGTGTGTGTGTTTAGGTACCCACTGTATGATGAAAGTAAATATAACCCAATAGGTGACCTAAGATGTCTCACAAATATGCAGTCACTTGCTGTGGTATAGTGGTCTGTACCCTGTCACTTATATTATTTTTTAATAAAATGCTGATAGGCCAGTAGATAGGCAGGAAGTATTATGGGCTAATATAAGTTATAAGAGTTAATAAGAAGCTTGAGATACTAAGCCAACCAGTTTGTAATTAATGTAGACCTCTGTGTGTTTCTTTGGGACTGAATGACTGCAGGACCGGGTGGGACAGAAACCTCTGCTAATAGAATGGCGTGCCAATGTGGGGCTGACCAAATACACTTAAAAGCCTGAGAGAGCTTGGGAATTTATTATGGATAGAAAAGAATAGTGTTAAGCATGGATTATTGATAGCAGCATCTTCTCAGGTGGGTTCTGTTTTCTAGAGGCAAGTGCTTCTCATTTAAGAGAGGCTTCCTGACTCAGCTTTAGCTGAGAAAACTTTGCAGCCCTCTTAAGAGGCTCTGCCACAGAACACTTTAATGTTTATAAGTAGCCTACAACAAGCTTCTTGATGGTGGCATGGACCTTGAATCGCCCTAGAGTTGTGGAAATAAGCACGGCTCTGGCCAGTACCCCCACCATGAAGCTAGATTCTCATAAAGCTAAGGAATGGGGTGGATCTAGCCATCAAAGCCATGGCTTTAATCCTAGCCATATTGCTTAGCAAATTAAAGACCCATGTGATCAGAAAAAGAGAGATATATAGTAAAGATAGATTCAGATGAAGGAAACCTCTTAATTGTTTACAGTGTGTTTAAAAATATATGTAGGCTTGGGAGAGAAAAGAAAAAAAGATAAAGTCCTTAAAATAAAAAAGAAAGAGAGTATTTGGATGTGACGGTACACACCTTTAATCCTAACACTTGGGAGGCAGAGGCAGGCAGATCACTGTGAGTTCAAGGACAACCTTGTCTAGAGAGTAAGTGCCAGGACTGCTAAAGATACACAGAGAAACCCTGTCTCAAAAAGCCAAAAGTTAAAATTAAAAATAAAAAAATAGAGGTTAAAATAAAGGCACGTAAAAATGAGAGTCTGGATACTGTATGTTTTTGTGTTGTCTTTAAATTGTTTGATAACTGAGGAAGGAGCTACAGCTGCTAAAAGACATTTTATTATAAATGCGGCTGGTTTAATCAATGGTAGGAATTTTGAAAATTTTTTGAATTCAAAATTGATGTAAAAAATATGTTACTTTGGAGAAGAGGTTTTACTTTTGTTTCCACAGGAAACGAGAGGCTGTGGATTCATTATGGATTAAGAAAAATCAAGTTTAATCAAGGAAGACCCCCTGAGAAATCCCCGATAAGAATGGATGGCTCAGATGTCTGAGTTCTACATCCAGAACAGATTCAGGACTGCTTCCTGAGATCATCAGGCCTCACAGGATACTTGTCAGGACTTGATCATCATTCTATTGATCTTTCTTGAAGTGCATTGATTCTTCTTCTTTCAAGGTGCTGGCCTTGAATATAGTACTCTGACTATCAGTGATTCTCTTATACTAAACATTAGCTTTTACTAAACATTACCAGTAGTGGGCAGTGAACGTGGGTCCAATGCCAGAGCCAAGAAAGATAACAGGCGGTATGATTTCCTTGTTTTCATTTGTTAACGTGTGCCCTTCAGATTCCAGTGGATGCTAAGAAGAGACACCTAGATTAGTGTTTTTGTATGATGTAGTATTTTGTGTATGGTAGTGTATGGTAGTGTTGCCAAAATGATAAGAGGTTTTAATCTACGTGAGTTAATAAAGAGTTTTTAAAGATCTGATTTGGCCATGCCATCTCTCTTATGAATTTAAATTGGTGCTAATAAATGGGGACGTAAGGAAGGATCTTAACTCCTTTGCCCTTCTTTCTCTCTATATAAGAATTTAGTAAGAAAGTTCTCTCTAGATGCCACATGCAGGTTTGGACCCTGGTCTTGGAGTTAGCAGCCCTCCAAATTGCAAGAAATAAACTTTTGTTGAATGTTCAGTCTGTAATATTCTAAACTAAGGAGCAAAGATTAACTTTGAGCCTAGAAAACTCTATTTTTAATGGTTATGTATATTTTTTTCCAACAATCTACTTTGTAGGAATGTGTTTACTGTACTAGAAAGCAAATACATATGCTTCTTATTCTAGAAACACTTGGGCTTTCCCCATCTTCCAAGGTTGTGTACTATATAAAAATCTTTGGGAAAAAAGATTCTACAGAAAAGCCAAGAAGTACTTCAGTTGGCAAGATGTGTGGAAAGGGAAGAGACTTACAGGCAACCCTCTTCTAGCATGGAGTTCTAGTCCAAATACAAATGCTTTGAGCATAGTGCAACTTTCTGATGAACTCAAATATAATCAACTGAAATTACAGGAAGGCTGCCATGCCCACTCTGCATGAATCAGAACTGGAATCCTTGGGCTTCTTCTCCAAGAACTTTTCCTTTAGTGCCTTCTTTTAGCCCAAGTTCAAGAGAAGTAGTACAATAGTAAGCCTTGATGAGGTTGTGGGGGTCTATATTTGTATTTTAAGCACCAGCCTTAGAGAAACTTTTTTAGAATATAATTCACTATAAATGGGGAGTGTTTCCAAAGTGTCAGTTGTATAGCATATATATATATATATTACATATATAATATATAATATATATTTAAACATAAATTTAAATATACATATTTAAAACATAATTTATGAAGCTTCACTTTTAGTTTTCTTCTTGAGTGCAACATGGATTGAGTACAAGATATACTCTACCAAAATTTTTAGTGGAAAATTTCAACAAATTATAGGAAGAAAATACCTTAGCTAAAACAATATTTCATTCATTCCAATATCTACTGGAGAAATTACTCAAGTATATAATTTAAGTGTAGGATAAAGGACCTGAAGTGGCCATACATTAGCATGACGTGAATTATATTGTTTTAAGATATAAAGTGTCTGCTGTGCAATTTATGGATGGAGACAGTTCTATGAGTGCTTTGCTGGCATCCTACGCTTCTGAGAACAGCCAATAATTATCTTAATATCTCCTGAAATGATGTACAAGTAATTGAAATTGATGACAACTTGAGTGGTGCCAAACGACTTGGCAGAAAGTCAGGGGTTTCTACGAACATGGACATTTGTGCTGACCTGCTCTGTAACCTAATACAATGGGATCTAATGGATGCAGCGCAACATCAGGAGCCTCATCCAAAGCTGGGAGGTGTTCCTCTCTCAAGCCATCAACATGATAAAAAATATGGCTTTGAACTGTTGAATGTAACTACTAGTGTTGAAAAGGATTGATATTCTTTTATCTCTTTGCTATTTTGACATGAAAGCATTGTGTCTAGGACGGACGGTTTATGAAAATAAGCTGTGATATGCCCAGAGGGCTCTGTGATGCTTTATGATCAGATGTAATAGTAAGTGGTGGAGTAATAGTAATAGATGGAGAAGAGTCAAGAGCAAACACAAGGTTTTACCCAGTGGTATTTCCCTATGGATTGATGGTCTGTAGAAATCTCATCTTGTATTCTGTATCATTGTGTCTCAGGGATGGTTCTTGCCTTTTGTCGCTGTGTTCAGGATAAGACAATTCACTTGTTGTCTTGAAATCGTATCTTTGTATAGTCAGCAATGTATTCTTTCCCTAAATATGTCACTTTAATGATCTTTCCCAAGGACTAAGTTGACACAGTTGTTGGGCTTAGATTCAGCACAGTTCTTCTATATTGTATGAAAAATCACAGTGACTCTGACACATTTCAATGTACATCACCTTGGATCACGCCATGGATGATACCATGGCTCACACCTGTCTACTTTGTTATGGTCTTCTTTGAATTAGAACACTGAATGTTATTCTCTCTCTCTCTCTCTCTCTCTCTCTCTCTCTCTCTCTCTCTCTCTCTCTCTCTTTCTCTCTCTGTGTGTTTGCTTCAAAAGTTAATGTCTCTGTTCTGAAAATCACAATCCTGACAGATTAAAATCCTAAATGCTAAACCACAAAAGCTCAAGTATTAGAAACCACTGTTCCCCTGGGCAAACTTCAAGATGGGCAGAAAGAGTAATTATGGGGATGGGATTGGCCAGAGTATAAAGCGATGATGAAGACAATTGTGTCATTTGCCTGAGCTGGAATTCCTATCCCACTGATGGAATTCCAGTTTTAATGAAGTCAAGCCACATGTTTTGAGGGAAGCAAGCGAAATTGCTGACAGTTTTCAAAGGATGCACAGGATGAAAAGACACACAGTGGCTTTCCTCTGTTGTTTCCACTACATTGGTGGCCTGTGAGTACAAGGGAAGTGGATTTTCAAGTGCCCCAAACAATATAGAAACAAGAAACAGACTATAGGAGAATTTAGCTGGGAACCCTTGTTGGAAAGAGCAGCATACGGGAAGCAGAGGGAAGATATTTGCTCAGATTCTGATACCAACCTCTGGTCTCCACATACTGTACTCGCAAACACATTTGCACGCACACATGCGTGCACTCACTGAAAACAAACACACCACACCAGACCATGATATAAGTACCCTAATAAATCTAGATGTATTTCTTGTAAGAATCAACTGTCAGTCAGAAAATTAGTAGTAGAGAGAAGCAATGGCACTTTTTCCCACATCAGATATAGTCTAGTATATTACATGTTTTAAAAGGTATAAGCTTCTAATAGTTACAGAAAATAAAATTTTGGAAAGATGTAAAGGTTGGACACTTACTAATTTGAGGTGTTTGCAATTTTTAATAAATCAACTTTCTGTAAAGTATCAAATGTTTTTGGTTATTGAAAACTTTTTAGGCTAGAGAATGCAAAATAAGTTGATTTCACATAGCTACCTCAGGATAAGGAAACATATCAGAATCAATAACTGAGAATTTCAAAGTTGTTCATCATCCTAGAAATGAATAAAATATTCCAGAGAGAAGTAGTAAAATATTATTTGTTTCTTGCAGTTCTTGTAATATACAATAAAGATAGGGGTGACAAAGATTTTTAGAATGTAAAACCAATTTTATAGCAGATGGTTTAACAAAAAATTGGTAACACAAAGACTCAATATAAAAATCATGGATGAAAAAATTACTCATTGCTACGGATGATTAACCTATTCTACAACATGGACATCTTAGCATGTTGCTAGAGAGAGGGCTACATGCACAGATGCCACAATGTCTTCTGTGTCTATCATGCCTGATCTTGAGCACATCTCTTTGTGATCATGATTTATATTGCAATGGATATTTCAGAGATCTTCCATACCATAACCCCACAAAAGAATTTCTCAGTTGAATTATTTGATACTAAATTAACCAACATTCTCACTAAAACTTATAGAAACATGATAGTGCTCTTTATTTTTTATTATTTTGTTTTATTTTTACATACTATCTCACTATATAATCCTGGCTGGCCTGAACTCCCTTTGTAAACCAGGATGGTCTTGAACTCACGTATATCTGCTTGTCTATGCCTCTCAGGGGCTGGGATTAAAGGCCTGTACCAACATGCCTGACTGATAGTGATTTTTAAAAAACTTAGAAACATAATTTAGTTGAATATGAAATAAAAGGTAAATGTATGCAACGTTACTGGAAATATAAAAGATAGTGCTATGTGGTTTCCATGACTTTTTATTCCCAAGTCTCAAGAAAACAAAGACCAAAGCATAGCTGGCAAGTAGTGGAGAGAGACAGCTGAGAATCAAGATCACACTGCAGCAAAGGCGGTTATTTTGGAATCTGGTTGTTATGGTTCCTAAGATGTAGAATTGCATTCTCCCGATTTTCTCTAATTTAAGATTATTTTTGTAAAGGAATGTGGTCTAACTGACAATTGCTATTCTTGGGTTTCTTAGTAAACTGCTGGATAACGTTCCTGTCAAAAACAGCCTCTTATTTTTGGTTTGAACATCTCATTACCCCCCCCCCCCCGCTTTTTTTCTTATTGTAAGAAGCTGGAGGGAACACAGAAACTTTCAAGGGTGTTGCCACATTGTGTTACCCTTATGTTTTAGAAACCTCATTCACAATACCTTAATGAAGACGAGTTTGGTTTTTTTTAAAGACGATATTAGTGTGATATGTGCAATAAAAGGGGCTTGGATGCTGAAGACATAAGGAAACAGAAATGGGACTACAACCAACCCGAACCCCATCATTCCTATGATTGCCTGGAAACCCTTTCTCCAGAACTCCCAGCTCAGCACAGCACAGTCTTCAAGCAAGCCAGAGTCACAATGCCACATTTGCCTGAGTGGAATGATGGCTTGCGGTGAAGATTTGTCTAAGTTAGAGGGCAACAATTAATAATTTGGATCCATTTTTGGAAAATTGGAAGGAGTATAATTAGGGAAGCAGTCACAAGAAATTCTGGAAGAAAAATGTCAGTGAACATCTCAAACTAGTCCCCAAGTGTTCACCTGGAATCCACTCAAAAGAAAGTTCTCAATAATTAGGAGGATAGCGTGGCAGACTTTTGTCACTGTGACAAATACCCGAGAGGGACAATAGGAATGATGAAAGACTTAGAGTGACTCACAGTGGCAAAGGTTTCGTGTGTCATCAACTAGCTTCATGCTCTGGGCTTGAGGAAAGGCTGAATACTAGCGTGTGCAGGGCACGGACAGGAGGTGAGATAGGAAGGAACCAGGGAGAAGATACTTCTTTCCTAGGTACAGGATTTCCTTCCTCCCTGAGCCTTACCTTCCAGTTTTGTCACTTCCCAGTAATCTATCTATAAGTTGAATCTATCAGTGGATTGAGTTCTTGATTTGTTCAGAATCCTCTTGATCTGGTCACCTTCCTCAAGCCCAGCCTCTTATCGCTGCTTGCACCAGGGACCAAGTCTTCTAATATATAAGCATTCTGTAGCACATTTCATATCCAAACCACCACACGCAGGAGCTTCACTGGTCTGTCGCTAGTCATTTACTCCAGCCGTCCTTTTGCTCTTCCAGTGAGTACAGAGAGTGGTTTTGTGGAAACATACATTCACATAAAGGCTAACCCTGTCCTTTACTACTTTGGGAGCCCAGTCTCCAGAAAGTAGTTATTAGTCTGAAACCTTCATATACGTATTCACCTCTGTGACCAAACAGCTCTCTGACAGCAAATGACAGGAACTCACTGCAGCTTATGGTCACCAGGATAGGTATTAGTTCTGAATTTTGACTTGTTTCATCTTGTTCTGTATTTTGGTGAGATTCCTTATATTCTGTTATGATATGCCTTATGAATCGATTCTTATCAGGGACTTTGATTGATGCTACAGAAAGAAAGCAATAGGCTAACGTCAGTGGAGCCTCTGGAGCTATACAATGGTTGTCAATCATTAAAGAGTCTATTGTAGTTAATAGATCCACAACAATATAAGCATGTATTATCTAATGGGAAACATTGTTTTCCTGGTAGAAAATATGGATTTAGGACTCAAGACAAATACTGAAGGGGGCTGAATTTGCTTGCCATCGAAATTTTAATTTTGATTCAATTAGGGAATGTTTTATTGCTTGGAAGTTTGGACTATAACACCTAGTCATTTTTAGCTTTTTCATAAAGCTAGGGATATTGTGAAAAACAATCATTACATCTTCAGGATCATGCTTAGGAGCTAAGTTGGAGATTTTGCTTTACCATCCCTTTAGTATTTGGATATGAAGGATTTTCCACAAATTCAGTTGCTGAGCTTTTGGTCTCAAGCTGGAGATGCTATTTTACAGGTTGTGGATAAGGAAGGATCTAGGAAACTTTTAATATTTTTGGGACTGTGGGTTCTAGTTAGAGAAAGTAGGTCCCCAAAGTTGCAGCTTTGAAGTGTGTATTTGGTCCTGACATCCTTGTCCCTGCCCTATTCTCTTGTGGAGATGAAGAATCACATGACCTTCACATGTTTCTATAGAGATGCTCTAACCAAGATATATGAAAACAGTCAACCATGGACAGAACCCTCTAAATCTGTGAGCCCAAATAATTCTTTTATCTCTTAGTTTTTTTTATCATATAATTTGGACTCATAAACAGCAAAGGTAATATTGATAGGGACAATGACTTAAGAGACTGGGAACAAACTTGTTTCAGTGTAGCTACTGGTAAAAGTTATGAGATGATTCCAAGTCTGTAAACATGCTCGGCAAGCACTCACATATCTCAAAGTCTGGGCATTGAAGAACATATTCTACCGATCATTTGGGTATATGACTAAGTCCGTGCGAACCTGGGCCAGGAAGTAAAGAAAAGAAATAACACTGGCATAGCCAGTAGCAGAGATGGTTGCTCAACCTTCACCATGATTTTCTTTTTTGTGCATAATTAATACTTCAAATATATACCCTACTCCTCTTTCTTCAATCTTCTATTTATGAATGGTGGGGATTACATTTTCCACTTAGCTGCCAGGGTATAGAGTAATGAATGGAATTATGAAGACAGTACAAGTAAAGGAAAATATAGGAAGCTGTGGCTTTTGGCTCTTTAGTGAGCTTTACTTATCTCTCTTTTTGGGAGAAGGTAGATTTTGGTTAGACAGGAATTTTATTTAGAAACATATCTCTGACGTTCTGTGCACATAGATATATAGTCATGGAAGTAGATTAGAGAAGAATTTGGTTTTCATAGTCAGCATCTTTTCTATCTTTCTCACCAGCACATCTGCTTTCTATTGAATAAGTGTCTCCTTATCACCCAGTTCAGTGTGTGGGACTTCTTTCTTTAATCCTCTATTTTCTTAGACATGGAACAGAGCATACTTTAATGTAGGAGAGGGAGACGTTCTCATCTGTGTTATTTAATGAGCAATTCAACTGGCCACCTGCAGAGATAGACTTCATCTTGATAGGTGGTGTACTAACTAAGCTATCCAACAGAAATGATGCAGTTGAATCCTACACAGTTTCTACCTTCGGGCTGTGTTGTGAGACTCCAATAACCTCTCAATAACTTTCATCTTATTCAAACTAGTCAGAGAAGTTTGTGGTCTCCTGTTATCAGGATAGAGTGTATTTGAAAACCCTAGTCTATGCCTGAATCTATGTCCAGTATGAACTCTATGTACAGTTTGATTTTTCTACATGCACACACCACATGTACATGTCAAAAATTCATAAATTGAGCAAGGCAGAACACCACCAACAACTAATGAAACAGAATGATTGCAATTATATACTCTAATAAAGGTTTTGCAAATGTTGTCTTTTGATAAGATTTAGTAATCTGCTAGCATCCTTTGACCAGTTGTCTTAATTTCATTTCCGGTTGCTGTGATAAGATACCCTGACAAAAGCAGCTTAAGGAAAAGGGATTGATTTGGTTCACAGTTCCAAGTTATGTTCCATCATTGCCAGAAACGTGAAACGATTAGTTTCATAATGTTAACAGTCAAAAGCAGAGAGGATTGGAATGATGAGCACATGCCAATGCTCAGCTTGCTCTCTTTCCCTTTCCATCCATGCAGCCCACATTTAGGGTGTGTCTTATCATCTTAATCTACTACATGAAAATCTCTCAGAGCTACGCTCACCAGCCAACAGAATCTAGACAATTTCTCACCGAGATACCCTTCCCAGGTGATTCTATGCTGTTTGAGGTTCACAATCATAACCAGCCTTTACCATGATGGTGTCTTTCAATCATGCCGAGTGAAACCCTGGGAGAGAGGACCACTATATTTCTGTTGCATGCAGTTATTTACTGATACAGAGTCAAAAGATATCGGCATTCAGGCAAATGTTCAGGATAATTAAATGGTGTGAAGTGCTTAGGGGGCATAGAAAATAATAAAATATAAATAGCAGGGAAAATATAGATTTCTGGCAATACCTTGTATCTCCTAATTGTATTGAGCATGTTAGAAGCAGATTGCATTCAAGAAAATCCATAGCAGAAGTTATGCTATTTTTAAACAGACAGGCATCAATAGGTGAACTGAAGAACAGAGAATCCTGGAGTGAATTCTACTCAGAATGGGATGAAAGAGAAGTTGAAGAGTCATTTAAACAGGGATTCACCTCACCTTGCAAAAATTTGTTAAAGTGTTTTTTTTTTTAAATCCTGAGGTGATCAAAATGTTCTTAGCACCTTACATTATGGTTTGTGTGAGAAGCAAAGGGGGACGTGTGTAAGTGTCCTGATACTTCATAAAGCACCACAGAAAGGTATTGATGTTGTGATTGTTATAACCATGGCTATTGTCATTTAAACCCAGTGATAGTGACTCATATAATTTTCTCTTTTAAATTATTATTTTCAAATTCCCAGGTGAAAATAAGTTCCTGGAACTCCAACAGTTACTGAATATTCTAAATGTTTCTCCTTTTTATTAGTAATTTAAAAATATGAACAGTAAGAAAAACTGGTTTTTATGTATTACTTTTTCCTTTTGTTTAGTTATTAATATTTTTTCTTGAGATATGATCTCTCATGATTGTCAATACAGGCCTCCAAATCCCTATATACATAAGATATCTCCTAATTAAAGATGCTATTTCTTTAGTCTCCTGAGTACTGCAGGTTAGTTTTCCTCATATTGTCAATACACACAAAAGTAAAATGACATCAAATTGGATTCTTGGACAGTTTTTCTAGATTGCATCTTCAAGGAATTCTGAGCAGAATTAAGTAAGGATGTGGATATCAACTAAAAATATGGTATACAAATGGTAACTTTTTGACTATGATATAAATTTGGGTCTTTTGACATTTATAAATTGTCTAAAGTTATTAGAAAGCTTAAAATAATCTTGAGAAAAAGTATTAAAAATCAGATATAATCTCAGTGTGATTAGGGCAAATTCATGCATAATGTGGTTGGGTATAAAATAGGAAAAGATTTCTTCTTTGCAAATGGGTTGTCATTAAAGTAGGGGAAGCAACAATGTAGATTGCTTTTGATAAGATGGCCGTTTTTACTATGTTAATCCTATTGATTCATGATCATGGGAGATCTTTTCAATTTCTGATATCTTCTTCAGGTTATTTCTTCAAAGACTTGAAGTTTTTTTGTCATATAGGTCTTTCACTTGCTTTATTAGATTATATCAGCATAGTATATATTATCTGAGACTATTATAAAAGGTGTTGATTCTCTGATTTTTTCTCAGTCTGTTCATCATTTATATATTGGAGGGCTACTGATTTTTTTTTTTTAGTTAATCTTGTATCCAGTCATTTGCCTAAAGATATTTGTCAGCTGTGGGAGTTCCCTGATAGAATTTTTGGGATTTCTTATATATAATATCATATCATCTGAAAATAATAATACTTTGACTTCTTCCTTTCTAATTTGTATCTGCTTGATTTTTAAATTCTGCCACATAAATTCTTGTGTCCTCATGCATATTTGAAATTTAAGAGCAAGTCTACATTCCTAACACTGTGAACATTACTAAATATTAAGATTTGTGTGTTTAACTTGGAGTATATGTAGAATCCAGGAAACTAAAAAAAGGTCATTGGAAGGGAAAGAAAGATCTTAAGAGAGAGGGGAAAATGAAACACAGGTGACTTCAGGATTTCAAGACACTAGAATATCACTGAAGAAAGCTGTCTGTGGATAAGGAGTAGAATCCCAAAGTGGGGCTGTGTGTGTTTCTGTTGGCACAGCTGGTGGGACAGGTCTATGCAAGCTCTTAAAATCCAGATAATTTCATTATAAACCTCCGATGCCCAACATAGATCTACAGGATTTGGTGGTTTTTCCTGTTGGATTTTGATCTTGGATTGTTGTGTTCTTGCTATGTTTTTTTTCTTATGTGGAATGGGAGTATTTATTTTATGCTACTGTGATATTGAACTATGTAACTTGTGTTTTTATGTTCAAGGGTCTCAAAATTAAGAGACTATGGAGATTCAGAAGATGTATTTGCACTTTTGAACAGTGTAGGAAGTTTTAGAGACTGGAGATTGTTCGAGTTGTACTGAATGCAATTTATTCCAGGAGATGTGTGTGAGAGCCATGAACTTTAAGCTCAGAAGCAGAGGGTTATGGTTTAAAAGTGACATGTGTGTCAGTTTGAAAAGAGGTAGAGTTGCAATGGTAAATTTTGATCAACAACGTCACAAGATCAAGAATCAATTTGGCAACCAGACAGTGGGCATATCTGTGAAGGATTATCTTGGAGTCAGTGGGCAATCCCATTCCATGGACCAATGTCACAGACAGCATTGAAAGGAAAAATTAGCTAATTCCAGTCTTGGTGTTTTCTGTATCCTGGGTGTGGATACAGTGTGACAAGCTTCAGCAGTCACGACTTCTCCACCATATGGACTCTCCACTTGAACTGGGAGCCAGAACTGGGAGCTCTCCTCCCCTAGACTACTTTTATCAGGATTTTTGTCACACAAGACGACAAATAACTAATCCAGAGCCTTCTCTAACTTCTTTGTGTCTCTGCTTATCTCTCCAAAACAATTGTTTATTGATGAACCGATACTCTTTCTATTTTTAAAGGAGTTTTCCAATCTATATGTTTTCAAATTGCCTAAAGGAAAATATTTCACCCTGGCTTTACCAGAAGAAGGATTGCCTTTAGGAAGCTCACAATATCTGTTTTGTGTGTATGTGTGTGTGTCTTTTTATATTATGAGAAGAAATTGATGATCAATGCTTAGATCCTTTATGATCTGAAAATGACAAAAATTTGAATCTGTATGTATCATAATTATTATCTACAGAATGTCTCCAAGAGAAATCCCCCCTTGTTTCTACCAAGCTATTCAGTTGTATAGTTGAATAAGAAAGGAAGAATAGATATAGTATTCTTTATTTTACTAGTTTTCAAAGTTCTAAGTTAGATGTCAACTAATAACTTACGTTTGTCTTTTTTCCCCTTCCTTCCTTCCTTCCTTCCTTCCTTCCTTCCTTCCTTCCTTCCTTCCTTCCTTCCTTCCTTTCTTTCTTTTCTTTCTTTCAGATTTCTGCCTCCTCCCCGCCACCTCCTCCCATTTCCCCCCCCCCCATCAAGTCTCCCTCCCTCCACAGCCCAAAGAGCAATCAGGGTTCCCTGCCCTGTGGGAAGTCCAAGGACCACCCACCTCCATCCAGGTCTAGTAAGGTGAGCATCCAAACTGCCTAGGCTCCCACAAAGCCAGTATGTGCAGTGGGATCAAAACCCAGTGCCATTGTTCTGGAGTTCTCAGCAGTCCTCATTGTCCGCTATGTTCAGCGAGTCCAGTTTTATTCCATGCTTTTTCAGACCCAGACTAGCTGGCCTTGATGAGTTCCCGATAGAACATCCCCATTGTCTCAGTGTGTGGGTGCACCCTTCGTAGTCCTGAGTTCCTTGCTCGTGCTTTGTCTTTTTATGTCATTGATTTTAAAAATTTAACCCTTTGTCATATCTCAAATTTATTTATTTCTATTAAGGCTAGACATTTCTATGTGACTTTGTAAATCTTTTAGATTGACTGCTGAGTTCTTTGACAATATTCCTCGCAGTTCTGGACAGTGCCCTGCATGTGTATTATGACCATACAAACTGGAGCTATAGATACTCCACGCCTAGAGCTAACCACTTCTTCAAGGTCCCCAGATTCGTATTAGTGGGAAATATGCTATGGCAACTGTAACATGGATGTTCAGAATAAGAAATATGAATAGATCGGTCATTTGATTAATTATTTTGGATTTATTTGCTTTAATTATTGGTTTATGTCTTGCTAAGGAATGCACTAAAATAATAATTTATTTAATGTAATTTGGAACATCTGTATTATCAAATAACATTATTTTCAATATTTATTTTCAATTTCTGATGTTTCTTTAAAATTATTTTATTTATATTTTGTAAATTTGAAAAGATTTTCAAATAAATTTATGTTATTTTACATGTTCTTTTATTCTTTATTTTTAAAAGAAGTTATTACTTTCAGCCTGTGGTTTTATTTTTTCCATTGTTTTTAAAAGATAGTTAACTATGTATCTAAATCATTAGACTTGTGTTTAAGATATTAGCTGTGTAATTAGATATTTGTCTCACATATTTCATTTCTGAGCTAACTGATAGTATTCTTTTTACAATTTTCTTCACCTTGTTTTCTACTTATTAGTTTCATTTAAGAATATATCTTGATTATCACTATACATCAGCATACAGAGAACCTTTTCATTTTATTTGAGAATTGCATAGCATCCTTATTTTTGGATGTAGCCGTAGTTTATATAATTAGCTCTATCATGGGATATTAGTGTTTTTTCAAAGTAATAATCTTACAGTAATTAAATTTCTAGAAAAGAATTTCTATTTTTGTCAGGGTTTCTTTGGGGAAATTCTTCAAAGAAACTGCTGCCAGAACATAAAGTATAAATAATTTTACCAGATACTAAAAAATTACGTGCCATAGACATTATGTGTTATGCGCTCACATAGGCAATATGTGACCTTCTGTTGCCATTCAGACATTGTAAAAGTTTCAGAATCTAAAAGCATCCCAAGTGAACAGAAATGATACGTTTATAAAATACATTATGGTAAATGTTGATTTTTTTGAATCAGAATGAAAAAGTTAACAATTTTGGAGGTGATCAACTTCTCCCCTCCTGTCCTCAAGAACTTTATTGAGCTCACCTGTTAGGGAATTAAAGCATATGCACACACAGGTGTGCATATAAACAATGGCATAAACACAATCTTTTTAAAGATCTCAGGTGATAAATATCTCCCAAACTTCTAAACCCTGTGAGATTATTATTGGTTTTATGAGACAGGGTCTGGCTATGTAATCCTGGTAGCTATCAACTCTTGATCTTCCTGTTTCAGCCTCTCAAACTACTGATACTACCGTGGTATGCTACCATATTCAACCTGTATTTAGATTGTGTAAGCGAAGGCTTGATCAAGAAATGTTGACAGAATACAGACCATTGTCCCACACCATAAATAGGTAATGATTTAGTGGCTATAGTCACTTCGAATAGTCTTCTTAGAAAAAAGCTACTCAAAACTAAGCAAACTTTTAATATGTAAGAACATTCTTACTATTAAAAATAACTTACATAGTTTAAAAATATTCATAAGGGTAACTTAAATAAATAAAATAACCTGTATAAAAACTTTCTGAAATATTTTATTGAAAACCGAGTTAGGTATAGAAGTAAAGAAGCAGAGAGACTAAGTTTCTAGTCTTGTAGGTAGATGATTAGCAGGTCTTGAAATCTACTACTTATTGTAATAATAAAATAAAAGCACAGAGGAAACATTAATGCAATCAAATAATACATACTGAAAACACAAGGTTTAAGCTACATGAGATAAAGATGTTAAAATCAAAAGAAATAGAATATTTGAAAAGAGAAACTGAATAAGAAAAATAAAAGAACACCCCAAACCAGAGAACAAGGAGAGAAGACGCCTTTGTTACTTACATCCAGCACAGCGCTCAGGGACAAGTGATTTATAGGACAAGATTAAAATGAACAAATGACTTTAGGAATAGCGCATAACTGTCATGTCTTCTGGTATCTTAGTTTTGAAAAGTCAGCGGTGTTCAGAACCATTCTTCTTCGTGGATTTAGTCTTTCCAGGCATTCTGCCTTAGTTGCATGTGGTTAAAATACAAATACATAACTAAGAAATCTGGCTGAACTTCTTGAAGCCAGACCATGGATCAGAAGTGAGGAAGGTTAAAGGAGCCCTGATGCATTCCTCACCACACTAGGCAGAAGCAGAGCTGAGATCTTTGCTCTTGGGTGAGTCACATGTAGAAAAGAATTCTTGGTGTCCAAATGCCATCAGTATCAGATGCCAATGAATGATGAGACACTGCTGATCACAAAACGATGATCCCTTGTGGTACTGGCAACACTGGCTATTCCCTCTTATTTTTCTTGTGGTGCAGTTGTGTAGATTATCTGAAATCTTAGACCTTTAGCCTTCTCCATTTCTCTCAAAAGGACTTGAAGGAAACAAATAGATACTAAGATTCTAGTTTCACTGATGGGAGTTTATTGGGGTTTTAAATTTGCTTCTTTGTGTAATAGAAAAGTTATATATATATCAGAAAAAACTTTGTGTAATCAAATATTTTGACTGAAAACAGCACAGTTTCAGGCACTTGTGCTGGCTCCATCTTTTCTCCCAGTGAGCAATGCTATCCTCTTCAAGGATAAACAGAAAGATGCTGTCTTAGAAGGAAGGGGAAGTTCTCACCAGATAGGGGACCTGTTGGCCTTTTCATCTTGAATGTTCCAGTTCCCAGAACTAAGAGAAAATGAGGTTTACTCCTAATAAATTGCTCAGTATGAGACATTCTGCTGTCACAGCACAAACAGACAATTATTGTTTGTTTATGGGGAAATTTCTATTAAAAAGTTAATAATATAAAATAAAATCCTAAAATGAGGGAATAGAAGCTAAGATGGAGAATTCTAGATTTGAATTTGGAGGAATATTCATGGGTATTAGAGACATCTTAGGATGGGGATGGTTTGACAACTGAGCTGTGATCCTGGTCAGCATTGTGTGTGAGATCCACTTGACTGTTGCAAGGGATTTGGTTGGTATATTTATTCTATAATAAATTTTTCCAAATAGTTCTTCAGAATTTTAGTCAAAGTCAAATAAATTATGTAAATAAAATCTCAGGAGAAAAATGATAAAAGGGAAGAGATGGAGAGAGAGAGAGAGAGAGAGAGAGAGAGAGAGAGAGAAAACATGCAAGCGGCTCTCTGATGAAACTCATTATAAAAGATGAAGTTGGCAGAAAAGCAGGTAAGCTTCCAAACTGTTTCACTGTATTATAGACAGATAATTAATTTTTGGTGAATATAAAGCTCTGTTGAATAAAATAAAATATTTGATCTCCATTCCTAAATAAATTTTCTGCAAAATTAACATAAACTTGTAACTTCATATGAGCTCATTGAGCTCTATGAAGCTCTGCCTGATCAAAGAACTCAATACTTAGACTGTTCCCTAACCTCTGACAGTATCTTCAGTCTTATGAATTATTCATCAATATGTATATGGTTAGTACAGATTTTGTGTCACTCCCCATTTCCATTTAATTTCTTTAATTTCAGCACTATGATTGATTTAGAAATAGAATAGAGTTCATAAAAGCATGCTATTAATTGTTTGAATTATGTAAAAGTGAAGAAAATTAGAAAAATAATAGGGCAAATATTCATGAACTTTATTCAAGATGAAAGAGGTGAATGCCTTGCTAATGATTTAGAGTAAAAAATTGCACAAATTCCAATGCCCTTCCTATAGACTTTCAGGCAGCATCTTCTAAGCCAGTCCTAACCTGAGGGTTTTGTATTGTATCCTACAGAGAGCACAAATACGATGTCTCCTTGAAAATGCACAGACTTCACAAATCCATGCCTGGAGCTCCGAGCTTGTTCCATCTTCTTCGCTCAAATGGTTTGTCATAACTATAAACAAACAAAACTATTCCTCTCTTTTTCCTCCAGAGGTTTAGTTCTCTCATTATAGCTAGACAATAGTATTATACTGTATAAATAAATAATAGCTGTCTGTCTTCTAACAGAGGAAAATAGTGTTTCTCACTGTCACCAACAGCGCTGTAGTAAAATGCTTAGGATTTATCTCCTTGCAGGAGAATGGGTGACCACTGTCTGTCTCAGAAGCAACTATTCTCCATTCTCCAAAAGGGAAGTTTCTTGAGGGTGTTTTTCAGCAGTAGGCTGAAGACTCCAGTGAATGGCAGAGTTCTTTGTCTCCCGGCTACCCAGAGGTTTTCTTTTATAAGGAAATCTGTAGACAGACGCTCTGTGTATCCTTGGAAATCAGCTTTGGTCCCATATCATGTGTACCACATATTAATGTTGGAAAAAATTAGTAATATGTAAAAGAAAGAGGGCCTATCATATTTATTCATTTCTTAAATTTAGAAGGCCATGTGAAAGATAGCTTCAGATAGGGTGCAGGAGGAGGGTGGGTGTCATAAAAGGAAAGGTGATTTCCTCCTGGTAATCCTCATGGCTATTTTTAGTATACATTTTTCTTCTCTCTTTAATTATGTTTAATCTGCTTTGTTATGTGATCATTGCTCCAAAGACAGGGATCTCTGGAAGAGTGGAAACATGGCATTCTGAACCACCCAGATGTCACAAAATGGATGTGCAGCCAATGTTTGCTCATAGAGAGGAAAGATATACCGGCGCCCGTTCTCTGTCAATCAAAATAGGCCTGCCAGTTACCTGGGCAGGAAATATCCCATTAGGAAAGCCGGCTAGTCTAGGCACTTTAAGAAACAGCACAAAGCCCATTTAGCATGCTAGTTGGAGCAATGGTCTCTTGGTTGTTGCCTGCTCTCAGCCTTTTGTGGGTCTGAATTCTCTTGACAGAGAGTACATGAATTTGGGAGCAAAGCAGAGACCAGAATGAGATCCCAGAAATCCTATATCACTTTGGCATGGTACTAAGTAGAGTGTGCCAGTGCCCATTTCAGTATCCACATCAAAATCCAGCTTTCCGGAGGACGGTACCGCTGCTGTCTCCCTGACATCTTCTGTCTCATTTCACACACATATAATATTGATTTTTATGCCCTCTTTATGTGTATAACCTAAGAAGGGCCTCCATTCCACCTTCAAGTTAAGCTCTGTGTAAAAAATATTGTTGCATTTCCCCATCTTTTTATAAATAGAAGCCTTTTAAATATAATTTGGTACTTTGCCTTTTCTACTTGTTATTAAAGAAAGACAGACAAGGAGGAAACATCTCTCTTTATAAAGCTGCCATAAACCAGAGAACTAACAGCTTCAGAGACTTGAGAAGCATTTTTGCATACAAATTAGGAGCTATTTTATTGTTTGCATTGGATGAAATAGATTGTTAGGTTTGTTTTCTGTTTGGTTTGAGTTAAAGAATATATGTGAAGAGGAAAAAAATGATGAAATGATTTTAGAAACAAAGCAAGCAAAGAGAAGCACTTCATAATCCAGCATTATCACAGCCTCAAATCGAAAACGATTTTCCAAGTTCTATACATAGTAAGAAAGTACTTTTAAAACTACTTAAGCCTCAGTGCTTGAAGCTGTGTGTCAGTAGTAAGTGTCCAGACCTAACTTGTTTATGCCAAGCACCTCTGCTAGCAACCTGCAAAATAGAGGAAGGTCTGCAGTCACCACAGCGTTTGAAATAGCATCGAACTCTGCAAGGCAAAAATCCTCTGTCCTTTGCAAAATCCAGAGCCCAGATGTCTCTCTGATATAGGGTGAAATACCTAGTGATATTGGAAGGGGAACGGGTGATTAAAACTGGAACCAGGGTTTCTGATTACAGCAGGCGTTTCAACACCTTGATTGTTGCCGAAATTTCAAGTTGCTGTCTACCGAGCTGTACTGAAATTGATGTGAAAATTTCACACTGCTTGATGAAATTTTCTCCAAACGGCCTTTTCTGTGAAAGTCAGAATAGAAGTCGTTTTGTGATGTACCAGCGAGCGTCGTTAGTGGGGACAGTGGCGGAGGGCTGAGAATTTAATGCATTCTGGGAAACCACCACTTGGCAAAGTCTCTGTGGTTGCTTTATAGTGTGGCGCTTCACTCTGCAATAAAAATAAAACCAAATTCATTTGGGCTCGGGCCTTTTTGTTGCTTTATTTAATTTTCACTTTGGCGTGTGGCCCTTAAAGCTTTAAGAGGGCCGATGTGGCTTTGGAAGCGGTTACTAATTCAGCTGGGTTAATGGCTTCCATGGCAGAGGCCAACTCAGCAGCTTAGCCTCGTTCTGTCTTCAGCTCTCCTTTCTCTTTGATTTTTCTCTCTGGAGGGAAACCTCTCTATCAGGAAACCTATTATCAGTAGATGTTTTCTTGACTTTTGAGGTAATTGCCTTAAACTTTCTGGTCTGCCGAGGCACCATCAGAACCAATGCCGCCAAACCAGCTCACAAGGCCTGGGAAAGGAACCAAGGGTGTTTGCCTTTGAGAACCCTTTCATGATCCGCAGAACCATGTCCGCAGCTTGCTGTGAAACACAGATTGGGCTAGGTTTGGAAAACCAAACATGAATTAGAATTTGTGGTGTTGCCAAGTCAGTGCAGGTTTGTGGAAAGAGTAGGGGGGTTGGCACTGGGCAGGCCCTGCTTCAAGTCCCAGGACTGAAGGATGCTCTGAAGCTCCCTGGGTTCACTTCCTCACAGTGTTGAACAGTTATATTCACGATGCAGTGTTCTGGGAGGATTTTATTTTCTGAACTATAGTTATGCACACAAAAACTAAGAGATGAAATAAAATGTGTGGTGTTCCTGTGTGTGTGTGTGTGTGTGTGTGTGTGTGTGTGTGTGTGTGTGTGCGTGTGTGTGTGTCTGCGTGTGTGCGTGTGTGTGTGTGTGTTTGCCCTGGTGCATGGGTGGAGTGTCACTCTCTCTCTCTCTCTCTCTCTCGTTCCCTCCTCCCCCCCCTCATTGTTTGCTACTGCATAGATGCATCTGCGTGTCTGAGAGTTCCCAGGGATTCACCCGTCTCTGTTCCCTTCTTATTGTAGGTGCACCAGGATCACAGATGTGCGCACACCATTCCCCATACACTTTGATTGATTACCCTTTCCTGAAATCTTCACCATTCTCTTCCAGTCCTGGAATGTCTGAAAAGATCAGGGCCCTGTGTCCTGATTTGGTTTGGTTTGTAAGTTCCTCAGGATATATGTATACTATGAAATTGTGGATATTCTCAAACTTTCTGAGGTAACCTGGGACACAGCTGCTATCAGCATATGAATCTTCACGTTCAGTTAAAAAACAACAACAAAACCCCTCTGAGTTCCAAACGCATTTGTTTGTTGTTGTTGTTGTTGTTTGTTTTAATTTTTTAAAAATAATTTATTTAACTTTATTTTATGTGCATGAAGGCATAAGCGCCCCTGAAAATGGAACTGCAGACAGCTGTGGGCTACTATGTGGGTGCTGGGAATTGAACCCAGGTCCTCTGGAAGGACAGCCAGTGCTCTTAACTGCTAAACTATCTCACCAGCCCCTCCAAACACATTCGTACACAGTGTCGACCCACAGCACTGCACAGTCTATGATGTTTGGCCCCCATGGTGAATGGGTAAACAAAAGACTCAAAGCTGGGGGAAGAATGAACAGCTGGAAAAAATATCCCGGTTGTTGTCTTCTGCTCAACAGAGTGAAGAGCCAGAGTGAACAGACAATAATAACTACAATTAAATTTGTTGAAATGTTTAGGGAAGGAGTTATTCTAGAGTATCAAATTTCCTGGACCAGAGAAACTCTCAAGCATCTGTTTACTTTTGTGTAAATTCCTCCTAAAACGGTATTTCACCTTTTCAGTTTATTGCAGTGGGTAGATTGCAAGTAATTTAACCTTGTCTTGAATGCTTAATAGTAAAACAACATCTTACAAAACAATTAAAATATTATGTAGATTTCAGGGCCTCACTTTGAGTAATTTTTGACCAGGCTGTGAAAGCCATGTGTATAAGAGAGCGGGGCCCATACATGAAAGGGCTTTGGCAACATTCTCTGTTTCCTTCATTCTACAATGTTTCTCTGGCATGGATACTGTTCCAGAGACACGTTGTTGGAATGGCAATGGCTCTTGTTAAGGAGGCTCACAGTTACTCTGGTATTTATAAGCTAACTTTAATACTCTACTTTTCCACTTGACTTGTGTTTACAGAACAATATATACCAGTTGTACTCATATTTGAAATATTTCCATGTTCTTTGAAGGAGCTGATCAGTCACAGATTTAAGACTTAAGTAGTAAATGTTTTCTGAGCACAGTGCTGGAAACTGCCTCACATTCTTAACTTTTCCATCAGTTCCCTTGTCCAGCCATTGTTACAACCATGGGAAGTGGTAGCCTCGTGTTAACATTTTATATAGGAAAAATGAGGCAGACTAGTTTGGTAACACTGACAAGTGTGTGGCCTTTGCTTGCTCTTTGAATAGTTTGCTATTTTGTTTCTAATTATGTGTATGTGCTACAGGTGACAGAGACCAGAGATGTCCAAGCAGGCAAGAGGAGTGGAATTCCCCTGGGGCTGGAGTTACAGGTGGTTGTGAACTGCCCAGCACGGGTGCTGGGAATCAAACTCAGGTCCTCTTGGCGAGCGGTCCACACAGTTAACCACTGAGTCATCTCTGAAGCTCAGTCTTGTTCTTTCAAGTCTTGTTCTCCCCTTATGTCTTCTCTGTGCAGACAAGATCATCTTTGGCTCTACTGTTTGTTGCTCCTTCTTGCTGACATGTCTTACTTCACACTAAATACCTCCTGTCCGCTGTTCTTAGTTCTCGTTGATTTTAATGTGTCCTTTGAAGATAGTTAAGTGTAAGAATGAAAATTAGGGAGTTGGTATGAGACTGGAAGATAAGGCTTTAATGATTGATTTCCAATTTCAGCATGGCAGAAAGTAATTAGCATTCCCCTCTTGGGGACTTTTCACTGGCGCACACTTTACAAAGCCTAGCACACACATGCCAAGGTTGCCATGAGCCTCCTGTCTTTCCTCCCACTCCCAGGGCCCTGTTCCATGCAGGGCAGCCCAGGGAAATCAGTTTTATTTACCTTACTAGGTAGAGGAGCTAATCTAGTTTCACTTTGAATTACTTTCATATCTAAAGCAAATTTCTGGGCATTCTCCTCAGAAAAGATCTGTCTCTTCTAGATTATGGAAAGCCAACTGGTAATTTTTACTTCTTTGTTTTCAATACTCGTGAACATTCTTCTCACTATATCTATTCATGGAAAACTAAAAAAAAATATTTAAATATATTATAATATGAATTCTGACAGAAAATATTGGAGAATATTATGTTTTGTAGGAAAACATTCACTGACTGTTTAGTGATCAAAGCAGATTACAAAACATTGCATATAATACTGTCTGCAGTTTGATATATCTCTTCTCTCCACTCCTATGCCCCACTGTTTTCCCCTTTTCCTGATTTCATGCTTCTCCTTCCCCAACAACAGAAGAATTCAGGAAGACTATTTCAGAAATTGCCTATTATTTCTCAAACCCTGACTAAGTAATCCCTGTCCAGACTTATTGGAACATGCAGGACCATTTGCTTTGTTCAAATACCCTTAACTACTGCCATGTTCTAGTCTTTGTTAATGGCTAAGCTATGTGCCAAATGTGATACTGTGCCAGTGACAGGTATTAAGTCATTTAAACTCATTCAGAATAAACCAATGAGACATCTACGCAATAGGTCATGTATTCACTGAAGCCCATTTCTACTGAAGCTCAGAGGAATATCTTGTTTGATTCCTAAGTAGCTAGGCTTGTTCCCACAAAGTCTTATCATTTGTGTCCCCTTCTTCCAGACACTATTTCTTCCTACTTCAGTTGTCTGTGCTTCAACAGTCTTTCAGTGTCTTTAATATATGCTCATCTTTTTATTTTCACAGAATGGAGATGCTTAGAACAAATATAATTTAATTTATGAAATCAATATCATTGATTTTATGAGCAATGTTAAATCAACAGTTTCTGATCAAAAGGCATATTTGTAACTCTTTTGATCTTCATGTATAGAAAGGAAATATCTTTTCTTCTCAGTTAAAGACCTCATGGTTTCACACAGACAAGTCACTCTTTTTAATGACTAATAGCTAGAAGTCTGAATATATAAATATATATATCATATAGTTGCTAAAGTGACTATGTTATTCTGGCTGTTAACTAGCCAAACATTGACTTGTCTTTGGAAGAACTCAGAGACAAGAGGTTCTGTTGTCTATCTGGTGCCTCTAATGGTAAAGACAGGGAGTCCCAGGCCTCTAAGCAACAGGCTGTAGTTGGAATGCTCTTTTTATCTATATAGGAAAAATTTCTAGGGAAAGGTGGAGGATCGTGGGAAGCTCAGTGATAGTCAGAACAGATTTTAGAGTAGCAGGCCACTTCATTCCCACATCTTTTAGACAGGCTCGGGACAGGCTTCTAGGAAGGGACTACCTCCAGTCATCTGTTTCCTGGAGGGAGCAGGGAGTGGATCAGCTGGCAGGAGAACAGGGGGGCTGTCAGGACTTTGTTGTGAGGTTGTTTTCATCCTTTTCCAATCTCTGTATGGCTGGGCGGGAGTTTCTCTCTTGCTGAGTCCATGTCTTCAGTGTATTACAACATCAGGTCCTCATAAGGGCTGAATTCTTTCTATCAACTTTCAAACTCTTTAGTAATCAATTTCCCTCAAGTTTCCTTCTTAATTTTTTTAACCTTCAGAGAAAAGATCAAAGGAAGCTTCTCAGTTTGATAATGCTGAAAAGGAGGGAAAACGACACTGAGTTCTAGCTCTGAACTCAGTTGTTTCACTGTGGTTTCCAAAGCAAAACAAACAATAAGGACTCAAGACAGAGCTCCTGGCCTAAGAGCTCACTTGCCTGAGAGCTGGTTTCTCCTGCAGACTGAGATGAGCAGATGACTGGGGAGCCAGGCTTTTATGTGGAACCCATTATCCGCTCTTTCTGGTGGCTTAATGTGTTTTTCTGCTCTCCTCGCCTCCCTCTGTTCTCCCACCTCTTTACACAAACATTTAGAGGTCTCCTGTAGGTGATCATGGAACACACCACTGCAAGAACATCACAGAGAGCTCTCGAGAGTTTCGGGAGCATTCTCCCACACATCTTCCAGCACTGAGACAGGAACCTGTCCTGTAGGTGTCAGAGTGGCTGTCCTGAGACCTTTGACAACTCTGCTTTTGTTATAACAGTATGTCAACCTAGATTTGTTCTGTCACACAAATGTGCCATCAGTAGCTTGATTTTTTTTTGACAGTTTTAGTTATTTCTCCTTGTAGCATATTGTCACATGCTGGAAAGAAGAAATAGAGTTTGCTAAATATAAATCCTCCTGGATAAGGAGAAAACTAGATTCTGGGCAAAAGCTATCAAGTATTTCTGTGTTAATTTATTTCATGCTGAGTCATGTTGGTTCATTTCATATGTGATAAAAATGTTTTAATATCTACTTAAATAGTAGACAAATGGATACTTTTAGAGTCTGAAATGCAAGTTCTTTCATTTTTGTTTAGGTATTGGGGAAGACAAGGATATGCCAGTGTTGCTGAGGGGATATGGAGAACACTGTCCATGATGGAGTGTGCAGGTTCCTTTTGTCTTGACAAAGAGTTGAGCAAACAGTGGGGCAGCAGTAAAAGTATAGATTCATTCAAAGTGAATAAGAGGGCCGGGCACGCCTTTAATCCCAGCCCTCAGGAGGCAGAGGCAGGCAGATCTCTGTGAGTTTGAGGCCAGCCTGGTGTACAAGAGCTAGTTCCAGGACAGGCTCCAAAGCTACAGAGAATCCTTGTCTCATAAATTATAAAACCAAAAAAAAAAAAAGGGTATGGGATATTTAGAGGGCTTGCGGGAAAGAGAAGTGGAAAATACAATTATAATCTCAAAACAATTTTAAAAATGCTAATAAAGAATGAGCGTAGGGATAAACAGTTCACTCCACAGTATGGAAGGGGACTGGACAAGCGTGCTGATCTAGAACCTTAGTTCACTAGTCCTGGTTTCTCTTTACAGAAGGGAGGGAGGACTTCCAACCAGGTGGTAGACTTCTCTTGGCTGTCTGGCTTCTTTGATGGTTAGATGGGTTGTATAATCTCCCCCATCCCAATGTGTGTGTGTGTGTGTGTGTGTGTGTGTCTGTGTATGTGTGTGTGTGATGTGTTTTACAGTCCGGGAAATCCTCAGGTGTTGTTCTCACCTGCCTTGCTTTGAGACAGTGAATCTCACTGTTCATCGCTGTGTATGTGTATCAGGCTAATTGGCCAGTGAGCTTGCACGCATTCTCTGGCTTCCACTTCCCAGCTCATCATAGGAGTGCTGTTATTACCTATGTGTGCCACTGTGTTCAGCTTGAGATGAGTTCTGGGGATCTCAACCCGGGTCCTCACACTTCCTTGGCAAGAGCTTTACTCGCTGAACCATCTCTCTAGCTCAGTTTGTGCAATCGTTGGCACAGTCTCGGCAGCACATGTGAGGAATTTTCCCAGAGTTAACTTTCTTATGGCTCGCAGACCTAAATCACTGGCCCTATCTTACTGTGTTGTCAACACCAACCTTACAGCAATTGGAATCACATAGCTTCTGCTTTATCAAAAGGACTCTATATGTGGCTTTGTATGCTCCCCTAGAGTCTGTGCCTTGGAAAAGGTTGACTGGGATGCCAGTGTAGTAATAAGCTTCCTTGAAGGCATCTAAACTCCAGCACAGACTTAAAAAATAAAGAGGTCTCTGCTGACCAGCTCAGCTGGTGGAGCATGAGACTCTTCACTGTCCTTTGAATCTATGCTAATTCCCCACAGATACAAAAGATTTCAGTGTATAAGCTCACAGTACATTTTCTCTATTTCAAGTCTCATAAATTGTTGTTTTCACATCTTCTGTTTAGATAAATTTTTTTATTTGCTCGGACATTTGAATAGACGGAAGCTATGGTTGTTTGAATAGACAGAAGCTATGGTTGTGTGAATAGACGGAAGCTATGGTTGTTTGAATAGACAGAAGCTATGGTTGTTTCAATAGACGGAAGCTATGGTTGTTTGAATAGATGGAAGCTATGGTTGTTTGAATAGACGGAAGCTATGGTTGTTTGAATGAAAAATATTCCCCCATAGGCTCATGTATTTGACCACTTGATCTCTAGCTGGTGGTGCTACTTGGGGGGTGGTGGTTAATGGTAGCTATCTAGGAGATGGAGGTTTCTGGGTAGAAGCACCCACCCATTTCCTCTGGTGTTCCCCTTGATCTGGGATGTCTTATGATCTTTTGGGTATTTTCAGCCTTCCTATCCTTCAAGGATCAATTCAGATATCATTGTCACATTTGCCCCATCCAAAAGACAACTACCTGCCCTCTCTCTTAATCTACAGAGCTCTTGTGGCTTTAATGTTTCCTTTATTTTTCCTTGTATTCCATCTAGCTGACTTTATGCCTGTCTCTTCCAATGGCTAAATTCTTCAAGTACAAGCAGCATTTCTTCTCTTCTCCTGCTTGCACATGGTATGTGTTCAGTAACTGAAAACAAGAATAAAGACCCTTAGAGAGGCCTCAGTACCTGGAGCTCCTGAGCGCCTTCATGAAGCACCAGGCACGGTACCCTTCTAGTGAGGAGTCTGACTGCCTGTATCTGAATGAGTCATTTCATGCAGAAGTGACTCAGCATTTCTGGATTATATATTATCGGATGCAACTGAGCCTGAAAACAAATTTTCTCTCCAACGATTGACTTTGGTATTAGGTTTTTAGGATTTATTGAAGAAGAAGTTGGGTAGTCCCATTATGAATTGCATATATATTATAAATGTAAAAACAAAAAGGCATTAACATAGAAATGAATCAATAAAAACACAATAATCAAGTGAGCCAAGAGAAAATGAAGCCAGAAAGATGACCTTATTTGTCTTCCTGGGTGTGAGTCTCGCCTTTAACAGCTATGTCGTTGCTCCAGCCCACGATTAGCTTACTGAAGCGAGCCCATAGATTCATGGTAAGGGCACACTGAAAGCCTCTGTGGCCTGTGCCTCTGATATAATTAAACTAGAAGTTATAAAGCAACGCACTGGGGGAACGGATGAATTCATTAGCATATCATGTAAACACTAATAGAATCAGTTACATTCTATAAAACCTGCACAGAAACAAACATTGAGATTTCTACTAAGTATTTCAAGTGGAGCTATTCTGAACAGCTGAATAGGGTTTTTTTTTCTGTGTGACTGCTTGGTCTATAGATGAGAGTATTACATTTTTTTTTGTGGAAAGGAATCCATCATTTACCAAAAGTCTGTGCCTCCTGGGAGCTTAATAATCTGTGGGTGGTCACCTCTGGCTAGGTGCTTCCACTTTGTGCCTATGTAAATATTGTACCCCGTAAAGGAGCAGGTTACTGAGCAAAGCTATGACATGCGAGCAGCTGATTGTTCACAGAAACTGGATTTCCTTGCCTCTGTTTAGTCTTAAAGAGTTTTAAATAAAAGACAGGGTGGTGTGGAGGGTATTTATGAGGGGCAAGTGGATTTTTGGCAAACTGAAGGTAGACCCAGAATAGAAGATCAGGCCCGGAGGTACCTGCTGTTCTCTCTTACGTGAGTATATCAACATAGCTCTTTACCTACTACTTTTTCTTCCTTCTCAGGCAAGCATCAGGTCTGTCACCAGGAGGCATGGCACAGTTATTACGTTGATGTTCTCAGATACCCAGAGTCACCGTGGGGGCCTTTAGGTCCATTAGCTCTGTCATTGCTGGAGAGAGGGTCAGATTAGCCCTCCCTGTGTCAGCATCTACCTTATGGAACCAACAGTGGTAAAAGGAATGGGTCCTGGCAGTTTAGTGATAGAAAGGGTTTTAAAGGAGAAATGGCCAATTTGAAGACAATAGTTACACACTTTGGGTAAGTAGTGATCATGTAGAACCTGGAACTTACGGGCACATTCAAAGGCCAGCTCCTATTTCCTGTTCTTCTTTTGAAGGAGCTATTTCATACTTTCATGAGGTTATGTTTGATCATAAGTTCCTAGAAGGAATGAGGCTCAGTCAGTCTTATAAAAGGTAACAGAGGCTCTATTCCTATCCCATCCAGCTTACATCCAGATCCCCCCCACCCCCTGTTTCTCTCCCCCCTCCCTTCCTCGGTGGCAGAGCGCCTCCCTGCTCGGCCTGCTTGGGCGCTGGGTCCTAACCCAAAGCTAGGGCAAAGGGGAGCTCGGGGGCTTCTTTGTCCCCAGAGCCCGCCTGCAGCAAGCAGGGTGGGCCCTTTGTCTGCGAGCGAAACAAGCAGCAAGGAGTTGCGATCAGGGCACCTAGTGAGACATCATTGTGGTGAGTGAGTGCTGCGGCACCCGGGAACAGCCCGCCTACACTTCCTGATCAACCTACAGGGCTACACTGCCCGGTACCTCCTCTCTATTCCTATCCCATCCAGCTTACATCCAGATCCCCCTACCCCCTGTCTCCCTCCATCCCTCCCTTCTTGGGGCAGAGCGCCTCCGTGCTCAGCCTGCCTGGGCGCTGGGACTGAACCCGAAGGTGAGTGCAAAGGGGAAGGTGGTAGCTCCTTTGTCTCCATAACCTGCCTGCAGCAAGCAGGGTGGGCCCTATGTTTGCGAGCTAACCAAGCAGCAAGGAGATCCGAACTGGACTCCAGGAGAAACATCACGGGGGAGTGACATCACTGGGAAGGTACATCAGTTGGCAAGAAGACCTGATCCTGTAAAAGAAGATCCATAGGAGAATATTGGGAGGAAGAGATGGGGAGACGCCAATGCAAGAATTCACCCAACAATCTGAAAAACAACACGAAACCACCAGAAGCCAGCGACCTCACAACAGGAGGACATGAACACCTTAATCAAGAAGAAGGAGAAAAAACTGACTTCATGACAGGGATTGACACCCTTAAACAGCATATAAAAAACGCCCTTATAGAAATGGATGAGAAGTATAACAGAAAGTTCGAGGAATTGAGTAAATCAGTGAATGATACCCTAGGAAAGCAAGGAAAAACAATCAAGCAGATAATGGAAACAGTTCATGATTTGAAAAATGAAATGGAGGCAAAGAAGAAAACACAAACAGAGGGCCGGCTGGACATGGAAAATCTAGGTAAACGAATAGAGACTACAGAAACAAGCATAACCAGCAGAATACAAGAGATAGAAGAAAGAATCTCAGAGTCTGAGGATAACATAGAGAAAATAAACGCACTGATCAAAGAAAACAGCAAGTCCAACAAACTCTCATCACAAAACATTCAGGAAATATGGGACACAATAAAAAGACCAAACCTAAGAATAATTGGAGTAGAAGAAGGAGAAGAAGTGCAGCTCAACGGTCCAGAAAATATACTTAACAAAATTATAGAAGAAAACTTTCCCAACCTGAAGAAGGATGTACCTATGAAGGTTCAAGAGGCATACAGAACCCCAAATAGGCTGGATCAAAAAAAAAACATCCCCTCGCCATATAATAATCAAAACACAAAATATACAGAATAAAGAAAGAATATTAAGAGCCGCAAAGGAAAAAGGCCAACTTACTTATAAAGGTAAACCTATCAGACTTACACCTGACTTCTCTATGGAAACCATGAAAGCCAGAAGGTCCTGGATAGATGTACTGCAAAAACTAAGAGACCATGGATGCAAGCCCAGACTACTATATCCAGCCAAGCTTTCGTTCACCATAAATGGAGAAAACAAAATTTTCCAGGATAAAAACAAATTTAAGCAATACGTAGCCACAAATCCAGCCTTACAGAAAATAATAGAAGGAAAATCACTAACCAAGGAGTCCAACAAAGACCTCAATAACTCAGACATCTAGAGACCATTCACCAGCGCAACTCAAAGAAGGGAAACACACAAGCCCTACTACTAAAAAAGTGACCGGAGTTAACAACCACTGGTCATTAATAACACTTAATGTCAATGGGCTCAACTCACCTATAAAAAGGCACAGGCTAAGAGACTGGATACGAAAACAGGATCCAACATTCTGCTGTCTACAAGAAACACACCTCAGCCACAAAGACAGGCACCTACTCAGAGTAAAGGGCTGGGAAAAGGCTTATCAAGCAAATGGACCTAAGAAACAAGCAGGTGTGGCCATACTAATTTCTAACAAAGTTGACTTCAAACTTGAATCAATCAGAAGAGATAGAGAGGGACATTTTATACTCATAACAGGAAAAATTAATCAGGAAGAAGTCTCAATACTGAATATCTATGCCCCTAATATAAAAGCACCTATGTATGTAAAAGAAACATTGCTAAAATTCAAGGCAGCCATCAAACCGCACACACTAATAGTAGGAGACTTCAACACTCCTCTCTCACCAATGGACAGGTCAATCAGACAGAAACCTAACAGAGAAATTAGAGAATTGATGGAGGTAATGAAGCAAATGGACTTAACAGACATCTATAGAATATTCCACCCAAAGAGGAAAGAATATACCTTTTTCTCTGCAGCTCATGGAACCTTCTCGAAAATTGACCACATACTCGGTAACAAAGCTAACTTACACAGCTACAAAAAAATATTACTAACCACCTGTGTCTTATCAGACCACCATGGATTAAAGTTAGAATTCAACAACAATGCTACCCCCAGAAAGCCTACAAACTCATGGAAACTGAACAGTCAACTACTGAACCATACCTGGATTAAGGAAGAAATAAAGAAAGAAATTAAAGTCTTCCTTGAATTCAATGAAAATAAGGAAACAACATACTCGAACTTATGGGACACTATGAAATCAGTCCGAAGAGGAAAGTTCATAGCACTAAGTGCCCACTTAAAGAAAACAGAGAAAGCACATATTGGAGACTTAACAGCCCACCTGAAAGCTCTAGAAAAAAAAGAAGCAGACTCACCTAGGAGGAGTAGAAGACTGGAAATAATCAAACTGAGGGCTGAAATCAACAAAATAGAAACACAGAAAACAATCCAAAGAATCAATGAATCAAGAAGCTGGTTCCTGGAGAAAATCAACAAGATTGACAAACCCCTATCCAAACTAGTCAAACGGCAGAGAGAGAATTTGCAAATTAATAAGATCAGAAATGAAAAGGGGGACATAACCACAAACACAGAGGAAATTCAGAGAGTCATTTGATCTTACTACAAAAGCTTGTATGCCACTAAACTGGAAAATGTAAAAGAAATGGACGCTTTTTTAGATATATACGATTTACCAAAATTAAATCAGGACCAGGTGAACAATCTAAACAGACCTGTCAGTCGCGAAGAACTAGAAGCTGTTATCAAAAACCTCCCTACCAAAAAAAGCCCAGGGCCAGATGGTTTCAATGCGGAATTCTACCAGAACTTCCAAGAAGACCTAATACCTATACTCCTCAATGTATTCCACAATATAGAAACAGAAGGGTCATTACCAAATTCCTTTTATGAAGCTACAGTTACTCTGATACCAAAACCACACAAAGACTCAACCAGGAAAGAGAATTACAGGCCGATCTCACTCATGAATATCGACACAAAAATCCTCAACAAAATACTGGCAAACCGAATCCAAGAACACATCCGAAAAATTATCCATTATGATCAAGTAGGCTTCATTCCTGAGATGCAGGGCTGGTTCAACATACGAAAATCTATCAATGTAATCCATCATATAAATAAACTGAAAGAAAAAAACCATATGATCATTTCATTAGATGCTGAAAAAGCATTTGACAAAATTCAACATCCATTTATGTTAAAAGTCTTGGAGAGATTAGGGATACAAGGGTCATACCTAAATATAATAAAAGCTATATACAGCAAGCCGACAGCTAACATCAAATTAAACGGAGAGAAACTCAAAGCCATCCCGCTTAACTCAGGAACACGACAAGGCTGCCCACTTTCGCCATACCTCTTCAATATAGTGCTGGAAGTTCTAGCAATAGCAATAAGACAGCATAATGGGATCAAGGGGATTCGAATTGGAAAGGAAGAAGTTAAACTTTCGTTATTCACAGATGATATGATAGTGTACATAAGCAACCCCCAAAACTCCACCAAAGAACTTTTACAGCTGATAAACAGCTTTAGTAATGTGGCAGGATACAAGATCAACTCCAAAAAATCAGTCGCCCTCCTATACACAAAGGATATGGAAGCTGATAGGGAAATCAGAGAAGCTTCTCCATTCACGATAGCCACAAACAGCATAAAATATCTTGGGGTAAATCTAACCAAGGAAGTGAAAGATCTATTTGACAAGAACTTTAAGGCATTGAAGAAAGAAATTGAAGAGGATACCAAAAAATGGATGGACATCCCTTGCTCTTGGATTGGGAGGATCAACATAGTAAAAATGGCAATTCTACCAAAGGCAATTTATAGATTCAATGCAATCCCCATCAAGATCCCATCAAAATTCTTCACAGATCTGGAGAGGACAATAATCAACTTTATATGGAAAAACAAAAAACCCAGGATAGCCAAAACAATCCTATACAATAAAGGATCTTCTGGAGGCATTACCATCCCTGACTTCAAACTCTATTACCGAGCTACAGTAATGAAAACAGGGTGGTACTGGCATAAAAACAGAGAAGTCGACCAATGGAATCGTATAGAAGACCCGGACTTTATCCCATAAACCTATGAACACCTCATTTTCGATAAAGGAGCTAAAAGTATACATTGGAAGAAAGAAAGCATCTTCAACAAATGGTGCTGGCACAACTGGATGTCAACCTGTAGAAGAATGAAAATAGACCCATATCTATCACCGTGCACAAAACTCAAGTCCAAATGGATTAAAGACCTCAATATCAGCCCGAAAACACTGAATCTGATAGAAGAGAAAGTGGGCAATACCCTACAACAGATGGGCACAGGCGATCGCTTCTTAGGTATAACCCCAGAAGCACAGACATTAAGGGCAACATTGAATAAATGGGACCTACTAAAACTGAGAAGCTTCTGTAAAGCAAAGGACACTGTCACTAAGACACAAAGGCAACCTACTGACTGGGAGAAGATCTTCACCAACCCCGCAACAGACAAAGGTCTGATCTCCAAAATATATAGAGAACTCAAGAAACTAGACTTTAAAATGCTAATTAACCCAATTAAAAAATGGGGCGCTGAACTGAACAGAGAATTCTCAACAGAAGAAGTTCAAATGGCCAAAAGACACTTAAGGTCATGCTCAACCTCCTTAGCGATCAGGGAAATGCAAATCAAAACAACTTTGAGATATCATCTTACACCTGTAAGATTGGCTAAAGTCAAAAACACCAAGGATAGCCTTTGCTGGAGAGGCTGTGGAGGAAGGGGTACCCTCATCCATTGCTGGTGGGAATGCAATCTTGTGCAACCACTGTGGAAGTCAGTGTTTCGGTTTCTCAGGAAATTCGGGATCAACCTACCCCTGGACCCAGCAATACCACTCTTGGGAATTTACCCAAGAGATGTTCTATCACATGTCAAAAGCATTTGTTCAACTATGTTCATAGCAGTATTATTTGTAATAGCCAGAACCTGGAAACAACCTAGATGCCCTTCAATGGAAGAATGGATGAAGAAAGTATGGAATATATACACACTAGAGTACTACGCTGCGGTAAAAAACAATGACTTCTCGAATTTTGCATGCAAATGGATGGAAATAGAAAACACTATCCTGAGTGAGGTATCCCAGACCCAAAAAGATGAACATGGGATGTACTCACTCATAATTGGTTTCTAGCCATAAATAGGGCTCACGGAGTCTACAATAGGCGAATCTAAAGAAGCTAAGTAAGAAGGTGAACCCAAGGAAAAACATATAGTTATCCTCTTGGATAAGGGAAGTAGACAAAATTGCCAGGGAGAAAAGTGGGATCTTGGGGGTGGGGTGGGATGGGGGTTAGGGGAGATGGGGAGAGAAAAGTTAGAAGGGAAGGAGGGGGGACTTGGGGAAACAGGAGGATCGGGATAAAGGAAGGTTGGATAGGGGAGCATGGAACCACAATTCTTAGTTAAGGGACCCACTTTAGGGTGGGCAGGAGACTTGACCCTAGAGGGGCTACCAGGTGCCCAAGCTGAGGTCCCCAGTTAGTTCCCTGGGCAGCTGGGGATAGGGAACCTGAAATGACCCTACCCTAGAGTAATACTGACGAATATATTGCATATCATCCTAGAACTTGCATCTGGCGATGGATGGAGATAGAGACAGAGACCCACACTGGAGCACTGGACTGAGCTCCCAAGGTCCCAATGAGGAGCAGAAAGAGTGAGAACATGAGCAAAGATGTCGGGACCACGAGGAGTGCACCCACCCACTGAGACAGTGGAGATGATCTACTGGGAGCTCACCAAGGCCAGCTGGACTGTTACCAGAAAAAGGATGGGATAAAACTGGACTCTCGGAACATGGCGAACAATGAGGGCTGATGAGACGCCAAGGACATTGGCACGCGGTTTTGATCCTACGCAATGTGCTGGCTTGGTGGGAGCCTACCCAGTCTGGATGTTCACCTTCCTAGATATGGATGGAGGGGGGAGGACCTAGGACTTACTACAGGGCAGGGAACCCTGACAGCTCTTTGGACTGGAAAGGGAGGGGGAGAGGAGTGGGGGGAAGGGGAGAGGGGTGGGAGGAGGGGGAGAAGAGTGGGAGGAGGGGGAGAAGAGTGGGAGGAGGGGGAGAAGAGTGGGAGGAGGGGGAGGGAAATGGGAGGCTGGTGGGAGGAGGTGGAAATTTGTTTTTTTTTCTTTTCTTTATCCTCCTTTTATCAATAAAAAAAATTAAAAAAAAAGGTAACAGAGTTCGGACATCTATGTAGAAGGCAAAACACGAGTAATTATCCCTGCAATCATTTCTATGCATTTTGTTGACAGTGTTCGTGTCTGGGGATAACAATTAGTGGTTCTATTAATAGCTGCCACTGTTTGTGGTGGGCTTGAGGCAGTATTTGTCCTCCAGCTCTGATACCATTGAGGCACCCATCTTTTTCCAATCCATCTAGTCAAAGACACAGATGAAACCAACTGTCTTTCAGTTATACAAGGAGGACAGTTGTAAAAGTAGCAACAGCAGGGACTTCTTTTTAGTATGAGTCCCTGTAAGGCTTCTCAATGGGGGGGGGGGGCTCCTGCTTTCTTTTATTATACTTGTACTTCCTTTTGCTCTTTCCACACAGTGAGTGGCTGCTGGCAGGGTTGGGGGGATGGAGATGCTTGTTCAGCCTTTTCAAAATTCTTGCAGGATACTGCAGAGTTCTAGACTCTGCTGTCATGACATCTGGACTTCCAATCAGGACAGAGGTAAACCTCCTTTTCCACCTCTCTCTTTCTTTCCCTCTCCCCTTCCCCTTTTCTTTCTCATGGTGGGGATGCTGGACATGCGCTCTCTATCACTGGGCTGCATCCTTAGTTACTGTCTACTTATGAAATGTAAACTTTTACAGGCCATGTTTAATATCAACTGTCAGACTGTCCTATGGGAAACACTTTGCAGATTTTACTCTGCAATATATTACTTTCTTCTTTTCTGTGGCTTTAAAATGATTTTTAAAAGTTAATATGCTATGACTTTATTATAATTTGGTTCTTATGACAGGGATACCAATGTAATAATGGTGGTACATGCTCTAACAATCATACAGAGTGAAGCTTATCACCATGAACTCTGAGTTGTTAATGAAAGGCTTGGTACCAAGTGAACTTCAATGGAGCTGGAAGGAAAGGCATAGACACCAGGCACAAAAAGTTTGCCTCAAAGCAAACTGGGTATTATGTCCTTCTGAGAACCTAATAGTTAGGTATTTTGCTTTTTGTATTTCTATTTCTGTGGGACATTAAATGACTTTTAGTGTTTTATTTCCTCCTTAATTTCATATCTTCTAAGCAACCACATGACAGGAATCTTTTCATACTTTTCTCAAATCCCCTTAGCTGAACACATAGCAGGTATTCAATAAGTACTCCTGGTTTGCACAATCTGAACAAATAAATACTGGAACTTGAAACATATGTTCCTGGATTCTTAATCATGCTTATTGATGCTCAATGTCACACAGATTTCATAGGACGCAACTTCTTTCTTCCTCGTTCCCTTTCTTTTCTAAATGCTTTGAGTAGCACAGGTGGGCAATGGGGGCTTGCAATCAGAAATCTTCCAGGTTAAGTGAGTCAGTCAAGCTAAACCAAAAACCTGTTCAGGGTCAGGAAGAAGGAAAGCCTCAAAGACAGGTGGTGGCCTTGCATAGGATGCCAGAGTCCAAATGGGACGAGGAAGCTGTACTCGTGTGTCTTAGAGACAGATAAGTGGAGGCGGTGAAGCATCAGTGAGGCAGACTCTCAGCTAATGCTTGGGCCCTTGGATGTAGAATGGGTGATGGATCAGATTGGGTATTGGCTAGAGCCAGAGGAGTTGATGATGTAAATAAGTGTGGTAAAGAAATGAGGGTCAGTTCCTTACTGTTGGACAGGGCCTGTAAAGATGTAAGAAAGCAATGCAAGTGTAATGCATATGCATTGTAGCTTGGTCCTATGTGGGACTCCTAGCAATGGGAGCAGGGCTATAAGATGTCTTACAGCTAGTGGTTACCCACCTACTGGGGCGTGGCCTCTTATACAATCTATGCTGATGCAGAGTCTGCTTCAGCCCTCTTCTCTATGTTTTTGTTTGTGATGTAGGTAAAATTAGCACAAGCTTTATTTTCCTTGTTAATCCCACAGGTAGATTATTTACGCAGGTTGCAGCAGCCATATTAGCTGCTTTCTTTATTTTCTTTCCTTAAAAAAATTTTACCTTTTCACATAAAAGAAGCCTCTTAGCTTTTCATTGGAATATCTGAATTGGCAACATCACAACTCTTTGAGCATTGGGGCAGTTATTAAATAATTCAAGGTTATGCAAACCCAGCATGCAGTTCTGCAATACTAAGGCAGTCCATCTGATGAGCAAGACAGCTTCAAAGTGATCAGTATTTGGTTGCTTAAACTGATGAACACGCTGGGCAAAGGAATGATTTCTGTTCTGCGTAGGGAGTAAGGTATTGCAAGACTTTATCACTCTGCTCAGAATGATAAGCACTTTAAGACTTACGACATTTTATTTCTGGTATTTTTTGTTTAATATTGTGGAGCCACAATTACGGTGAGCAACGCAAAGGATGGGGAGAACGGCAGATAAGAAGGATGGCTAAACACAGATGAAGCAATCACTGTGAGTCATGGGCGAAGAAGGGGCCAGGTTGGAGAGGTGTGGTTTAAAGATGGTACTATCTCGGGAATGTTAGGCATTTCATCACCAGAAAATCTAATGCAATTCTCTGTAGAAACAGATTAAAGAGGGGACCTGCCATTTAATTATCTCAGTGGTGCCTATAGAGCATTTCATAAAGATGCCAACTGACACTAAAGACTCTTGACTTGGAGCAGAAGGGGAGGTCCTTAATGTGCTAACAGCCTCTGGCCAGTCACAGCAAATATCCCATGGAACTGTGTGACTTTAGAAATACTATCAGTCAGGACAAAAGTTGGTAATTATTTCTGCAACCTTTAGGTAGTGTGCCTGAAGACCAAATATCAACAATAAACCAGATTAAAAAAGGAAAGAATTGGTGTAAAAAGATATGTTTGTCTTTAGCTGAAGATGACATGAGGTCATGATGAGGCCAGAATTTAACAGAGAAGTATTGTAAAGTTACTTAGTACTAAATGAGGACAACGAGACAGGTTGCTATGTGGTCTCGTTCTGTAACTTTCCCTTCTCATCCAGGTGACAAAATTCATTTAATTATTAATACTAAAATATCATATATTTTTACCAAGCTGTTTTCATAAGAAGTCACTTTATTATCTCTCCAAATGAAGCTTCTATAAGCTTATGACATGTTTTTTGAAGGAGATTCATAACACAAAATAGAAGTGGGCTGGGAGCCAATAGGTTTGCTGTTCCTCTAAACATCCCTTTTCATCAGTTTATGCAGAATCATCACACCAGAATATTCACTTATTCAAATAACACAAATTAACATTCTTCATTTGCAAGAGAGTTCCATTCCCCCTTATTTGCCTGACATTCTGAGCCTTCAAATTATTATTATTGTCAGCATTACCTTCATGCATCATTGAACCTCTTTTGAGTCATTGATCCAAATTTTCAAATAGGAACATTTTCTCTGCGTGAAACTTATAACAAAGAATACTAAGCTCACAATTATAAAAATATAAATGGTGGGTAATTCACCATCAGAAACAAAAAGTACATTCTGTTATCTGAAGCAACTGTAGAAAGAACTGATCAGCACTCCTTCGTAAGGCCCACAACTTTGTACTTGGTGATCACTACCATACATGTACCAAGGAAAAACAACTCATTTTATTTCGTGACTTTCTGAAATTCTGGCTAGCATAATTTTTCCACTGATTTTTCTTCCCAAACTTTCATGTTGCTGTAGATCTCTTTGTTGGCCACTGTAGACACAGAGGTCTGAAGCTTACCACTTCAGGAATTTGTGTCATAGACTTAAATAAGTAAACATGTAGGTAAAAGTTACAGCATTGCCAGATGTAGTGGCATATCCCCATATCCTCGCACTTAGAATCAGGAGTATAAAAATTTCATAACCAGCCTCCCTGCTTTGTAAAAATTTCCTCCAAATTTAAGCATTTAAGCTCCTTAATTTAGGAAGTAAGCTAACCTTACAAAACTCAGGAAACAAGCAATTCACTACTCTCAGGAAGTTCCTGAAATGTAGAAGATTCATATACCTGCTCCTAAGATTATTAGCAACTGTTGGGGAATAGAGACTCTGACCAGCTGAGCTCCCTACCAGTTTTGCAGAGAGCTCTACGGATGAGTCTTGTCAATATTGGGATGGGTTTTGATGATGTAACTGTGTTAGAGACATCCATTCTCCTAGTCAGTTGCTTGTCACTCATACTCTCTAATTAATTCCCGTAAGTTGATTGGTTCACCAAATAGTACTTTGATGAAATCATTTCTTTGATCTCTTGTTGATGCCCTATTTGGGGTAAACCCATGTTTGTACCTGCCTCTGCCTCACCAAGTCATTTAACAGTTGGCTATATATACTTAGTGAGTTAAGTGCCAACCTGGATTACATGTGACCTTGTCTCCACATAAATACAAGAAAAAAAGTGATAATGATTTGAAAAATATGAGAAGCTACTTACTTCTAGCTTGTCTTTGGATATCTATTTTTCTCTGAGGGGAAACTCCAGGCACTTTCCTGGTGTGAGCCTGGACTTGAATTTGACATCACTGTATTGGATGACTTTTTATTTGTGGTCAAAGTTTAATGATGATTCTCATTTAGATGTCACTGTGAGTGAGAGAACAAAATTGCCCAGAACCCTTTCTCCCAAGAAAATCATAATTTTTAACTACCTAGTTCTTATCTCAGATTCTCTGTTTCCAAAAGGAATCCTTAGTTTAAGGAAAGATTTCCCAGTGTTTTCAAATGACTACTTTAGATCTTTGTTGTTACAAGGATCAAGACAGAAAGCTAAGTTCATCTAGAAAGGTATTTGGTGATTTTTAGGTAAAGAAAGAAATCAAAGCCTTCAATTAGCCTTTAAAAATATCCAAACTTGGGGAAATCTTCAGATTTTGGATCAACCATGTACATTTAGATTTCTGCATTTTGAAGGCACTGGACATTATGAAAGAGTAGGCATAGGAAATGTAAGGAAAACTCCTGTGTGTGTGTGTGTGTGTGTGTGTGTGTGTGTGTGTGTGTGTGTGCAGTGAGTATGAGTTGGGGAGACATACATACAGAGACATGAAAGAGCTCTTCACATTTATTTGGTAGCTTATTTTCATTGCTAGCCTTATGTGTCTTGGCTTTGAAGTGGAACTTTCTGGTATTTTCAGCTTGGAGCAAATCAGAGAGCTCTAATGAGTTTCCTTGATATTTACCTTGACCCGATTCAGGTCAGCTTATTGCTTTTTTTTTTCCTCTCATACTCCAAAAGCAGAGTACTAGGAAGTAACCCCCTCTTGCTCATTAGGCTTTCGGTGAGTAGTCTTAACTCAAAGATTTTTAATTAAGATGTAATATCATTAGTGTGAGTCCTAACAGAGGCTTTTCTTCCCAGTCAGTGCTGTAATGGTGGTTCCACGCACTCTCCTGCATCCGCCACACTGAATATTCCATGCTCTTGGCACAGTTTCTCAGCAGCAGAGGGCCTTGACAGGTACCCATGCTTCTGTCTGAGGGCAGGGAGATAGGATACAGGCCTGAAGGAGTGAAGAGGAGAAGCAAATTGCAAAGACAACATTTTCTTTGCTGCTAGTACTAGACCCACAGAGTGAATGGTGCTAAAGAAGAAAGAAGAGGACACTAAGGCTCATGGGAAAGACATTACTATATATTTGACAGTTCTTTACCCAGGAAGGAAAAAAACCGAGATGGATACTCATAGATATTGGCTTAACTTTTTTGTTTTGTATTCCATTATTTTGTACTTCAGGAATTCAAATATCTATATAACCTTCACAACAGCAAAACCCACTTTAATACAAGCTACCGTTCCCATATTTCTGACATTTTAAGTAGAGATATTTACTTCTATTTGGTGATGTGACATTGTGGATCATGTCAGCTAAATTATTTTATTTTGAATGTAAAAATTATGATTAATTGAATCCTTAGTTGTATACAGATTCATGGGGAATTTACCTCCCAGTTAGTCATACTTATGACTTGTTTTATGTATGACATGTTAATTAGACCAAACATTAGAGCTGTAGTCGAGAGCAAGTAAAAATATGGAGCTTGTGTACTTTCATTACTAGTCTTTAATCTTAGGAATATTAATGGGGGATTTAAATCAGAAGCAAGAAGAATGTAATGACTCTATAGACACTTGAGTGGAAAATGTGCGCTCATTGATTTGCTTCTCCTCTCTGTCATCTGAACTTTTGACCCATTTCAATTGTCACAATGTAATTAGTTTTTCTATTAAAGGAGTTGGGGCTAATAGAATAAAAATACTTTCTTTCATAATTAGAGTTGCTGGGTTTCTGGGAGAAGATGGTTATTTGTAATTTCAAATTCAGTTAGCTGCAGTGGTAAATGATTATAATTTACATATACATATTGATCTTTCATCTTATTAATTTACCATGTTGGAACTATTTGAGGGTGACATATGAGTATTGACTTTATTCTGTGTTTTGACGTAAGTGTCATCTAAGACATAGAAAGTTTAGAGGAAATTTATGCTATGCTGTGATCAGAGATGGAAGGCTTCTTCTGTGATAACCCTGTGGTAAGATGGTAAGGAGTTTAGTCTACATCCCAATTTCGATGCCTATTTCACAAGAGATGTTACGAACTTTAAGGCATTTATTCATTGTAATACAAAAAGAGTAGTGTGAGGGATAATCTTGTTTGTCAACTTGACAGATGTGGGAAGAGGGAACCTCAGTTGAAGAATAAACTTACTCAGAGTGGCCAGTGAACATGACTATGGGGCACTTTCTTAACTAACTGCTAATTGATGCAGATCTGTCCAGCCCAATGTGGGCATTGTAATCCCTAGGCAAGTGGGCTGGGCTGTCCTGGAAAGGTAGCAGAGAAAGCCAGGGGAACAAGCTAGTATGAAGCATTTCTCCGTGGTTCTGTATCCCTTCTTTCCTTGAGTTCTGCTTCAATTTCTCTCCTTAATGTATTATAATCTGTGAGGTAGAATAAGCTTTTCCTCTTAGATTGTTTTTGGTCAGTGTTTTATCACAGCAACGACAAAGAAAAATAAAGATAAGTGGTAAAGAAAAAGCTGTAGTCAAGGAAGAGTTATTACGAAGAAATATCTAGAATGCTCTAAGTTTTCATATAGACGTGGCTATTAGATGTATCTGGATAGGGCCAATTGCTCTATTTTCGTATTGAGATGACTTATCACCCAATAAATCAATTTTTCTCATAGTTTTGTAAAAATATAAACATAAATATTTCTAAGTCAGACCAAAACTTAGACTACAGATTCCACTGTCATGGCTCACATGCAAATTGTTGTCTATTTAAATATATATGAGGGCTAGGGTTGCAATGCAGTGGCATAGACTTTGCTTAACATATACAAGGTCTTGAGTTTAGTCCCTAGAACTTCAAAGGTAAAAGTAAAAAAAAAAGTTAACATATACAAAAAAATGAGGCTCACTAGAGAACAGTGGTTTTCACACTTGTGTGCACATTGCAACCACCTGGGGGCCTCGTTAAATTCATAGTCTGCGCTCCACCCTTAGAGTTCCTAACACATTCCCAGCTGTGGCTGAGACTGCTCTCTGGGGTCCCATATCGAGAACCATGGTATTAGAAGATGCCTATGAGATTTTAAGAAAGGATTTCCTTACTATACTTTAGCTCTCAGTTTGGTCAGGATTTCCGAATTGCTGTTGTTGAGCCTACCTAAAACGGCAGCAGGAATATTTCGTAAAGTTACAATGAGATGTGTTTGCAGTCACTTTCAGAGCAGCCGTGTTCTGTACATATCTCAACAATCATTTACAACATGTATTTAAGACATAAGGTTAAAGAAATATGAGTGATCCATGTATGTCTTTATACCTATGAATAATTAGATATCTAAGACTATTATCGATGAAGATATAACTTTATGATGGGTGATTTTTTTCAACAGGGGAGAGTGTGAATGTAGTTCTCTTACTGCCACAGATCATGTCTTGAATTTCCTGCACGTTGGGACATCTTGGAGCTCACCACACCCGGAGTGCAATACATGAGCCTCACCCTGAGAAAACTATCTTCACGATCCTGGTATTCCCCTGCCAGGTAAGGATCTTACTGTTGATCTTTGTGATTTGCATACGTAAATTCTTTTTGAAGTTTACATTGGATTCAGTTTTTGAGTAAATGTTGGAGGTAGGAGGGATATCTCCAAGGGTTTTATGCAAGGTTCCTATGGTAAGTGAAGATAATACATCACTGGCTCTTCTGAGGAAAGCTTGAAGATGGTAGATATCTTGAACAATTCTATCCTCCTATTGAAGTACTTCAATATTGAAATGTTTTCATCTCTGAGGCAGATCATAAAAATATGAATCTTGTGTGTATCTATAGCTAGATGTGACTAGTTGCTTCATTTGACCATTGACTGAGTTATGTGTTTGTACTTCTTTTCATTTTCCATATTTATAGTAAAGGGCATTGAACGCAGGCCCAAATATGCCAGGCAAAAGTTTCACTTTTCTACATCCTCAACCTTAGTTCCACTTTTTACAGGGAACGTGTATGAATTTTTGAACCAGTCTTTTATTTAAGCAAAGCCTCAAACTGTTTGTCAAAGAGTACTGTCCTCGTGTCTGTAAAGCTCTGCCCAGCATCTGCATAGTGTGAGCAGATGTTTACCAAATGGCTGCGGAACATCTGTGTCAGTGGTCCATGGGTCCTCGCTGTGGGTTGCTGGAGCACTCACAAAGGTTCACACTTTCTCTTTTTCTAGTTCCCACACGCCTGCATTTGATTAGTGATTTAAATACTAGAAGCCATGGTAAACGGCAGGCTTCCTGTCAAGGGAAATACCCAATCATGGGACGTGCCACGGCTCTGGGAATACCCTGGTGACTTATATCTACATATTTTATTGTTTGGAAAGAGATATGTAACATTGAGGCTCCAAGTGTTCATTGAAAGATCGTCTTTGTTGATTTTTTTTTATTGTGCTCTTGGGGTGTGACAAAATAATGTATATTGCTGAAATCTACCTTATACCTACTGAAAAACCTTTTCAAAAGAATATTTTGGTTAGTAAACAAAGAAAAAGGTTTTATTGTGTCACTTTCATGCTTATGCATCAATACACTTTAACTCCTACTGTTCTTCCTATTTCTCATCCCTTGCTGGTCCCCTTTCTACCCCTAAGTAATCCCCCTTTCTACCCTTCTATTTTATTCTACTCTTCTCTCTAGTTATCCCTCCTCCTTGCTTTAGATCTATCGTTTCCTCACACAGACCACCATATTCTTTCATGTCGTTTGCATGACATGAATAAATATGCAAAATTCAGATTCCACATATGATACAAAACATATTTCTCTTTTTTGGATGCAATTTGTTTCATTTAATACAATGATCATCAGTTCCACTAATTTTCTTGGGAATGTCATACTTTTATTCTTCTTTACAGCTAGACTAAATTCTACTATGAATTTTTTATTGATTTATCTTTTGATGGACATCTAAGTTAGTTCCATACTTTCCATATTGTGAATAGTACAGTAATAGATATGGATGTGCAAGAATCTCTGTGGTGGACTGGTTCATCCTTTTGGGTCTGTAGAAGTAATGTAGCTGACCTATATCTTCAGTTTTTGGAGGAAACTCCCTTCTGACATTCAGAGTGGCTGCACCATCGACATTCCCACCAGCAGTGAAAAATGGCTCCCTTTCACATCCTCATGAGCATTTCTTATTGGTTCTCTTGGTGATGGTAGTCGTTTTGACTAGGAAAAGGTGGAGTCAGCACAGTTTGTATTTTCATTTCCTAATATTATTCAGTTGTTTTCCAAATATTTAATATCCACATGCATTTCTTTCTTTGAGAACAATCTACTCAATGAAGTAGCACATGTATTATTAATGATGGACAATTTGCTTTATCGGTGTTTTGAGCTTCAAGTTTTTCATAGACTTCAGATATTAATCTCCCATAGTCAATATAGTTGGCAAAGATTTTCTCCCACTCTGTCAGCGACCTTTTCTCTGCGCTGATTGTTTTCTTTGTTTTGCAAAAACTTTTCACTTTGAGGCAACCTCATTTTCAGTTATTGAGGTTGTCTCTTTAATGCTAAGTCTTCAAAGTAAACATTTCTTTGTTTACCAACTGATTTCCAAATTTCCTATCTCTTCCACGGGAAGAAGAAACACCATGGGAAAAAGTGCTTAGGGACAAAGTGTTTATATCTACTATTACTAAATTTCAGCTTCAATTTAGTAGCATGAAAGTTCTTTCTGAATTCATCAATGTTTAAGAGTCTGAATAGAATGTAAACACGAGAGTGGGAGGCAAGATGCACGTGGGGGTAGAAATCATGTGCTCCCATTTTCCTCATTAGATTTCATCCCTAATGTTGACTTTATGTTAGACACACACAAGTAGTTCCTTACACACTCAACATATTTAAATCTTGTCCAATGACTAGATTGCCTCAAAATGTTATCTACTCAGAAGATAAAATCTTCCACATCTACCACATTGTGTCTAAACATTAGTATTTCCTCTCCTTTTTTCCCAGTCAGTTTTTGAGATAGCTACTGGGAACAACAACAACAACAAAAATATATAAAAACCAAAAAAAAAAACACAAAAAAGAAAAAAAGAATAAGCAGTTTCAAAGTTTATTTTGACTGAAGTCATTATCTTTCCAAATTTGATGATAAAATTGTGATTAAAGTGTTATAACACTGACTTTTGACTTGCAGAGTCAAATTCATGTAACTCAATGAAATACAATTTCTCTAAACATCCTGCCTCCCCACATCAAACAAGAAACCTAACAATGCTATTTCAGATTTACTAATATAGCCAACATGTCATTCTATAATTGCAGAACATCTATGTAGAAAGCATCATTAGTTTCTTGTTTGTTAGCTGAGTGTTTACGGGTGCTCCTCTTCTCTTGGGATGACCCACAGACGTGATTCTCAGAATATTGAGAGTATAGAAGGAGTGTGACAATTTTATTTATAGTAATTGGCAGCTTCAGAACCTTATGCTAGGGCATTATGTGTTTATACAGAATTGTGAACTTTGGGACATTTTAACAGCTAATAGTGTTAGAGCCTAGGACAGAGAAGCAACCTGGGCCTGGAGCAATAAGACTGAGCCCTGAGCAATAGTGTCTCTGAGCTGCAAAGTGTTCAGTCAACATGGTCTTGGGGAATGGTTCATTTCTCCCGATAATGCTGATCCCTGGAGGTGCATATACTGTGAACACATGGACGTTCAACCTTTGACATGGCAGCAAACCTTTTATTGCTTTGGTGCTTGAGTATTGTTGACTTAAGAAAACTAAATGTTGTTCCCAAGTAAGGAATATACTTCTTAATCATATACTTCTTGGGTTTTTGCAAATGAAATATTTAAAATGAGTTTCTTTTTGCAAACAACTTTGTTTTGATTACTGAGATTCACAAAGGAACCAGGGAGCAGCCCTCCTTGTGCTAAGGAGCTTGGGAAGCCCAGAGGGGACAATGGCACTGTCAAAATAAAAATGCATGAAAATATTTCACAGTGATAACTCCAAAATAGTCAAGCTGCTGGTCGCATGGGAGGTCTGGAGGTGTCTGACACTTACTTTTCACTTATCTTCCTATAAACACAAGGCAAACAGGCTGTGGTGTTTCTTGTTTTCTAAAAAAATATTAGAACCTTGTTAATCATGCTAGAGTGAACATGGCAGCCAAAGGAAAAATATGATTTTAAGTATAATGGTGCATGCTGGAAACACAGATTGGCAAGCATATGGGTTTCTGGCATCTGGACAGAAGCCTTCTGAACCATCTGCTTCTCAGAGGTTATTTTGGCAATTTCTGCAGTTATTCCAGTGATTCACAGGTCTGGGCTAAGCACCCTTAACAAGCAGCTAAGATGGCACAGGGACTCAGAGGTTCTGTGCACAGATTCATTTCACACGGTCCTGGATAGCGAGCCACCTTAAGATGTAATGCCTGTCAGTATTCCTTCGTGGTGGCAGCAGGCATTTCTTCATGCTAATATTTTCTTCATATTATGCAGCAGGAGATGGTCATTTTCTCCTTGAGAGGTGTCCCTCTGCTTCTGGTTCTCTGAAATGTTTGTGACTATATGCTCTATTACATGTTCTTAAATGCAGACCTAACTGGCAACTCAGCTCTCCTTTTCTCATTCTATCCAGTGTTCACAGGAATTTTAGGCATTTCTTGCATGTTCTTTGGGACATGGAAAGATGCCTTATGGCCTACTTTTAAAGTTAAAAGCCTTTTTCTTTTTACTTTTGAAGTATGTGTACATCATATTCTTGTTTCAAGTTTTGATTAAAAAAATCTAAGTCTACACTCAAATATGTTATATGCATTGATTAAATATTTGACCCCTCAACTTCAGATTTTTATATTGAAGCCCCATGACTTAATACGTCTAGTGGTTTTGCTGATGGGATGTGTGAGCTCAGGGTGGTAGTCACAGATAAAAAAGGACATGAAGGTGCACTTGAAGGCACTCGTGTTTTATGAGAGCTGGAAGGGATAGGAGCTCATTCTGAACACTATTTAAATGTCACCAAGAGAATTTTACCGGAGCCCAGCTATGTTGGGACAGTTCTAGAGGCTGGAATTGCCGCATTGAGAAGTAAATAATTGTTGGTTTTAGCCATTCAGTGTGTGGTCTTTGTTATAGCAACCTGAGCTGACTAAGTAGATGAAGGAGACATGTTTTCTTTCTAGACTTTTTATGGATTTTTAAAGGTATGAGCATAATTTTTAATATATGACATATAAAACTTTTTGATATTATTACTGTCCATTAGCCAACATTCAATCAAGGATAATCAGAATAATTTGAACCTATACTAATAAATACAGAGTTACACATAAAATTATAAAGTCATTCGTCTTGTAACACATTTACCCAGTAAAGCAGTCTTTAAGACTATGAATGGTAGTTATTAATAGCCTTTGATTCCTTTAGCTCTTAGTAACGCACTGCTAATCTAGAGAACTACTTCTAGGCCCCCGATTTCATCCACTCAGTTAAGGGAAGGCTGACAGTCTTGTGTTTCCCTGTTCAATAGCCATTCCTCTTGCTTTCATGCCGTTGCTAGAGGCTTTTAGTGTCTGTGTCCTCTAGACTGCTGGGGTGACTGTGGTTGTTTAAACTTGAATACAATGTTCTCAAAAATCCTGAAGAGACAGCAGAAAACACCGAGAAACTGTCTTTGCACTTCAGTATTTCACAGAGGATCCTTGTGTAACTCAACGGTATTACTGCCATTCTTTCCTTCTTTTTCTGTGTGTTTTGAGATCTTAACTTTTGGGCGTTTTGGTTTTTTGTGGTTGCTGTTTTGTTTTGGGTTTGTTTGTTTGCTAAGCATTGCTCCACACTGTATCCTGCCAGGAATGTTCCACCTTCAAACAATCATCCTCACATGACTGATGAGCAGCTTTTTATTTGTGCTTTGAAAGTTAGTCAAAAGCAATTATTTCATCACTCCTCATGCCATCTGAACATTCCTAACCTCTTCTCACCCCACCAGCTTCATCCAGATGGCTATGGCATCCAATCTTCTTTTGGGACACATTTTTCTCTTTTTTTTCTCCTCAGATTCCACAGCATCCCTCTGCACTTGACACCCTAATTTTATACAAATTCTGATGAATAATCCAGTGAATTTGATGTAAGTCATCTAGCTGATGTGCTGTGCCTAGGTAACTCACTTTATTTTTCTTACTTACATACTTTAGAAGGGGATTATCAGGGATTAGCAAAACTCACAGTATCCATTGTACAGAGGTTTAATATCCGGAGTATTGTTTGTCATAGCCAGAACCTGGAAACAACCTAAATGCACCTCGACCGAAGAACGAATAAGGAAAATGTGGTATATTTTCACAATGGAGTGCTACACAGCAGAAAAAATGACATCTTGAATTTCGCAGGAAAATGGATAGAGCTAGAAAACATCATTTTGAGTGAGGTAACCCAGACTCAGAAAAACAAGTATAATATGTATTCACTTATAAGTGGTTTTTAAACATAAATCAAAGAAAACCAGGCCACAAATCACAATCCCAGAGAACCTAGACAAGAATGAGGACCCTAAGAGAGACACACATAGATCTAATTTACATGGGAAGTAGAAAAAGACTAGATCTCCTGCGTAAATTGGGAATGTGGGGATCTTGGGGGAGGGTTGAAGGGTGGGGGAGAGCCATGGAGGGGAGCAGAGAAAAATGTAAAGCTCAATAAAAGTCAATAAAAAATAAACATACAAAAAACCCAAATAACTCAAAATACAAAGAATTAAAACAGCAAGAAAAACCAAACCCCAAAATAATTAAATACTGAAAAGAAGAAAACAGAATGGGGATATATATATATATATATATATATATATATATATATATATATATATGTATATTTCACCATCCGTATCAATATCAATTAGGAAAATACAAATCAAAAAACAACTTTGAGATTTTATCCTAATCAGAATGGCAAAAATCAATGGAACAACTAGCAGCAAATGCTGTAAAGGATGTGGGGAAAAGGGAGCCCTCATTTACTATTAGTGGGATTACAAACTGTTAAAATCATGATGGAAGTCAGTATAGAGAATTACCAAAAAAATAAATCTACTATATAATTAGATATATGTCACTCCTTGGCATATATCTAAAGAACTTAATATCCTACTATGTAAATACTTGTTAGAATGCTCATTGTTGCTCTGTTCACAATAGTTATAAAATGAAAATAACTTAAATGTCCTACAATCTACAAATAAATAATGAAAATGTTGTACATATACACAATGCAATAACATTCAGCAATAAAAAAGTTGAAATCATGAACTTTGCAGATAAATGGATAAAAATGGAAAAGATTGCATTGAGTGGAGTAACCAAGACCCAAAGGATAAACACTGCATGTTCTTTCTTATTGGATGTGCTTAGCTCTAATAATAATATACATAATCCAGACTTTCTGTGAACTTTCCATCTTTACATGGCTTATTCTTTTTTACTTCTTTTAATCTATGACTGTATTTTGTCTCTTTAAAGACTTTACCTTTGTTTTAAAACCCATTTATTTTTTTATGACTCTCTAAATTCTTTATCTTCTCTTGCCCAAGCCTATGTACATTTTTAAAGCACACCATGTCTCATTTAGAGGCCTTTAATGTCTTAATCTGTCCTTATTGTGTATCTGTAATTATTTTCTGACCAGAAGTGATTCTTAAAATGCTAAGCCCTTGTTATGAACTTACGTGGCATCATTGTTAGGGGAAATACAGCACTACCTCCTTGCCCTGTCCAGTCCAGCATGGTGGAGCTCTTCACTGCCTCTGAGAGCCAGGTACACTGTCCCATTTTTAGGGTCACAGTGGGTCTTTGTTGCCATTAAGCATGTTGTAGCACTCTGTTCACAAACCCCGTTTAAATGCTCAGCCTCCTGAAAGAGCCAGAGGTCATGCTGGCAGCATGGCCCAGAAAGCCAACATTTCAAAATTGTGTGGCTTATTTTCTGCTACAGCTGAGTCAGGAAAACCTCTCTTAAAGTAGCCATGGCACGCCGCCAGCAAACAGCAAGAAGCTGTGTTAAACTCTGTATTTTTGTATTTAGAATTCCTTGTCAGGTTTTTAAGTGGATTTAGTTGCCCACGTTGGCACACCAATTGTAGTAGGGAGGCTGTTTGTTGGTTCCTGGCTGCTCAGCCCCAAAATAGTCACACGGAGACTGTATTAATTAAACCACTGCTTAGCTTATTAGATATAACTTCTTATTGGCTGACTCTTAAAATCTTAATTTAACCCATCTCTGTTAATCTGTGCATCTCCACAAGATCGTGGCCTACTAGCAAAATTTTAGCACATCTGTCTCTGGTAGTGGCTCCATGGCTTCTCCCTGAATCTGCCCTTCTTTCTCCCAGCATTCAGTTTAACTTTCTCTGCCTACCTCTATTTCCTGCGCAAGCCCAGGTAAGTTTCTTTATTAACCAATGGTATTCACAGCATACAGAAGAAAATCCCACATCAGGTTCTCTAATTGGACTTACGACCCTCTCAATGAGGGGTCACCATGCCTAGTATGAGAAATGTCAATTAGCTAATCAGTTCTAGTGAAATCATTGTTTTTGGAGGAGAATCTACAACCATTACTTTATTAAATCAGTATAGTCCCTAATAAAATTAGTAAATGTTTGTACTAATACTCATAAAGAAGTGTAGTCTCCACCCTTCATCAAGGAAACCTCTTTTTGAAATAGAGACCAATATAGAAAACCATAACCAATTAACATACAGAGTTGTGGAACCCAGTCCCAGTGGATACATTACAAAACACTCCAGCACCTAAAACTCAAGAGATCATTGCAGAACAAGGTGCAGAAAGATTCTAAGATTCAAAGGATTAGGTACTTTGCTGTGAGATTGTGTCTCCTAGAAACATTAAAAGATAAATTTTTAAAGTCTCACCAACATAACTGCTCATGAGCTGAACCAGGAGGACACCAGTGAACTACTTGCAGAAAAGCCCTTGAGGGCTCAACTAGTCACAGTAAACTACAGACAACTGAGTAAAGCTGGGAGAGCATACCAACTGTTTGTCCAGTGCCAAATGGTCAATTCTGAATATATCTATTTATCTCTATCTCTATCTATTTTTTATCTATCTATCTATCTATCTATCTATCTATCTATCTATCTATCTATCTATCTATCTATCTATCTATCTGTTGATCTATCTAACATTGTATGGACTCAGTCGGTTATGGTTGATAACATATATGTGTATACAAGTGCATACATGTGTGAGATGACACCTGATGAGAAAAGGAGGCTTGCGTTTGCAGGAGAGCAGGGCGAGGGATATGGGCGTGTTTGGAAGGAGGAAAGGGAGAAGTGTAATTAAAACCTGACTTATTATGCATTTTCATCTACATATGAACCACAAACATTTTCTACTTCATTTTATATTGTCTGAAACCCTTTGTCAATAAAATTATTTTAAAAAGAGAGAATTTGTCATAAGACATTAGATGTGAAATTATAGAAAAACAGGGAAGCAGTGTGCTGTTCACTTGGTCCCCAGGGAAGAACTCTTTCTGGCAGACAACATTTCTTTTGCTTTCCTTGAAGAGCCTCAGTGCACTCAATTGAGGAATGGCCAAAGCTTCCTGTAATGTCTGTGCGTGAGTTTGGCAGGACACCTGAACAGTTCGCCAGTTCGGCTCCTCTTATCAGTGACAATCGGATACTATTTCTGTGTTGAGTTGAATTAGATATTGTTGACAGTTTCTAAGAAAGTGAAGGTCAATGAGAACTGAATGAGAAGACTTTTCTGTTAGAAAAATAGAAAACGGAAAGGTAAACTTTTAGTAAATATTTGCAGCTTGGTACAACTATCAACGGAGGTAGTGATGGGGGCTGGGAAAGCAACCCAGTAGTAGAGTGCTTCCCGAGTCGAGTTCCCGATGAATGGGACTCGGCCCCTTCAATCTGATAAGCAGCATGTGAAAAATGTTTGCTTATGTGCAAGTATAAAATGCCCTTTTTCTTTGGCCTTTTCATGCGTGTATATTGTATGTGTGTGTGTGTGTGCACTTCTGGGAATCTTTTTGGAATAATGAAATCAAGATGGGTAGCTGCTATTCTATATAATCTGGGAAAATTTAAGAAGACATTTTATATTATAGCCTAGTTACAATAAAAAATAATTTGGATACTTTTTATATAATAACAATTTCCCAGTTACGAAAACATTTTGCTCAAAAATAATTTAGAAGTGGCTTCAATGGAAAAAAGCCATGCTAAACTTTTTGGTGTTTTGTTAGAGTGGTGGAAATTATTCTTATGATTCCGATAAACTGGGTTGCCATGGTGCTTACGTGCATAAGAAAGAGTTCAGATTTCAATTCCCTTGAGATGTGTCCTCATTCACGCAAGGGTATGTGCAGTGTGATGTAAGGGGTTTGTTATTCAGAGGGTACTTCCTCTTATAGTAGCTCAGGGGTGGGAAGAGTAGGGGAACCTTTTCTGTCATCTTCCCTGATCATCATTATAAGCTACCTGCCTGCCATCACGTACAGGCCAGAGCAAAATCAGGGTAAAGCCTGACATTTAAGTTCGGTCCTAGGATAAGTAAGCCAGATGGAGCAGGCACATAGTGCCTAAGAAGCATCTTGATCTGGCACATAACAGTGCTTTCCTTAACCACAGCCAAAGATCTAGGTCAGTGGTTTGAAGACGTCTGCATATTAGGGAAAAGAAAGACAAGAGAGAAAAAAGAAACAAGGCAGCCTGGGAGCTAGGGGCAGTGACCTCGATTGCGAAGTGATGTTTACAGGGCCTGAAGCTATGGAAAGGACCCCTCATTGTGAAATCTATAGAGATTCAGTCTCAGAGAACAGAAAGTGGTGACACTCCATAAGCTAGAAAGCCAAAACCGTATCAGTGTTTCAATTATTGAGTCATATTTATTAATATCTTTTCAAACTGAATGGCTTTGAAGATGTCAGGTAGTCTACAGCTTGAGCTCTTACAAGACCTAGCTTTAACCAATTTCAGATACAAGGAACTGAAGTAATGACCCCATTAAATTCTCATCAATATTGTTCTGACTAGCATTCTGTTGCTTTTGCCCAGCTGCTAGAGAAAACAAATGTGTTGGCCAATGATCTGCCATTAGAGGTAAGTTTGTTTAAAGCAGACAATAATTGAGTTCCTAGAGTTGAATAATCACTTTAAAGGCAGTCAGGTATCACATGAAGTTCTACAGAGAAATTAGAACATTTAACGGCTGTTTCTGGTTGATAGCATACTGTCATCTATCAAAGATATCAACAGTATCAAGGCATTGCCTATTAAAATACATTTTGTCCCCAAAAGAAGGAAACCTGCTTTAGTAGCTTTGCCTGTATTTTAATTCTGCTTGAAGTTCTTTTCTCACCCCTGAGAAGAAAGGAGTTACAAAGAGATCAATGCACTTTATATCCTTAGTCCACTTAAGGGCTTATTAAAGATATCTTATTAGTAATAAAATGTAAAGTGTTAATTTTGCTGAGCAGCATGGGGGTTGGTATACTCCCAGATGATTCTTTTCTGTTGTTCAAAGTGTGTTTGTGAGGGGAGGGGAACTTCCTGCCACAATAAGCACCGAGATGGATGCTTTCAAAGTTTGGATTAAAAATATGCTAATTCTCTAAGCTCTTAGAATTCAGAAAAGACTGATTGCATAGAGAACAAAGAAAACATGGAACTCTTTACATCTTTGTTTTGTTCATATTTTATAAAGCCAGCAAGAATTCCATATTTTCTCATGGGATGTTTTCAGATAGATAGCCAGTGTTTGGGAAAATGTTCATCAGGCGCCATTCTTTCTAGCACTAATGTGTTTTTATCACGTGGCCAAGCTAACCAGATAGCTAAGGTCTGATGTAGCAACCTTTTTCGTTTTTCGTTTAAACTCACAGTGTAAAAGAACTTGGAGCAACTTAGAATAATTCTCAGCATTCCAGTGCATCAAGATTATCTTTGAGAGCATGACCTTTTAAGTTGACATATGTAGGATATACGTCACATTCAGGATTCCTTTCTGTCTTTTACAGTAGCGAGTTACTTACTGGAGGTCTGGAATTCTGTATTTGACTTCACACCAGGTACATTCTTATCATAAGTACCAGGGTATAGTTCAGTGGGAGAGCATTTGCCTGTGTTCAGTTCCCAACACCAAATAAAAAAAATAAAAACAGCAGCCTGCCTTGAGATGGAGAACTGTGTACAGAGAGTTTAGTGGGAAATAACTAACAGGTGTAACCCCTGTGGAAGGTGAAGGAAGCAGAACTGGCAGTGGGCAAATGCCACTTGTACACAGCAAAGCTCTATTTGCCAGGAGGGATGTGAGGGGGCTTTCCTCTAGTGTTACCCTGAACTAAAATAATAAATCCTTTGTATCCTGACATCCACAAGCTACAGACTATCAACAGAGGGATGAGGCTATAACTGCTAACAAACTGCTAACTCTAAAGGAGAAGCTGGCTATAAGCCATCTATCTACTGCTGTTTGCCACAGCTGGAGGAGGGCACCTGCACTTCTGATCTGGGGTGGGGCTTAAAGCAATACAGCACGCTTGTCCATTACAATCTTTCACCAGGTCATTAAATCTGACTATGTGCCGAAGGTTCTGGGTACAACTGTTCGGGAATAGAGAGTAGACCTTTTAACCTACAAAAGCTACTCACATTGGAGCACTCGACTGAGTTCCCAAGGTCCAAATGAGGAGCAGAAGGAGAGAGAACATGAGCAAGCAAGTCAGGACTGCGAGGGGTGCACCCACCCACTGAGACGGTGGGGCTGATCTAATGGGAGCTCACCTAGGCCAGCAGGACTGGGACTGATGGAGCATGTGATCAAATCAGACTCTCTGAATGTGGCTGACAATGAGGGCTGACTGAGAAGCCAAGGACAATGGCACTGGGTTTTGATTCTACTGCATGGACTGGCTTTGTGGGAGCCTAGTCTGTTTGGATGCTCACCTTCCTAGACCTGGATGGAGGTGGGAGGACCTTGGACTTCCCACAGGGCAGGGAACCCTGATTATCTTTGTACTGAAGAGGGAGGGGGAGGAGGAGTAGGAGGAGGGAGAGGGAAATGGGAGGAGGGGAGGAGGTGAAAATTTGTAATACTACTACTACTACTACTACTACTACTAATAATACCTACTCAAAGGTGTAATTGAGCTTCAGGCACATTGCCCTCCTATTTATTTATTTATTTATTTGTTTATTTATTTATTTATTTATTTGCTATGAGTGAGCATTGCTGTTGCTGTGGGCTCTCACTGGTGGAGATAATGCAGAACCCCATCTCTGTGTTTCTTTCAGGACATGCTTGTTACACATCTCCATTTCCAAAATCTCCCCAGTGAATTACTGTGAGCCAAGTTTAGTTTTTTTTTATGATCCACTTGTAGCTGTTTTATTTCTTTTTAATTATCAGGGTTAATTACTCCTGCTTGTCTACAGCTTTCTCTTTCTACCTTTTTATGATTTCTCCCCCAACCCACTGAAACTAATTGGAGCAACAGGACCAAGAATTGTAACTTAAGCTTTAATGTCTTTAATGTGTGTGTGTGTGTGTGTGTTTGTGTGTGTGTGTCTGTGTGTGGTTAAGACAGTACCACTTTTATGAATCAGGCTTTCTAGAACTATAGAAACTAGAGTTGTATGGTCGGATGATAGTCATTGAGGGCTGTTGTAAGGAAGGTCACTTGTCATTTCCCAGCCACCCAGACTCCCAAAAGAATCACAAAGAAACTATATTATTTAAAACACCGCTTGACCCATTAGCTCTAGCTTCTTATTGGCTAGCTCTTACATATTAATTTAACCCATTTCTATTAATCTGTGTATTACCATGTGGCAGAAGTTTACTGGCAAAGTTTTGGCATGTCCAAAGCTCCATGGCTTCTCCCTGACTCTGCCTCCTTTCTTCCAGTATTCAGTCTAGTTTTCCCCGTCTAGCTCTATTCTATCCTATCAGGCCAAGCCTTAATAAATAAAGTTTTCTTTATTAATTAACCAATCGTATTCACAGCATACAGAGGGGAACCCCACATCACAGGGCCACCTCACTTGGAGGACATCATTCCATCTTTGCAGCTTATTACCTTCAGCGGTTATTCTGGCGCTCTATAAGTTTGGCAGCTCCCCAGCGCGCAAGAGATTCCTTGAAGTTACTTCTACGGCTGTGCTCCCTTTGCCTGAAGAATAGAGCCATTGGGCTGCAATGATGCTACTCAGAAAAAGACAGGGCTGTGAACAACCTTTTGTTACTCACAGAAGCTGAGAAATGAGTCCTTCAGTTCTGAATTGGGAGCTCTGGATAGCATCACTAAACAGTGACACATCAGTGTACTGATAGTTCAAATGGTGGATAATGATTCTAAGTGGAAATTTAGGGACAAAAAGGAAATTGCAACACACACACAAAATGGATGAAACCTAAAAATTCTAAAGAGAGTAGAATGAGGTCCCCGAAGTTGGTTTGTTACAGCATGTGTGGTTAGGATCAAGGACTGGTGTGTTAACATAGAACCAGCTTCAGGCTTGCAGACTCACCAGTGAAAATAGCTAAGTAAGTCTTAACTGTTGAAATAATGGTGGCGGGCTGCGTCCCCGGCACCCGGCTGCCCCCACGGCTAGCTTTACTCAAAATAATTACACGGAAACTGTATTCTTTTAAACACCGCTTGGCCCATTTCTATCTAGCCTCTTCTAGGCTAGCTCTCGCACCTGGACTAGCCCATTTCTAATAATCTGCTGTAGCCCATCAGCTGGCTTACCAGGAATGATCTTAACCTGCATCTGCCTGGAGTGGGAGAACCATGGCGACTCTCTGACTCAGCTTCTTTCTCCCAGCCTTCCGTTCTGTTTACTCCACCCACCTAAGGGTGGGCCTATCAAATGGGCCTAGCAGTTTCTTTATTGCTTAACCAATGAAATCAACAGATTGATATATGACACTCCCACATCACTTAACGTGTTTCAGCCGTGCTGGTGGACCTATCCAAAGCTTGCTCCCTTACCACTGGTGGTAGCCCTGCTTAACTACTTACTGTATATAGGGTTTGGAGCTCTGTCTCTGCTGTGTCTGAGGGCTGACATCATTCATTTGGATAAATCACTCTGCATACTTGTTTATTGCTTGTTTTGAGAAGATTGATTTTTGGCAGTCATTATTAGAATGATTAGCAAAACATAAGGGTCTTCACCTAGATTCATTCACAGACATCTTTTTTCCTAGAGTCCCTTGCCTTGATTCTTTTAATATTCTTTTTTTCTATACATCTGACAAACAGATATTTGGCCATTTTCAAGAATTTATATTAATTTTACCCTTTGGCTATTTATGTTCTGAATAAGTGGATGATCAAGAGCACAGTGGCAAGTGAATTTTAGAAAAGTTTCATGCCTCTCTTTTTTCACAGGTGTTGTATGGGGCTGCCTTGGAGCAGAAGGGCATGGCAGACATGCAAGCTTCTGCATTGTGTTTTCACTCTGAGGCATTGCTGAATTCATTACAGTAATTTTTTACCACTAGCGCTTTGTCAATGACATCAGGTTCTCTGGATTAGATGATTCAATTGATTTTAAGCCATTTACAATAGAGCACATAAATACTTTCTTGTTTGCTGCATGATTTTTCTGGAAAAAAACATGGGAAAAACCCTATTTTATCAGATAGGATGCTCACAGTAGACCAAAGAAAGGTTTCCTCTCATGCTTAACTTGATGAACCAATAAGTTTAGTGGGGTTACTAACAGGATGTCAGGAGTGTGCTGTGCCAGAGGCACAGAAGTTTGTATTTTTCTACAATGTCAAAATTAATTGAGTAATAATAAGTTCACAAAGTACAATAGTTTCAATGGCAAAAGTTGATAGAGTTGATCAAGAGAAACAAGTTATTTCATTCTAAACTTAACTACTAATATTAACTCTCAAACCATGCATTGAATAGCACATAATAAATCTGTTTCTATATATCTATGTATCTGTCTTCTGTCTGCCTGTCTATATGTGCATTATAGAATAGTTATGAAGTATTAAAAGATACAAAGTAACCTGAGAGCTTGGAAATGCTAAGACATATGTGGGTGATAAAAATATGCCAGCTGGAATACTCTAGAGATGGGTTGCTGATATTGACACCTTGGGTCACAGGTTGAAGCAAAGTGAAGAGTTGAGTCCAGCTCAGAGATGAAAGGACAGGACTGAGACGAGATAAATGAATTGGAAGGTCCAGATTGGTGAAAGGGAGGACCAGAAGATGGACGCTGAATGGGCTTCCTCAACAGCGGGAGCTGAAGTTCCTGGGACAGTTCGAAGTTCTCTAGCTGCCATTCCCTTGAATCATACACCTTACGGTCAGATTCAGGTTGGTAGGGCTGTTACCACGACAGTGCTAGGTCTTCACTACTTTGCGCAGTGAACATAAGGAAGTCATAACAGTTCCTTAGACTGGTATGCCCATAAAGTCCTTTGGCAATAATTCCTGATAGGATTTTAATATGTCTGTGTGCTCCTATGATCCCAGTTTACTGGATAAATTTACAGGTGGCACACTCCCCAAAATAAGGCATTTATCAGTCTGTGCCATGTAGAAGCTACTGGATAGATGGCACTGTTTACACGTCCACCCAGGCAAAGCCATCCTCCATCCTCAAAATGGAGTCAAAAGATGCTTTTCAATGGAGTCTGTCAGGGCAAGTCACACTGCAAAATGACTCCTCTATACAGTATGGAATAACTTGGAGCAGTGCACAGCCTGATCTCAACAGAGAAGCAGGGATGCCTCAAAGGCAAGCACATCACTGTAGAGCACCAATTATGAGTGAAGACTCATGAATGCTGCATCCACGGAGCTCCCTGTCCTATCTGTAGCTGTGGTGCTGGCCTGAGTCCTTTCTTACCTAGTCATTGTTTTCTGTCTGTCTACCCTTGAGGAGGGGACTTTGGAATCTTCTCGCTTTGTTTTTATCCTCCGTTTTCTTGCATGGCACATTTCAATTTAGGAGAAATGGCTGCTACATTGCTCTTGGACTTACTCAAATACAGAACCAATTCAATGGTTGATGGTCAGAGAAACATCTCCAGGAATGGACAGTGGTGCTGCCACAGATTGAAAAGGTCTTATATCTCTGTGCCTATTTCTTCTCAGTAGAATATGAAAGTTATAATGTTCATTTTTCTTTGAAATATCCCAGGTTATAGGAGAGTTAGAAATTTTACTGATAAGGAAGATTATCTTCAGTATTTAAAGAGAATGCTGTCTTCCTAAGGGCTTCAACTTACTTGCTGCTTCTATTGCTCCAAGTACTGTGACTTCATCCACAGTGGACTAATACAATATGGTTTACGATACTACAATGTCCCAAGAGTTCCTGATCTATTGTCTATAACACCTAATGAAAGAGGTATTATTGACCTTTCCATATGAACACTTCTGAACACTTCTGATCTTTCTTTTTTTTTATAGCAACATAAAAGAACTTGCCTGCCAAATGAATGAATGATTGAAGGACAGAAAGGTGCTTTGTCTCCTCAGAAAAAAAAATTATCTGTCACAAGAGCTTCTGTTTGGACTACAATGTATTGAACTCCTGCAGTAGGCAGTCTATCCCTTGCTAAGGTGGTATTATCAAGGACCCATCTTGCCTGTGGCTGTTGACCTATTTACAAAGGGGTCCAATTACAGTGGTGTCTGGAATGGTACACAGCTCTTAGTCAATGCTTAAAATAATCTGTTGAATGAACCAGTGAGTAACCTCTACTTTTTTTGTCTCAGTTTCTTAATTTCCTTTATAATATACATATTTCTATACTTCTTTGCTTAGTTTACTTCCTGCTAATTTCCATGAAGTTAAGAAGTTTATGAGGTCATCATTGTGCTTTAACTCTTAAAAAACAGTTCCAAGAACATGATAGGCACTTAGTATCTGATAAACATGAAAATGACCTGAATATGTACAATTTCAATTTATTCATGACTTTTAAATTATGGCATTGCTACTTTATTATAAGCCATGACCTGGATTTAAAATAGCTTCACAATACCTTATAAATTTGCGGCATAATTAAATAAGTCATTTCCTCACTTTTATAGTTCTCAGTTGTTGCTAAGTAAAATGTTGCACTGAAAACTCAGAGTAGGATCTGAAATCAACAGATTTAACAGCATCTTAGGAAAAAAAAAGTCATGCTGGTGGGTCATGCCCTTAGAGAAACTCAGAGAAAGGTGAGACTAGAGATGAATGGAGCAGCCAATTAGAAGCTCCCATTTGTCATTATATATATGTGAGGATAAGAAGATTTGACTTTTCCTAAAAAGACTGAAGACTCTTTAGAAAACCATGTCCAAATTTCATTAATAAGCCCAAGACAACATGACTGCAAATCCAACTTCAACTTTTCCCCTGAAAAACAATAGAACCAATTGTTGTTAAGTTTTTATTTTCAATTACTCAGGACATTGATTTCCAAAAATGTTTTAATTAGAATCCTTTTGACTGTGAAAAAAACTAACCTAAGGTAATCTAAACAAGGCCAGTTTACAAATGCTAAGATAATACAAGAGTTGTCCTTTTGTTGATGTTGTATTAGGCTGACTACCGGGCAAGCTCTAATTTCCATCATGGCATTCCCTGTCAGCTCTCTTTCTCATTTTCTCAATTATCTCTACAGAGTTGGGCATGAAGAAGTTCAATAGTGCTCAATCTCTGCTTTTCCCATGGTCCTAATGAATAGTTCATATGAACCAAATGATCTTGACAAATTAGTGACAATCCTCAACATGACAGATAATTTAGAAGTTGAAAAAGAGGTTCCTTTATTTAGCACTGTTGTTACTCAATGGGGAGGATGTATTTATAAATCAGCCAAAAACAGTTTTAACCATCATTTAAAAGGAATCAATCAACAGAAAGATATAAACGCAGAAATAGAGAAAGCATCTTTGCCATATCTGAATCCTTAATTTCAATCTTCCAAGTCCCTTGTCTCTGTAGCCATTCTTTAATCAGTTACTACAAAAAATAGCAGAGACAAGTAGCCTAGGAAGATGAAATGTTTATTTGACTCACAGTTTCAAAGGTTTTCGTGCTGATCAGTTGGCCCCTTCCCTTTTAGCTTGTACAGTACATAACAGAAACATACCAGAAAAACACCTCTCACTCCATGGCCACAGTGAAAAAAGAGAGAACTATAGCTTCTTGATTTCCTTGATAACCCACCTCTGTAACCTGAAAAACTAACTCTAGGCTCTATCTCTTAATTTTCTACCACTTTCTCCAAGCTGGGATTAAACTTCTAAACTCAAGGGACATTGATGAACATTCCAGATCAGTAGCACAGCCATCATGTGTTTTCATTAAATAAATGAACTAGATCTTTATTTTCTTAAACTAATTTGAACCCTGTTTAAGTCATTTCTGATTAAAGAATTGTAATGGATTGAGGCGTCTTACTGAACAGGTAGATGATTGAGGGCTGAAACTGGTGTATGGAGTGTTGCAGGAATCCAGAGAACAATCTTCATTCTTTGCATGTATCTTTCAAGCATTTATTTATTTCCTCATTTATTTATTTGTGTTAGTGTTTGCATACATGTGCAGGAGTCTCTTCAATCACCAGAGTCAGTGGAGTAACTATCCATGTGAGGCAAGAAATCAATTCAATTCAACACAACTACGCAGTTGATGTGAAAACTTTGGGAATCTTACCCAGAGTAGTTTATTTCAGTCATATTTAAGCACAGCATAATTTGGTGAAAACTTTCCTCTTGATAATTAACTCATTCCCATGTGCATAAACCATACATAACTTTCCTTGAGAAACAAAGTAAGTTAATAAAGATCAGATGTGACTACATCAGAATTCTTTGCAAAGTACACCTGACACCTTCCATAAAGATGGATTCTATAGATTGACTATACCTGATATTTTCCATAAAGATGGTTTCTCTAGATTTATTGAGAAAAAAAGCTTATGATAAAGATTAGGGGAAGGATCTGGTGTGGTCCCAGCTGCACAGATAGCACACAGGTTACCAGGCTACTAACAATGTCCAGTTTCAGCCTTTTGGATAGATAACAGGTTATACACATCTTCCTTTGAAGGAACAACCTGTATGTTTAAGATTCTAAGTTCCCCTAGTGAGCACAAAGACCTCCATGCCTGAAAGCCAAAAGAGGGTATCAGATTCCCTGGCATCAGAGTTATGGATGTGAACTATCATGTAGGTGCTGAGAACCAAACCGAGGTCCTTTGCAAGTGCTCTTAACTATAGAGCTATCTCTCTAACTCTTTCAAGTATTTTTTTTTGATGCCTGTCCTGTGTCTTCTTTATTATTCTTTCTCAGGATATGCTTTCCTTTTTTCTTTTCAATGTGCCTTATGGAACAAGTGACTGGCCTATTTTTAAGTTTCTGACAACTCCATTCATATTCTTGGGAAAGAGATACTTTAACTGATTTATTTTAAATTAAAAATACTTGCTTTATTTTAGTTATCCATGTTTTATAATCAGTTATATCCATGGCATTATAAAAACAACCAGTGAAGTTCTTTCTGATGTTGATAAAGTAGTTCTCAGAAAAAAACAAAGGTTGTTGTAGCCTGATATCCCTCAAATATCAACTGTATTTATTCTCTCTCTCTTTTTCTCTCTCTTTTTCTCTGTGTCATTGTCTTTCTCTGTCTCTCTGATGATTTCTGAAATATTTGAAAATTATGTGTTTTAATCTGGCTTCTAAATATGAATTTGACTTTAAGTAATATTCAAATCGCTTGAAATGTGTAGACATGTTGCATGACATCTTTCAGATAAATGTGTTCATTTTCACGAAGAGATGCTTCAAAGGGAATCTCTCTTCTAAATACAAGTAAAATATGATGTGGTTGATTGGGCTGTGTTTTGGGCACAGGTGTAGCTAATTTGGGACTTCAGCTGTTCGTCTTGGAAACAAAAGTCCCTGGAGAAAGCAGCGTGCCACATTGTGATAGGGGAGTCCTGACTAATAACCTCTTCCCTCTCAGCCACGCTCATTCTCTGTAGACATTAATGGGTTTAGGTGAAAACACGAGGAGTCATGTAAGCTGAGTGGGAGGCTGCCTTGTGTAACCGCCCTCTGCAATTTCCTTTCTTCTTTTCCCTTTGACACAACACGTCTTCTCATCTTATCTCAGATCTCAGAACTTAACCCTTCAATGAAAGTAAGGCAACTGATGCTGTTGTGGATAATTTCCTTTTAAAGTCAGTAAAGAACCCTGACTCTGAGAAATAAACTAAATCCCTTTGCATTTAGCTTGCTGGTTTGGGGTGCTCAACCTTCAGAATTTTATGTGTAGGCATGATTGTGTGATCAGTGCATGGCATTTCCTGAAATCCAGGAGCATAGTACAGGTGGCTATTGTTTCCTATTTGATCCCTAGCTTATGTCTTTTTAAAAGAAAATTTGATGGTGCTATTATTATACTGGGAGTCGTGGGTGAAGTCTGACAAGAAACATGCTGTACTTTCCAAGACACACACACACACACACACACACACACACCATCTGTCAAACATGTCACAAGGCTTAGAGTGTATCCTGGGAAAGAAGAGCAGTTGGATAAGAAGAATCATCTAGCTGTCTGCAACAGGGTCACGGGTGACAGTCTATGTACAGAATTGAATTTTTATTGAAAGAAGACAAGAACAAAATGTACTTGGGAGAAGGGACACTGCTCATAGAGCGGTCACACTCAGAGCCCATTTGCTCTGTTCCAGTTGTGGGTGAGAGTAATGAATCCAATTGTAGGGCTGGACACATGGTAGTGATTTTTCTTGCTGGTAAAGCTGTCATTTGTGAGTCATGATACATCACTGGATTTAAAAAGTGGAACTCAGATGGGTGTAGGAAGAAAGAAAGAGAAAGATACATGGAAACAGACTGAACTGCTTCTTGTTCTGGTAACTTCTCACCTTGTAATTGCAAACACAAACTGTTTCCTCTGGGTCTCCTTCCCAGTGCAATAGAATCGATTCCAGAGCATGCCCACTGCCGAATTTTAGTAACCAGGTCCCACACATCTATTGTTTATTTCATCTTATTTTCTGGTTACTTTGTCAGTCATTTCTGTCACCTCTAATTGTATAACAACTTTGCCCCATTTATTATCCCTCTGTCTTAAGGTTTGTTTTTGTTGAAATAGGTTTGGGGTTTGTGACTTCATGGAAACTAACGTCAGAACTTGTATGCTTCTTCATATCCTGTATTTTGTGTAGTTTCTCTTTGCAATGGGTCCCTAAATTTATTAGAATTTTTCCTATATTTTTAATAGCATAAACATATAATGTTTTCAATTGTAATTTAAGTAGATGAAACCACTTATTATCACTTATGTGTGTGTATTTCATTCTTGCTTGATAACATCCTAAGAGCTTTATGTTGATTTCACGTAAAGGCCTTAATTATTTTTAAAAACACATCATTATTAGTATTTATTGGCATTTTCTCCTTGCTTTCAGATTGATACTTAAGCTTATGTGATGTATCTTTAAAGAAATGGGGACATTTATAAGTGGATTACAAATTGCTAATGTAATCACAAAGGTAAGGCTTTTCCAAGCCCATTGTCTTCTTGTAGTCACTTCATGAAACGTCACCTTTTAGAGTTGCTTCTAGGGAACTTTGTGAACATCTTGCCCTTATCTGTTATTTCTATAGCTTAATTAAAACAAATTGTACATATAATGTTTCTGCATGGTATACTATGTATCCGTCATATGACAAGACTCATATATTTGTCATGCATAGATATAATTGATTAAAATATACATTAAAAATGCAATTAAAATAAAAATATACAATTAAATTTTCTAGAATGCTTTCCATAATCTCTATTTTAACTTACTGAGGATTTGTTCCTTCCCTCACCCACAGCTAACCCATGAGTTTTGTGAGGGGACCGCCCCACAGAGAAGGGTTTCTCTCATACCCTAATGCGCTGTTCTCCTAGGAGACCTCAAGAAGGAGGCTGGGGTCTTTGTCTGTTTCCAGTTTGCTTTTGTGAATTTTTCCTTTAATATCCATTGGTTTCAGTTCAAGCTCAGACAGTTAGAATTTTGATAAGATCTCAGCACTTGCAACTCTGCCACAGGGGAAGACTCTAGAGCGGTTGTGGGGCTGCATGTGGCTGCAGATCGCACTTGTCTGCCCTGTTGGTCATTCCCCAGGGCCTCTGCTTCCTGGCAATTTTCTAAATGACTTTTGTCATCATCACAGATATTCCATTTCTGTGTAGCCTTGCTCTTGTATATGGCATTGATTCGCTTTGGTGGAGGAAACAAAAGCACGGTGTGTGCCACACTGTCCTGTCAGGGATGTTCAGAAAGGGTCAATTTTCTCTGTGTGCGTATTTCTCTCCCATTGTGGAAATAAACAGTTCAGGATATTTAGCAGTTTGTTTTGTTGTTTCCCATTCTCTAAATATGCTGTAAGACTTTTTTCACATTTGATTTACTTATATAATAAATTTGTGGTTTCTGACTTTGAAGGACATAACAATAGATTATTAGCAATTACTGAAAATCCTGGAATACAAGTTAAATCGTACTGATTTCTTCTTTGCCTTAGAATATGCTTTCCTTTATACCCAAGACAGATTTTATCTACCTCCCCTGAGCTGAGCTTGGCTATCTTGTTAATGTAAATCTACGCCTTACTACTTTGATCTGTGTTGACTTGTATTAGCAGAGACGTGAGTTCTCCTCTTGGAAGTGCACTGCCCTCCTCTCTGAAACCCAGCTATGTTATTATGTCAGATAGTAGGCAGTCTGTAGACTATCCTCTTGGTACTTTACAGACCATTCAAAACTAAAGATTTATATTTCTCTTCTACTTTTAGACACTTAACGAAATTTTTAAAAAAAATTATTCTCTCGTCTCTTTCTATATTTTAAATCTCATCAGCATATACTAATAGTACACAATGTTGGTTTTCATTGTTTGATGCATATGTACCATGAGCATTGATTATAATCATTCCATTGCCCTGTCCTGTCCATTTTCCTCTCCCCAAATAAGCCTACTCCTATTTGGGGGATTTTTTTAATCTAGATTCCTCGTAAGAGAGAATATTCTGAGTTTGCCTTCAAAGTCTGTTGCGTTCACTCGCCGCCATGATCCAGCTGCTTTCATTTTTCATTTCCTCCACATCTTTCAATCGTACCATTCTTTGCATCCTGGTTTAGGTTCTCTTGAGTCTATTCAGCCCACTTGCTAAGTTTTCCTTTGATATCAAATAAAATTAGTTTTGCTGCTCATTTTCTTAGACAGAAAGTATCCATTTTAAAAGTTTCTTTTATTTGTTATGAAATCTCATTTTTTTTTTTTTTTGGAAAAGGGTTTATTCCTTTTTGTTTGGTTTTTCTGTCTTTTCATGATGGTGTTTCTGAGCCACATGGTGATTCTTAGTTTTGTGTTCCTCTTTGCTTTTGAAACTTAGCACACACACACACACACACACACACACGCAGGCACGCGCGTGCTGCCTACTGGCTGACTGGCTGACAGAGCCTGTCTTTAGTGAATCAAAGCTGCAGTGTGGGTAGCACTCAAAGTTTGTTTACTGGGATTAAGGAGAGGTGGGGCCCTCCCTCATTGCTTCCCTGGGTAAATGCTGTTGCTGGCAGTTGTTTAAAACAGAAAAGGGAGGAGAGAGATGCCAGGCACCACATTTGCTTCTGAAAACACTTCTTCTTTCTAGCATTTGCTTTCGGGCACTTCTCCTAGTCCCTGAATACAGGATTTCACAGTCTGAGATGTCCCCAGTGACCCTCATCTATACAGAAGTCCTTGCTGGCCAGCATCTTGAACTTCTTCATTATTTTGATTTTCCACAAATTCTTCCTAAGCTCTGATTCATTACTGATAATATTTCCTCTTTAGCTTTGCTGCTACAGATTTCTTTATTACTATATTTAAGTATCCAGCTGACTAATACTCTGAGGTATATGACTGGGCTTATTCAGCCATACCAACACGCTTCCTTTCTCTGACCATGCCTCTATAGCACTTAGAGCCACAGAAGAGCTAGGATGTAAACACTGCCCTCTTCTGTATGTGCTTCCTATTAGAGGGATTAGAATTTATTTTGTCTGATCTTCCTCTCCCCCATCAAGTTAATACAACCTAGAGTCACCTGAGAAGGTGAAATTTCAAGAGGAATTTCCCAGAAACTGTCTTCGTTGATGACTGATGTGAGAGGCCCCAGGCCATGGTGGGCAGCACCAGTTTTTGGCAGGTGGGCCTGGGCTGTATAAGAAATAGAACTGAACACAAGCCGGTGAGTAAGCAAGCAAACTGTGTTCCTTCATTTTTCCTGCCTTGAGTTCCTTCTCTGTCTTTCTCGATGTTGGATTATGAAGAAATTCACCAGAATTATACTGAGTGTATAAGCCAAACCCTTTTCTCCCCAAGCTGCTTTTGGTCACAGTGTTCTACCACAGCCCCAGAATGGATGTAGTATATTCCTATTAATGTTCTAGGATGATGCTAAAACGAATCAGACTTGAATATAAGGAATCACTGTTGAAATAAACAGCCATTGCATTCATAGTAGAATGATTTCTCATTTTAGAATTAAAGAAACACTTAAAACTTTCCTGTGATAGTTTATAATGTAGAAAATTTACAAAAACAAATTTCTTCCTTCTTAGTAATCAATGGAAATATCAATGTGTGCCCGGGATCAATAATAGTGGGAGAGGAAATGATGTCAGACTTCAGTGATATTTTTAAAATATGTCAAGGCCTCCTACTTGGACTTGCAATTATCCTTCAGGGGGAGGAGGGATGAGGTGGTTTTGCCCTCCCTTTGCTTTGATAAGGCAGAGTGACCTGGAATTCAGTGGAACAGGTTCTAACTTGGGCTGTTTCCAGAGAGTCAGTGTGCTGGCTGCCTAGATATTTCTGGTAAGTGCATTTATTTCCAGGAGACGAAGATGACAATGCCCCTCAAACACTAAGTAGATGGCTTCAGTTTTTTTAATTAATTAATAAATTAATTTATTTATTAAAGATTTCTGTCTTCCCCGCCACCGCCTCCCATATCCCTCCCCTCCCCCAATCAACTCCCCCTCTCTCATCAGCCCGAAGAGCAAACTGGGTTCCCTGCCCTATGGGGAGTCCAAGGACCTCCCACCTCCTTCCAGGTCTAGTAAGGTGAACATCCAAACAGCCTAGGCTCCCACAAAGCCAGTACATGCAGTAGGATCAAAACCCAGTGCCATTGTTCTTGACTTCTCAGCAGTCCTCATTGTCCGCTATGAACCGGCCTCTAGTTTTTTAAATGCCATATTCAGAGATTTAGCTCAGGGACCCAAATGTTTTCTTGAGGCAAGATAGCCTTGCTTTTGTAGGATTCTTGACAGTGCAGCCCGAGAAGTACTTAGAAGTGAAGTAGGGAAATGTAACAGCACAGCTTTCCCTGAGGTTCTGAGCTAACGTCCCAGTGAAAGTGAAGGCCGTTGAGCAAAAGGGTCTGCTAGCAATGCCCTTTATAGACCTTGTGGTGACTGTTAGCAGTACGAACTGATGTCAAGTCCTGACCACTTCTATTTTTAACTTTCTGGGGAACGCTAATTTCCATGTTTCTAGAGAGATTTAAGAGTGCTAGCTGCATCAGCAGCTTCCTGACTCAGAACGATTCTACAAACCAAGAAAATGGAAGCCAGAGAGGGGTAAATACCATCAATAAATAAGACGGCAGCTGAAGATTCCCTCAGTCACTGTTAGGAAAAGGCTGCCTAGGTGGGACCTTATTGGATGGATATTTGGGTGCCAGGTGGAAAACTGTGTCCCCAGATAGTAGAGTCCAAGTAAGAGTCTTCCCAAATAACAGTAGGGAATATGGGCACTACAAATGAGTTATAATATAAAGATTTGAATAGCAGGGTGAGCGGTAGTCTCATGTAAATGGAACCCCAAAGACCAATGGCTGAAGGTGGGGTTTCCTTCCATTTCAGATTTCCTTTTCCAAAAAGAGTGACAGGAGCCTGAGTTTTATCTTCTTTATTACTTTATGATAAGCATGAATACATGTAATAAACTTTCTTTCCAATGCAATGGATTTTCAAGCCATTAAGAAATGACTGGAACTTAATTTTCCTACGTTTTGCTTATATCCAAGAGGTGTTCCTCTATGCCTCTGAGGGACTGACAGTCAAACAGTGAGTGGGATAGAGGTGAGCTGGAAAATTCAGTTCCCACTTGAAAACTCTCAGAGACAAAAACGTTAAAGCAAGCTGAAACTGAGAGCAAGGAAATGCCAGGTAAGGGGTGTGGCATCCACAGACACTATATCTGTGATTCTCAGAAGACTTCACGGGCTTCTTTACTGTTGGTGAGCAGATGTACCATGAACAACTCTTATCTAGAAGCATCTGTGAGATGTGTGACCTCTTTGTGGCTTGTGTGGCTGTTGGAAATAAATTCCATCAAGCTAATAACTTTTAGCTGTGAGCAAATTCATCAGCAGACCTTTCTAACTCTCCTACACAACTGTTTCTGACTTCAATGACTTATTATAACTCAATGTATCTGAGACAGGACATGGGTACTGTGGAGGGGGGGATGCCATCACACATCCAGGACAAGCAAAAGTAGGTATTGGCTTGGGTCTTATTCAGAGCCTATGTGGGCATTCTTGTGCAAGGTGAGTGCATGGAAGTTTGTTGGGGTTTGTTGTTCTAGTGACCAAATCCAGTTTTCTCTTCTACCCTGAGTAAACTCTCAACTTCCACTGTCTTCCCTTCCCACATCCTGTGTCTTCTTCAGTGTTTCTAGAAAAAGCAAAAGTTTTCTAGTAATAAAAAAGAGTCAGTGTAAGTGAACATGGTTAAACGTGCCTTTAATCCCAGCACTCAGAGGCAGAGGCAGGTGGATCTCTGTGAATTCAAGTCCAACCTAGTCTACAAAGAGAGTTTCAGGACAGACAAAGCTACAAAGAAAATCCTGTCTCAAAAAAAAAAATGTTGTCCCCAAAGTTTTTTTGGTGAAACAGTGTTTCAGACATAGAAATATTTTGTTTTTTGAAGAAAAATCAAATGCTATTTCCAACCATCATTTCCCCTCTATTCTTATAAATAAATGGCTATTTTCTACACTTATTTCTCTACCATCTATCATGAAAAATTTACATTTTATTTATAATTTAAAATTGCTCCCTTTGAAACATTCTATATAGCAGAGGGTGACCTTGAACTTCTTATTCTCCTCCCTCCACCTTCTGAGAGTTAGCATCTTAGGCAAACTGTTTCCCTATTGAGTTCCACCCCCAGCCTGTATTATTTAATTATTATCTGGTGAACCGTTAGCGCATTCTGCCTCCTCCAGAGCTGGCAGTAGTTGTGGACAGAGGGGTGTGTATAGACAACATCCTTCTTAGGAAATGGGAGAGGCTTACAGCACTCATGGTCATCGTGCCAGAAAATGGGCAAACACACTTCTATTAACTGCTGAGCCTTGCAACAATATTCACTGCTGAGGCCACTGCTCTTCAGGCAGAGCCCTTCCCATCTGCTGACCTTCAAGTATATATTAGACACCTTTATTCTGTTTTCTGGATATTGTGACTAATCAGCAACTCTCTTGGAAAACAGAGTCAAAAAGCGGATTGCCTTTTGCATGCTTGCCATCAACTGGCAAGAAACATCCATCGATTTCATGCTTGTCACTTTCCCTGAGTTGATGAAAGCAGTGCTGTCTCCACTAGTGTTGGGGTAGCACTTAGAACCAACCCGGGGAGTCATTTAAGTGTTACTGTGGGTTTGAGCTAGTAGTGTGCCCCAAGAGATCTCCCATCTTCCTACAGATACTAAGATGTGGGGTAACTGGCACTTCTCTCGTCCCTCTCTCTTCCCCTCCATCCTTTTACTCATTTACAGATTTCACTAAAATTTAGATACTAAATTTAGGAGATTAGATTTAGAACCCAAATTTAGATAATATCAATTTTCTCTAATGCTCCACTCACTCATCAAACATTGATTAAGTATAAAGCACACACACTCAAGGAAATTGCTTGAAGACGCTGTACACTCAGCAGTAGAATGAAGAGATAGGACTGACTTCAGGGAAAATCTTAAAATAGTAACTTTGCTCTCCTACTCCTTGCTTTTGCCTCATCCCCTCCTTGTGGTTCTGCATGCTCACCCACTCTTTCCTCACCAAAAACTCTTAGGGAACTCCCATACAGTTCTTTCTTAAAGTTTTTGTCCAATATTCATTTCTTCAGACTGAAGTATGTTCATCAGCAATTGGACCGCCCCTGTCTCTGGCCTCCATTGTTTCTTTTTGATTTTCAACTGCTTTTACCTTTCTCCTTTTCTGGACTCTTTAGTATTGCTTCCCATCTCCCTTTTCCTCCATCTAATCTCTTTATTTTGGGAACATCTTTGGTATCTCAGCAGTGTCAGTACATAGCAGGGAGTACCAAAGATGTCTTGAAAGGAGGAAAGAATCAAAGTTGAGCAAGAGGTGTATCTCAGGCTGATCCTGGATATGCAGTGCCAAGTGCTCTAGGGTGCCTATTTTGGGGGCGGCTTGTCCACGTTTTTCAATAGATTCTCGTATCAGCTGTGAAGAGTCAAAATGGAAGCAATGCTACAAGTTCAATAGTTATATTAAATTGTACCAGAAATATGATGAACAACAAGTTTAATTAATCAGGTTAATGGCTAACAAATTGACTGATGCTGAATAAATTCTGATTAATTTTATTATGATATATGTTATCATCTGTGCAATTAAACTGTTGTTCTGCTGTGTCAACTAGTGACATTTTGTAAATATACATATAAGTATATGTATATTTACACATACCGTGTGGGAGAGAGAGAATTGTCCCATTGTGTATAAGTTAAAATGACAAAGATGTACCATTTCTCTGTTGGATGTTGGCTTTTGTAGAAAATAATTAAAAATGGGATTCCTAAATGTGTGTAAGAATCTTATTTCTGAGACTGCAGCACATCAAAGTAGCTAGTTGGAACACGGGTAGTTCTCTTAGAGCCAAACAGAAACAAGAAAGGAGCCCAGATATCACAGGAGACATTCTAACCTGGATAAAATGATTAGGAAACGAATTAAAATACAACCACAAATCTTTTAGACAGTGACCCGGAATTTCCAGGACAGGCAGTATAGATAGTATACACCACTATACTCAGGGTTAGCCCTGAACATAACAGTAGTACAAGAGATGATGTGAAGAATCTTGGAAACGAACAAAACAAAACAAAATCTGTGTTATAAGGGTTAGAATACATATGAAACTTTTAATTGTCTAGGAATGGCTTGGTGCTCACTGCAGTGGATTCTCTTATGAAAACCATGGCAGACTTCCTGTGGACTCTGAGTAAATAGGAATTTGCTATAAAATCATGGCTGCTGCTCATGGAAAAAATACATCTCTTGGAGGACAAAAATTTTTACAGATTCTGTGTAAACTCATTCCCTCAAAATGTTTTACTTCCTGGATCTGAGAACTTTGGAAGCAACAGATTTGGGTTGTGTCCCAGGAAAGGTACTTTGTGCTTTGACGGGGCCAGTTACTCCTTTCCATGTAGCTTTGTGGTTTCCAAGTCCCAAGTCAAGTGGTTCCATGGGTTAGGAGCCAAGCTCTATTACTTTTCTTTTGACTTTCTTTCCCATGCAATTTTTCTTCCAAATATGGAACTCTCTGCATGTTCCAAATTCTTCTCAAGGCAATAAGTGATTGGCCAGTGACAAGAGAGAACTAAGTTAAGGCAACATGGCAAAGATAATCTGAATCAGGTTTGAAAAAGTTTTATTTAGTTATAACGGGGTTACAGAATATAATTATGTTTCAGCTGCTCCAGAATACAGGCTGCCTTCCTGATTGACATGTCTGGTTCTCTGGTACCTGGCTGGTCCCAATGGAAATAGCAAGAATTCTCTTAAAACTTAATCAGTCTTAAAAAAATTATTCCCTTTATGCCCATCACAGATATCAGTACTTTCCTGGTTTACATGATTATGTCAAGAACACATATTTTTAAAAAACTCTGACCATGAGTCACTTTGTAAACAATATATAGAAATTTGAAGTGTGGTCAAAGGAGAACCCACACCATCTACTTTGTCATAGTATCATCATTTTCCAAGTGGCTTAAATTAAGTCTTTTTCCATAGAGAACACTGCCAACCACGAGAACACAAAACCTGCGAAGAAGTTTGAGATTCTAGTACATGCAACTATCCAGAACCTTCCTATAAAGATAATTGCCGAAGGACATAAGAGCCCTGGACCAGGTAGATTTCTTGTTAAGGTTGTAAGAATGCGTGTGTATTTCTTTATTGACACCAATGTGTGTTCTAATACAGGTCATGTGCTATAGGAGCTGATCTGAGGCATATCCTGTGGCTTCCTTCTTATCCAGTCTGAATGAACCTTAAGTTGCCATGCAAGTTTAAGAGATAGGTGAGAAAGTTGTAACTCCACCGCTGCCTATAAAATAATATGGCTTCTGTTAACAGGCTGACTAAAGACGCACAGTTGATACTAGAGCTTGGCCTGTACAATCATGATTCTTTTCAAAATTCTGCTGGTTAGATTTCACCTTTAAGTATTTTTTGAGATTACCACATCCTTTTTGGAATTATGAAACTATATATTTTTAATCCTTTTTTTCCCTACTCAGTCTAATAACGGCATGATATGAGGCTATGCTGCTTACTCTCATAGCTTTTCCTTGAAGAAATGGGTCATCTAATCATCATGTCCTCAAATCTTACCCTCCATGTGTCAAGTGGAGAGGGAGCATCACAGAATACACTTGGGCTGGGTCATTGGGAAATGGTAATAAATGGGTCTTTTGGGTGGAGGCTATGATGACACATTCCCTCCCTCTCCCCATTTTTATTTTATTTTATTTTTTTTACTTACAAAACCATGCCTCTGTTTTCTCTGGGTGAAATATACATTTTACTGATTGTGTGAAAATAGTACCCATGAAAATGTGTGCACACTCCAAAGAAACACAATAATAGTGTAATTAAAGATAGTTCCCATGAAGGCTGCCGATACTTAGAACATGTGTGAGTTTCATGCCTAAGCCTCATGATTACAACATCAAGTTTCAGTGAAGTCCTTATAACTTTAAAAGGTTATTCCTTCTCTAAAATTGTCTGGATTAGTGAAATATCATGGTATTTCCTAAGTAGACAGCTCAGAGAAGTTGAAGCAGCCAGCTAACACCGGTGGGATTGGAGCATTAACTACAGAGCTATTTTTGAGACTTACTCTTGAATAGTAATAACAGTACATTTCATTGTCATCGGGAATTGTGACAAGAACCACAAACAAGTAACATGAACCTGGATATGATTGGTTCGCACTACACTTTGGATGATGATGATGGTCACAGTCACCACAACCTTTCAGTGTGCCTTTTTGCTTTTCTTTTTATTTTGTTCTTAACCATTTACCAACTACCCCAGAAAGGCTCACATGAAGTTTAGCTCTTATTTTTTCCTTTGGGACAAAGCACTATGGTTAAACCAGCTGGAGTGACATCTAAAGGAAGTCGTGTGTTAGAATCTACTGCCCCCTGTTTGTTTCATCATCTTCACCACTGTTAAGTTAGTCCTTTATCTATGAGCACAAGAAAAAGAAAATAAAAACAAATGGGAAACAAAGGATTTATAGCTGAAAGTGTAGGTAATTATATGCTTTTGTTTGTGGCCTTAAACAGACATCTGGTTTGCATTTTCTGTATACTTCAGAATTTTACAAGCTCTTGAAAACATGATAGGAAAATTAAACCACTAACATAAAAAAAAGGCTGTTTAAGAACTAGACTGGGGAAGAAGAAGGCTGTATCAAGAAAAAATTAGAATGACCTACCTCCTTCAAAGAAGACAAGAAAAATACCCCCCCCACACACATCATATCCCACAGGGACCACGGAGCTGGAATCTGCAGTAGTTTCTCCTATATATCAGGATGGAGTCACAAGGATAAACACCTTCTGTCTAGTCAAGGACTCCCGATCAAGTGCTCATGTCCTTCTGTAATCAACTATAAGAAGAAGGAAGCTCTGGAGAAAGCCAAGGCATCTTTAAACTAGTCAAAATATAGAAACATCATCATCAACAACAAAATCACATGATACGTATTTCCTTTTTATCTCCTTACTTTAACTGACCTCATTGCCTTCCTAAATCAAATAAATGCTAAAATTTCATAATGCCAGAAAGCTGACATAATAATTTCCAATTTATAAAGCATAATTCTGTTATTTACACACACACACACACACAAAACTTCAGGGGGAAAAGTATGGTTAGCTGTGCAAAGCACAAAAGGAAAAAAATCATAAGAAGACATAGCATATGTTGTTTCTAAACTGAAGTCTGAAGCCTCCTTTAACCTAGAGAATACTCTAAGTTGTTGTTCTAATGACTCAACTTATTAGTTTATCTCAAATCTTAGGCTTTATAAAATTCAGTAAAATATCAATCTGGAGATAAATGCTTAATCATTTCTCCTAGGAAAGGCTTCCGTTAGGAATATATTCAACTTTCTAGAGGTTAGCGACACTTGACTCGGCACACGCTGTGTTCTTTCCCCATCAGAATTAATGAGAAGTCTTGTGGAATTTGGCTGTAGATATAATCCTTTTTGAACTTTTAAATCACACAGTTTTGTTCTATTTTTCGACCCAGAAAGTACATAAATGGACAAGTAAGTAGTTGACATAAATTGGTGGAAAGAGAGCTTGAAGAGCTCAGTTTACAGGCTGGGGCTCCTGAAATGATTCATTTGACCCCGAGTTCTAGCTGGTCTAGATTTCTTCCTCTCTGGGCTTTTGTAGACTGCTTCCAGAAGTGGTTGGGCAGTGCTCCCAATTCAACTTCGGAGAATTTGAGCTCAGGCTCTTTCATATCCTAGAAGAAAAACTAACTGAAAAGTGTGCTTAGCTTACTTTTTTTTAAAAAAAAATCCTATTTGATACAAAGAGAATTGTCCATTCAGTATTTTGAAAGAGCAACTGTTTCCCCATCATTTTTTCTTCTTTTTCTAGTTGCCTCATTTTCCCTCTTACATTGAAGAAACTGAGTATTTGACTGTCAGTCCCAATTGTGCTACTTTTGTGTGATATGCTTCAGTCACATCTTTACCCAAGAGGTAATACAGACACCTGCGGGGACACATTGATGGACAGGAATGACTCAGAATAACCTGCAGCCTATTGTGAAAGTTCTTGGTGTTGTTTGGAATGGGGTGGGGTAGACAATACTGGTGGAGTTTTAAGATAATGGTGTTTTAATAAGCATTATTGAATTTGTTTGCACAGTTCTCACATCTTGTTTGTGGTGTGTGTGTGTGTGTGTGTGTGTGTGTGTGTGTGTGTGTGTGTGTGTGTGTGAAGTATAAGAATACTAGATACTTTGGCCAGAAAAAGATATACAAGTAGCCAAGAAGATAATGTGCATGATCAAGCGGAAGTTGTGTACTTATGAGTTGGGACCAGCAGCAAACTGGGCCCAACCTTTCTGAAGTTCAATTTGGCAATATAAAAAAATATTTAAAATATATATGAGTTTTGAACATTTATCCCATTTGGAGGACTTGTATACGGATTTGAGAAGACATAGCTGTGGTCCAAGAATATCCATGGTAGTGCTCATCCAACAAAGACAAGCAATACCAGTTGGTTAAGCAAAATTTAAAGCTTTTGAACAATCGACCACTTGCTGGGAAACATGTACTTATTACTATAGGAAATTATCATAATATGTAGGCCAATAAAAATAACATGAATAAGGATGCTTAAAAGAAATCCCAAAACTAGCTCAGAATTGAGAATAATAGAGGGTTATTTATTTAGTGGTCGACTCACATATCACAATCCTCTGCTGGAACAGAGAACAGCAACTGAATCCCACAGCCAGAAAAGAGGCTGGACACACACTTTACACTGGCATAAATAGTATATATAAATATTTGTAAATAGTATAAAAGGTCATTTTAAGGCTATTGGCTGTAGGATTTCCTACAACAATAATAACTTTAAATTTGTGAGTGGTTTGTACATAGAGTGGTGAGAGGCAGCATGGATATATCTCTGGATGGTTTGGTGGTCTTCTTTGAAGCTGCCATTGTGGGTATAGTTTTATATATGTGGTTCCCAAGCTATGGTTTATGGCCCATTTGGGGGTCAAATGACCATTTCATGTGGGTCACTAAGACCATAAGAAAACACAGATTTTTTTTTTATATTACAATTCATAACATTAGTGAAACTGCAGTTGTGAAGTAACAATGAAAATAATGCTATGGTGGTGTCATTAAGAAGGGGAGAACCACAGTTCCAGAGTTTCCTTCCCCTGTATATTCTGATTTTCAGCATTCAACAAATATTGCTTCTCAGTTTTAGGGAATTGCAGATGCAATGCTCATGTGCTCAAATATTATGGTACATTTTTAGAAATCATATAACATTTTTCTGAGTAAACACTGTATGGAGAGTTTAACCATTAGAAAAGAAATGTCAGTCTACAACTATACAACAAACTGGTCAAGGTGACTATTACATAGTTGCATGCATTCAGACTTCATTTTTGTTTTTTCATCTGTGAGGCAGCTATTTCAGTGCTAAGTCTACCTCTGTGAAGCTGTATGGATAACATGGGAAAATACATATAAATGTTATTTGAAGATTGTACAATTTTAAATATGTCCATTAGAATGATTTATTAAATCCTGATGAAGAAAAGGTTATATTTTCATTGAAGAGTCAAGAAATGACTAAAATATTATGGTTTTGAAACTCATTTTTGTAAAATCTCTGCTTCCAAGACTTTTACAGACATGATCTGTTCATAATGGGTGTTAGACAGAAAGGAGAGCTGATGTTAATGGGTGGTGGACTGTAAAGAGAGTTGGCTCTTACCAGCTGTCAGTGTTGACTAAGGATTCAGTAAAAGTGGATATTTATTAATAGCAAAATAATTATAGTGAAGATGGAATCAAGTTAGAGAACTTCTAGGGGTGATTTAACGACACACCCACATAATGTTGAATAAGCACATTGCAGGAGAACACTCCTGCCCCAAAACTGTTACATGCCTTGACTTGACTTTGACATTATGATGATAAGTGGATGATGTCAGAACAAACTGAGAGAATTAGAGGAGATAGAAAAGACACAAAGTTTTGAGAATTCTAAAATGTCATTAAAAATAAGTAGGGCAGTTTGGAGCTCTAAACTGAGATTCAACATGCAGGGAGGGCCCTCAGGGCAGGCAAGGAAGGAAGGAAGGAGGTTGAAATGAGTGAAATGGGAAGTGAAAATGTACCCCATAAACCATGTTGCCTGCCTGCTCACTGTCTTCTAGACCTGCCTATGTCCCTTGCTTAGATTATCTTAGTCATTGGCTCTCAGAAGCCATTTCTAGAGCAGCAGAATCAGTGTTGCTTGTGACTTTGCTAGAGATTCAAACTTATAGATCTACAGAGACTTCTTAACCTGAACATCGCTAGAGATAACACTGAACCATTAGCAGTCTCTCCAAAAATTTCTTAGGTGAATTCAATTTGGGAAGGACTTACAGAAATTAATCCTTGTTAGAATAGAACGAGTCAATTGTTTCTGTCTATCTCTGTCTTATAGCCGAAAGAACTAAAGTTCAGGTGGTAATTGTCTCCTTATAGGTCCACATCTCTCACATTTCCCATTCCAACCACAAGCCCCAAGCCCTTCACCCAGCCTCCAGTTTCACATCATTTTTAACCACTAATCTTCCTTGACTGAAGAGGAAACTAGCTCCCCAGAGAGGTCACCAAAATGGTAACCACTGGTCATCTGAAACTGCCCAGAGATATCAAATCTATCACTAGATATTTTAAGGTTTGATATTAGTTTGGGGAATGGAAAGCTGGAATATTTTTAACTTTTAACTGGAAAAAGACAATAGTAGTATTCTCTTGGAATTTTAAGATTCTCAACCTTCCAGTCATCATATATATATATATTTCTGAATTATATTCTATATAATGTACATTCTATATAATATATTCTAGTCATATATATGAATATATATATTTGCCTAGAATGTGAGGGAAAAAAAGGACTTTTGAGTTTCTCTAGAATTAAAAAGAAAAGGGTCGCTGCTCACCTTGACCAGAGGTGCTCTTTAAGGAGAGCTCTGAGAGAACTTGTCTGTGGTCCACTGAATACCAACTTTCCTACTATATTTATTTAGCACTGTTTATTTCATTTGGCTTTTATCTGTGTGATCAGATGTTCTTGGTATTGCAAGTTTCAATCTGCTCTCAGATTGAATCATAATTCCTGAAGCCTTCACCACATTGTCGAACCCCTTTAGGGAGCATAAAGACATCTACTCTCAGGTCTCATGCGCCTGTAATTAAATCAGAATCTCTTGGTCAGAATGACTTTCCAGTGATTCTGGCAGAAGTCAGGATTGCTTGAGACTTTCATCCAGGATCACACTTGTGATCTAATGCTAACAGTGACAAACTTCACAAACTTGTTTCAATTTTTTCTCAATTGACTTATTTTTAAAAAGTTCACAGAAAGAAACAGTTTTCTTCTTCTAGATAACACTATATCTGCATGTGATACCCACAGTTTACAGCAATCTTGAAATAATAGAGATGAGGTTTTGGATGACATACAGGGAGAAGATGAAGAGTTATTTCTTGATCATGCTGGCTTAGAGGATTTATTTCTGTGTTCAAAAGTTAATATCCTTTGGTTTTTATAATACCTTCAATTTAGTTTTCTAAATTGAAGTTATTTCCAGCCAACATACATGTCATTACTTGGTTCTGATTCTGACTTACATGTAAATTTTACCCCCCAAAAATCTAGGCTGAAGCAATTGGCATTTTGAGAGAAATTAGGAGAAGCAATATGAGGTTAGACTCATGTGGAGATACTAAGCAAAGCAGATGCATCCTTTTCCCAGAGTTTGAATGAGGAACTATAATAGATTAATGTAGGGTTAGAATTACAGATAAAGGAAAATTGAGGAATTTTCTTTTTTTATAAATTTCTCTATTTTGATGTATACCCACACGTGGTGATGAATATTAGTTTAAAAGCTACAAATTATTTGAACTATATCATTATCCATATTTCAACTTACTTCTAAGCCAGGCCACAAGAAATATCTAGTGTATACTGTAGGCTTAAAATACATAGATTATGACTAGCCACTTTTCCTTCCGTCATTTTCCACTATAGACCATGAGTTAATGTTATCTCCAGTGTTCACAGATCTTCACACACTGGATATAAAAGAATACACAGCTGGTACCCAGCTTACAATGGGGTTACTTCCTAATAAGCCCATCCTAAGTGGAATCTGTGTTCAACAACTTAACTATAGAGCACTGTAGCTATGAATACAAAGAGTACTGTAGAAAATGGTCTATCCTTATGACTATGTGGCTGAGCCTGTCTGCAGGGGGGCCTTGCTGCTCATCTTGCAAGGCAGTATCATGCCACCTGTAACTAGCCTGAGGGGAGATCAAATCTAATATCTGTAGCCTAGTTTGTGTTGGATGAGAGACACCTTCATTCTTTCCTAAGTCGAAAAGTCACTGGTGATTCATCGTAAGAGGACATGAATATCTTTCTGGAGTTCCTTAGGAGATCAAACATGTCTTTAAACCATCTAGGATACTTAGGTGGTATCTAGCATTCCAACGATCACTGTTTTTGGTGGTACCTTGTAATCTAGATCACAGGTGCCAATGACCAGCAGGCACAGTTGCTGCTATGGCTGCTGCTGGCCTGGAAGGCAGTTTTTCTGTAGCTGAGGTTTATGAGATGTCACTGAGGCCCAGTGCTGTGCTTATTCTTTATAGCACCATTGCAGCAATCCAGCTTTCATATTTGAGGAAAAAGCTTACCCCTCTGCGTTAGGCTGTTAGAGTTTCTTGTGCCCAGGTGTTTTAGTCACAACATTTAGAGTTCACTGAAAGAGTGCTTTTAGCTCACATGTATAGACCCTGCTGTCATGTGTCTCCAGAGTTGTTGGTTGAGGACAGATGTGGCCAGACATTACCCCTTTCTTTGTTCATACATGCCTTGGCTGAATGCTTAAAGTTCTATTTCTTTTTCTCTTGGAACAAGTTCTCTTTCAAAGATTTCATAGTTCCCATCCTCAGTGACTTAGATTGGGCTCTCCTGGCCTATTAGACTTGCTAGTTTCTCTGAATATCTGTAAATCTTATGGTAGATGTCTCTTTACTGCTGTCTAGATGATTTTACAGCCCTGTGTGCATCAGCAGAAGTTCTCATCCAAATGACAGGAGCTGGAAATTGTTTAAATGGCAATGACTGTGTCTAGGTTGGTATATCAACCCCCCCCCCCAGACCCTGTACCCTGAAGATGGCTCATGCTGCCTTCCTCAAAGAATGAGAGTATTGTTTGTGATTGTGCCAGACATTTCATTTATAGACATGTGTGTAAACATTTTTCTGAAGAGAATATCTTGTGTGTGCTGTGGGATAATGCTCCTGTACTCTGCAAAGATTTGTCACTTGTATTTATTAAAACACTGATGGCCAGTTGCCAGGCAGGAGGTATAGGTGGGGCAACCAGACTAGGAGATTTCTAGGAGGAGGAAAGACATAGACTACAGTTACCGTCCAGACACAGAGGAAGCAAGATGAAAATGCTGTACTAAGATGTCAAACCACATGGCTTAATATAGATGAAAATTATAGATAAATTTAAATTGTAAAAGCTAGTTAATAATCTAAGTGCCCAAACTAATAGGCTAAATAGTTTATAATTAATAACCCTCTGTGTGTTTCTTTGAGGCTGAACAGCTGTGGAATGGGCAGGACAGAAACTTCTGTCTATATGTGTGTTTCTTTTAATAAGCATTTGTTGATTAGCTGCTAGACATGGTTATATCATCTGGTGAGACAGAAGTAGATATGACACATGCTTCCTTCAGATAAAAGAGAGCTGTGCTTGAGGAGGTAATGAAAGTGCTGTCCTGGCCTTGTTAATGGTGGGAAGCCAATTGTTTCAATGATTCATTCGAAGCTTCTTACAATTTGAAGCTAAGCTCAGTTAAGGGTGCTGAGAATGGTCTCCAAGAGCTCCTCACATTCATTACCCACCCCTTCCTGCCACCCTGTCACCAACCCTTGATCAAGTTTTTCTGGTTTTTCCTCCTAACACTTAGCAATATCTGAAATTTTCTATCGATCTGTAAAATAATTTCTGAAAGCACAAACTGTCCTTCATGTACATCCCTGAGTCTTTGATATTTATAATACATTATGAATCCAAATCATGAGTGAAATCACTCATATGCATCTTGGGAAGACTTCAAATGGTCTTTTCCAAGTTGGAAAAGCTCTGTGCTTTCAATTCTGAGACAGGAACGAGGAGTTTAACAGGGCTAGCAAGAGGCTAACAGCATGGAAACGCCTTAGAGAAACCCAGAAGGCCCAGCACTGTAGGTACAGCAGTCAGTGTGGAGCTGGGGAAAGGCAGGCTGACCAGGAAGCTAGGAGTCAGTCCTCAGGAGGAAAGACTTATCTCTGAGTGGAAAGTGAAATTTAGATTTCAGAAAAATTAAGTTACTTCTCCAAGCGGGATATATAGTATAGAGTTTCAGAGTGTCTCCACGGTTGAACTTAGGATTACTTCTGAATCTTTTGGAGAACGAATAGAGGGTTTGCCTCTTGGGAGAACATCTGGCTAGTTCTAGGCTGGCATTCAAGAGTCCACCTGTGAAGGTGTACTTCGTCATAGTGTTTCAATCCTCCAGACGTCTTTGCATGGTGAGCACCTCTCACATGGTAAGTTTTCAGATGTGTTTACTTCCTGTTTGGTCAGTGTTCAAAAACCGGGCCCATAAGCAATGGCTAAGGACCTGAGAGGAGTTCATCTTTCTTTAGAAACACCTACAGCACTAGTTGTTCATCCTTGGTTATTGTCCATTGTAATTGTACCACTGACTGGCTCTGAGCTGAAGGAGGCCCAGGTGGGGGCTGTGTGCTGTCTGAGGTCTGTTTTGTTTACGTGCTTTGTGAATGGGCATACCATAAAGACATCAAAATAGGCTACTCGTTCAGATTGAGATTTTGCTTTGCAGATGGTGGTCTTCTGCACCTGTGCTCTTCCATATGCCAGTGCTGAGAACTGGTTTGTGACATTCGTTTATGACAACATTGGTAGTTTTTTGGATTTGTTTGAATTTGTACCAAATGCCTCATTTTTAAAGTGAAATCTTAAGACAAAATGATGGTGGGTGACATTATACTTAAATACTTTTGTACTCTCCTATCCTTTTTGTCACTAGTGCAAAGCCCAAAGAAAGAGGCATTCATTCATTCATTTGTTTGTTTCCTAATCTCTTTGCAGTACTATGAATTGGGTCCAGAGGCTCAGAGGCTCTCAGTACCAGGAAAGTTCTCTTCAGCTGAGCTATAACTCTAGCTCTCTTTTTAACTTGTTATTTTACATTATTCAGGCTGCTCTTGAACTCATTTTGTAACTAAGGCAGTCCTCGAACTTTGCATTCTCTTGCCCCAGCCTCTGAAATAGCCGGGATTACAAACTTCTAGCCTGGCAGTAACATTCTTTTTAAACCAGCTGGTCATGAAGGAGATGGTAAATAAATGTGCCCTTCTGCGTTTCAGTTTCTTCCTCTATAAATGCAGACAATTAACTGTTTTGTAGGGTGACTGTGGAGATTAAAAGGACATGAAATACAATGAAAATTTTGCCCCCTGCCTCATTGTAAGTACCCATTAGTGTCAGTTTCCAAACATGGCTTCCTCCCATGTGGAAACCAAGGTCAATGCTCACCTAAAAGCAGTGAGCCACAAGACTACATCCATTGGGTAACTCAGTCTTGTGAATTCCTGACTCTGTACATTGGACAGTTTTACTAGACAATCTCCAAAGCTACTCAAATTACCTTCTTGTTTCAATACTTGGTGAAATATGGCCATCCATAATGCTACTACTGCTGAGAAACAAGCTGCTGGCAGAGGGCAGGCACCTTTTGAATCCTAGGAACTGAATGTGGGCTGTTCCTCCCATTTGGTATTTCTATATCTTACATAAGGATCCGATAACAGGACAAGCTTCCTTCTCAAGACTGCAGTGGTCCCTGTGTTTGTTTAACGATTACTACAGCTTGGTTTGTAATTATGACTGCATGAGCGATCCCGCTTGATCCAGGGAACTTTCGGAAAGTAATGACAGTAATTTACAGCCATGTGGTCTGGAGCCCGTTTGCGCTCGCTCTGTTGAGTGCCTGATGGCCCCATTCTCCACCTGCATTGCTGCCTTTGCTCCTGGTAGAACACTATAGCATGGATAGCGAGTGTATGGGAAAGCCAAAGGAAACAAAATATGTGCTGGGAAAGGAAGGTTGCATTTGCAAGAAATTCCTCCCGTTGTTTTCTCATCAAGAGAAATCATCTCTCCTTACCTCCATCTCCATCCTCACCCAACCCCCAGCCTTCTTAGTTTGTGAATACAAGATCAGCGCAGGTTTAGCCGTTTGTTGTATATCTAGAGCATTAAACAAACTTGGAGAATTCCTTTAGGCTTCGGGGAAACTCCTGAATGCCTCCTTTCAACTGTGTATTTTTAGATAATTAAAAACTAATTGAAGTAAGTTTCTATAGCATTGGTTGCAGATAAGCATGCTTTGTTCATGGTGACAAGCCTCTTTCAAAAAGGAAAAAAAATAAGGTCCTCTTTTGCGGAAACCATGTTTGAGTCAAATTCAGATTTTTTGGAGAAAGACACGAGCGGTGAAGTAAAGGAAAACAGCAATTGCAGCCCCGGTTTCTGTGTGTTGCCTTTGAAAACATGCCACATCCTGAAATGAGAGTTTGATTATGTGTGCCATGGCCTTAAAAGGGAAAATGAAGATGTTGGTTAAAATCTTCAATAAGCCAGCCCCAAAGAATTTCCTTTGAAGTTGTTTTATAAGCCTCCCCACTGAAAAGTTTAAGATAAGTTACAACTCTACTTTGTGCTTCGGAAATAAATTCAACACATTAGTTGTATTTATGGGAGAAAGTAGTAAATGTCCCAGAATGAATACACAGCCATAATTTACTCAGAGGGAACTGCTACTGCCCATAAACTTCTCCTGAGCCCCTCTCCTGGTTTATGACATCAGCCAGCCCTGCAAATGAATCACTGCTCTGTGCACCATCAGAATCATGCACTATGTAAATTTCCACCGACTGCTTATCAAATAGGATTATTACTTAGTGCCTATTTTCTTTGATAATTTTCCAGGAGATTAAATATAGTCTATACTCTGCATGGAGGGCTGTATCTTGTTGGGCTGCTTGTACATTTGGGTTTGGAAGTCTGTGGGTATCGGTGGTACAATAGGAAGGTAGTTGTGGGGGTTCTCTTTGCATTAGGGTTTGATGAGTCTCACAGAAAAATCTCAGACTATGGGAGAAAAAATCAGGCATAGAGTCATAATATCATATACAGCTATGTCCTAACCATCAAATGGGAGCAGTGACTAAAACATTGAAGCGTGTGTTAAAGTTTACCCAAGGGTCAGGTTTTATGGAGAAATGACAGATGAGTAAAACAAAAACTAACTATATTAATGGATAAAATATCTGATACGCAAGAGACAGCTTCTCTCCAATATCACAAGAATAGACATAATAGTAATAACACACAAGGCAGAATCACAACTTGGCAATGTGAGCCGAAGTTGTTGGCAGCTGGGAGGCTGAGCCTCCCACACACAGTGGCAGCCAAGGTCCTCAGGTCAGGTCACTGCTGGGGAAAAACAGTGAGGAAAAGCTGTGTTGTGGGCCCAGGTTGAGGTCTTCCTCCTCCTATGCAGCAGGTGAGCCTTTTACATCAGCACCAGCTGATGGTGCACTGAGTAGTGATTCATTTGCAGGGCTGGCTGACATCCTATACTGGGAGGGGTCCCAGGAGAAGTTTATGGGCAGTAGCTGTTCCTGCTAGGTGTAGTTTTCTAGGCTACTTCCTGCTGATGGGGTGCTGATAATCTTATGGGGACCCCCCCAAAATTTAGGATTATGGTCAAGTTCTTACTAGAGTATTCTGTGAGGCTGAATCATTTTAGCCAGCAGTCTTGAAGCTTTTCTGGATGTAGAACTCAGAGGAAACTGCAACAAATGTACTCTGAAAAGTTGGATCATCTGGGTCATCTGTTCCACTGGAGATTTTTCAGGGGGGGGTCTTCCTTGATCAAACCTTATTTTTTTTTAACCAAGAATAAATCCACAGCCTCTTACTTCCTGTGGAAAGAAAAGCAAAATGTCTTCTCCAAAGTAACATATCTTTTGACTTAAAATTTGAAGTCAAGGCATTTTCAAAATATATAAATTGGATTAATCCAGCAAAATTTATAGTCAAGTTTTTTAGCAGGTGCTGCTCTTTCCTCAGCAGTCAAACAATTCAAAGACAGCACAATAATATACAGTATCCAGATTATCATGGTATTTTTTACCTTTACATAGAAGCTAAACCAGGGTAGATGGGAGCTGGGAGCACCAGTTTTTCTGTCTAACCAAGGTGGCAAGGTTTGGGTTCCAGTTCCTAGAGTTGGAATTCCAATCTCAGCTCTGGCCTGGGCTGGTGACTAGAAAGCCTCAGACAAATGGCTTTTTTCATAAATTTGTGCCCCCAAGAAGTTGTGTACCAAATGAAGCACAATTAATTAAACTCAGGGTCAGAAATTGGGGTTCAACCTGGAGATCCGAAAAGCAAAACAAATAGCCATTGGCTCTTATCTCATCCTCAGTCTAAAATGGCAGTCCTGCCTCCTGGTATCTCAGAATGATTCTGTGTCTAAGCTGTCTCCTCCCCCACCCTATTTTATATTCCTCTCTATGGCTGGAATTAAAGGAATGTACCACCTACAAAAGAAAGAAAGAAAGACAATTCAAGCCGGGCAGTGGTAGTACATGCCTTTAATCCAAGCACTCAGGAGGCAAATATCTCTGAGTTTGAGGCCAGCCTGGTCTACAAGAGCTAGTTCCAGGACAGCTGGTGGGGGGGGGGGTAGTCCTATGAACTAGTGTAGCTACTGGGATTAAGAGTGTCTGTTACCATAACCTGGTCTGTAAGACTGACCAGTGGGACTGTTTTACTCTCAGATATGCAGGCAGTCTTTATTTATTAAAATGCAATTAAAATGCCACCACACCCACTATCTCAGGCGAGCTGTTTCTGTGGGTATCCTTATCATGGTCTTAACCCCTTTGCTCATATTATTACTTCTCCCTCTCTTCAGCTGGACTCTGGGACCTGGGCCCAGTGCTAGCTGTGGATCTCTGCATCTGCTTTTATCAATCGTTCAATGAAGTTTCTATGATTATAATTAAGGTAGTCATCAGTCTGATTACATAGCCTTGGTCCTGTGTCAAAGTGGTATGCCAGACTTTGTTGACTCCCCATGGGAAGCATTACCCTCTCTAAAGAGTGGATGGGGTGGGGTATATAGAAGGTGGGGGAATAGGAGGAAAGGAGGGAGAGGGAACTGGTATTAGATATAAAATGAGAAAAGATTGTTTAAAAAATAAATAAAATTTTAAAAAAAAACTGAAAAAATGTCACCATCTATTCAAAAGTGTAGATACTAGAATGAGGACATTCTATATCTAAATATCTCTCTGATTGCTTGCATGTCATGGTGTTTGATTTTATGAGCCCCTATGCTTTCTCTTCTACTTCTATCACCAGTTTTTTTAGTCATTGTTTTCTATTTCTGTGAAGAGACACCATGACCAAGGCAACTCTTATAAAAGAAAGCATTTAACTTGCTTACAATTCCATAGATTAGTTTATAAACATCATCACATGGCATGAGCCACACCTCCTAATTCTTCTCTTTTAGTTGGGTTTCTATTGCAAGGATAAAACACCAGGACCAAAATCAATTTGGAGAGGCAAAGGTTTGTTTCATCTTACAATTTGAAAGCATATCACCCAAGGAAGCCATGGAGAAGTACTTCTTAATGACTTCCACGGCTTGGCCTGTTTAGCTTGCTTTCTATGACACCAAGAGCCATCAGCCTAGCAATGGCATCCCCTAGAGTGAGCTTGGCCATCTCACATCAATCATTGTCATGGGCTCATATTGCTGTGGTAAAATACAATGACCCCAAGTAACTCAGGGAGGAAAGGGTTTATGTTATCTTAGAGCTTACATTCCATCATCCAGGGGAATGAGGGCAGACACACAACTTGGGAACATGGAGGTAGGAACCAATGCAGAGGCTATGTACGAGGGTGTGCTACTTACTGTCTTGCTTCTTGGAGCTTGCTCAGCCTGCTTTATTATGACATCCATGATCAACAGCCTTGGCTGGTGCCATACACAGTGAGCTGGACTGTCCAACATCAATCATTCATCAAGAAAATGCACCATAGACTTGCCCACGGGCCAATCAGGTGGGAACATTTTCTCAGTTGAGGTTCTGTCTTCCAAAATGACTGTAGTTTATGTCAAGTTGACATAAAAACTAGTCAGCACAATCATCAATCAAGAAAATGCACCAGAGTCTTGCCCATGGGCCACTCTGGTGGTGACATTTTCTCATTTGAGAGGCTCTCCTCCTAAATGACTACTGTGTCAGTTTGACATAAACCTGGCTAGCATACCTTCCCAAACAGTTCCACTGACCTGGAACCAAATAATCAAACCATTAGTCTATGAAGACCTGAGCTATTCAAACCACCACATTTAATTCTCTGGCTCCAATAGGCTTGTGGCCATATCATAATGTGAAATTCATTTATTTCATCTGCCAAAGCCCTGATAGTCTTTAAATCTCAACACTGTTTTAAATCCCAAAGTTCAAAATCTCCTTGGAAACTCAAGACAATCTTTTAACTGTATGCTCCTCTGTCAAATATAAGACCAAATTACATACAATGGTATAGAATGTATATTACCATTCTCAAAAGGAAGAATAGGGCCTGATGAGGAAATTCTTGACGAAGTCAAGACTGAAAAGTCTAGTAGTGCAAATTTCAAATCTTGTAGATCCCTGTCTAATGTCAGAAGTCTTAGTTGTCTCTGCCCTTCTGGTTTTTCTGCCTGCAACATGTTTGTATCATGGGTTAATTCCACTACCTGTCTACAGTTCTCCTTGTCATATTTCTCATGACTCTAGCATTTCCAACATTTTGAGGTTCCCAATTAATCAGGTTAGAACTACTCTGATATAAAAAACTAATTAAAATAATAAAGAAAATACCTTGCTGCAGTCGTAGGCTGTTCGTTCATTTCCAGGCCACTTTATTAACCAATGGCATTCACAGAATACAGAGGGGAATCCCACATCAGGCTGCCCAACAGTTTCATTTTTTAAATTGATGTTTGTACTTGAACTATCTAGTTTAAAAGATGCTCTTTAATGCTAAATTTGCTAGCATGTTTTTAATATCATTAAAAGAACCTTATGTCAAAAGTATATCTGATTTGAATTCCATGTTTCATGCATAAAAAGAATCAAATTTGGAGGGGTGTAATTGAAGGTAAATGAGAACTGAGTTCGTTGTCACTTAGGAGTCAAATCTGTTCCACTGAATTAAAACATGTTTTATAATTTTATGAACATAAGAAAATAAGATTTTCAAACAAGAAAATTGGATTAAAACTGTGGACTGCAACATATAAAAATGAAACCATGGCTAAAGTATTGCTGTATAGATGCATAGCCGTGTAGCAGCTCTACTCTGTGACTAGGTGAGTAGAACACGAAGGAGGAATGGGAACACAGAATTTGTCTCAGTGACTAATCAGACATCTTCAGAGATTTCAGTTGTTCATACACCTTTCTCTCCTTCTGCTAAGCAGAACTTCAAAGGAACACTAGCCACAAAAGCTCAGGATGTGGTCTAAGAGTGTAAAGACCATGCAGCATACCTTTCAGAACCATTGAAGGTCCCCATTGGTCAAGGGAAAGTGGGCACAAACCCCACACCTAACCAAGAGCCTGTTTGCAATTGATACGTGCTGGTGAAGTGAAAATCAGTTTCCTCCAACAGAGTGACACTGAGTGTATCAACCACACTCCAGGGCAGGACCCATGACTGGAAATAGAAAACAGATCCCATATTTTTGTTGTTGTTTTGTGGACACTTTGTTTGGGTCCTCTTTGTTTTGTTGTTGTTGCTATTATTGATTTTCAGTTTTTATTTTTGTTATTTTGTTTTTCTTCTTGGGTAAAGGAGAGAAAGAGTGAGAGAGCATGAAATTGAGTAGATAGGGATTTGGGGGAGGATCTGGGAGGTGCTGGGGGAAGGAAAACGTGATCAAAATATATGAAAAAAATCTTTCTTAATTAAAAATGAAATTTATAGATAATGATGGTACTGCGAGGGTTTACTGAGACTGAAGAGTTCAGAAAAGCTCTACACCCAGAGGGTATGGGCTCCATGTGCTATGCCTAGCACCCTTATCAACGTTTGGTTCAGAGGATGAAAGTGGTCTGCAGTAAGCCATATATATCATAATTTTCACATATAAACTCATTAAATATTTGTGCAACATCACATTCAATCAAAACAATGACAAGCCAAGTAAACAACATTATAGTGAAATAAAGTACACATAAATGGAATTTTTTCATTTACCAGAACAAATGTAACCTGTGTCTTTGAGGAAATTGTAAGCACTAAGTGAATTTACAAGTGGGATGGGAATAGCTCACAAAGAAGTAGGGGTTTGGGAGATGGGGATGAGGAGTTCTTGGAAAAGCCAGAGGCAGTGAGCTCAAGTATACAAGTGAAGAGACAAGAAAAGGGTTCTAAAGTTTCAGCAGCCATGTAGTAAAGCTTTCAAAGGCAGGTAGGGATGAAGCAACACAAGAAAAAAATTAAAAATTGATAAGTAAAAGAATAAATCAATGAAGTACTATCTTCAAAGTTAAATTCCTGCCTTTTGTTGTCTTCAAGAAGGAGAAATAATTTAAATATCTACAAGTAGAAGGGGTTCACAGACTTTTATATCCTGAGTCCTAGTCTGAAAAAGTTAGCAAAAAAAAAATGGAGAAAATTTATAATAGACCCAGAAAGGAACAAAAAAAGTTTTCCAATAAAAAGTATTAGGAAAGTCAATAAGTCGATGCAGATGATTAATTTTAACTCTGAGTGCTCCTGGTGCTCAAGATCAGAGAAAAAATGGGAATCTTAAACAATCTTACTTGGGGAGATTTTAGACTTTGGTAAGAGGAAGACTAAAGCCTAGCAATTTCTTCTCATTGTTTTGATGAATATGTTAGATTTTTAGCACTACAAAAACAAACAAACAAACAAAAAAAGCGGCTATTCATTCATACTTGCCTTATAGCCACCAGCTAGAGTGTAACTTTCAATCATGACAAGGAAAGTAACTGGTCATAAGCAAGATGGTGGCAAATACAGCTGAATGTCGACCAAAACTTTACACTTTCCTTTCCAGAGCATGAGAGTTCTCTAAGAGGCAGCTGTCAGACTGCTCATGCGTCTCATTTTGTTTGCACGTGACTCTAACATTGAAATGTCAATGGGAATGGCAGGATGAGGGAGTCAAAAATCAGATGGGGCTAAATTTTTCTCCACTTGCGTCTAGATTCAGAAACACCCGAGGATCTGTGGATTGGTGGTCAATGTGATGGAGGAAACCCAAATCAAGGTTTCTCAACAGGAACTAAAATGTCAATAGTGGGCTCTAGAAACAAAGGTGGAGAAGCATAGCCTTAAGTCCAGGGAATCTGTCAAAGCAGTTGTCTAATAGAGAGAGAAAGAGAGAGAGAGAGAGAGAGAGAGAGAGAGAGAGAGAGAGAGAGAGAGAGAGAGAGAACACCTCTGTTAATAGCTCTAAGCAAAGAGGGTTAAGAGAGATAATAGTAGATCTCTTAGTTCTCCCTTTTAAGGTTCTGTAATAAAAAAATAATTTCAGGCAAAAATGATTTAAGAATAGAAATTAATCATGAAAATTACCACTAATAGAGTTAAAAATGTGAGACCTTTGGGGAAAAAGGTAACTTTTTCTTTTAAAATCACATTCAGACTTCTAGAATGGGATCGAGCAGCTGAGCATGGTGATGCATGTCTGTAGTCCAACATGAGAGCTTGTAGCAGGAGAATCGTGAATGAGATTTATTTTTTAAGTTATATTTATTTATTTACATGTGCACCATGCCTCAGTGCATATGTGGCAGCCAGAGAAGAACTTTCCGGATCACTTCTTTCCTTCTACCCAGTAGGTTCCAGGGATCAAACCCATATTGTCAGGCTTGTTAGCTAGTGCCTTTCCTCGCTGAGCCATCTCCCTGGCTGGATCTGGAGTTAGATGCCAGCCTGGGCTACAGAGTGAATTTGAGGCCAATTTGGACTATTTATCAAGAATCTGTCTCAAAAGCCAAACCAAATGAAAATAAATGAAAACAAATTGATAAAACTTCAACCAAAATACCCTCTCAAAAGCAAAAATATTAAAGAATAGGTCTAGAGAGATGGCTAGAAGGCTCTGAAGTTCCAGAGGATCCTGGTTTGATTCCCAGCAGACAAAACACCTACACATGTCAAATAAAAAATGCCTTTAAAAACAGCTATTGAAGGAGACAAGTGTCTTAGACTCCATTTAAACAGATACATCTTAACCTGGGGCTATGATGTGTGGGTTTTGTTTTCTCTTTATCTGTTGTTAGAAATAACTGTTAATGGAACTATCTTTTTGTAAAGAGATACTTTGAACAAACAGACAGATTAGATTTTTAAATAATGCCTGAGAAAGAAGTTTCCATGTGATTATGTGTGTGCAAAGTCAAATATATGCAACAGTTCACAGTTTCTAAGGGGTTGTAAATAGTCCTTCGGAATTCTACCTCCTGTGAGCAGCAGAGGGGTAGGGATGCCTGGCAAGCCTGGGAGGAGGTCATGTTCTACAATATCTGTTTAAGCATGAATGACGACAACAGAGATCTTGGCATGCTCAAGCTTCACTGACCACAATGAACACAAAGAATCAGGTTCTCTTTAAGTAAATCTCTTTAGCCCTAGTGTATGGCAGTTTAAAATGCTCGTCTGGCTGGCTGCTTTTATTGATGGTGACTAGTGAATAATGCTTATCTCCCTTCTGACTATTCTTTTCTTGAATGTGTGTGGGTATGATGAAGAGGTGTGTGGTAGATGGCGCTACAAGTTCCAATGACGGGAAGACAACAGAAGCATTTATATTGGGAAGGAAAACTGCCAGAATTTATAGTGATTATAGTCATTGGACCAGAAAATTCAAGAAAATCAATTGGAACTCATAGAATTAGTCGAACAATTCAGTAACATTGCCAGGTAAATTTCCAGTAAAGTCCCCATCATTACTTTCTATGCATGGTATAAAAGTTTAAAGCAACAGGGAAGGACTATAATTTTTAAAGCAGCAAAATGGCATTGCTAAAAATTCTAAGAAATAATCTTCATAAAATATACTTACATTTTGAAAAGATATGAACTTTATTGAAATATATAAAATAAATTTTGAATTAATAAACAAAACATAATAGAAAAACCTGACCTGAAGAGGACTGTTGGACAACTTGATCAGCATCAGTTGATGTTTGGAACATATAACATCAGCGTGTACACTTCTTTTCACAGTCATCTGAAATCATCAGGATGGACCAAATCCTCCACAAAGCAATTCATAATTCCTTTATAAGGACTCATGTCATACAGAGGATCCTCTAACTACAAAGGTATCAGTTGTAAATAACACACACACATTTTTCAAATATATAGCTCCAGTTACTTTCCAAGTAATTGGAAACCAAATGATGTATTTGCAAATTGGCTGTGGGTCAACAACTACAAGGAAATCAGAAAGCATTTTGAATGGGTGGGAAAACATCTATAGAATTAATGGATGTTTCTGAAATGTACTTTAAAATCGCTTTTATAAAAGAATGACCTGAAATCTATTGCTTCAGTTTTACAATACTGGATTAAGAAAGTCAATTTGCTACAACATAATGAAATGAAAGAAAGTAAAAACCAAGATCCACAGAACTGAAACAGAAACCAGAGGATAAAAGTCAAGTAAACAAAAGTGACTTTATAAAAGAACCTCTTCTGTTGAGAATTCTGTTTAGCTCTGTACTCCAGTTTTTAATTGGGTTATTTAGAATTTTAATATCTAATTTCTTGAGTTTTTTATATATTTTGGAGATCAGTCCTTTGTCTGATGTGGGGTTGGTGAAGATCTTTTCCCATTTAGTGGGCTGCTTTTTTGTTTTATTGACTGTGTCCTTTGCTTTACAGAAGCTTCTCAGTTTCAGGAGGTGCCATTTATTTATTGTTGCTCTTAGTGTCAGTGCTATTGGGGTTATATTTAGGAAGTAGCTTCCTGTGCCCATGCATTCATTGAAGGCTACTTTCCACTTTCTCTTCTCTCAGGCTCAGTGTGGTCAGATTTATATTGAGGTCTTTAACCATTTGGACTTGAGTTTTGTGCATGGTGATAGGTATGGATCTATTTCATTCTTCTACATGTTGACATCCAGTTATGCCAGCACCATTTTTTGAAGATGCTTTCTTTTTCCATTGTATAACTTTAGCGTCTTTGTCAAGAATCAGGTGTTCATAGGTGTGTGGATTGATATCCAGGTCTTCAATTTGATTCTATTTGTTAACATCTCTATTTTGTATGCCAATACCAAGCTGTTTACATTACTGTAGCTCTATAATAGAGCTTGATGTCAGGGATGGTAATGCCTCTGGAAGTTCCTTTATTGTATAGAATTGTTTTGGCTATCCTGAGATTTTCATTTTCCATATGATGTTGATTATTATTCTTTAAAGGTCTGTGAAGAATTGTCCCGGGATTTTGATCAGTATTGCATTGAATTTCAAATGGCCAAAAGATGCTTAAGGAAATGTTCAACTTTCTTAGATATCAGGGAAATGCAAATCAAAACAACTCTGAGATACCATCTTACACCTGTCAAACTGGCTAAGATCAAAATCACTAATAATAGCCTATTCTGGAGAGGATGTGGAGTAAGGGGGAACACTCATCCATTGCTGGTGGGAATGCAAACTTGTACAACCACTTTGGAAATAAGTATAGCAGTTTCTCAGAAAACTGGGAATCAACCTACCTCAGGATTCAGCAGTACCACCCTTGGGAATATCCTCAAAAGATGCTCAATCATACTATGAAAGTATTTGTTCAACTATGTTCATAGTAGCATTATATGTAATAGCCAGAACCTGGAAACAACCTAGATGCCCCTCAACTGAAGAATGGATAAAGAAAGTGTGGCACATTTACACATTAGAGTACTACTCAGCGGTAAAAAAAAAATGACATCTTGAATTTTGCATGCAGATGGATGGAATTAGAAAACACTATCCTGAGTGAGGTAACTCAGACCCCATAAAATGAATATGGTATGTACTCACTCATAAGTGGATACTAGCTATAAACAAAGGACATTGAGCCTATAGTTCATGATCCTAGAGAAGTTAAGTAATAAGATTAACCCCCCCCAAATATATAGACCCACCTCTAAACTGGAAAGAGGCAATATCACCTAACAAAATTGGGGGCATGGGTGCAGGGGTAGTAGGAAGGGGAGAAGGAAAGGGTTGAGAAGAACTTGGGGGAATGGGATAGTCACGATGGAGGAAATGTAGAACTGTAAAATAACTCTGAAGCCATTTCTGACAATTCGGAGCCCTCTCAGTCTCAGCAGTAATGCTCCCCCTTCCCTTCTGGGAACCAAGGGCCTAACAGCTACTGAAATGTTGGGAACTTTCCATTTCCCTGAGTCTTTGTGAATATTCTCCAGAAACTGGGGCATGATAACCTTTAAGATGTTGATTCAGTTCCTGAACAATTACCCACACATGGTTTGACTCAGCCCCTGGGAAATGGGGTCAAAGTGACCGCTTACCTCATCTGATCTGGCAACCACTCTCCAGCCAATTATTGGTAATAGCCCTTTTGAATAAACCAATCAAAATAGTCAAGGAACAACCCCCAGACACCCCCTTGCTTCCATGGCTTTTTCCTTTAAAAGTAGCCGGTATACCAGCTATTCAGGGTCTTTCAGCTTCCCGAATGCTGAGGGACCCTGTCATGACAGAATTAATAAAATCCTCATGCTTTTACATCAGCTGTGGTGTGACAGATGGTCTCTTGGGGCAACTCCTCCTCAGTGATTGGACTCTAGGGTCCAGCAGAAGGACAGATAAGAGAGCAAGGAAAGAGATATCTTGACTGAGGGAGCCATTATGGGGTTAGCAAGAAACCTGGCTCTAGAAAAATTCCCGGGAATCCACAAGGATGACCCCAGCTAAGACCCTAAGCAATAAAGGAGAGGGTGCCTGAACTGGCCTTGCCCTGTAGTCAGACTGATGATATCTTAAATATTACTATAGAACCTTCCTCCAACAACAGAGGCAGAGACCCACATGAGAGCACTGGACTGAGCTCCCAAGGTCCAGTTGAACAGTAGAAGGAATGAGAATATGAGCAAAGAGGTCAAGACCATGAAGAGTTAATCCACTGGAACAGTTTACCTGAGCTAATTGGAGCTCACCAACTCCAGCTGGGCTGGGAAGAAAAAAAGCATAGGACCAAACTAGTCCCTCTGAATGTGGCTGACAGTTGTATGGCTGGAGCAGACTGAGGGGCCACTGGAAGTGGCACTGGGATCTAGCTCTACTGCATGTACTGGCTTCTTGGGATTCTATTCTCTTTGGATATATATACCTTGCTCAGCCTAGATGTAGTAGGGAGCGCCTTGAACTTTCGACAAAGCAAAGTACCTTACCCTCTCTTAGAATTAGAGGGGGTGGGGTGGGAGGGTGTGTGGAGGGAATGAGAGGAAGGAAGGGAGTGGGAATTTGGATTGGTATTTTCTTTTTAAAAAAAATCTAAGAAAAAAATAAAAATATAAAAGAGAAACCAGTACTCAGCTGCCAGGAAAGAAATGACACTACAAGGCTTACAGAGAGTCAAAAAGATAGGAAATAATGTTAATTTATCAATGACTTAGACAAAATAAATCCCTGATAAATCATGTACCAATGAAAGCTGACTTAATGATTAATCTGTATTACTTTTTGTTTTCTAGAAAAGTAAATTACAATTAAAATCTTTGCTATGAAAGAAGTCTAGTCAGATATTTTACCAATAAGTCCTACCATAATTTAAGAAATAGGTAATATTATGGTTTTTTCCCCCAAATTCTTACAGCAAACTTAGGGACAGGATTATTTCCAAACTCATAAAGGAGGGCAGCCAAACCTAGATCAACAAAATTCAAAGTGAAAAAAATTTAAACAGTGGTTCAAGTGGAATCTAACAGTACATAGGACTGAGCCTTAGAACACCAGAAGGTATTCATTCCAAGAATATATGGTTTATTTAACGTTAGAAACAGACAAACATGCAACTCAAGATACAAACAAATTAAAATAAGAATTCTGATGCTTGATCAAGTTCACTATTCATACTTGATGAAAAGAAATTCTCAGTGAGCTAGGGGAGGAAAGGAGCCCAGTCTGGGAGAGGCCACCAGAGAGATGCCCACAGCTCCATTTATTCTTAAGGGTAGAAAACTTTCTCCCAAGATAGGAATCAAAGCGAGATGCCCATCTTCTTCTTTCACTACGACACTATTATTCTCTTTAATTAATGTTGTGCTAAGAAATAAAGGCACCTCATAGAAAAAGTAGTACAAAATTTCTCTATTCACAGATGTCAAGATTGTGTAGAAAAGCACAAAAAAGTTAACAAGTAAATCAAAATAAAGTCATAGGTTAGAAGATCAAGATATAAAAGTAAATTTATATATGATAATAACAAATTAAAATTAAATTATCTTCTCTGCATGTAAATGACAGTTTTGTAGCCTTGTCTATTTGTGTGACCAGGATCTATCCCTAGTGCATGAGTTGGCTTTTTGAAGCCCATTTCATATGGGGGGAAACCTTACTCAGCCTTGATGCAGGGTAAGAATGGGGGTGATTCTGCCTCAACAGAATGTGCCAGGCTTTGTTGACTCCCCATGGGAGGCCTTATCCTTTCTGAGGAGTGAAAAGGTATGGGTTGAGGGAGGGGAAGAGGATGGAGGGGAAACTGTGGTTGGTATGTAACATGAATAAAAAAAGATAGACATTAAAAATAAAGAAATTAAGTTATCAAATATAGTAGCATCAAACTATGGAAAAGATCATAAACTATTATGCATATGAGACTGCTACATAATGAGACCTAACAATGCTGAATGAATTTTAAAAGTTATAAATGGCTGAAAAGATGAACCAGCTCATTACTGGGAAAACTCAATAGTTGTGATAGGTCATATTTTTCTTTACTGAACTATGGGTTCAAAATGATTTTAATCAAGATAATAGCAATCTCCTTTGTAGAATTTGTCCACTTGATTCTAAGCCTCATTTGGAAATAAAAAATATAGACTAGTAAACATAAGTTCCAAGGTAAGAATAATAACAACAAAACACCTCAAAAAGGTATAACAAAGTCTGGGGGATAGCATTATTTTATTTGAATACATATAAACTTACAATATCAAGACAATGCAGCATTGCCATAGAGATATGGGAGGATATACAAGTTTAAAAAATGTGAAGTCTCTAGAAACTTACAACTATATGAATCATTCTTTTTGATAACTCACATAGACACTGGCCTTGGCTTGAGCAGCTGAGACCTCAAAGCCAGCCTCCAGTAACACACTTACCCCCAAAAGGCCACACCTACTCCAACTAGGCCATACCTCCTAATAGTGCCACTCCCTATGGGAGCCATTTTTTATTCAAAACACCACACTAGTCTTTGAATTATAGGCCTGAACCACCATTCCTGGCTTTAGTCAGGCCTGTTTTTATATAGTGAAATAAATGTCTGTTATCTATTATTGTTATAGTCAATATTCTCTATCAGCTGGGGTAAGCTTAAAATTGCTCAGGCTACAGCTTTGGGCGTGTCTATGAATGTTTCTCTGGAAATGTTTAACTAAGAAGGGAAAGCCCATAATTAGCTTCAGCTGTCAACTTGTTGCAAACCTTCACTCACTTGGGGAAAATGACGTTTGTCTGAAGAACTGCTCCAATCAGACTGTCCTGTAGGCATGCCTATTGGACAGTTTCTTTTTTAATTATTATTACTTAATTGAAAATTTACATACCAATCCCAGTTCCCACTCCCTCTTCTCTACCCCACCCCATCCACTCCTCAGAGAGGGTAGAGCTTACTGGACAGTTTCTTAATGGCTGATTGGTACAGGAAGGCCCAGTTCATCGATGCATGGCGTTATCCTTAGGCAGGGGTGGTTGAACTGTGTAGGAAGGCAGATGTGCAAGTCAAAAAGAAAAAGGCAGTGAAAAGGGCCCTGCTTCTCTCTGTTTCTTCTCTCTGGCTTCAGGCTGGTGCCTTAGATTTCCCCCTGTGATGGACTATAGTCTTATTGTCAAACTGCTTTCAGTTATGGTGTTTATCACAGCAACAGAAACAAAGTAAGACACATATGTTATGCACTAGGCTTCTGGAATGAATAAAAAGTCAAAAAGGAGAAAGTGAGCTGAAGTACCAGCATGCATCACTCTTTCTACCTTTTAATTATGAATGCAATGGGACCAACTGTCTGCCTTGTGCTCCCGCCACGACGGACTCTGTCTTCTCAAACTGTGAGCTAAAATGAGCTTTTACTTTCTAAAGTTTCTTCTTATATGTATTTGGCCAGAGAAATGAGAAAAGAAAATAATTAATTTGAGGTAAATAAAACTGATATTTACTCCAAAGTCATGTGGTGGATCAACACATCAACAATATTATTTGTAATTTCTCAACCTCAAATCTGTCCAGATGCCTTTCAGCTGGTAAATGGTGAAGCAAATGAGCAACCTCCATATAACAGAATTACTCAGTATCAGAAGTCACCAACTATTAGTCCCTTTGACCACTGATGTGGGAGTGTCATATATCAATCTGTTGATTTCATTGGTTAAGCAATAAAGAAACTGCTTGGTCCTCATAGGTTAAAACATAGGTGGGAGGAATAAACAGAACAGAAGGCTGGGAGGAAGAAGCTGAGTCAGAGAGTCGCCATGATTTTCCCATTCCAGGCAGATGCAGGTTAAGATCATTCCTGGTAAGCCAGCTCATGGGCTACAGCAGATTATCAGAAATGGGCTAGTCCAGGTGTGAGAGCTAGCCTAGAAGAGGCTAGATAGAAATGGGCCAAGCGGTGTTTAAAATAATACAGTTTCCGTGTAATTATTTCGGGGCATAAGCTAAAGCTAGCCGTGCAGGTGGGGGTGCCGGGGACGCAGCACCGCCGCTCCTATTTCAACAGACCACATGGAATCCGGTATGCACTAAGTTATATTGAAGAGGTTATGTAATATTTAACTCCATTTCTAGGATTTCAGAAAGTACACCAAAAGAATAATGGCATTTAAGGAGGCGGCTATGTTTATGTCCTTGTATACATTGTCATACGACTTTATACTTATAAAAATGTCAAATTGTTGTCCATGAATAGGTAGAGCTATTATTTGTCAATCAAACAAAGCCAGTCTTTGCAAGGGAGCATGGCCCTGGGGTAAGGGATGCATGTGAAGGAACATGGAGGAAATTGGTGGGGACTGGATTAGGGACCATTGTGTCATGATTGTGGCAGTTGTCCCAGAACTACATGCCTTTCTCAGTTCTCGTGCACTAAAAAGTGATTGTTTCATAAATATCAACACACTGACTTCTAATCAGAACTTAAAGAAAGGTTTGGGTGGAAATTAGCTTTTACTAATGTTTCTTTTTAAAGAAGAAAAGATTTTTTTAAACCAATATACAATCCTAAAAGTCATATCAGAAGGCCAGATGATTTAAATACATGAAAATGTAAATTTTGTATAGTAAAATGTATTCATCATAAGATTGAGATTTTTATTATACTTAAAAGATATTTATTATGGCTTAACAACAGGCTGCTAGCCAAAATATCTGGAGATTCCTTCAAATTAGGTAGACTAATACTACTTATGCAGCTAAAAATGTGTCCATAAATATGAATCTCAGTTGACTCATATATTATAAAAACCTAAAGTTTAAAAGAAGCTATTTTCTCAGTCTTGATTGGCACAGGCTCCTGAAGCTGCAAGGAAGGTATGTATGTACTCTTGTATGTTCTGGAAGGAAAATAAAATGCCGGAATTGGTTGCAAAGACAACCCCACAGTCTCTTTTAGAAGTTGCCTTTAACCTAGCAAAGCCACTGTGAAATTCTTGCCTTGTAGACATTTTTTAATATGATTGCAGCTTATTTTTTTAAAAATGAGGAATTTTAAAATAAATTATATACTGTCAAGTACTTAAATTATATAAATAATGTCTAAGTAGTCTACATAACCAATTAAGATATGATAAGGCTATATGTATTTAAGTAGAAATCTCTGCAAATCACTTTAACAGAATGAATTATATTTTTAATAGATAGGCTTTCTAATTTATGTAAAAAACATTTTCAAGAGTGCACACAGGAGGGATTAGAGTTAGGATATAATTGTATTTTAATTAAAATTAATAAAAGAAAAAACAACTCATGTGCTTATTTTCATCTAAGGAAAATGATGCTTGTCAAATGTAAAGGTAATTGCTACTTATGAAGCTGGGCAAATGCCTAGGATGCTGAGAGTTTATTCTTTGTGTTTCCCATCAATAGTATAATTCTTACAATTCTTTATATTTATTGCTTGAATCCTTGCATTGAAAATATTTATGAATTATGAAATTTGAAGGAAGGGAGCAGAATATTGGAGGCATTAAAAATGCAGTGTGTTATGTCACGCAATGCCCGGCTTTTAGGATACTTGCTGTAAAACTGCATAGTCACTCAAATATGACCTGGCAGCCAGTGAATTGAGATCACTGGAGGCGTGATGACTTATTACTACCAGTGTCTGCCTCTAGCAGGCTGTCACTTACAAGTGTGCATCGAACACAGTTGATCTCATTAGGAATTATTTCTGCCTCCTTTGTTTTAAGACTCTACCAGGTGATTCAGGCTCTCTCACTGAGATCTGCGGCAAATGCAAGGTTGTCTGTGTCGCTGCTGTTACAATGACATAGCAGCACAGTGCTCGACTGGAGTACCCAGGTCTCCCTTTCTCCATCAGTGTGGGGAGACGAGTCTGACATGCTTCTACACGTAACTCCTTACCGTAGACTGCCAGCAGGAGTCTTGAAGCACTTTGCCTGTCAGTGTTTTGCTGCCAGAGTGTCAGTCACTGAGGGGTTCAGCTTCTGTCTGGTGGGAAGGCTTCACTCCTTATCTTCCTTGCCTCCCTGTTCTGCTCAGATATGTTCTCCTGTCAATCAGTCATTAAGTCTCCTTATTTCCCTGAAGGAAAATGTTATTAAACAGCCTGCCTTAGGTCCTGGAAGATACTCAGGAATACCTATTTCTAGTTCTGTACTTGTATCAACAAGCCTTGCTGCCTTTAAAGGAAATACTTTACTTTTGCAGATATAAGTTCAGTTTGGGACTTCCAGTTCCAGCAGAAGCTTTGATTTCCCTGCTTTTATGAAAACTACCAAGAACTGGGGGTGCTTTTGGCTTAAGGACATTTAACATTCTAATTCTGAAACAGAGTTGGTGGCACCGGGGTAAACGCTACTTTTCCAGGAATGACACCACCTAATGGCAGTCATGTGTGGCTGAGTGGTTTGCTTTGCTTTGGTATGTGAATGAAGTGTTGCTTCCAGGAATTACATTATGAATCTACAGTGTCTTTGGACCTCTCTCCCTTTCTCTGTCTGGTGACAATGAAGGGCATTGAGGAGTCAAAGCATCAGGAGGTCCAGTCGCACACATGATGACTCGTGACTTGACAGAATTCCCCTGTATGACCTATCACTGAAGTTTGGAGCTGTGATCAGAAGCCTATGCTGACCCATTGCAAGTCACAGCCTCAGGTCAACAGAGCATCTTTGGCTAGTCTATGCTATTAGGATGTCAAAATGGCCACTAAAAGCTAAGGAACATTTTCCCAAAATGTTTTGTTTTTTATATTGCTATAATAGGAAACTGTTTTTTTAAAAATACATATCATAGAATCTTCTATTTAATATGATATTTTGTGATATTTAAGTACTATGACTAGGTTTTCATATTAAGGAATAAAATCTTCATTGTATTAGCATATGTCTTTAAACATTAAACTGTATCCTTCACTTTTTATGCCCTCATGTGCGTGATTTTTTTCCCTTATGAGCTGTTGTTCATTCAATGTCTTCTTCTAATGCTGATACTTGAGCCTCAGCATACCTAATTTCATCCTGTCTGTACCGTAATCATGCATGGAAGATGATCAACCGAAGTTCAGAGACACAGCTGGAAAGCGGAGGGGCACTAAGGTAAGAGAAGCCCTGAGCTAACCCTGTGTGCTCCAGTTGAGGGAGGTCAGCCTGCCCCACTGTGGGAAGCATTGCAGAGAGAGGTGAGGGTGGCGGTAGCGAGGTGGAACAGAAAGAAGTGGGGCAGATGGTCACACAAAGGAACCACGTGACCCTCAGAGGACTCTTAGGTGAGCTATGAGAAAGTGAGACAGAAGCTGGGGCCTCAACTAGAGAAGGCAAGAGCAGATGACTTCAGTTTGGGGATTATCAATAAGACAGCAATAAAACCACAATAAGAAAGAAGTGGTAGGAAGTACTTTTGTTTGTCTGTTTTAATTTGGCACAAGAGAAATAATAGCGTGAGTGCATATTTAAAATGGTCCATTTGTGGGGGGCGGGATCTTCCTAGTGAAGCTGGGAAAAGGAGGAACAGGCGGAGCCATGGTATTGGAAGGTGAGAAGAGGGGTATGTCTTAAAGAAATTTATGTCTTTTCTCCACTCACAATCTCTTTTCACACAAGAAATTTTTATGTGGTCCCATTTATGTAGATAGATAAAACAGGTACACAAATCAAACAATTTTTGATAATAAATCATATGAAAATTTATTTTCAAACAATTCCCTAAAATGCATATCATTTTAGCATTCACTAAAGGTGAAAACAAATGTATATATTAATGAGAAGAATATGCTTTTTTATTTTCACACAAAGGGTAGAATGTGAATGAAGTTTTGGGTTAATGTTTATTGTTGACATAAGCATGACCATGTCAAAGGCCCCAATGTGTAGCGGCGTAAACGAATGCAGACAGATTGTAAAAATATATATAGTTTTAATGTAGAAATAGACTTACAGAACCATCGTTCCCGCGGAGACCAGGAAAGCAGAAGAGACAGCTGGGAGCACGCTCGCCAAATTTACAGGCAGACATTAGCCAGAGGCGAACACGCCCCCCTAAGGGGCGGGACTTATCCCTACACCAATGCCTCAGATCTATCTCTCTATCTCTCTATCTCTCTATCTCTCTATCTCTCTATCTCTCTATCTATCTATCTATCTATCTATCTATCTATCTATCTATCTATCTATCTATCTATCTATGTGTGTGTATGTATGTATTCAGGAGTTGTGCCAAGCCTGGGCAATACAGCAAAGGCCTATCTAAAACAGAAATAATAAGAAGTATATAAATACGGTTCTACTCTACTGCAGTGAACTTATTCCAGAGCGTGAATGTTTTGGGAAAATTTGCTATCCTAGAAGTTGATATATATTATCTTTACAATAGAAATGACTCCTAATAACAAAAGTTGGATGCAACCTAGACATGGTTCCTAAGAGGTCAGGGAAAGAGACTGTACTGCTTGTCCATGGTGACAGCCACCATGGCTGTCCAAAAAACTTAGCCAGATTAGATCCTGCATATGGATGTGTTTTATAGTTAGTGTAAAGGAGGGAAAGGAAATAATGACTAAGCTGAGATTTGCAGCACAGTTAGCTAAGCAAACGCACAAATTCAATTTCTGGAATACATGTACATTAAGAGCATGAATTACATATATTGCCGTGACCAAGGGAGAGAGTGGGGCTATGGTGTGGATAAGTGAAAGCCAGCATAATAATCTCAGCTAAGGGCCTGTTGGTGTTTACTAAGTTACAGTTGGATGCAAGAAATACGTTCTGATGTTCTATGGCACAGTAGGGAGAGTCTAAAGAAATACTGTAGATTGGGTTTTGAAAAAGCTAGAATGAAGGACTTTATAGCTTTAACTACAGAGATGTGATGAATGTTTGAGGAGACAGACAAGCTTAACTCAACCTGAATATAAGATGCTATACACAATTCAAGACAACACCACTATTCTGTAACTATATGGAATTTTAATGCATCCATTAAAATCAAAAGGAAAAAGTGCTGGTGACCCAGGAAAGAAGGGCTCTGACTAGCTCAACTCTTTGTACACAAAAACTGAAAAGAAATCAGGTGGTCTTTATTTACCATCTTTTGCTTATTAAACTAGTTTTATGGGGCAATTTTATTAGTAGGTAGATTGACTCATTTGATTAAACAAGAACAATGAGAAATATACGCCGAATGAACCAAGCGTTCTTATTACTTCTCTTTTTTCCTCTAAGTGGGTTGGTTTCCTCTTTGTTAGAATCACATCCTGAAGGCACAAGCAATCATCTACCGTTAGAGGATGAGCAACTAAGACCCCTGCTAAATATCAGCAGTTCGCCCTTCTCCATCCCAGAGTTAGCAAAGGCAGATTCTAAGAGTTTGCTGAAGAAAACTGGATTTCATAGGTCAAAGAGAAAATAAAGTAGTATTTTAAAAGGACAAGGGAATACATCCTCTGATGTTACAGGGATTGCCACCTTTAATTCATAGGACTGCTGGCTGTGGTTTAGAGTACTGTGGCCCAGGGAGTTCATTTCTGGTTACCAGGTTAGTGTTTTTATTTTCAGGTTTACTCTAGTTTAATTTTTGTCTATATTATATGTAGGGAAGTGGGTGCAGATGTTCAAGTGTGCATGAATGCCCACAGAGGCCAAAAGAGCGAATTATAGATCGCCTGGATCTGGAGTTATAGGCAGTTTTTAGGTGTCCAGTGTGGATGCTCTGAACCAAGCACAGTTCTTTTGTTGTTTTGTTTTGTTTTGTTTTCGGAAAGGAAAACATTTAATGTGATAGTTTACATTTTCAGAAGTTTAGTCCATTCTCATCATGGTGGGACATGGCAGTGTGCAGGCAGACATGGTGCTGGAGAAGGAGCTGAGAGTCCTATATCTTGCAGGCAACTGGAAGAGACTGAGATACTAGGCATGACCTGAGCATATATGAGACCTCAAAGCTCGCCTCCACAGTGACACAGTTCTTCCAACAAAGCCGCACCTCACAGTGCCCAAGCACAGTTTGTAGCAAGGGAAATGAACTCGTAAACAGGGTCATCCCTCCAGCAGGGCTGCTGCAGACTGCCACCTTCAACAAGGTCCACAGCTAACTGCAGGCAGCTTTTTTCCGGTATCTGAGTCTTCAAAGACTGTCCTGAGGTCTGAAGGGCAGATTCCAGTCCATTTTTAAGACCCATCATAGCTTGTTTGGTGAGTCATGTGCCATGGTTTAATCTCTTAGTTCTTCTATGGTAGTTTAAGGCTGAGTCTGTTTTATCACATTATATACATGATAATTCAGTGCCACAGAGCTCTCTCCTCCAGTACACACGGTTTTGTGTTGTCAACCAAATGGTGACAATGTCAGAAGCTTGCTGTAGCCTTCCACATTACCTCTGTGCTCAGACAAGCCTTACTTGCATCTTGAAGTGTTCCCCTTTAGATATTTGAAAATCAATATAATAATAGATAATTGAGAGCAATTCCCGCTTATTTTAGAAAGCATAATAAGGTAAAAATACTATTGTAATCCATTGTTCAAATTTACCGTGTATTATTTTGTCTATTATTTCATTTTACATTCTGGAATTGTCTGCTAATAGCCAATAATAGGCTAAATTATAATAAATTTTTGAAATAGAATACTGTAAAATATTAAAATGGACAAGAGCTATTTCTTCTTAATTCTTTGCAATGATTTTTAGTACCTAGTTCATGTTATTGCAATAGTTAGCCAGCCTCCTAGTATTACCATTTTACTAAACCTAGAAATAACAGCAAATCACACAGGAGCTGAGGGCATTTGTGTCGTCTGCTTTTAATGAGGAGGGCTCCGGAGCTTCATTAGCTGGCATGCTGTTGACTAGTGGGTTGAGATGTTCCTTATCATACTGTATAATTACTTCCAATTTCCACTTTTCCTAAACTCTTAAAAACCAGCTTGTTAAAATAATTGAGTTAGCGAAGGATTGTTAAAACATCGTATCCAAACGCACTGACTCGATCAATTGCCTTCCTTCTTAAAATGACCACTTGTCTCAGATTTTTCAATTTTAAGCCTTCCTGCATGTTGTGTTTGTCAGCTCTGTGTCACAGTAACAAAAATCCGAAGTAATCAACTTTAAAGGAGGGAAAGGTTGATTGTGGCTGACAGTATTGGAGAGGTCTGTCCTCCTCACTTCGTGGGAGACAGCACATGTGGAAGGGAGATGGGGAAGAGAAAGCTGCATCCTCACACAGGGCAGCTAGCAGGCAGGAGAGACTGGAGACCCAATCATCTTCCCAAGGCAATTCTGCCAATGGTCTAACTTGTTTGCTTTGGACCCCACCTCTTAAAAGTTCCCCTAGCTCCCAACAAAGCCAAGCTAAGAAGAACCCTTTAACACCTGGGTCTGGAAGAACGGGGCACTTCCAATTCAAAGTATTATGTTCTTGAAAGTTTTAGAAGTTCAAATTCTCCTACTATAACTCATCATCCAGAGAATATAGAGACTCCTTATAGGACTCAAAGTCAAACATCTGACACAAATATTAGTGTGTAATTCACAGATATTAGTGTGTAACCAGTGATAACATTTAGTGTGTGCTGGAGAGGACCTTGCTCCCAGCAGTGCAAGGAGGAGCTGCCAGTAAATTCTGGAGTGATTGTGGAGTCTTCTCTTCTAATTTATTCCCAAGAGTCTCAGTCCTATGTTGTATATCTCCTAACACCTGCAATTATTACATATATTTTTTTCTAATTTTTAAATTCTTTTTGATGATTAAGCAAGATGGTTCAAGTTGCGACCTTGTACTCAGAGGTGAAATGCTAAACACAGGTGCAGGCCCGTCTTGTCAGAACTATGCTTTCTCTTCCATTTTCACAGCTCTTGGGAGTGCTGTGTGCTTGCTCTGTCGTACAGTACACTAAAGCAAAGCTTTTCATAGTCTAGATGGGCCATTTTATTATTTTTAATCAGAGTGGGTCCCAAGGCCAGCAGCTAATTACTCAGTAATAGGAAAAAACTCACATCATCTAAACATAAATTAAAATAATCTGATGGATATTCACTGGTATTTAATCAACTTTAATCCACCTACAAGGTTGGGACTGGTGAATTATATGAGGACTCCCTTTTCAACTTACTTATATTGTCAGGGGTCTTTGGATTGATACTCTTGATTCTTGATTTTATTAAATTAGCATTTGGGAATTTATTGATTTCTTAATGAAATAGTAAACTGATGCACAATTAATAAAAACTCAGGTTCAGAAATTGGGGTTCAACCTAAAGATCTGAAAAGCAAGACAGCCAGCCACTGGCTCTTACCTCGATCTCAGTCTGAAATGGCAATCCTGCCTCCAGGAATCTCAGAATGAGACTGTGTCTGAGAGCTCTTTCCTCCCATTTTATAATCCTCTCTAGGGCTGGGATTAAAAGTGTGCACCACAGTCATTAAAGGCATGCACCACCCAGTTTCTATGGAAACTAGTGTGGCTACTGGAATTTAAGGTGTGTGTCATTATGGCTACTGAGATTGAAAGTGTGTGTTATTGTGGTTACTAGGATTAAAGGTGTGTGTTACCGTAACCTGGTCTGTAAGACTGACCAGTGGTACCGCTTTGCTCTCAGATCTGCATGTAGTCTTTATTTATTAAAGTACATTGATATGCTACTACAGTAAGTGGAAAAGGAAGTATACAGTCCACGGCAGTTAAAGGCGTGTAAACTTTGAAATAGAGTTATATATTTACAGCCAAACAGAGAAAGTGGGTGACTTAAAATAATTGATTTTTAAAGTGTTACTCAGCTGAAATTAAACAAATTAAAGGATAATTGGAATCCTGGAACCTTGTAGAGATAAAATACTAATGCTTCAACCTCAAAAATCTGGAGCCTGTACAATGACTCTGTGCTCACATCCAGTCACCGAGGACCGTGTACCATAGAAACATGGCAGCCATTAGGCTCCCTCCAGATCAGGACGGACACCACTCTGCTTTTACTTAAAATAGTTCCCAAGGGCAGTCATTCAGATCTAGTTCATTTAGATTTAGAGGACTGGTGTCTTTACACACCCTTCGCATGGCTTTCTTTAGTGCTGGCTTTCCTCAGATCACTAAAGAATGTTAAAAGGGACAATTCTTAATATTTTAACTTTACAAAACACTCCACTGCAGTTCTTTGGTAGGCTAGAATACCAAATACATAGACACAGTCAAACGCATATGCACAACCACGTGCACATGTCCTCGTGCACATGCCAACACAATCAAGTATGCTTTAAAAACCCTTTCAGTGTGAAATTCTTTCCCCCACCTTGGAAGATGGAGTGTCAGTGAGAACCTGCAAGCCCAATTAGAAGAAGGCAGTTGTTCTCAGGCTGGTATCCCTACTGCTTGTTTATGATGAGAACAAATGTGGTTGTTGACAAAAATGACAAGTCTTGACTAATAACTAAATCACGGAGGCTGCATTTTAACTGACAGTGCCAAGTATTTACACAGCAGCTTCTTGTGAGAGTTTAATCACGAACTGACGATAATTCAGCGGCTGCCAGCATAACCCAAGGAATCCGGTATTTGAGAGTGCCTGATGGATGTCTTCACCAACTCACTATTCAAAACAATCCCCCTTTCTTCATTTAGATTCTTAAAATGTGAGAACTGAGAGCAACTTCCCTACCAGGTGCCTTCAACCTACTTTGCTGTAATCGTATGCTTGCTGTATGCATATACGCTATGCCGTATTGCTCACGCTGTAGGAAATTTGTCTAATCACATAATAGAAGTGATGTGTCAGCTGGAGTGATTTAGACAAAGTCCCTTGTCACGAATTCCTGCATGTTTATTCCTGGAAGTGCCACAGACTGCAGAGACAAATGTGTGTACTTTTGTTTGTCAGATAACGAAAAGAACGAAGCTCAACATGCTCTCTTTTGTGTTTTAACTGACAGAATATGTTGAACTCAACTCACACCCAAAGGTAACTGTCACTTACTTCAGGCAATAGATGGTATCTATTTGTGTTTTGGTTCATTTGTATGGCTAAAGCTCGACTTTCCTGATAACAGCTCTGCTTTATATTATGTTTACCTTGTAAGATGGCTTAAATACTTTGAAAGAATATAGCCTGTGTGTTCTAAATTAAAAGGTGGATGTAAGGAAGAGAGGAATATCCATTGGGTGGTCTCAGTGATCACAGGCTAACAAGGGAGTACACAGAAAGAGAAGTGTTTCCAGCAACAGCAACACAATCAGAAATGTTTCTCACTGTGAAACTATTAAAAATCGAGGAGGGACCTTGGGATTTGTACATTTTATTGCATCATTGATTTAGATGGATATTAATCAGATTTCAGGGACTTGAAAAATGAACATTAAGAAATAAAGTCAGAGAAATAGATTTCTATTTAATTAACTCGAGGCATAAAGAGGACCAGTAACTGACAAGGAAAAAGTATACAATGATACCTGTTTAAGCAGAGGAAGGGGGAGTTGGAGAGATGTCTCAATGGTTAAAAGCACTGGCTGCTCTTGCAGAGGACCCAGGTTTGATTCCTAGAACACACATTGTGTCTCACAACCACTGTAACTTCAGTTATAGGGACTATGATGCCCTTTTCTGACCTCTGAAGATACTGGACATGACCCTAGTATACAGATGTAGTTGTAGACAAAGCAATAATATACATTAAAAAGTCTTTAAACACCGTAAGGAAGATAAGAGCAAGGGGAGCTTGCAGTATTGAGAGGAAGTGGGAATGGTGCTGGGTGGAGTGGGGGAGGGGATTGCTACAGACAGAAGTTGCTAAGCAAAAGCATCAGGGACCAGAAGATTCTGGGTAAATTGATCTAACAAGAGGCTGGTTGAAGGGAGGAGTAATCAACAGAACTGAGTTTGCTTTTGTTTTCTAAAATTGAAGGAGGTTAAGTTAGAAGAAGGTTCGAGCTTGACTAGAGCAAGCCAGGCCAAGAATCTTTGTTGGAAATGAGGCTGTAGGGCACCATGGCTTGATCCTTTGCAAGCCAGAGCTCTCATTTAGGGCAGAGGAGAAACTACAGTTTTACACTTTATTTCAGTTTCTCATTATCTAGTGCTAAATATGCTCTGTGCTGTGACCTAAAACTGTTTGTTCCCTTTTAACTTAGGGTTGGATTTTTTTTTAAGTTCATATATTTGGATGATTAAGGAAATATATTCATTGTTGATTTTTTTTCAAAGCCATCTTCACATGCTTTGGTGTAATTAATTTTCAAAAAAAAGGGAACTTGCTGTTTTTTTTTTCTGTTCTATTCATGTTTGTAGTTCACTTGTGATACAAATGCATGTTTTAACCCTTGAGCAGAGCTCAGTAGATCAACAGCAGGAAAACTGCCCTAAGATTTGTTTTAGTGAAAGTCCCAGAAGCCAGAGGCTGTGTATTCTATCTGACCTGGCATCAATGCATGGCTCAGACAGGCCACTTTGAATAGTTGGTGACAGACAGGATTTAGTAAACCCATGTTTACAATCGAAGAATTTACTTATTTTTGAGATAAAGACTCACTTCTTTAGCAAGCTTTCTTTTGGACACCAACCAGCTCCCAAATAATGACATGCAGACTTATTAGTGATGAATGTTTGGTCTTAGCTCCTGTTTTAACTTATTTTTCTTTATCTTTGCTTTGCCTTGGGAATTTTTTTCTTTTTTTTTCATCCTGTATATCTTACTTTTCTGTTGCCTCCGTGTCCAGCTGACTTGTCCTACTTATTCTCTCTGCCTACCAGCCCTGCCCATCCCTCAACTGCCTAGCTACTGACCACTCAGCATTTTATTAGACCAATCAGGTTCCTTAGGCAGGCAAGGTGAAACAGCAGCACAACTTTGCATAATTAACAAATGCAGCATAAACAAATGTAACACATCTTTACATGATTAAAGTAATATTCTGCATCATAAACAAATGTAACATATCTTTGTCTAGCTAGAGTAATATTCCATAACATTTCCCCCTTTTTGTCTAAATAAAAAGAAAAGTTTTAGTTTTATCATAGTAAGACTGTATACAACAAAAACAATTATCAAGTAAGAATTATATTTATAACATCCAGTCCATTTGTATTTGACAAACACAGAGAAAAAAACCCATTATTTATCCTACCTTGATGAATCCAAAGTTTTGCGCATAATTTACCTTCTATCATAACTAAGAAAAACTGTAATTATAACTATCCAGTCTTCAACTCTGTCAAAGACCACAAAGGATATAATAATACCAGAGTAAAAATAAAAAAAAGTGCAAGCCTCTTCCAAAACTATAGAAATGACAGATATCTAACTGCCTGGACAGTCACCTAATTCCTCTGCAATTTTGGGGCATCCATGGGCCAACTATCTTCTACTTTCATGTCTAGACTATCTGGCAGATTTTTCTATGCATCCGGAACTTTGAATTAATGTTCTGTCTTGTTTTGGAAAAGTTCAGAAGCTGCTTTTCTTTGTGTCCTGCGGGTCCAGTTTGGATGGTATACTGTTAGAAATCAAGGCAAAGACAGTTTCTTGCCCAAATGGTTAACTTTGCCACATTGAAAGCAAACTCTATATGGAGGATCTTTGATTATCATCATCTTTTCTGAAGTAAATTGACATTGCCAGAAACACACGTGTCTCACTGCCATGAAGTCTCAAGTTATTAAAGTTATTTAAAAAAAATCTTAAATACCATATTCTATAGGTCTCTGAAGTATTTGAAGATCATTTATCTATCTAAAATATATCTGTTTAACCTTGAAAATATACCTAATATCACTACAAGTTTCATTATTATAGATGACTGACTACTAACCTACATTTCTTAATTATACATTACAGTTTAAAATGAATTACATAGGTGCAATACCCAAAATAAGAATGGAAACATATGTACAGTATAACAAATACAATTTTAAATTTGTATCATTATACAATGTAAAATATTTGAGATTAGTAGTTGTCTTTTTAATTCTATATTTCTATATTTCTCCTAAATAATGACAAACATTTATAACACTTTAAATAACCAAAACCACCCACTTCACCTCTTGGGAATGTGGGTGTTGTGTTCTTTAGATTGCTCTTATTGTTTGTGGGTGATGGCATTTTTAAGGGACCCTTAGAAAATTGAGATAATGGCCAAGTCCTGGAAAAACTTGTAACATTCATTGTCCAGTCTCAGAACTGTTCCATTGCAGTGGAATTAGTGTAAACATCACCTGTCTTATGCTCTTTCTTGCCTTATTTTTTTATGTCTATACCAAGATTTTCAGGAAGTATCCCACAATCAAACCTAATCTCTATTAATCTTGAAGAAATCCACAGTTTTTTGTTTGCATAAGAAACAGAAAACATAACCTCTTTCTTAGTGTATTGTATTTTCTGACTTCCATTTTAAATTTAAGACAGTCTTAAAATAGCTAGCTGGTTTAATTTGGCAATCCCTCATACAATGCCATATCTCTTAGCAGCTGTTGTTGGCTCATCAGCATTAAAAAAAAATTCAAAGTGAACATAATATCATACAGAATCCAGACTCCCTGTGTATTTCCTATCTTTACATGACTTTCTTCTTTTATATTACTTTCGTATCTTTTAAAAGACTTTATTATTTTTAAACTAATTTTTGCTATGACTATCTAATTTTTCTTTCTTAACTGCACACACATTTTTAAGCATATTGTAACTTGTTTACAGTGTTTTTTCAATCTTGACCTGTTTTTACTGCATGTCTCTAGCATTTTCTGACTGCATGAGCCAAACTGTAACTGAAGCTGCACCTCTGCACCAAGTTCTAGTCACTTCAAACCTGCACTGCTGAGGAAAGGTAGTAGTATTCCAAGTGGAATTGAGATGGCCAGACAAGGATCTAGATGAGAGACAGGCCTCCTTCTCAGTAACTCAGCAAGAAGACAGTGGCTGAAGACCAGGAAGCTTAGTTGTGACTGGTTGGAACCACTACAAATTCAGCCTTTCATATGCATGTTGTCACAGCTGCTCCAGTCCAGCTCACCCCTTCCTTGATATGTACACAAGCAATTCAGACCACTTTTTGAGATAGCTTCTCGAGTCATTGGATGGCACCTACTATGCTACTCTTTGGGACTGGAAAATTAGACCCAGGGAAAGACTTATTCTGAGTGGTCTTTTCTGGCCTACTAGATAGCAGGATAGGCCAGTAACACACACAGAGAGACAGCAAAACCATGGCAGAGGTGCAAACAAAAACAGTGGAATAGAATTAAGTGCCTTTGAGGCTGTAGTTGCAAGAGCAACAATAGAAACAAGAGGGTGGATGCAGAGTTTCAAAGCCTGGTCAAGCAGTAGAAACTAGGAATCCCAAACTGTAGGAACGATGGAGATCAATGTATCCATAACCCTAAGCCCAACCCTGAGTTGTCTCTTCACTCAACTCTTTCCTTTGTTGTTTAGACAAAGTCTGATATAATTCAATTTATTTAATTTTGTTTTCATTGTTTATATCTTTGAGGTTATACCCAAGCTCCTTTCTAAGACCAGTATTGTTGGGTATTCTCGTAATGTCTTTGTCTGTGGTCTTACTATATCTAGACTTAGATTTAAGTACTTAATCTCTTTTGTTTTACTGTGATATGTATGATTGGAGATGTGATAGAGGAAGGTCATTGGTTAAATAAAAAGAAACTGCTTGGCCCTCATTGGTTAGAAGATAGGTGGGAGGAGTAAACAGAACAGAACGCTGGGAGGAAGAGGAAGTGAGCTCAGACTCCACAGCTCTCCTCTTGGGAGCAGACGCCTCAGAGAGACGCCATGCTCCCCGCTCCAGGGAAGATGCACGCAATGAAGCTCTGACCCAGGATGGACTTAGGCTAGAATCTTCCCGGTAAGTGTACCTAGCTGTGCTACATAGAATATTAGTAATGGGCTAGTCCAGGTGTGAGAGTTAGCCGAGAAGAGGCTAGATAGAAATGGTCCAAACAGTGATTAAAAGAATACAGTGTCCGTGTAATTATTTCGGGGCATAAGCTAGCCGAGCAGGCGGCCAGGGTGCTGGGAACGCAGCCCCGCCGCTCATATTACTACAGAGATGAGTACAATATAATCTTTAGCAAATAGACACCAGTTTCTACTACACCATTTGCTGAAGAGATTTTCTTTTTCCTATCATGTACTGTTGGCATCATTATTCAACAGATATAAATTGACGAATACTGTGTTGACTGATAAAGTAAATGTGTGGATTAATCTCTGAGAACTCTGTGTTGCTGATCAAGTGTTGTACCTATCTGCTTTTCTGTCTATGCCATGTGATGGCATCAGCTTTATTCTTTTACTTTTTATTTATTTTGTTGTTCAGGGTTTCTCTGTGTAATAGCTCTGGTTGTCCGATAACTTGCTATGTAGACCAGACTGGCCACAAACTCACAGAGATCTGCCTGCCTCTGCCTTCTGAGTGCTAGGTTTAAAGATATGCACTCAGAAGCTTTATATGGCCAGAGCTTTACTCTTTTTTATCAGTAGTATTTTCTCTGCTTGGTAATTTTTCTCTGTCTCTTATTTTTTTTCTCATTTAAAGACATTTCACAAAAATGTCATTAAAATTTCGATAGAGATTACACTGACTCTGTAGACCACTTGAAAAGCATGGACATCCTTAAAATTCAAGTTTTCTAGGACATAATACAAATTTCCATTTATTTGAGTCACTAATGTCTTCCATTACTTTTTATAGTGTTCATTATATGAACCGTCTTGCTTAAACTATATCCTAAATCATATTCTTTATTTGTTGGATGTTATTATAAATGGGATTGTTTCCTTGATTTCTAATTTTACATGGTTCTCTTTTATTGTAAACAATTCTATTGATTTTTGATGTGGAGTCCTTATCTTGCTTCTTTATTGAATTTTCTGATAAATTTAGTTTTGGTGTAATCTTTAGTGTTTTCTCAGTATAAAATCATGCCCTCTCTAAACAATCGGATTTATCTCCCCTTTGCAATTTGGAAGCCTCTTATTTCTTTTTCTTGCCAAAGTGCTTTGACTGGTCTTCTAGAACTATTCTAACAGGAGTGGTGAGAGCAGCATCCTTGCATATTTATTGTGTTGATGATTTAACTTTAATTTTCAAGATCCTGTTATGTTCTGTGACAGGCTATTTGCTAGTATTAAGAAAAAAATAGCATAAATCTATAATTATGGAAAAGGATGCAAACCTGGTTTTTGTAAAGTTGTAGAAATATCTGTTGTTTCTTTCTCTATTTTTTTCCAGGACAAAATCTTAGAGATTTTAGTAAAAATAGAGGAAGAGTCAGAGACAAGGTGTGTACCTATTATTGGTGCTAGGAGATAAGTCTTTCTCCTACAGTCAGGTGCCAATACTTCTTTCCAGGCTAGCTGACAGGTGAGAAACAGGTAAGTTCCACCTATCATGAGTTAGACAAATGCTTTCCACTTCAGCATACACAGTTTATAGAACAGACACATAGCAGGTCTGCATATTCTTACTAGAGTCCCCCTTGGAAAGTTAGCCTGGCTTGCTGCCCTTTAGGGTGCTCTTCTAGCTAAAATGTGGGGGTTGCTTTTCTAATGCTCTTTCTGGCTCCAAAGATTCATGATTCTATTTTAGAGAGCAAGTCTGCATTATTTAAAATACTTGCCTATGCAGGATTGACTCATTCCTTGCTGAACTCTCCATTCTTAGACATCTTCTTTATTACAAATTAGGGCAAATCAGACCTCAGTTTATCCTTTGTCCTTCTTCCGTGCAGTGCTTTAGAATAAGAGCTGGCAGCACTAAGCTTTCCCTTTAGAGCCAGGTAGTTTGCAGGAGTTCATAACTTAGTTTACTGAGACAAGTGACATGCATAATGGAATTGCCACATATTTGTTTATGAGATTGCTGTGTCTGCCAGCTTGGTTCAAAATGAACAGAGTCGGACCGCATTCTACCACCTCTGCAAAATGGAAAGTGCTTTTGCTGCTGTTTGGATTTTCTGTGTCCTGGCACACAACTGTGAGACAGACAAAATTTTGTGCACACCCAGCAATAGATCTGGGCTTAAAAAAATAAAAATAAACCAAAAAGAGTCACTGTTGTTGTCAATGGTTCCTGACCGACAATGTGTTAGAAGTTTTCAACAGCATGAGGAAAGTTGGCTTTTTCAGGTCTCCCTTAGAATTCTCTTTTAGATAATTATTAGAATGAAATGACTTCGTGTAATGTATTAGCTCATATAAATACCCTATCAACTTCTAATTTTTTTCTGATTCATAACTACTTAAAAGACATTTTTTTTCCATCGTGGTCATGAGGAATGGAGAATGCAAGACTGGGGTGAGAGTGCTCAATTATGAATCAATTGTAGTCAAATAACCCAGCTAAGAAATGTAACCTAAATGAAGGTAACCTAATGAATGTAACCTAAAAAGGTAACCTAAATGAAGATGGATCCACAGTAACGTGGGAGTCATCTTAAGAAATCTTACACAACCCTGAGCTGAAAGCTTAAACTAGATGACAAGGTGAAATCCAGTAGGGTTTGATCTCTTGGTTCGGGTGACTGGTGAATGGGGGTAGCAGCAAATATTGTTATGGAAAGATGGTGAAGTTTGTTAGGAAAATGACGTATGAGCTGCTTGAGGTCTCAGCAATTTGCCGTGTCTGAGATAAGATCATACATTGCTTAGCAACAGGGATACGTTCTGAGAAATGCACCTTCAGGCAATTTTGTTATTGTATAAACATCCAAAAAGTTCACTTACACAGTTCTAAATGGTGTTGAGCAGGTATTGTACCATAGCCTCTTTATGCCACCAAAATACCCAACTAACAGGGGTTCTATAAGGCTCCTAACAGTGTGACAGGCAATACTTTTTTCTGTAAACATTTTAAATACATATTTATGGTGTGTGTGTTTGTATGTGTGTGTGTACCACACATACATGTGATAGTCAAAGGCCATGCTATTTAAATAAGAGTTATACTCTAAAATAATTATAAAATTAATACAGTAAATACATAAACTAGTAGCATAGCAATTCATTTTTATTTTTAGTGTACATAATGACATGTAATATGCTCATATCAATACTTTAAAAATCTATATGAGCCAAGCATAGCATAGCTACATTATAGTGTTACTAGGTGACAGGACCTTTTTCAGCCTTGTGGTAGACTTTTGAAACTACTGTCACATACAGAGTCGTTAATTCCTGACAAGTTGCTCTGAAGTGCATGACTACGGTGAAGAGCACAGGTCTTGGTGATTTGCAAAACTAATCTTGATATTATCTCAATTTTCTAAAGCTAGGCAACTGAGCCAAAGAAGTTAATTCACTCAGCAAAGCAAATTTACAATAGTTGGCAGATTGTGTGTTCAGCCACATATATCTTGTCCTTGCTTTAAGCAGCTGGCTGAATGTTTAAAACAAGGCCATGGGGATCCTCACAGCATTCAAAGCCCCTTTCTGTGGAAAATATGTTTTGGAATGTCTTTCTCTCATCAACCAAAACCACATTTGAGAAAAACAAAGATCTGGAAGATGTTTCAAAGCTAATATACCGCAGTCTTTCACCTGCCTCTCCCTCCCCCCGTCTTCTTTCAAAATACAGATGCTGCTCTCTAGAATCAACACACGTGCAGCAACCAGGGACTTTGCATGGATGGGATCTGGGAGCAGCCCCGATGTTTGATGATTCTACTTCCTACCAAATAAACCATGTCTGTTTGATGCTATGGTTCTGTGATTCCCATACAGCTAGGGGGCAGTGAGTTTACAATAGCGGCTGGACTCCTCTGCATTCCGGCACTGCTGGTAGCCAGATGTTCTCCTTCCCATCAGTCTCTCATCCTCAGCCTCTCCTCTACCAGCTGTTTGATTTCTCTTCCCTTTAACACCATCAAATGTGCCTCAGCCCCAACCCTGGCTGCTCGGTCCCTTCTGTAGAAATATCTCACCTGCCCATCATCTGCTCCCATCTAGAGAAAGATAATTTTCTACTCTACTCAGCAATTGACTTTATGAACTAAACTAATAGATTAACAAGGAAAATAAAACACAGGTTTATGGTGAGTTCATCACATGAAAGTGAATCACAGCCCTCCCCCAAACACAGTAAGCCCACAAAGCTTAATTGTCATTGATGAGAGGTGACAGGGGTGCAGGCAAGTGAAGGGAAAATAAACAGTGAGGAAGGTAAATGGAATGCCAACACCCTCAGAATAGGCAAGGGTCTCTTTCTGGGTTATTTTCAAGCTCTAGATTCCTTTCCTGTGTGCTATGTTCTCTGGTTCCCAGGGGGGAGTTGATGACTATTGGGTTAAAGGAATAGGGTCTTGGACTTCTGAAGCCTGGTGGGGAAGCGAGTCACGGGAGATAGAGGGGAGGACTATATGACAAAGAGAGTGTCCTGTAATGTGGGCAAAATGACATTCAAAGGGGAGCAGAAAGAAATATAGAGCTCAATAAAAAAAGGGAAAAAAGAAAAAGAAAGACATTCAAGTTATGAAGCACCTTCTTACCAGTACTTTTCTGATAGACTTTATTAGTGTGGCTCTCCTAAATGGACAAGGACTTCTGTTACCAAAGGACATCTTTTCTGAGTCATTCCTTTGTCAGCAGTTTCTTCAAATAGCCCGCCCTATATATGCCATGAAATTATATTTTGGGGTGTCATGTTCTGGTCTGCTGCTGCCATATTTTGAAGTGGGATGTTCTGAGTCCTAGCACTACCCTGTGAAGTTCACACATGGTGTTGAAAATAGTGAAGACTAAAATTAACCTTTGTTTTACTATAAATTAGTTGAAGCCAGGCTTGTTATTCATTTAAATGGGTCTATCTCAGTCACCAAAGTTTTGTCCTTTCTTCCTGTTTCTATATTTTCAGTTGGAGTAGGAAAAGTGTGGAGACATTACCTAGTGATAAATAACAAGGAGAGGGATGAGGCAGCTGTTCTAACTGGGAAATTCTACAGTGTTCCTCCACAGTATCACCCAGATGATGTTCTAAAGACACTGAATGATGTAGTCAGGCCCACTTGAGTCCCTCCCACCTCTGGAATCTTGCAGTCATAGCATGGAGTAGATGGAAGCTTGCATTTTTATCAGGTTTCCAGGTGACCTAGTATTGCTGGTTTGGAGAATTTGAGAACCATTGCCCTAAATCAAATAAAACATTTCCCCACTTGGTCACCTGTTTTTCTATTCTATGCATGTCACCTTCTTATGAACTTATAAATAGTGGTACCTTTTGTATAAATATCCAGATAAAATCAGAAAGTGCTTCTTCTTGTCACCACAACAAAAGGCATCTTCATGTTCTCCTTCCTCACCATTGATTCCTACCTGTTGCCTGTATAATTGGGCTTTCTGTTCACACACACACACACACACACACACACACACACACACACACACACACCACATTTACACAGGTCTAAATGTTTCCTTTGAGGATATATGTCCTTGTCTTCCCAAGATATCTTCTTACTCTCCAAATCTAACATCTTGACTCTTTTGTTTAATGAACCTTAGGCATTTAGATAGTTCCTCTAGGTCTAGGAGTTAGGAATTGGCAGTGCTGGTATCGACGCTCACTTCTGCCTCATTTCAAAGTCTATTATCCTTTCATTTCTCACCTGTGAATGTCACCAGCTCCCTTTAAGAAATAGAGAATAATAATTTTGATGAAGGAAATTAGATGCAGCCAACAGTGATTTCATGGCTAATGATTTTACAAAATAACTAGCAACAACATCTATTGTGCTAATTCTATTAAAGGCTAATATTTAGACATTATTTTTTCTATGTATCTTACCTCAGAAGCATGGCATAGCTAGTGTTATTATCCACATATTATAGATATAAAAATGATGCTCAGATTAAAGATATTACCCGGGATTCAATGCCTAGTTACCGTAACACTCAAATGAGTCTCAAAATTAAGCTACAGTCACTTTTTATAAAGTACCTTAAATTGAGTACTTTGCAAACAACTTAATATATTTTCTCACAGCTTGCAAGACTGAGAAGATTCAGTGTGTGGTGGAAGTTTACTTTCTGCTTAAGATTATACCATGGTATTTTTGTTCTCACATGGTGGAAGAGGATAACAGGCAGAGGGGACTCTCAACATTATTATAAGGTCATCAAAAAGGCTCAGCCCTCATGACCCAACCACTTCATCTCATCTTTCTGGACTTTGCTGTACAACATATAACATTTAGAGGGAGACATGTGTTCAATGTACAGTGAACCCTACAAACAACGTGAGAAAGTAATAGGAACACTGACCTGTTAATGACTCAAACATCCATCATCAAAACTATACTGCCTTAGCCTTCCAATAGCTTCCTAACTCCAAACATCAGAAACTTCTAGAAGAGCTCTGCCGTAGTTACGGTTTTTATTGTTGTGAGGCGACAACATTGCAATGCTTACTCTTAGGAAGGAAACATTTAATTGAGGTGTTGGATTACAGTTTCAGAGGTTTAGTCCTTTACCATCATGGTGAGAAGCATGGTGACATGCAGGCAGACATGGTGCTTGGGAGGTAGCCAAGAGCTCTACATCTGGATCCACAAGCAACAGGAAGAGACACTGAGCCACTAGGCTTAGCTTGAGTTTTCAAGGTATCAAAATTCACCCTAGTGACACACTTCCTCCAACAAGGCCATACCTCTTAATAGTGCCACTCCCTATGGGCCTATGGAGGCCATTTTTTTCAAACCACCATTGGCTCGAATATCTGATGTGTGAAATATGGTAGTTTAATGGCAGGTGAGGGTTTTCAGATGCCAGCTGCGTGTTCTCTAATGACTTGGACGAGAAGCAATTTCATAATTTTTTCCCCCAAATTTTACATTATTCCTTTCAGTTCTAAGTGTGAGGATGATGAGGAAAATTCTTTACAGGATTTATTAAAACCTGTAAGTTTTAAGAAAACAAACGTGCTTATAAGTAATCAAATAGTATGGTATGCAAGTGGTTAAAAATTCCACTTTTAACTTCATTTGTATTCTTCCTCTAACTGACTTTTATTTTCATATAAGTTTTTTCAAATATATATTGAATAATGAAATGAATTCCCAAGCTTTCCTTTCATCCACACTCAGAATGTCTTACACTGAAGATAAAGGGAAGCAGAAACAAATGTTTTGGAGATGTAATACACACGCACATTTTTTAAAATTTTATTCCATTTCTTAATTTGTTTACCTGTTCAAACACAGGACTTAGCTCCAATCCACTTCTTGGTGCTTCTTTTCTCCTCAAATTAGACATTTTGTAATTTCCCTTTCTTAGCTTGCTCCTTTTCATTATAAATCTTTATTAGGGTTATCAGTAATAACCGTATGACAGAGTCTGTTTTGAGATTTCACTGTCAAAGGAATTAATCCAATTTTCTTCACTTTAGCCTCAGGCAGACTTTTTGGACAATGGTAAATAGTAGCCACATTCTTCACAAAAATTCAAACTATCACAGAAGTTATGGAATTTTCCTCTGAGACTAAGGAAAGGTGTCGAGGCTAGCCATGTGTTGGGGGGGCGGTCCTTGAATGGAGGCCTAGAGAGGCCATTGTGTGAAGCTGTGCAATTGTAGCCTGGATTACCTTGTGGACCCCAAGATTTTGGAGATACCAGACCTCTGAGACATCTGCCTAGAAAAGCTGCTAACGTAGAGTGGAACCAGCCCATGAGAAAGAAGTATGTTGAATTAACTGAGCTGAAAGTACTTAGAGATCTGAAAAGTATTTTGATATCAGACATGGAGATGCAGAGTTTGGTCAGCTGTTTTTCGTCTTGTTTTGATTCAGGATTTTCTCACTATGCTCCCTTCCCCACGTTTTGGAATGGTAATGTATACCCTGTTCCATCATATGTTGGAAGTATGTGATCTGCTTTTTGATTCAAATTTTGCAGAAGATTACAGTTAAGAGATTACATGAATCTCAGAAGAGACTTTGAACTTTAGATTTTAAAATAAGTTTGAAATAAGGTAGACTTTTGAAACTGGTCTAAATGCATTTTGCATTATGATATGACCACAAGCTTATGGGAGCCTGGGAGTGGAATGTCGTAGTTTGAATGTAATTGGTCCTCATAAACTCATGGGGAATGGCAATATTATGAGATGTGGCCTTGTTGAAATAGGTGTGGCCTTGCTGGAGGAAGTGTGTCACTTTTAGGGCAGGCTCTGAGGTACGCTGCAACTATACTTAGCTAAATTTACTTCTTGTTGCCTGTGAATCAAGACATAGCTCCTTCTCCACTCTTAGCTCCTTCTTCAGCACCATGTCTGCCTGCATGCTGCCATGTTTCACCATGATGATAATGGACTAAACCTCTGAAACTGTAAGTCACCCAGTTAAATGCTTTCCTTTATGAGAGCTTCTGGGATCATGATGCCCCATCATAACAATAGAAACCGTAAGACAGGGTGTTGCCTCTTTTTGCATCATTTCTTCTATTTGTAAAGTTGTTATATTGAACACAGTGGGGACATACGTCTATTTAAAAAAGCAACAGAATCCAATGCAGATCACTTCCGATTCATTGTTTTCTTCACAGATATTCATGAACACCCACATAAACTCAGCAAATTTCAGTCACTTGATTAATAACTTTTAAATAAATGATTCTTGAATATATTCAGAATTTAGGTACCAGAAACTCAAGAATGAATTAATTTCATGGACTGATAACTCTAGACAATTCAAAATGATGTTTTTAGAAGTCAAAGGCTACCTCTCTGATTTCTATCCATTATTCCTAACTCCAAATTCTGTTGCAGCTCACCACCACTGCAGCTGGTTTGATTTGTGGCTTCTTAGATTATTCTATCATGTATTTTCTTTTCCCTTCTCAGTGCTAAACATTACTCAAAAATTATTCATTAGTCTGGCATTTAGATTGATTATCATCTGAAATTTACAATATTTTCTTTTTTAGAATTTTCATTTCTCTGGCTTTCACCACATAAAAGCCAGGGAGTCTGAACCTATGGAATTACGTATTTTATTTTAAAATGTATTACAGCTTAAGAATTTTATATTTTCTATTTGCCACAACATATTTGAATAATCTTTTTAACCATAGGTAGAAATTACATTATAGACAATTCAGTATGCAATGTATGTATAAAGAATCAAAATTAAATAGCCTGTTTCATTTTTCTAGTGATATAGATTATTAGCAAGGACTTAATGAGGTTAATAACATAAGTGGTTTAAATGTGCAGTACAATCATCAAGAGAGTTCTTTCACAGTTTTCTCTATTCTCTAACATTTCTACCATCTCCTGACTCTAATGAGCTGTCTTCATTTTCATAGAGTGCCATGGCTCCTAACAGGCTGTCACTTTATCTTCTGTCTGATTGTTCTGTCTACACTAAATTATTCATTGTTGACAAGAAAGGCCACATGACTATTTGACTCTCCAATTTTTAAATTAAAAAGAGTCATGTTTTATGGTCACACAATACATATTAATTAAATGATAATGAATTTAAGTCTCAGGAACAAAAAAACATTTTTATTCATCTGTGAAAACCGGTAGTGCTAAAATTTTAATATTTTATTTTTTAATTTTGAAAATAATTACTGTGTTGCCCCAAGTCACTGTTTTTTTCAATCTAGTCTTATAGTTTAGAAATAATAAATATTTTTAAAATTCCATACAAATTGAGATAATCTCTGAATATTTGGCAATAAAGAACTACAGGTTTTCCTTGAGCTGTAAAGAAGCAGTGTTTATTAAATATTTAAAAGCCCTGCAAAGGTTTTTTCTGAAGAAAGGACTGCCAGCTTTTCTGAAGAAATGGATTAGAGAATTCCCTCTAGTCTCCATGTGGCCCACATTTCACACACAGAGGTATTACCCTTTCCTCTGCTGTGTAAATAAATCTGAATTTCTTTCCTTATAGAAATTTCCAAAAATTGAATGCAGGTTGCTCATTCGTCAAAGTATAAGGTGCCCCAGATAAACTTTTCATGGCTCACCAGCAGCCTGACTTTTGGTCGATAGAAATCACCATGCCTTCCAGTCTGGCACCTTGGTGTCGGGTTTTCAGCTCCTTCTAGTTGGAGCTGTGCCGTGTCAGACTGTGAGACTAATAAATAAGACAAGAACTTAGCATCTTTTCAATGTCTTAAGTAGATTTTTGGGCATATTTCATTCAGCAGCTTTGGGAGATGACATATGTTATATCCATATTTCATTTGGAGTAAATAAAACAGAGATCTACTAATGGATAAACAGTCTTTAATTAATTTTTGACACTAAGATTCTTTCAGAATGTCATATTTTTCCTGTTTTGAATTCACTTTTTTTCTGCTTAGCATTTTGAAGGGCTATTAGGCTGAAATGGTCACAGACCTAGACTCTCCCTCTTTCTCTTCTCTCAAATCTTTCTTATATCACTGTATATTCTGAATCCTAGGCAATTCCTTTTCTCCCTCATCCACAACACAAACAGCTGGGTTTAAATACACACTCCATATGTTTGTCTCCCTTCGCTTTATCAGAATACTCTTACAGCATCAACTTTTCTGATAAACAGCTTGCTCCTGAGTGTAGGGAGTCCACTTATCCTGCCAAGGAAGAAGGGTTGACTTTATTAACGCTATGGTGACAGAGACCTTATATCACAAGTGATGCAATTGGTTCTCCTGGTTTATTTGAATGGCCTAGAGGTTTCTCTGGATCTGTGTGAAGAGTTCTCTGTATTAAAATTTCTCCACTATTTCTGAAATTGCCCAAGCATCTGAAAGAAAATTTCCCAGGGCAAAGAGTATGTATGAAGAAAGGTTCTGTGTGGACGGGCAAGTACCAGTTCTGCCCACTGAGTCCTGTGCTGTCTCCCTGGCCCTGTCTCACTGCTCTGAGTCTTAAAGTCAGGGGCAGTGCAGTACTCACCCATTCATCCTCTGTTAACTGCTACCACTGGCTACCTGGCCCCTTGAACGAATGGTTTATTGAAGTTTACTTGCCCCCGAAGCTATGAACTGTAGGAAGTAACTTTAAGAATTATCAAATTGATTAGAATGCCCACAGAAATAGACTTTAAAATCTCACCAAACAAAGCTAAAATAGACATAGAGTAGGAAAGAAATACATCTCCGTAATAAAGTCAACATGAAGTCAGAGCTCAATTACCACTCAAGTACATTAAGACATCAAAAATAAATCATGCATTGTTCCTATACGGCAAAAATTCAGACAGCTAGTGGCTGGCATTGAAGCTAAGCCAGCAACACAGGAATCAGTTGCAATTCTGTGAACATTTTTATAGATTGAGTCTAATAGCTGTTCACGCTATCTTAAAAATTGAAGTATATAATGAAATCTAAAGTAAGTAATTATAATTTTTGCTTAACTGACTGTAATGGTATTTTATGGGTTTTCTAAAATGTGGGTGCAGTATAAAAGTGATTGTTGTAAGTACATAGAAAGTTTGAAATGTTAGTTCTTTTTTGAGAGAAATGAATAAAAATGATCTTTTAACTATTCAAAAAGAGGTGGGGCAGTTTAAAAGTGGAGTAAATCAACTTTTTGGCTAGTTTGGTAAAACATTCCGCTCCTGAGAATGGAGAGGAGCCCATCTGAGGAATCAGGACTCTTACGGACATAGATGTCCTTTTACAATAAAGAGGAGAACACAGCATTTACAAAATGTCCATATTTCCACACATTTGTGATGAGTTTCTAGAAAATGAGTGACAGTCTTCAGAAATAGCTATTGTCTGTCCCAGAGGAGTTTGGCAATGTAGACTGAATCACACCACATTCATTACTAGAAGGATTAAAGATGGATCAGCTTGTCACAAATGCTGATGGCACCTTGGTCTGATGTGTCTAATATGTTCTTCAGCTTGACTTTCCTAATATGACAATGTGTCTCTGCAGTCCCAATTTATGTGATGAATTTACATGGCTGTTCCCACTGTACTCCTGGGAATAGGTCATTTACAAGCCTGGGCCAAGGGGGTAGTTTCAGAACAGATGGCGCCATTCACATGTTCACACTGGTATATAGTCATCCTCTATCCTTAAAATGGAGTCAAACGCTATTTGAAAATGGAGTATCTTGGGGCAAGGCAGTCTGAAAAGCCAGTCTTCTACACAATGTGGGGTAATTTCGAGCAGAGCACAACCTGATCTCAATATCAATTTACACTTTCAGCAAGCACCATCTGATCTCAGTATGAAGTTACACTTGTCAGCAAGCACAGGTTGGTCTCAGCCTTTTTGTGATCCTAATATAAAATTACAATCCTTTCTTAACTCAATCATGACACTGTTTCAGAAACCATTGGCACTGTTTAATAAAGGATAAAGAGATAACATGACAAGTACTAACTACTATAAATTGCACATAAAATTATTTAATACCTCCGTTTCTGTAAAGGAATTGTAGGCAGTTAAATAATTTAAACATTAACCTTTTATCATGTCTGATATTTTAAGTGAATTTTTTTGGGAGATAGTTCATTGTGTAAAATGGTTGTGGTACTATCATGAAGACTTGGGTTTGGCTCTCCAATACCTACATGAAAATAACAGGAGTGTTCATACATATCTGTATCCTCAAGTACTGGGTGTGGAGAAGAAGGAGGCTTTTCTGGGCAGACAATCAGGCTACAATCGTGGGAAGTGGTTTATTGAGAGACTATCTGATAAAACAACATAGAAAATGACAGAGGAAAACACTCAGGGGCCTTCTCTGGCTTCCACACATAGCAGTCCTGGCAAATGCAATTGTGCATGTACACACACACACACTCCAGTTTGATCCTGTCCATAAATACTGACACTACAGTCATTGTTCTATATATAACAAGGTAGAAATGCAAGGAAAATGGAGGAAGGACTTGCTTGTGGGAAAGCTAACTCATCCTGTGTGGGGCCTGGATGTAATTTTGAGACAGTTGCAGGGCCATGTAGAATGCAATTGGAAAAAAGTGAGTGTCAGAGATGGCAAAACAGAAGTCTTCCTGTGAATCCATTTAGAAAATTTAGCAATTTTCTGTTCTCTTTTTTTGATTCACAGTATGAAGCTGAAAGATCTAAAAGTTTTGTGACAAAAAATACCTTTTAAGCAATGTTTTGTAATAAAAGCCTACTATTATCCCAAATAATATTCTTAATATTCTTTGGCCTCAGGAGATATATTACATGTTGTACAAAATGCTTTCAGTACAATCAACTTTGTTCTAGATCCAGTAGGGATGATTAAAATGAGGAAAAAGGTCAACAAAGTCCAGTTGAAGATGCAAGTGAAAAATAACAAGAAAGAAAAAACTAGTTATGGCAAACTTTGGGAAAGATTATTACATAGCAAAAATAATAGAGAATGGCACAATCAAATTTAAAAGTAATTGGGCTATTTATAGTATGAACAAAGTTGGCAGAGGTATTGCCCAAAGCCAAAGACCACACTGGAATATTCTATGTGCTGCGGGACACCAAACATGCCCCAGTGCATCAGGATCACCATTTATAGACTAGAGCAGAGCAGAGAAACTGGCTATAAGTGCACCCTCCATATAAACCAGCTCTTGTGGGTTTTCTGTGCTATCTTCCATTTCAGTCTGGAAGATAGTGATGGGTAGTATTAAAGTCTTCTTTGGTTTTTATTGTTGTTATTGTTTGTTTTGTTTAGACACAGGGTTTGCTGTGTAGCCCAGGCTTCCCCTATGTGAAGGTCCCCACTTCCTTCACATCCTGAAATTTACAGGCACAAAACACATGACCAAGATGAGCAGTACTAAAATATTAAGTCTATGCATAGTACAATCAAGAAGGCGCACTCTAATGACATCATTTTAGAGTTACTGAGTCATTTTCTAAGGGACAGCTTTCAATACCAAAAGGTAAAATATGCCCCCAAAAATGTCTAAATAAAAATTATTTTCTTTCCTATTTTTACCACAGTAAAGTAATACTTGACATCCAAAGGTTGATCTTGTCTACTCTTCTGAGCTATAACCTGCTGCTATTCAGGACAATGGGCCACAACTTCCAATACTTTTGAAGGATTGAAAAGAATCCACTTGGATCAAAGCAAAAATCTCTTTCTAGGAAAGAGAAAACAAAGACTTTTCTAAGCAGTGATCATAAGATTAGGATTATTAAGTAGGGTCATGGGTTCTTGAGAATGTTATTCAGGTAGATTCCAAAAAGGGAGAGAGAGACCCAAGGAGAATAAATTGCATGAATTCTGCAAAGTGGTCCTAATAAGATTTCTGTTGCTGTTTATAAAATACAGACAAAAGCAACTGTGTGGAGGAAAAGATATAATTGGCTTACAGGTCACAGCTCATCATTGAAGGAAGCCAAAACAGGAACTCAGGGCAGGAACTAAAGCAGAAAGTATGGAAGAATACAGCTTACTGACATGCACGCCATTGCTTGCTAAACTTGCTTGCTCATACAACACAGAACCATCTGCCTAAGAGTAGCACCAGCTACTGTGTGTTCTGTCCTTCTACATCTATCATCAATCGAGAAAATGCCCCACAGACGTGTCTATGGAACCATCTGATGGAGGTAGTTCCTTAACTGAAAAATCCCTCCTCTCAGATGTCTCTCGTTCTTTTCAAGTTTTCAAAGACTAGCCAACACTGAAGCAGAGTCCTGAGGGACATGTTACAAGTTCCTGAATAGAGATGGAAATATGGCCACCTTCAGTGTAGTTGGGTACCTACTGAGTACTGAACTCTTCTGACATGGTTCCTTAAGAATTTACTTTGCACAGAATGCTTGACATTTTGACTTTTTGGTGGGATGGAACTTCTATACATGGTGCATTTGTCAGTTTTTGCTGAAATACTACATGACAATGAATCACCAAAATGCTTGATGACTTCAAACAATCATCGCTTACTAGTTTTTATGAATGTGAAGGTTGATCATCCATGGCCCTTCTCTTGTATATTTACTGTAAGCTGGTTGCTCAGCTCAGGAGTGGTTTTTGCTGAAGCAAGTCTTATAGGGTATCTCACTGAGGGCTGACTGGAACATGTCTGTATTAACAGACTGGAAGGAGTTCAGAGGGAAATACACATGGCCTTGCAAGGTCTGACATCTACTTGGCATGCTTTTAGTTATTTTGTATGTTGTTGGTAAGAGAACCCAGGAGGAGAGTCCAGATCAAAAATGCTTTTTGGTAGGGAAATCCAGAAATGAAAGGAAGGGAAGAACTGAAATCATTTTAATAAGCGTTCCACTAACCATGTCTTAACCATTTTGCTAATTTACCCATGTCTTAAACCATTTGAGTTCCTTGCTGGTTAGTCCTAACAGGTTCCAGAACACCAATAAACCCAAAAGAAGATGAATGTGGCATGGCACTGGGCATATCTACACCCTGTACTTGAAGAGACGAGTGACTATGCTCAAACTCTGACTCTAGACAAAAGTTAAAACACTCATGTTTTAAACTTTTTAAAACAGTTGCCCGAGCACATAAATGAAAGACTGTCCAGACTGTAGTGTGCAGCAAACAGAAGACAGAAATCGAGGGCAAACTAATAGACAAATTTGTAAGGAAATAAAATTTAAAGCTAGAGGCAGAATATGGAGGCAGAAGGGCAGAACAGCAGAGAATAAAACCTAAGAGAGAATTAGATGCATTAGCCCTTAGGCAAAAGCAAATTAAAATTTTGGCTGAGAGTGAGTCTCGTTATAGATTCCAAGCTGCATCCTGAGACTGAAGGCGTAGCTCTGACAGTGTATGCAACTTCAGCAAAAAGAGCCATGGTCCCAACAAAGTGTCTTTGTCTTCTCGACATTGCCCTCTCTTTCAATCAGCCTAACCCTCTACCACCTCACACAGAATGTCAAAATATTTGCTGATTCTATAAAGTCACTATAGGATACATTAATTCTGTTAACTTTTCATCATGAAGAGGTGTTCAGTAGTCATTTATTAGATTAAAATGTGCATTGTTTGTCTTGTGCACACAGCCAGGGAGTAGAGCACTGTTCTCTGTGGGTTCATCATCAGCACTGAAAAAACATATGTGCTCTAGACATACCACTAGACATCTCTTTATTTTAAAGTTGTTCATTATATTTATTAGTGTGTGTGACATTTGTGTTCCACGGAATGAGTGTGGCTGTCAAAGGGAACCTTTATTTCATAATATTTTTGGTCTCCTTTCATCATTTGGGTTCTAGAAAGACAACTCATATTCGCCAGTAAGTGCCTTTCCCCGCTGAGCTATGTAGATACTCCAATAGTTATTTTTTTCATAGTGGTCAGCAAAATAATTTTTTTCTAACTTTAAATTAGACAGTCATAAAGGCAGGTGAATGTTGAATGAGGAGAAAAGCCTAAAAAACCTAGAATAAGACTGCAGAACACACAGTTATTGGTATATTTGTTGAAGAATAGGACAGCACATTATACACGAGTGGCTGCCATTTGCTGCTTGACAAAGGGAGAACATTACCCTACATCTTGGCAGATGAGGTAGATATAGTAGATGGGGGGGGGGAAGTTGAGTCTTCCAGTGGACAGTGACCTCATTTGAAGCCCAAATAGTCACAGAGCACATGCACGGGTGTGCTAAGCTGAGCATCATCACCCTGAGCCAAGGGTAGGCTTGAAAGCATGGCAATCTGTGAGAGAATCATGTCCCCTTTGGACAGTCAGAGGAGGCCAAGGGAGACTAAACCATGGTTTTGTAGGTTCACCAATAAAGAGATAGTAACAGATATTTTTTTTTTAACAACGCTTGTTTAACAGATTTGAATGCAGGGCATCTCTGAGGGGGAAGGAAAGGAGGCCATAAAACAAGAGGATGCGCTGTGAGACTGTAACTGAGAGATGTTCATTCAAATTATCAGCAGTACCGAGATGCCCAGTTTGTAGGAGGGAATAGAAAGTCCGCAGTACTTCTGTCTTGGAAGGCCAGATAATGATGTTGCTCTTATGTAGGTTGAGAAGAGGGCTTCTGTGGTACAAAGGTCATGGGCTGTGCTGTGAGGATTCTGAGGTAGGGAAAGGTACTCACATAGAGATATGTCTTCACCATGTTAGCATATTCTGATGTCAATGTAAAGTACAGCCAGCTCCTCAGCACTATCCCAATCCAGAGTGCAACCCTAGCCTCAGTCCTAACACTAATTCTTGTACCAGGGGCATTCAGAGATAATGAGAAGAAACAATCGTCAATTGGTGAAGTGGGGGAACACTCACACATGCCTGGATCTTAAGGCACAATGTATTGATCACATTTCCTAATTGCTTCTAAGCAGCCTACTCACTAATGGACTGGATAATTATCATTAACTTTGATAAAGGAAGAATCTCTTTGGTGTCTTCTCAGATATATGTTAAAGGATGATACTCAGATAGTTTTTAGTCAAAGATTTCTTATTCTTTTTTGGAAATGAACTATATATATATATCTTCTGGTCATTGTATGGCAGAAATACATATCTTTTAGTCAATTTCTCTATATTAATTGAGTTGTATAAACTGAAAATAGGTAAAGATTTATGTAAAGATTTACTTACTGAAAATCCAGACCAGTCCATACTCGTACCAAAGTAATCCTTGATTACCTGCAGCTGTTAGTCCAATCATGATAAAATCAGGTGATGTGGGGGGTTGGATTGTGCATTGTTTAAAAGGGTGTCCAGTGACTTTTATACAATAGAGTTAAGGTGAAATGTCAAGTTATCTGGCTTCTACTTCCAGCTTCTTAAAACACGTCACCACATACCTATAAATGGGCCTTTTTGGTTCACTGTTTTCCTTCCTTTCAATACAAAGCCTATCCATGTCTTACAGGTCTTAATTTACTGCAGATTACTAGTTTTCCTCTAGCTGGGCAGTGGTGACTCTCACCTTTAACTCCAGCACTCAGGAGGCAGGCAGAACTTTGAGTTTGAGACAAACCTGGTCTACATAGAGAATTTCAGGATATCCAGGACTACATAGAGAGACTCTGTCTCAAAAGAAAAATCTCAGTTTACCTTTGATTTATTAAAGTTCAAGACAATTCTTCCAAAGCATGCCATACTTCCTACAGGAAACTATCTCCAAATACATACTAACGAGGTTGCATATTAAAGAGTATGCAGAAGGATGCCTTGAAAGCTATTACCAAGATCCCCTCATAGGGCAGGCAATTGAGGAAGACTAAATGAGGCTAGTTCTGACTTCTTTCCAGCTTCCTTAGAAAGTTGGGAGTCATTACTACAACAGGGTTCTGTCTCTTCCCAAAGCTACCTACTCCCTTCGCATCATGCCTGCCTCGGTATTTTTCTGGGTTTGAAAATGTGAACTCCACAGTCCAATTCAATGTTGGTCTCTTTCGTGGATAGGGGAATGATGCAGATAGCATATGTGTTGTTATGTGTTTGTTTGTTTGCTTTGTTTCGTTTTGTCAACTTGATACAAGACACAACCATCTGGGAACCAGGAAACTCAGTTGAGAAAATGCCCCATAGGTCTGATCCGTAGGCAAGTCTGTGGGGGTATTTTCTTGAATAATGATTGATGAGGGAGGGCCCAGCCCACTCTGGCCAGTGCTATCCTTGAGCAGGTGTTCCTGAGTTGTTTAAAAAGGCAAGCTGAGCAAAGAGAGGGAATGGAACAACTGAGCAGCCTTCCTCCATGGTTTTGCTTCAATACCTGCTTTGTGATTGCTACCTGAATTTTTGACCTGACTTCTGATCATGGTGGACAGTACACTGTACACTCTAATAAATCCCCTCCTCTCCAAGTTGCTTTGGCCAATGATTATCATAGCCACAGAAGTGCAAGCTAAGACGATGGGTAAGTCTCAAATTCTATTACACCAGAAAAAAGAAATGATCTGTTTTGATAACTTATATAATGTTAGGATCTTTGTTTTCCTAAATGAGAGAGAAGGAGGAATGAAAAGAAAAGAAAAGAGAAGAAGATGGGGGTATGTAAATCATTTCATTCCCCAAATTGGGAAGTATGCAGTGTGGTAATCTCTTTCTTACTATTTTACACCATTTAGCACCTTGGTATATTACATATTTCTAGAAAACCATATGCAAAGATTGCTTCTATTTAAGATTGGCTGATGGTTTTTGCTGCCTCATATGCTATATTTCTCTTTCTGACTGATGGCAATGGAAAATTCTGTCATGAATATGATATAAGACTCAGAGATCAACATTATTTTCTTAGGGAATTGATTACTTTCTTCTGAATTTATAGTTCCTAGCAGCCCTGCAAATTAATATGGTTGATGTGCTTTGCTTAGTTATTCTGATTGTGTTTTACATTTAAATGCAGGCAGCTTAGACACTAATTATTGCAAATTTATAACTCATGATCAGATGGTAGGCTCTCTGAATGAGAGGAGGTATGTGTATCATTTCTGAATAGAAAGCATTTTTGAAATAGTTTCGATTCAGGTTGGATACTTTGTTCTGTAACATGAACTATAGGTCTGACATTCATCTAATATTTATTAGGGTAGCATGCATTCAATTTTAACTTTGGACTGTAGAGTTTTCATGCATAAAAAATAAACATATATGCCAACAGAATGAATGGCTAAACAATGTATTTGTGCATACAAATATTGGCATATACAGATATGCCATGTAGACTTAAGAAAGATTTAAATGTGTGCTTAGATGTATGTCACAATATCATAAGATCAACTTTTAAAAGAATTACTTCTGTTTTTGAGTTTGACTTTTTAGCTTTATGTGTTTGTGTATGTGTCTATATATATGTATGCCACATGTGTAGGTTCCCACAGAGGCCAGAAGAGGATGCCAGGTACCCAAAGTTCAAACTGCAGCTGGAGTTGCAGCTGTTTGTGAGCCACCTGATATGGACTCTGGGAACTCATATTGTTCCTTCAGAAGAGCAGGAAGTGCTCTTGACTGTTGAGCAAACACTCCAGTCCCATCTTTCCTGATTTTAAAATTTAATTATCATGAAAAGAAAATAAATTATAAAAAAGTAATTTTTATTTTTTGAATAAAAAATTGTTACTCTGCAAATCAAAACTAAGCATTCTCTGCTTCTAAACATGAGACTTGAGAACTAAAACTATCTGAAATTACCCACTCTGATGTCCTCAGGTTCCAGGTCAGGAAACAGAGAGTCTCCTTTTCAAGTGGCAGACAGTCTTCCTTGCAGACTGGCAAGCTTATATATCTTATTGCTGACACTACTTCCTCATAGTTTGTATGTGATTTATTCAAAGTGAGAAATGTAATTCCCATATTTGATGACTATATACATTCTGTTTGTCTTCAGGACTTTCCATCGGATTCTCTATTTTCCAATCCTGAATTGTTATCTCCATACAGAAACCAAAGAAGCCATTATTAGGACAAGACATCATTATTTTGAAAAATAAAGTTAATAAAACAATTGTATTTGTTTGGGGTCTATGAATATGATTTTGTACAGATGAATGCTTCCTTTTAATGTTGATTACCATGACTTTAAGATAATACCACAGAGCACCTTTCATTATAGCACAGTGGAAACCATATTTTCTTAGGGCTGATGGTAGGGCACATTCATGTCACTATCTAGAGACTGTCATTTTCTTTAAATGACAGACACGTGAATGTTTTTTGGGGGGCATCTTCTGTCCATTTGGGAAATTTGTTGAAAACTGTTTACTCTGGGTATATATTTTGTTGTGGTGTGAAGAACTCCTTTTAACTATCATATAATTGATGGCATCTGGTGGCTGTGGCATCTGTACTTACTCAGGTAGAAGCTGACTCATTGGCAGCTTTATTAATAGAGCAACCACAGCCTGGAATTTATCACTTTCTTATGACCTTTTTTGATACCAAAAACACAGAAGTGCTAGCTGCTATGTATGCAGTTTCATGCATTATTGATTAGTTGTTCTTTCTGTGATTTGTGCAGCCATTCTCCAGAGATAAAACCCAACCGTTAGCAGGATGTTGGCTCCCTCAACTCCCAGCTTGCATTTGAGTAAGTGTACCCACTGTCTCCCATAATGCTAAGCCTCGTTCCTTCATTATCAGCAATGTTGTCATGTGGTTGTTTGGTATTCTGCTTATTTTGTTTACCAGAACTACATAGAAAAGTGCCTAAGAAATTACTTTAGCAATTAGTGACTTAGTGGGTCCAAAGTTACCCTCTCTATTCATAAATAATCTTGCATCATTTGCTTTGTTTTTCTTTTGATCTTTACTGTAGAGGTTAGAGAATATTTCCATATGTAGTACAATAATTTTACTGAAAATTTTCCTCTTAAAATATATTTCTAAGAAAACACTTTTTTTTAAAGTTTGAGGAAGCCCATAGAAGTATGTCCTCCTAGTGGCCTTGTTTCTCTGTTTCCTTTCTGTTTTCTGCTTGACTGAGGTAACTGTAGCTGTGACTTGTTTATGTTTTTTGTTAATCTTATGCTTTCAACAATATCAGGCTCGTGGCATGATAGGTCTTCCTTCCTGATGCTCTGCTGTTTGTGTATTGGCCTTCAGGAGACATAGCAAAGCCAAACAGGAAGAAGCAAGGCTTTCTGTTTTAGAGATTTATTTTTCTTGTTTTAAATTATGTGTATATGTATGAGTACAGGTGACCTTAGAGATCATGGACCTGGAGATACAGGAAGCAGCCTTACATGGAAAGAGAACTTAGGTCCTCTAAAAGAGTAGAGACATTTCTTTTTTCCTGAGAAAGGCCATTTGCAGCCTCCTCCTGGAACTGTCAAGTGCTTTGGTTTTAGACCTAGAGAATTTCCCTGTGAGCTGCCATCTTGTGGGAGCCAAGACCAAGGTTGGTGGTTGGAGGAAGCTGCTGCCTTCAGCTCCTTCCTGGCATTGGAAGTGATCTCTGTTTGCAGGCTTTCATTTTGCTGCCCCCAAATGAGTGATTGCTGCACTAGTATTCCACACCATTCTTCCTTTCTCAAATTCAAAGACTCAGTTAATCAAGTTAGCATTTTCAAAGACAGCACATCAGGCCTCCTCTTTGAAACTGATTATGATCTTCAGAAAGATGGCCCATGTGGTGTAATGAGTCTTTTTCTGTCCCACCAGTCAGCTCCCAGATAATGATATGGAGACTTATAATTAATTATGAAAGCTTGGCCTATTGCTTAGGCTTGTCTCACTAACTCTTAAAACTAAAATTAACCCATTTATATTAACCTGTGTTCTACCACACGGTTTACCTCTATCCCATGCTGTGTGTCCAGCTTTTTCTGCATCTGGCTGGTTTCTCTGCCTCTCTTCTTCCCAGAGTTCTCTTTGTGCCTAAAAGTCCTGCCTGTACCTCCTACCTAGCTATTGGTCACTTAGCTCTTCACTAAACCAACCACAAGGTGCCTTGGAAAAGACACATCATCACAGTGTACAAAAGATTATTTCACAACAGTATTGTTTTAATATTTCCTTCCCCAGATGATAAGATGTGTCTAAAAGCAAAATTTGATAATCACTAGAACCAGCGTAGAATTATAAGTATGCAATCTTTTTGCAATTCGCAAGTGCTAAGGGGGTTTGTGATTCAGTGAAGGTAAACAGATAGAGTGATGTTTATCTCCAAGTTTCTACAGGCTCAACGGGGGCTCCGCAGCTCACTGCATAGAGCTTCTGGTCCCAGCATTCTTTTTTATATTATTTATCTTCTCCATTTTATCATTTTACATTTTATTTATTTGTTTTGTGAGCACATGCATGAGCATATACGTGCCATGTGGAGATCAAGTGACAACTTGTAGGAGTCAGGTCTCTCCTTCTGCCAAGTGAGTTCTATGGATCAAAATCATCGTTGGTAGCTTTTACCTGATAAGCCAATCTTTCCAACCCCTGACCTCAGTTTCTGACTCAGTTTCTGGGATTCTACTCTTTCCTTTTGTGAAATGTAAAAGGCATATGAGGAAGTCCTTTTTGTGGAGCTATTATTGTATTGCCTTATTTGCTGGTATCATATTCAAAGGTTGTGTTTAATGGCAGGGTGTTTCTAACAAGTACCATTTATTTCTTTGAAGTTCTGCATTTCATTTTATTTCATTTGAATTTCTGTGTGGGGTATATTAAAATGTTAAATCTTGTATAGCACATGCTGTGCCAGATTTTATAGGTCATCTCAACTTTGGTTGTAGCTGATCTCACTGTTGCTATGAGAAAAAAATCTATAATGAAATCCCATCTACTTTTATGACTGCTCAAGAAAAATGCATTATTGATATCATTTAGATAAAGTTGGAGTTCAAATGAAATCATCCTGATGAAATTACTACTTTCAAAACTTGCTTTTTGTCTTTCAACAATATCCACTCTAATGTTTTCTAGCATATGTTCACTTGTTATACACCAAGTTCTCCTTCTATATTATCTATCATTCTATAGTTTATTTATTTGTCTATTTGTTTAAGAAGAACCTCAGTTGTTTATGGAAAAATTTTTCTTCACAGTGAAACTCAGGCCTCCCATGCAGGCTGAAGACATGGAAATACATGATCATCTGTTTGCTTCCTCCTAGGACAAGCACCAATGAACCAAAAAGATGGATCTCACGAACTTATCAAAACATACTGCTTAGTTTGATTTTTGTCTTTCTAAAGATATTCTCTCATCTCTTTACTTCTAAGATGTTTTGTTGTAGAGAAGATTCATTAATCACACCCAAAGGTAATTTTGTTGTACATAAATGGCACTTATGATTCCTCTGAAGCAATTGAAACTTTCAAGTCATTTTATATCCTCCACAGTTCCTCAGAATTAGTTCAGAAATCCAAGTCATCTCACGTTGATGAGTGTTCCGAGCTGAATTATCATTACGTTCTCTCTCCTTCTCTGGCTGAGGTGCTCCTGCAAGCTGGTGATTGTCAAGGAAAGAAAGGAAAGCTTACATATTTATCAACATATTTTAAAATCAGTTTCAATCACAATTCCTGTACATTTATGTAGCAACTACAGGTTAAAATCTTAAATACATAATAGTTGGGTGTGGTTGTTCATGCTTTGAAATACACTGAGAGACAGAGACAAGAGGATTGACCTCAGTTTGAAGTCAGATTTGGCTACATGCTGAGTCCAAGGCTGGCTAATGCTGGAGAGTGGGACCCTGTTTGAAAAGAAGTACTTACCCCAAATGTTTATATAAGGATCAATAAAGAGAAGATTATATTTAATGAGGAAATAAGGGAAAGTTATATGTGTGTGTATGAGTGTGTGTGTATATGAGTGTATGTGAGTGTATATGTGCGTGTGACTGTGTATGTATGTATATGTGTTTGTGACTATGAGTGTGTGTGTGTATGTGTGAGGGAATGAGGGAAACTGTGGGGTAATCAAACTGGTTTGAAAATGCTTGAAGAAAAGGAAGCTAACTTCATGACTAGTTGCTTTTGAAAAATTGTATCTTTGATGATTATGTTTAACTCCAAGATAAAACTCTACGAATGATTGCCATATTCTAAAGTTTGGGCCTAATCTACAGAAACAATAAGTGAAACAACAATTCATTCCAAGGATTAACCTGTCAAAGAACATTCCAGTTGCAATGCTGAGAAGCCATGTGGTCATCCTGTTGTACTGGTTCCTAAGTTTTGATAATTTTCCCAGCACTACCTTTGCATAATATTTTATTTCTTCTTTCCCTTCTTCTTCTTCTTCTTCTTCTTCTTCTTCTTCTTCTTCTTCTTCTTCTTCTTCTTCTTCTTCTTCTTCTTCTTCTTCTTCTTCTTCTTCTTCTTCTTTCTCCTCCCCCTCTTCTCTATTCCTGCCCTTCCTCTTCTTCCTTCTTCTGCTCATGCTCCTCCCATTTCCATTTTTTTCTATTATTTTACATAAGGACTTATGTAGTCTTAAATTCTTTATTTCACCAATGATTTTGAACTTCCAATTCTCCCACCTCTATCTCCTCATTGCTGGCATTAGATTACTTGTGTTTTCATACTCTCGTTTATTTGGTGGATCAAACCTGAGGATTCTTTTACTGTGTTAGTTTCTGATGCTTAAGGCTGAGAAAACGGGACAGTTTGATTGTAATGTTAAATGCTGGTATCCCAAGGCTCAAGCTTGTAGTAACCTTGAGTAAGGAAACTTGTGAGATTTGAACACCCCACTCTGGAATTTTTCTTGATGTCTGTAGCACTGTTTTTCCTAGTTTATTTCTGGCCCTAAGTCAGGGTGCTACCAAGCCTGTTTCCTGATTCTCTCTGAGGGAGTTCCAGTACCTTCCAGGTAGTTCTCTCAGGCAGTCCTCTTCAGAACTTCCAGTCATGCAAGCTGCCCCTCCATTCTGCAAGATCTGTATCTGGGAAGGAAAAACTTGTGGGTACTCTGCCCATTTAAACTTCAAAGTGCAGTACCATGTTGGTCCAGGTGCAAGATGTGTGTTTTACCTATCTGAAAATAATTCTTTCCTTTCCCACTACCACTGCAGGTTCCTGTGCATGACAAGCCCTAAGGGATGGCAGACATTGCTTCTCTTGTGGCTTCAGTATTACCTGTAGTCCTTTAAATCACTACATGTTCCTCTCTCCAAGTGCACGTGGCAACCATGGCAACGTTTTCACCATAGAAATCCTTCTTAGGACTCATTGTCATAGTTTACATATTCTGAATGTGAATATAACTAAAATGTACTTTTTAAGTACTTTGCTTGTCAACTTCTCCTGAATATATGCTTGTTAATGCTACCTCTTCCATTGCCATGACTTCCAGTCTTCTGAAGAACTCAGATGAATCTCCAATTTTATAGTCTGAAATACTAATTTCAGGTGATGAGAAGTGCCTGGACACTGACTGACAGGTATCATGCATACTCCAGTTGTTCCTCGAATGATTTAACCTACTTATTTTGGAAATCTGCCTGAAGACTCAAAAACTATCTGTCTGACATGAGCCCTATGTTTAGAGGCTTAAAGTGAGAGATGCAGAAGGCCCAAATATTGACAGAGGTTTCTGTCCTGCCTGGTCCCACAGCCATTCAGCAACAAAAAAACACACAGAAGTCTCCATTAATTATAAACTGGTTGGCCTATTAGCTCTTACATGCTCCATTAACCCATAATTCTTGTCTATGTTAGCCATGTGGCTTGGTACCTTTTTCCAATCAGTGAGGCATTCTCATCTTGCCTCCTCTGTGGCTGGGAGACAACTGCAGACTCACCACTTCCTCTTCCCAGAATTCTCCTGTTCTCATCGCCCCACCTCTACTTCCTGCCTGGTTGCCCCACCTATACCTCCTACCTGGCTACTGGCCAATCAGCATTTTATTAATACAAGACCATTATCCTACCAAAGAGGCAGGTGGTAGTTGTGTGTCTTACCCCAAGTCCTATCTCAAAATATGTTAAATTCAATTTTATGTCTACCCTACCTTACTCTACCTGCCCTCCTTGTGCTGATCTTTTATGTGTTTTCTGTGATGTTTCTGAGTGTTTATGTGATGTGTGTTCTCAGCATTCCACTTACCACCATAGAGCCTAATACTCAGAGGGGAGAATTTGGTGTCCTTTACTACGATTTCTCTTACCTCTCAATAATGATTCCCTTGAAGAGAGAAACTGTATTATGCTCATTATTTACTCAGCTCCAGCAGCTAGCCTAATGTATGATGGATAATCAATACATGATCCCCACACAATTGCCTGAGACAAAGAGGAAAGTGTGCAAAGTGAGTGTGCCTAATGCTGAAGCTTGCTTACAGGGGCTTCGTCTCTCTGCTTCTCCCTTTCAGAGGGACTGAAGTGAGGGAGTCAGTGAGGAAGGAGAAAGTGCATAATGTCTTTAGAATAGCCTTTCTTCTTTCAAGGTAGATTCTTCACCTTCTCCCTGTGTATAGTTAGGAGGTTGCTTGTTTATCCCAGTTGCCCAGAACCGAAATAATCACAGAGAAACCATATTAGTTAAATCGCTGCTTGGTCCATTAGCTATAGATTCTTACTGGCTGACTCTTACATATCAATTTAACCTATGTCTATTAATCTGTGTAGGGTCATGTGGCTCTGGCTTACCAGCTAAAGTTCTGTCTGTCTCTGGTGTGGCTATATGCTTCTCGCTGACTCCACCTCCTTTCTCCCAGCATTCAGCTTAGTTTTCCCTGCCTAGCTCTGTTCCCCTATAGCTCTGCTGTAAGTTCAAAGCAGTTTCTTTATTCATTAATGGTAATCAGAGCATACAAAGGGGAATCCCTCATCACTTGTGTGTGTGTGTGTGTGTGTGTGTGTGTGTGTGTGTGTGTTAGGGAAAAGTTATACAATCATCTGTAAATTGTATTGTATTAATAGATAGTTCCTTATTTGATGTTCTGTTATAGGCTAAAAGGGTCTTTATTTAAAGCTGCATTGTCATCTTTCACTGTGTATAGATTCATGTTTAAAATATACTCAAGGAATTGAACAAAAATGGCCCTGACTATTCACCAGTCTAGCCTTGGGTTGTTTAATTTTTTTTCTGTGTTGGGTTTTTCCCCCTTCCTTTACCATTTCTTTTGTGTTCCAATAAGTCTTTTGAAAAGGTTCATTTAATGTTTCCCCTTTCTGTACTAAATGCAAAAGTAGGCAGCAGCGCCTGTTTAAAATGTGGATACTGTTATCCCCCTGGCAGTTTTCCTCTCTCCCAGTGATAAGAACTCACTGCGGGAGAGCACACCAATAGGATTTATTTTTTCTAGAAGTGAATTTTCATGTAAGTATTAACTTATGGAATTACATATAGAAAGGAAGGGTCAAAATATTCTAAAGAGAGAGTGAAACTAAACCATTATTTTAATAAGATCAATATGGTGGTCATTAGAAAGCATTCATCCCTTCTACGCGGTACTTCCTGAATTTACAGTGAGCTTTGTTTTATTGACCGAAACTATCACTGTGATCCATTTCCTTTAAAGGCTAATTAGGTGTCATTGAAGAATTCTTGAATTGGTTCCTGGGAACCATGAAGTATCTTTTAATAGCACGGGTGTAGACTGGCCGCAGTATAAGTGTACATTCTTCATTCTGAGAGTTATTTATAGTAACTAACTGAATACTGCCAAATACTGTTCCTAACTAACCTCTCAATGACTTCGGGGCACTAGGTGAATGAAACTGTTGGGAAGTGCATTCAGAGTTCACTTGATTTTCTTTTCTTTGGCTTGTTTACTTTGTGGTGCTAGGAATGGAACTCGGGGTTTCCACTCTTGCTAGAAAGTGCTCTAGCTACATTCCCAGCACCCGTAAGGTTTCTATGCATGTCAAATCAGCAATAGAAACCATAAAGTCTACAGCTGCAAATGTGAGTGGATCTTTAAAGAACAGCATAACAGCATCTGTTCTGAAACTGATTTCATGTACTTGGAAAATATTATAGAGTTCCCTTCTCTAAGTAATTTTCTTACCTCTTGTTGGTTATTAGCTCTGATATTTCTTGTGTTAAGTGTAAATTAGTTTTCCAGTTAGTCCAGACTATCCCAATATATACGCACAACTAGTGTAGAAGATACTTTACTTTAAAATGCTTTGCATTGTGACCATTCCTTGCCAATGATTTCCTCAGGAAATCCACCGGACCATAGGAGAAAGACAATGGGATTAATAAGCAAATGCCATTCATTACAGCCAGTAGAGATCACAGATCAGCCATAAATATCTTCTAGAGCAGTTATAAATACTTCAAAGTCCGCTAGAGGAGATAGGGAGATCATGAACGTAGATTAAGAGTAGTTAGGAAGAATGGACTTGCTTGTGTCAGAGGGTGTCTGCAATGGTTGTTCAGGTTTACTCTTTTTTTTTTTCAGCTTCTCTCTCTGCTTTTCTGTTGGGCAGTTTCCCGTAGCCACAGAGGAGGGCCTGAAGAGTGGAAGATTCCACTCTGTTGTGGTTAGAATGGTGCCTGGAAATGACAGACGTTCTGACACAGAGGTTCCACATCCTTCATATCTGTTGCCATTTCATGACCAGATAACAGGCTTTATTATTTAGTTCGCTGGCCAAGGGAGCTGGTGACGAGTTCATTTCCCCACTCTCCAGCACTGATATGGGGAAGGAAACAATTTTTCTCCACTGAGTTCAGGCTTCATCACAGATACTAACATCAAAAGCATGAATTCTGCGGTTCGTAGAAATGCTAAACTGGAAGCCACAGTTATTCCCATAAAATCCATGAACATTTTTGAACTGCTAAGACATCCTTGTTACTTCAAATTTCTAAGTTCTTTTTCAGAACCAAAATTTATGCATTATGAAATTTACTTGATTGAAATCTGAGTTGGCTGTTCATGTGATGCATTCAAGTTTTTTTTTTGAAATTTTATCTTAGTGAACTCAATATAGCCAGTCAAATTAATGATTTGTTCCTTACTTTTACTACATTTTTGATAGAAATTTTTGTTACTATTGGGGAACATGGCAGAAGAGGGGTTAAAAAGATTTTAAGAATCAGAGAAACAAGGTATCTACTATAATTTATTGTGTTTGATATGTCAATGCAAAACCACAACTCTCATTTTAACCTTTAAGAAATATATTATATATAATATAAGATATAATTTATTCTGAAGTCATTTTGAAGGGCCATGGCCAGGGAATACAAATTTTGTTACCACAAATTTTGTGTTCCAATGTGGAAGTTGTTTCACAACGTTTTACAGAACAAAGGAAGCCATACGTCAAGGCAAGTTTAAAATACATTGGTGGGTACAGCAGAGAGGCAAGGAAAACAATGAGGGAAGCTTTTCTATAGATTCAACATACTGTCAGCTGACATTCTTAGCTTTTGGCTTGGTAGAAGCTAAGTTAATAGATTCCAAAAAGGTTTTATCTATTAGTCAGAAAATATTAGTTCAGACACAGAAATAGCCAAGGAATGGCATTCCAGAGGGCTAGAACTAGTCCAAGATAAGTAATTAGCCTCTACACTTGCAGCATTCCAACCTTTCCACAGTACTGAAATTCTAATCAATCCATCAGTCTGTAGACACAGCTTCTTTCCAGGAATTATTATTCATATATGTACATAACAGAAAAATTAGACCCATGAAATCTCAGGAATATGGTTGCCTAGAAGGACTAGCACCGTGACAAGACCAGTTGACAAACCAGTGCGAATCGAGAAAATTCTGTAGGTTACATATCTACATAAAGAGGTACGAGTAATTGATGACTATTGAGGGAGGGAGAATCAGTCTTCTACTGGAATGAATCTTCTAAATGGTTTTCCAGTCCCAAGTAATCAACATTAAGCACGTATTTATACAATCAATACTAACAGAACTCTTTCTCCTTCAGCAGCTATCAACTTCCAATAGCTTCTATGTTTGGGGTGGAGCTTTGTAAGTATCTTTCCAGTCCATGCTGAGGATTTAGATAGCTTGATCTTATATGGGTCTTGCGTGTTCAGTTCCAACCACTACGAGTGAATATGGGCAATGGCCCTGTCGTACCAGACAAATTACTATTCACTGAAAATGTCCACTACCTCAAACTCATGCAGTTTTTCAATTTCGTCTTCTACAATGTGATGTGGATGTCGTGTTTCTGGTATAGCACTCCACAGCTTGTTTCACTTTGAAACAAACGTCTGGATTGGGCTCTATATAAAAGCAAGTGAGGCCTTTTCCAATGATAAAATTACCATATCCTAGACCACAAAGAGAGGCAGAGAGGAAATTGTTTCCTTCTCAAGTGCTGAACTGTACCTGGTCTTATGGGCACAAAGATGATGAGAGGTTGTTGCTGTCCCTGATGAATTTAGCGAAAAAAAAAATCAGCATAATAGTTCACTCTTGGATAAGGGCTCTAGTCTTTATAGGAGGTTGGCAGAGCAAAGGTGCAGACTTCTTTTTGGCATAAGACAAACTCTCAATAGAAGGATGGGGCTAAAAAGATGCTCTATGTATGTTTCTTTAAGGCTTTCATAATTTTGGAGGCTTGGTAGCTGAAATCAAATCTTTGTTCTCCTAGGGAGGAATCTCTTTGGCTTCTGCTAACTTCCAGCAGGTGACAGGAATCCACATTTTCAGCATCAGACAGGACATATACTCATTATTTTTTATTCTATAGTATCACTCTTTTCTCTGCTTTCTATACCCATGACCTTCATGTTGAAATGGTGCAAGACAGCACAAAGTTTCCTCCATCCTGTACTCTTGCTGAAGCTGTTTCCAGGTTTAACTGGAATCTGATCTCTTTAATGGAGAATTCCAGAGAAAACCACTCAGCTCTATTCTAGGAACCAAAGGTCAGAATTTCCTAGCTAATTTATCTTAGCTTTCGTTGAAATTGTTTGTGCAGAATATCCTCCAGCTAACCCTGTATCTTAGCTGCCTGTTTGTGAGGAACCCTGCTCCCTCATCTGGCTAACAGTTCAGCCTAGCTTCTGTTAAAGCTGCTTCAAACTGCTTATTCTGGGAAGCATGCCCTGCAACCGCCCAGGGAGATGTCTGGATGAGGTCTCAGGTCTTACAAACCCCATATTCTGTATGCTTGAGGCCACACCCAGGTCTCTGAACATTTGTGTGTAGTCCCATCCGGCTGGAAAAAATACTTTCAGTTGGCTATACACTATGCCTGAGTGATCATCTCTGACGAGCTCCCTGTGACAAAGCGTTCTTGTTCCCTTTATCCCTTTTGTCTCTCCACACTTACATTTTGAGAATTTTATATGAGAAAATTATATTTATATCTTTTCTATCCTTACCTCCCCTTCTACAGGTCCTCCCATGTCCTCCCATTCATTTTCAAATTCATGACTGCTTCTTTAATTATTATTGCTTTGCAGACACACACACACATACACACACACAGACACACCACTTATGTACAAATTCAACCTGCTGAGTTCACTCGGTAATATTATTGTGTATGTGTTTAGATCTGACCATTTAGGTTCAGATAACCAGTCAGGTGGATCATTCATTAAGAAGGCTACTAGTGTCCATAATATCGATAAATTGCCTGTAGCTCTTCATCTAGGAGGGGCCCTTATGAGATTTCCATAGCCAAGGTAAGCACATAAAGTGGTCTTGCCATTGTGTGGGTCTTGACTGAGATTTCATGGGTGTAGCTTTATTATCAATTTCCTTTGGAATTTTCTGTTACTAGAAAGAACACAAACAGACAAACAAAAGCAAATCAAAGCTGCTATGTGTATCACCTTACATTGGTAGACAAGCTTGGCTGTGTTGTCCGTGTTTCTGGCTTTAGAGTCATGAAGTGTACATGAAGAAAGGTGTCATAGAATCTTCTTCCATAAAGCCAAGTGTGTGGCAGGGGTTAGTACCTGTATGAAGGCCCTGAAAGGCTTGGTTTGGTCTTGCTTTGGTCCAATGTTTTCTCAATATCCCCTGATTCTGTGGAATTGTATGTTGAAAGTGTGTGATTTGACTTTTGATTTTGCAAGGACTTTCAATTGAGAGATTATTTTGAGACTCAGAAGAGATTTTGAACTTTGGGTTTTTAAAAATAGTTGAGACTGAAAGGATATGGTGATTTTTGAAGTTGGCTTAAATTCATTTTACATTTTGACATTGCCAGGAACGAATCGAGGCCAGGGACTGGGATGTGGTGGTGTGGATGATAATGACTCCCTGAGGCTCGTGCATGAATACAAAGTCTCCCATTGGTGGCACTATTGGGAAAGACTGGAAGGCATGGCCTTGTTGAAGAAGGTGGGAACAGAATTTGAGGTTTCAAAAATACTCTCTTTTCCCAGGGTGCTTTTATCTCTCTCTCTCACCTTCTTGAGGATCACGATGCAAGCTCTCAGCTGTTCCCACCACTATGTCTTCACTCCCCTATCATAGACTTTACCCTTCTGAAACTAAGCAAAATTACACGTTTCCTTTTTATGATTTGCATTGGTCATAGTGTTTCATTACATCAACCTAAAAGTAAGTAATGCAATGGTGTTTAATCCCCAGGAAACTACATCATTACTAGAGATTAGTTTTCTACTAACTTTAAGCTTTATTTCACTGTAGTCAATTTGGGCACACAGAGTTATTTACTTTTTTCTGAATTGGATAATATTTATTTGTGTCTCATTTTATGACCTGGGAGTGTAAAGGGAATGCATGAGAGCTTGGTTCTATATGGTTTGTTCTCATTTGCTGTTCTAACTACCTTTTCCTGTTACCTCTTCCCCATCTAATGGTTCCCTTCCCTCCTGCAAATAATTGTACTTCCTTCTCACAGTCCCCCTTTTATTTTCATGTCCTACATAAACACTGCACATATTTACATATAAAATTAAAAGGTTTTAGACTGATTTATTTTATTGTAAGTGTGTGACTGCCCATGTGTGTGTGTGTGTTTACCATGAGCATGTTTGGTGCTTACAGTGTTCAAAAAATGATATAAAATTTCTCAAAAGTGAAGTTTAAATGGTTGTGAACCAAGTGTGTTCTGGAAGCTGAATCTGGGGCCTCTATAAGATCAACAAGTGCTCTTAACAGTTGAGAAGTCCCTAACCTTTATATATAAACTTAATCTAGCTTCCATGTGATAGAAAACCTATATTTGTTTTTCTGAGTCTGGATAATTTCTCATAATCTCTAACTCCTCCTATTTTCCTGTGACTGCCATAATTTTTATTAGAGTGGAATAAAATTTCACTGTGCATATAAAACTCATTCTCTTTTTTCTTTATTTGCAATTATAATGTAATGAAATAATTTCCCCCCTTTATATGCTCCCTTCAAAGCCCCTTTATAACCCTCTTTGTGCTTTTTCAAATTCATGGCCTATTTTTCATTAATTCTTGTTTCATGCATATGTATATAACATGTATAAGCATATGGCTTCTTAGATACAAACTGCTCAGTCTGTCTAATGCTACTCTTTGAATGTTTTCATGGCTGGCCCTTTGGAATTGGGCAAATAATTGATGTGCACTTCCCTGGAGAAGACCGTTTCTCCCACTCTTTGTTTCTTTAGTTATCTCTAGTTCTTTGTCTAGGGTTGAGGCCTTCCAGGTTTTCTCTTATCCACTTTAACTTGTCTATGGTTGTTGTTCTTGTTTAACTCATGTTTAGACAGTTATGTTGGTGAGGCTTCAAGGGTGTAGTTTCTGACATTACTAGGAGAAACATCTTATAGCAAATTCCCTGATCCTCTGGTTCTCTTCAGATGCAGAGTACAGAGGGCCTTGAGCTGGAGCTGACCTGAATGTCTCCTCCCTGAGGACTAGTTGTCACAGCACCAGAAGGTACCTTTCAATCTTTCACAGGAAAGAAGCAATGACCAGTCCTGCCCAGAACAAAACAAAGACTAGCATGACATGCCAACCCTATATGTAGGAGGAGGCTTCTGTTCTGCCTGTTCTCACAATAACACACAGAAACTATATTATTTACAATACTGTTTGGTCAATAGCTTAAACACATTTCTAGCTTGCTCTTGTACCTAAACTAACCCATCTCCATTAATCTGTGCATCACCACCAGGTTATGACCTACTGGCAAAATTTCGACAGGCTCCATTGGAGGCTTCTGTCCCTGGTGGCTACACAGCTTCTCCCTGACTCCACCTACTCTTTCTGTATATCTCTTTTAGCTTGGCTTTACTCTGTTAAGCCATTGGCCAAAAGCAGCTTCTTTATTCATTAAGCAATAAAAGCAACATATACACTGAAGGACTTCCCATACCACCTATGGGTTCAATAGCGACTCTCATACCTTGGTGGTAACCAAAAACTCTCTAATTAGACTTAAGACCCACTCAACAATAGGGAAATCATGCCTTATAGTGGAATCTCAGCAATACTTTGTGCTAGTGACGTTGTGAATCTAGGAGGACAACCTACAAACGCCAGTTTACTAAACCAGTATAATTTCTTACTAGATTTTGAGTATTTGTCCTTTACCTACACAGAAGTGTAATCTTTACCCCTCATCAAAGAAGATTATCTTTTCTAAAAAGGGAGGGGGAATTACAGAAAACTGAAACCAGTCAAAATGAAGTTATGGGGCGCAGTCCCAATGAATATAACCATTTTCTTTATTCATTCATCTATAAAAGTGTGGTGTACCAATCTACTGACATTGGCTTTATTTATACTTTAAGTGTAATACAATTTAGACTCAACTTTAAATTAGTCATGTTGGATTTCTAAATAAAAATTGTATACAAGATACATTGATTGTCTATAGTGGGGTAATTCACATTTGGAGGCCCGAATAAATAATCCTCCCTAGAGTTACCAGTTTGCCTTATTGGGGACAATTGCCAGTTGGGGACAGTATCACTAAAACATTTTAATTTTCCAAAGATTTTAATGTCTAGTATGGGTTCTTCTATATATAATGTGTACTTTCTAATGGCAATTTCATAAATTGGTTTTGAATAATTTGCTCCGAGGCAATTTATTATATTAACATGAACCTCTGTGAAAAGGCATGCTTCGTCTACTCCTTTACTCAAAATAACTTTGCTCCTGTTCATTTAAATGCTACTTTTTATTGTTGCAACGCTTGACTTTGTGTTACCTCTTGAAGTGCTTTATGATCACATAATTGGGGCTGAGCTGGAACTAAATGCACCTAAGCAGAACGGTTGCTGCTCACCAAATGCATAATTATCGTCAGGAAGGCTAAAAATGTAGAATGTCTGTCAACTTTAAAACAAGTGCACATGGGGAGCAGTGGTGGGAAGATGGAAATCGCAGCTGGAAGTAATGATTACTCTGAGCTTCTTGCTACAGCAAACATAGCATTTAGAAATTCATGAGCATTCCTTTTAAGTGTTCAAAACTCCTTGCAAAACAAACCATACATTAACTAAGATACCGATGATGGCAGTGCCTGCACATTGAGCTGCCCATGATTTTTAGGAAGTCCCCTTCAGACAATTTCAAAAGAATCATAGATCTTTTCCTTCAGAAAAAGGTAGAAAATGATGTGGCCATCCATTGCTAAATGACACATGGCCCTTGAATTTTGACAGCACTCTTTCCAAACAGTCTTTTGCAATTTGCTAACTTACTGGTACACAGTCCACCTTCCTTTCTGCTGATGAAACTTAAGTCACATCTTTGCTTCAGACCACAGGTCGAGGATTGAAGACACACTCACATGTGTAAGAACCCCGATTCTCTCAGTGGCAGGGACTGGAGTGTGCACCTCCGCCTGAGTACTACCTTTCATCCTCTGTAATAGACCTTCTGTAAAGGATAAATTTTTTATAAAATTCAGACAATATTATTCACTACACGGGATTGGCTAGAATCCATAAAACCCTACCTGGAGAAATGCCAGTTCAATGCTACTGCTTTTCAGCTGAGGAAAACTAAGGACCTGAATATGTAAGTAATTTGCTGAAAAAACAAAGCAAAACACACAAGCACAGCAGTGGTAGGCTTTAATCCCAGCATTTGGGAGGCAGAGGCAGATGATTTTCTGTGAGTTTAAAGGAAGTTCCAGGACAGTCAAGGTGATTAACACAGAAAAAGCCTGTCTCAAACAAACAAACAGTAAAATCGAACAAAAGCAAACCAACCCAACCAACCAACCAACTAAAACAAAACAAAAACCTGAAGTTGGTATCCTTGCTGAGCAGGAATTATTATTGAAAAAACTCCCAAAATTTTATAATATACTAAAAAGCTCATGACTTAAACAGGAGAATGATCCTTTCAATCATAGGAGGAAATCACCTATATTGAAAAGCCAGAGGGCAGATCCACCAACTGATGTCCCAAATACGAATTCCTACTGGCAGAGTAAAGACTTCTCTCCACAGGATTCTAGGATGAATTACGGTTTTACACAGCTTCTCCAAAATTCTACCAAGTCGAGCACTGTTCAGTGAAAGTGAGATGCATTACGCATTGAGGAGACCCATGCAGGAGGGTGGAGGGGCACTATCGTGAGTTGTGATAAATGTGGTTTTGGTCTGGTGACCCTTACAGCCTCTATAGGTCTACAAGGGATGAATGTCCACCAGGGAAATTGCTTTTCTCTTGGCCAATGAAGCATTAGAGGCACATAGAAGGAAAGAGATTGGATTTGGTTATTTTTTTCAGGATTAGGAATGCACACATTTTCTCATTCTGCTCACATCTTTTATTTTTCTTGTGGAGAATATTTATGAAGCACAACATAGCTCCAAAATATATTGATAGTTCACTCCTAAGGGTTCCTTACTTTTAGGAAATGGGGCAATACCATTACGAGAAGGATGAACTTCATACTCGGGAAGTGTTTAGAATTGCTTTCTAGTATGTAGAGATTTATAGAACTGCACTTTGTTTATGGTGCAGGCTTGAGCTCATATTTATCCTCCAGCCCTGGAAGGATCACTACAGAGGGATGGTCAAAGGGATTGTGCTTTAACTGTCATATACAAAACCATGCCTTTGAGTTCACCAGAACCAAGCTGGCCAGGCAGCTCTCTTCCTTCATTCCCCAGTTATTTCTGCCTCATCTTCCACTAGTAGTTTTCTGCAGCGGGGGCATCCTCTACCTTGAGCTCTTGGAGGTTCCACTTTTGAGTGGATCCTGTGACGCTCATGCTGTAATAGTGTCCCCCAAGGCAGCAGCTGGCTGGCGTCTCACTATTTACTGCTTGATGTTCAGAGAAAACCTTGCTCCAGAATTTGTTGCCCTCTTCCCCTTGTCCTCCCTGTGAAGCCCAAGGTTTTACTCTGGGCAATCTCAGCCTCTGCATTTCCTAGAGTCATGTCCTACTGCTCCATCTGCCACGTTCCCCTAACCATTACCCCATTTAGTTTTTGTATTTGTTCATTCTGAATTCACTTATTGGGAAGTTCCAAGGCTGTACAGTACTGTTTCAGGATAAGAGGTTTTAGGGGGGAAAATAGAGTTTAATCTTAATGAATCATGGCAGATGTATGAACTTCAAGTCATCCTAGCCATAATCATCATTTAATCTTGGCTCTGGTCCTTGGAATGGATATTAGGTTATTAGGCAAGATTTTAACTCTTTGTGGACTGAAACAGATCTTAAAGAGATGGTTTTGCTCAATGTGCGACTTCATGTGTAGCTATTTCCTACCCTCTCCTATGTGTTCAAGCTACACTAAGTGGAATCTTAAAGATCAGGGCAAATCTCATTTCACACCAGCGTTTATCTTAACTAACCAGCCATATTAACGAAAATATAAAATGCCGTGTCTCATGCTGAAATAAATAACAGTATGGGCCTCATTATTATGAACCATGCTTCATTAGCAGAGGGTTGTAAAATGTCTCGGAGAAATGTCTGGCAAGCTGAACTAATTTATATCTTAAAACATAATTTATGCTTCACAGATTAGCACAGGACATCGTACTTGATAACCTGTCTGCCCGGATCTCTATGGATGCTACATGCTAATGTCAGCAGGAACCTCAGCCTCAGACAGAAATGCATTTACTCTGGGAGGAACATTTGCAAAATCTGAATAGGCTTTGAAATTTCAGATTTGAGGGTTGTTTCTTAAACATTAATATTAATTTGAGAAGTAAACTAATTTCATTTATATGCAAATATATAAGCCATGGTTCCATCAGGGGAATTTCAATGTCTAACAGCAGGTTGCTGTATTCTATTTGCAGATTCAGCTAAGATGCAAACCCGTTAATGAGATAAAATGAAATCGATCAGCAGTCCATCCATGCACTGTCTTTCAAAAATGATGTTGACTTGAAGTTTCCTTTCAGGAGGGATTTTAACAAATTCAGTTTATGGGCACTGGCTTAAACTCCCCCCTCCCCCCTTCTCCTCCACTTTCCCTCCGTTTTGGAGGCACTGGGAAAGAAGCCTCTTCTGAGCTCATTCAGGCTGGGACAACTTTGAACCCTTATTTCAGCTCTGGTCCTGTTTTGTCATAGGTCCTGTGCGACAGGCCTCTTATTTCCAATGAGCACACCTTTCATGCCTTGTCCTTGTCTGTTCACCAAGGTGCCTGCAGTCCTTCCCAGATTTCTTTTTCTGTTTTGTTTTTCTGTTTTTTAGAGACAGGGTTTCTCTGTGTAGCTACGACAGAGATGCACCTGCTTCTGCCTGCATGTTGGGATTAAAGACATGTGCCACCACCACCTGGCTCCTTCTCAGTTTTCTAATCTTTCACTTCACTCTGCCACATTTCTCTGACTTCAGTTAGAAAAAATAATGTCTTTTATAAAAAAGACTTGCCTAATTTAACTGAACCCAGCTAGGTAACTGAGAACAATCTTCATGGCCTAAATTCCATAGTCATCATATGGCTCAAAAGCCTCTTTGCTGTGTGAAGTATCCTTGAGCAGATTTGAGAGATTAGGGTGCTATTCTGTCAGGCATAGACAACTTTCTCTATTAGCTATAAATTTAACTGACTAATGCTCTTAGTTTGACATCTTTCCTTATAATTTAGTCCTTGAGAGTCACTAGGATAGATACTTAGGTTATTGGTTTCAAATCTACCTTCTTTTTTCAAAATAAATATGTAATGTTACTAAATATTTTTACTTTGGCTGCTATCCACCATTTATGATATTTACATTATGAATTTTTACTTTGAAAAATTTTCTATTGTTTGTTTTTGTTACCAGAGTTTTATAGCATATTACTTGATTAAAATGCTGATCTGATATGCATTATGACTTTAATTTCATTTTTCTCCAAAGAAATATCCAATCTTTCTAAGTTTTGACTTTTCTTGCATTTTGCACCCTGCCAAGACAAGCTGGTGAAGCATTAAAACGTGTTTACTGGAGAGAGCACTTATTCTGCACTGACAATCCACCATGTCAACTCTCTCCAATCTTCTGTAGGATCCCTACTGTTATTTATATTTGTTACTATTTTGAAATCTTTTGGCTAATGTCAGAATTTATATGTCTGAGTATTAATGTTGTATTGGATTTATATATTCCTCTCTTTAGTTTTGCTACATTTTATTTTTGTAATTTAATACAAATTATGAAGATATATTTTCCAAGTGTATCAATTTTTTAGAGTATTAGATATTTGTGTTAATTTATCTCATTTATTAGTTTTGCCATTATTTCTTTTTGGAACACCACACTGACTAACATTTCTAGAACTATTCTGGCTTTCTTTTTTGGATTTTCCATAATTTTGACCATTTAACTTCACTGTATCTGTGGTTCTGTACCAGCTGTGTAGCCTTTTCCTTGCTGATCCATTCTGACAAGGAATTACTTTACTTTATTTTTGGGTAGATTAAATCTCTCTAATCATTAGTATGACACATAGTAGCCTATAGTTTTGTTATAGGATCTTTCTGGCTTCTTTTGCTTGAGCTTTTTCTTACTTTCTATTTCAATTAAATTTTTTAGTGTTTATATGTATGGGTGCACATTTGTTCATATCTGTATATGGAAATAGATATGTTTAGATGCACATGTATGTATACATTGTGCAAAGGCATGTTGAAGCCACAGAACAACCTCAGCTATCATTGTTCAGTTGCTGTCCTCCTTGTTTGTGAGACAGGGCCACTTGCTACGTTGGACCTTATCCAGCAGGTGAGACCTTATCCAGCAGGTGAGACTGCCTAGCCAGAAAGCCCTAAGGATCTCCTTGCTCCTCCTGCACAGCGCCTGGTTTACAACCACAGTCCTACTATGCCTAGCTGTTTCAAACTTGGCTCCTCACACTTGCAAGGCAGGCCCTTTATGACTAAGAGATCACACCAGTTCCTTTTATTCCATTTCTAAAAATATTTAAACATTATTTCACTACTCCTTTAATATCTACCTAAGTTTTTATTATGCCTTTAAAATATTTTACTGTTTTTGTAAAAATAAAATAGTATTACTAGAATTAATGTTGTAGCACATTATGTGGGAATAGAAAGCCTTATAAATGTGCTATCCTCATACTCCCAGGCCTACGTCTGGACATGCAGCTCTTTCACCTACTTCCCCTGCTTAGCTTCCACAAATCCTTCTGCCAGCATCACCTCCACCTTTTTAGGCACAGCTCCATAGAGTAACCTCTGAAGCTTTGCCTGGTGAGTTCTCTAGAACCAAGCCTTCACACACAATCTTCATATGCTTAGACTTAGCTCTAGGGCTTGGTGTGGGATAAATGTCTATATTCTGTCAATTATATTTTAAATAAATGCTGATTGGCCAGTATCCAGGCAGGAAGTATAAGCGAGACAACCAGACAGGAAGTAGAGGTGGGTGAATGAGAACAAAAAAAAAATCCGGGAAGAGGACACAGTCCTTTACCTAGACACAGAAGAAGCAAAATGTGACTGCCCCACTGAAAAAGGTACTGAACCATGTGCCTGACATATACTAGAATAATGGGCTAATATAAGTTATAAGAGTTAATAAGAAGCCTGAGCTAATTGGCCAATCAGTTTATAGTTAATCACCTCTGTGTGATTTCTTTAGGACTTAATGATTGTGGGAACTGGGCAGGACAGAAACCCCCACAACAGGGGCTCAACTCCCAAATCAACTGTGCCTGGTGTACTCCTTCAAACATCACCTACCATCTCCTCTGTTGACTGATTTTCCCTGATTAGTTCCCAGAGCCATGCCTACACACACCATCTCGACACTCCCAGGTCTAACTCTAGATGTATAACTTACATCCTAGTCTTGACTGGTGGATCCCTCATACCCCTGTCTGTCTAAAGCATACTCCCAGGCTAGCTGAGGACACACATTTCCTGCACCAACCTTTCCTCTTCAGGTCTTCCCAATTTCATCTAACTTCATTTACTCCAAGCTTCCAGGTCTATCTCTATTTTTTTTATTTAACACCCAATGATTTTCCTCATAACTTCGTCCCAACCCCATACCATCTCCACAATCCCAGTCAAGTCCCAGTCCTAAAGCATCTCCACTAAGGCTAGAATCTTATATCAAACACAACCAAAGATGTAAGTTCAAGTGCCTAGATCACACTGCAAAAACAGCATTAATATGAAATGCCGGGGCATTATGTCCATACCTCTCCCTGAGAAACCTCACTAGTCCTGTATAAATGTTTTCTGATGAGAAACACCCAGATGAACCACAGGGCACAGAATTTAAAGCAACAACCATTAAGCAGATCAAAGAATTGTAAGAGTTTAAAGAACACAAGTAGTAAATCCCCAATGAGTTGAAGAGGGTAGGAATAAATGGCCATGTGATGGTCAAGAAAACACAACTATGCATATGAATGAAATGAGGAAGGCAATTCAGGATTTGAAATTTGAATTGAGTCAAGAGAGAGAAATATAGAAGAGAACTCAGGCTGAACTGAGGATGTAATTGAAAAACTAGATTACGTGATTAAAAAATTCATAGAACAGCATGACTAGTACGACTGTGCACTAACTCAGAAATCCACAACTGGTCAAAGGATAGAGAACATCTGACTGTAAGGTGTCCAGCAACAGATGCATTACAATCCCTACGCATATGCCCTACAGAAGGGGGATGGATAGAAAGACTGTATGAGCCAGAGGACCAAGACTTCCGTGGTGAGATAGTGTCTTCTAGATCTGTTAGAGAAACTGCACCCACAATATTTCATCAATATGGTTGTGCAAAGAAGACTTGCACAATGACACAAGTTGATATCCTAGCATGATTGGGGAAATTTCACAAGGCCCCAATCTTGGTAAAGAGCTACAGTCTCTTCAGGCTGTAACTATAGCTTCAGGTTATAGCTGCTGAAGAGAGAATTTGTTCTCTTGCGAGGAGCTTTCTGATAAGTTTTGTAATCGTAGTGGTCATTTGTAAAGACATATGCAGTAAATTGTAGTGAATGGACTCAGCAGATGATGTGTGCATGTGTGTTTGAGTTTATGTGTGTATGCATGTGTGTGTGGTGTGACCAATAAAGAAGAAGAGATTATGAATTTGTGAAGGAGTTGGGAGAACATGGGAGGATACTTGGTTTATGAAGAGCAATGCTGGAAATAGTATGAATACAGTACTCATGTAAAATTCTCAAAACTACACTAAAAATATAGAAAACAATAGTTGAATTTATCCCTTAATCCTACAGCTTGATTCTTTATATATTATAAATCCATACTGTAATGCCATAATTATTACTTTAAAATATTCATCAGCACTTGAAGAAATTAAAGACAACAAACCAAGTGAGGTTTATATTCCCTACACACTTAACTATTTTCTGAATGCTTTCTACTTGTGTACCAACTTTTAATTTGTTATTATATCTGTTCAATTGGTACATGTTATTTTAGAATTGTTTGAGAGCCCCAGGTTGCTAACTCTTAAATCTTGCCGTTTTTATTTTTAGAAAAGTCTTTACAGGCTTTTCTCCTCGGAGCAACAAAAACCCATTAGTAGTGATCAAGGAAGAAAGTGAAATCATCATTTGAGTTTTTTAAGATCACTCAATAACCCTGGCTAAATAGTTAATCACATGTTGAAGATAGACCAAGAGGCAAATTCTGATGTCATTGGAATGGATTAGACAGGACAAAGATGTTAAACAATCCTGATGGAGATATGGGATTTAGATAAGTGTGTGTCTTATGGAATGACTCTGAGAAGACAATAGAAACATTTCTGTCATACCGTTTAGGCCCCACTGTAAATTAAATAATAGACATCATGGTTTATCAGTATTTTAAAACTATTTTGTATTTTAAAAAAGTTTTAATTACATTAATAAACTGTTAAATTAAATATTCTGTTACATAATTAAGAAGCAAAACTAGGAAGCACACTTCAGTCTATTTTTCATTTCTTGTTTGTCTTCAATAAATGTTTATAATTAGTTTTCCATAAAACAGGAGTATTGGCAGAAATTAAACATTCCCTTGTGCACTTGAGGTTCTACAAAATTTCAGCCAAGACAATACAATCTATTGGCCAAACGATTAATAGATCACATTAATTTAAGTTATATTTATTTCTTTGGTAACTGATGCTAAAGTACTATGAATATTCACAGATATGCTGTAGTGAGCTGTGTGAGTAGCATGTGCATATTAACCATAGCAGGTAAAATTTAAGGAGCCCATTCTATTTCTTTTCTATTCCATTTTTTTTCATTATGCGGAGGGATGACAGAGGAAAACTAAGTGCTGTTTAAGGAAGGTCTCCTCATAAGGGTGCTAAAAGTCTGATAAATCTCAACTGTAGATGTTTCCAGCCCTAGGAAGTGTTTAGGGAATGCATAGAGACTCTTGCTATCATGGCCCAGGGACTGTGCCAATGCTCGGTGGTAAATAACAGGAACAGCAATCATCCAGGTATGCAGTGTGCCATCTCACACAAGACTTGTCTCTCTCAGAGTACCGACAATACCGCGTTGGGTGTTTATAGGTTGGATGTCAGGGACAGGCTGAATCCATTGCCACACTTCTCACAATATCCCTATTGTAGCAATTGTATTTTATGCTACATTTTTAAAAATAATGAATGCATAAATAAATGAGCTGTATGACACACTTGGGCAGTATGCTGTAAAAAATAAAGAGATTTATGTCACTGACAGGCCTAAGTGGGACCTAAAGATTTTATTTTAGTTGTCCATTAATAATTTATATCCAGGGCTAATCCTTCCTCCCACTCCTTGCCATATTTAAAGTGAATTGTTTCTGCTCCTTGTAAAGATGGCCTAGATGCTTTCTATTTAAGCACTGTGTGTGCATCGTAAATCCATGCTGGCTTCCTTCAGCATCGCCAAGAATACAACAGGATTGCTAGAGCCTCTTTGTTCTTAGAGAAATGCTAGCTAGCCACTTATGTGGCCTAATATTCCATTAGCCAAATTATTCTCAGTATGTGTCTTCATTAAACACAAGGACACCATGAATTTAGTTGTTCCTGTACGACTTTCCACATTTTATCTTTCACTGGAAAGATATCTTTTCACTGAAAAGCTCTTGAGTTTCGTTTTGTTTTTCTCTTTCAAATGCCTAAGCTTTCTTTACACCAGCCTAAATAGAAATGCATGTGGGCCAGTGTAGGAGACTTGAAAAAGTTGGTTTAACATATCTATCCATCTGTTTTCATTCAGTGATCAAATATTAACTGTGTACAATAAAACATTGTTCTCTACATGCCAGGCATATATACACTAATGAGACAGTCTCTGCCAGGAAGACCTTAGAACTTAAACAGAAAACAGGAATGTAAGTATGATAAGGTGAGACCTTTTCTATGATAAGGGTAGTTTCAGTTGCTAGGTGTGGTCCAACAAAGTGAATGGCTAGCTCTGCCATTACAGGTATATGAGAAAAAGAGAATGCACTGTTGGGAGAATCTCAGTGAGGGGCATGCATTCTAGAGCCCAAAAGAGGCGAACTGTAAACAGGGAGCAAAGTAAGAAAGAGAGAATTTACAAAAAGGAAAAACACAAGGCGTGGGGCAGAACTTCGATGTATTTAGCATTCATTTAGTGGGTTTGGCATCCATTTGATTGTTTTGGAATTCCTATGGTGGATTTGGACATCAGTGATAAGAAGATATGGCTGGAGAGCTGTACTGACAGTACCCTGAATACCACACAATGGATTTTAAATGTATTGTTCAGGGTAAATAGTGGATCTCCAGAGTGGTAATCTGTGGGTTTCATTCTCATGTCTAGCATGGCCGTCTTTAGGCTCACTACAAACTTACTGATAAAAAGCATCCTGGCTGTGGAGGTCAACAAATGATTTGGTTTTGACTACTATACAGCCAAGAGTTGGAATGATCCTGGATAATAGTGTGTTCAACTGTGTGTTTTAAAGTATCTTCTAGTACAGATTAGACTTAAAAAATATAAGACAGGAGAGCGTACAGTCACATAGATGTACATGGTGAAGGAATTGTGAAAGCATTGTGCCTTTTCACAAAATGTAAGTGAGAGACAGAGAGAGACACAGACACCATCATGATTAGAAGAGGAACATGAGAGATATCATAACCTTTGCTAACTTCTTGGTGGCAGGTAAGACTAATCATATGATCAGGTGTGTGGAAGGCAGAGCACAAGACCACTTCCATTTTGCAGGTGCCAAGGTTGAAGGTCCTTCATCAAAGCTGAATTGACAGGGTGCTACATGCGTAGTGAGCATGGTACCCTAGAAAGATGTCTAGCTACAAACAGAGGAGAAAGTCCAGCTGCACAAGTGAAAGAAGACTTGAAGTCATAGGCAAAGCCTGTAGTGACATGGGACTTGCTGAGAGTGCCTGCTTTAGCTGCAACAGAGAATTGGGGGTTTATCTCTCCATGAGGTTTAAGGAGAACCAGACAGGTGTGTGGTTGTGGAGATGAAGAAGGATGGAAGTAATTTATTACCAGTTCCAAATGATGGAAAGACTAAAGCACAGAAGATCCTTCTGGTTTTAATTTTAGGGGATCTACAAGAGCTAGTTCCAGGACAGGAACCAAAAGCTACAGAGAAACCCTGTCTCGAATAATCAAAAAAAAAAATTTAGGGGATCATCTTCAGCCTTGGTCAAGATGGTTTCTAGATTGTACAGAAGATTGATTTTCTTCAAAATCAGGCCTTAAGTGATGATAGACTTCTCATTTAAGAAGAAAGTGCTATATTTATCTGTCATTGCTCAAGACTTCAACATTCCATGAAGGTTGAGAGTTGATCCAAGCAAAATCTTGAAAACATAAGTTTAAAGGGCAAATATAGTTCCTCCCAGAGAAAGAGTATAGTGAAAGAACTGGGCAGAAATGAAGGAATGGATGAGGGCCAAATCTTTAGTTATCAGAGCTAACATCATAGTAGAATTAACAGATGACCTTCAAACATCACAATCTTCAGTCACATGGAGGAAATGCAAGATGCCCTTGGCAATTACTAGGTCTCCAGTGGATGGCAGGAAATAGAAATGCTTGTGTTACCTACATAGCTTATGTCAACAAGGGTAAAATGATCTCTCTCTCTCTCTCTCTCTCTCTCTCTCTCTCTCTCTCTCTCCCTCTCTCTCCCTTCTTCCTCCTGATCTTCTCTAATAAAGAGTATTGACTTATGTTAAAGAAATGTCTTTTCACTGTTTATTGTATGTCTTAATCTTTCCACCCTATCACAGCCTACACTTCCACACAAGGACAACCATTGACTCAACAAATAACCTGGGATGAAACAAAATATTCTAAGACTCTCTGCTTTTTTTTATTATTATTTTTAAAACTGGGTTTGAAAGCACCTTGTCCCTGGAGTTTGAAAGAATTAGTTCATGATACCCCCACAGCACTAAGCAGTTAATTGGCTTCTGGTTTAATTTTAGGGATCTGAAGCAGATTCTACTTAATAATTTAGGCTCCATTATTTTAGGATTGAATTGAAATGACCTTTGCATAAGGGGGTGTAGGGGGTGTATGTTTCCTTGAAAATCCCTGTATAACTGAGCCTCAAACGTTCTAGCTGTCACACTACACCCTTTGGCTCGCACTGACAATTAATCCACGTCTACATCTGGGACATTCTTCAGTCCGCTCATATTTTGCAGCATACACAGAAATGTCCAAGTACCAGGTTTCACAGTTTATTCTTTCTCTTGTGAGATTATTTATATAGTGAACAATTCATATTAATTCAATATAAAGAAGTATTTGGATTGCAAATGAGTTCAGAAGAAGGAGTCCAGGGAAACTGCAGTTTCTCTCTTGCCAAAAAAATTAGTAGCAAATAGACCTATTTGTGAAAAACAGCTTTTCATAATTTCTAAAATCCTGTGTATGGCTATGAAGTCAATGCACAAATGAAATCAGAATCTTAAAAGGAGGACGACCTATTTTAGTTAATCTAAACATGAATCATCTGCCTAAAGTTCTGATGTACAAATGCCCTTTATACTTTTAATATATCTCATATTGCGGGATATAAATGGACTCTCCAGGTGAATGGCTGAAATGATTAATATAACAACAATTCAAATCATTCCTCCTTGATTTTATAGAACTGTTTCAAAATTCAGTTTATCCAATAAATAATTCTGTTCTTTCAGCACTGTAGATCCATCTATTTATTTTTACCATTGAAGTTTTGACCGCACACAAAACGCCAAGGTCTTCAATGACTGTGCAGGTAGGTGGGAAAGAGAGTAAGCAGGTAATTATGTGTGTGGAAGTTGTCATGGTGAGTGAATTAGAAGAGAAAAGATAGCATTTTAGATGTATTCTGAGATGGAGGTCTGGGTTCCAGGAGGAAGGAAAAACTTAAAGCTTTTACTTACAGGAATTCATGTGCAGAGCGGAGCTGTTTAGGCATGTCCAGGCAGAAGTGCGGAAGACAGAGGGTAAGCGATGAGCTACAAAGAATGCAGAAAGCTGGTGGTGCGTGCAGATCAGAGAGCAGTGACAGATGAGACATCGCCAGTAGATCTCAGCCAGGCAGGGACTATGGAATCTGATTCCATCTAGAGTCAACAGGAAACAGCTGTTGGCTTGTAAGTATTGGACAAGCATGATGACCTTGGTGCTTCACAAGAAGAATTGGAGAAGACAGTGAGTGAAGTAGCCTAGAAGCCATGACAGTGGCCCAGAAAGATGCTGGTGTCTGGTAGCTGATGACTCCCTGAGATGAGAAGAATTGTAGTGGGAATGCGAAGTGCCACGTAAACTTCATAAACAAAGGATCTTGGTGATAGTGTGTGTTTTGGATTGTGTATGTGTGTTTGATGTGTGTGTGTGTGTTTTGGGTGAAATCATAGAGAAATAAGGGTGATTAGATTTATAGCTTAAGAAGCTGGTAAGAGTTTGTGGTGCTCACCATGTATTATAGAATTTCTGAGAATGAATTATGCCCTTTGGTGTACTATAAATGATATAACATACAGAAGTGATTTAAATGTGTCAATAGATTATAGACGTCTAAATATTTCTAAAAAACAGTCACTCCTTAAGTAGCATTATTTTTGCATGATTTTCTTTAAAAGAAAGTTCACATGATACGTACATAAATTAAAATCACTTTTATTGATCTTTCCAGTTGATTTCAGAATATTTTTCAATGGTATAAAAGGTTGATAACTACACAACATTAATCATAGTTTAAATAAAGAAAGTTATATATTACTTTAAATGAATAGTGATACAGTTTCTAACAGAGTCATCTCTGTTCTCTTTCCCAGCACACTTTTTTTTTCTCCTCCCTGTAAATAGACATTCCTTTGTACAATAAACCACCCAGCACATCTGACGATGAATCCAATCTTTGCACCTCCAGGTCAGTCTCGTTCCTGAGGTCTCTGACTCTTTGATGGATTTAATCTTTACCTCTTGGAGTCTTCAGATACCCTCCATTCTTACAGAAAACATAAACAAAGGGAGTATGAGTTGAGTAATGACTGATTAACTGTTTCATCACATGACTTGTATGACCTCATCTACTTCTTACATCAAAACACTATGGCAACCATTGTGAATAGCTCTATTTCATAGGCAAAGAAAAGAATTTTTAGAATGAACACACAACTTTTTAGGATTAAACAGTTAATAAGTGACAAAATATGGACTCAAAAATAGGTTGTATGTGCTCTGTTTCCGCTGAGTCTTCACTGACATTTACCTGATTCTTTATAAAATTATTTCAGTGTTGATCACATAGTCCTGGCCAAATTATTCTCCACTTTATCACTTGCCTAGTCTTAAGTTGGAACTTCACTCAGCACAAAAGGGATGAATGCAAATTAATATTTTCCTTGCTTATTTTTGCTTTATCCAAGTACCTTCCTCTATGATAAATTTAGCATGTTTAATACTGGATAATTGCTTTCTTTTTAAAATTTTTATCGCTCTTTTATAGCCTTTTGGGACAGAGGCTCTTGGTTTGTTTGCTTGGTTAATTTGGTTTGTCTTTTTTCTTTGAGACAGATGGCTTACAGTAGCCCAGGATGGTCTGCATCTTACTGTATAATCCAGGCTGTCCCAGAAGTCACAATGTTCTTGCTTCAGTCTATCAATTTCTGGAATTACAATCATTTATTTCTGTATGATTGCTTAAATTATAACTTTTAGCATCAATTTCTTGACTGCTTTTAATCATTATGATATTCTAGACATCATTATAGGCCTGGCCTCAAATAGTCTGCTAAATTTTATTTGTTTGCTTTTGTTAGTTTGTTTTGATTTTTGTTTTCTACTTCTTTTTTGAGACACAGAGAAAAAACATAAAGTTGTGTGATTAGGAATGTGGGGAGGATCAGAGACGAGTTGGAGGAAGGGCAATACTATGATCAAATTATGTTGTACGAAGATATAAAATAAATTAACTACATTTTAAAAGAATGGACCTCAGTTTAGTTTATTTAAATTACATGTATATGAATGCTATATATGTTTTAGATTTTATATGTAGATAGATAATAATGGACATCTTGTCTTTGCTGTTCAGCACCCATTTTTACACATGTCTTAGTAATAGTTGTACTTTTATTTTAGTGATCATATTCTCTTACTCTTAGTTCAGTTTGGAAGTGACTGCTTCTGGCTCTGTGTTCACTGGAGCTACATTGCTCTGTTCATAGACTCAGGAATGGACACAGACCAGGACAGAGGGGGTAGAGTGCAAGGAGAGCTTTGAATAACTTTGGCTTTGCTGGGGTTGAACCCAGGTCCAGTCTTGTACATGTTAGACAAATGATTCTCTACTCCTCAGCTTCATCCACCAGTTGGCAAGAAGATATTTTCTGGAGTGAGCAAGAAAGGCCTGTATCTTCTCTACTTATCATCTTAGCAATGAAGATGTGATGATCTAGGGTCTACTAGAGCATGTGCAGGTTATAACTGAGTAGAAAAACAACAAAAGAACAGAGAAGTGAAGTCCAAATGACATTAAGCATGCCTCTTATCAGACTGGATGAAACTCTGCTCTTTTGGAATCAGATACCTGGCCAGGTTGGTTTGTGGTTTGAGCCTCATTCAGACTGAGTTGAATTCTCTGTCCGGTGAAGTCACAGTAATAATAGCAGATTGGTTTCAAATATGAGATAAAATTCTTCACTCCCTACCCCTCCCAAAACAAACAGAGCCTCCTCACTGTCCATTTATTCTGTAATATGTCCTTAGGCTGTTTCCTTCCATTCTACAGCAGTCAACTATTTCACAAGTACTAGATAGATGGGTGGTGAGTGACTAGGTAAAATGTACATAGAGAAGACCAAGAATTTGCTAAATGACACACCTAAAGGGTTTCTGTGTCCTCTAAGCCAGATGCACACTGTTTTCAGGTTTTTAAACATCTGTTTTGTGAGCCTTGCGCAGGTGTAAGTCAGTGACTTCTGGGCCCCAGATTGTAGGAATGTCCACACGGAGAGCTTGCAAATTCACCTGATGAGAACAAGAATGTGGAAGTACCAACTCTGTGCACAAGAAGTGGCTACATGAGAAGAGTATGCAGAACACATGACTGGGTGGCTCCTCAGAGCAAATACTCCTACAGCGGGTGATAAATAAAGATCACTTCACTTTAGTAACAGAGCCTTCTCCATTTCTCTGTCATAAAATAGGTGGCAGCTTTTTATCTCAATGTCTTGCTGTTTGATTTGGGATAAAGTGGATATGGCCCTTACACAGTCAGCATTATTGGCTGGCATTACCCTGGAATATTTATTAATGGCATTCAGTGAAGAGCAAACCACTACAGAAATCTGGGACTAGCCAAATATTAATGTTTAACTATGCAAGATTAGCTTTAGCTTTAAAAGAACTAAAGCTTATACAGACAGTCATATGATTTCATTTTAAGTGTCCCTTAAATCATCATTTTCTTTTAACTGAGCCTTCCTACTAATTGAAAATTATAAGTCTGAGTGTGCTGTGATTATGTTGAATGTTACAGGTCTAAGCAAATACCTTAGGTAAGTTATTCTCATTGCACGATCTAAATTGCTACAGGCTGAATATTTATGTTCGCTTCAAGGTCCTTGGTTGAAAACTGCAGACTTTAGTGTGATGGTGTTGGGAGTGAAGGCTTCAGGAGGTAACTGAGATTAGATGAGATGATAGGATTAATGCTATAGTGGAAAAAAAAAAGAAACTGCACAAGATTTGAGTTCTGTACTATGAGAGGATACAGCAAAAAGGTAGTCACCCATAAACCAGGAAGAGGGATGTAACCTTAACTTGACCCTGACCAGGTATCCTGATCCCCAGCTGCCCACCTCTCAACTTCAAAAAAGAATACTTTAAGCCAGCCAGCCTAGGGAGCTGGCTACTCAAATAAACAGAGCTATTCACTAGGAAGGAAAAACTGCATCTCTGTCAGAATGCAGTAGGCAGAATGTAAAGAAAGACACAAATGAAAGTGGCTTAAAGCATGTGAGTCTATTATCTGGCACAAGAAGTCTAAAGTTGACTGGTTCTGGCTTTTACCTTCGGTCAGAACAGTGTTAATCGGGCCTAGGGTGTTTTTCTAGCCTCCCGTGTCCTCATTTCAGTGATTTGCCTTTAGTATTAAGCATGTCTTCTCATAGCTACAGAATAGTTTCTAGGCCACAAGGAACCTCTTACATGTCCAGAGGCAAAGGAAGCACATTTCCTAGGGATGAAATCTTTTTCTTGAAAGTCAGACAATATGCAGCCATTCCCCTTGAGCTGCACTAGTGCAAAGCTCCTGGGAAGACAGAATCTAATATTCTCGACATCAACAGTAGGTAGACAGCAGAGAAAATTAGCAGGTGAAATCCACATGGTTAAAGTGTCAGGCTAGCCCGATACTTGCTCTGCAGAGAGACAGAAACAGTACCACCAGCTCTTGGGCAAGACAAGCAGGGCATTAGCATCCAAATAAAATGAAGATTGATAAACTTGCCTTTGGTAGGTGATGGCTCCCATAGGCTCATATATTTATATCTGAATGTTCAGTCTCCAGGGAATGGAACTGTTTAATAGTATTAGAAGGATTAGAAAGTGTGGGTCTTGTTGGATTAGGAGGTGTGTCACTGAGAATGGGCTTTGAGGTTACCAAAGCCCGTGTGAGATCTAATCTTTCTTCTTCTGCCTGCAGAACAGGATGGAACTCTCAACTATGTCTCCAGCCCATGCCTGCCATGCATGCTACCATGCTTCCCACAATAATGATAATGGACTAAGCCTCTGAAATTGTAAGCAAGTCCCCAATTAAATGCTTTCTTTAAGAGTTGCTCTGGTCATGGTGTCTCTAGACAGCACTAGGATAGTGACTAAGACAGTAAGAAAGTTTTGACTTCAACACTTTTTATTTTATACAGAGCCTATTTTTCTATAATGTGGGATTCTACCATGCAGCAATCTACATGCTAAATTAACATTCCTAGCTTTCTCTCCTGTCAACAAAGGCAAAATCGTGGTTATAATAAAATCTGAAGGCAAATGTGAATAAAGTAATCTCACACTAGCTCAGAATTGAGCATAATAAAACAATGAAAGGGTTTTTTGTTTAGGGGTAACTCAGAGATAACAGTCCTCTGCAAGTATGGGAAACAGGAACGGACTCCAGCACCCAGGTGTGATGGGGAGAGAGAGAGCTAGCAGGTGAGCGCACACCTTTTTGGCATCCAAGGCCACGCCCAACCTGATCTAACCTCTCAAAAGCCATTGGCTGAAGAAGATTCTACATCTCAAACCATCTCTTGAAGGTGGGCTCACATGCTATACATTTATTGTTGAAATTTTGTGATTTGTTTTGCCAAAAGCCCATGTGCGCTTTACAAATGAACTCTAGGCTACCAGGTTGCAATGGAAATTCACCTTGCTTAAGGGAAGGAAACACTCTTAAGACAAGGTACACATAATGATGCTATTTGAAGTGTCTGCATTCCTGGCAGGCTTCTTCTTATCCTTGTAGCTATTTGGTTTTTAAACCTGAAAAGAAATATGTAAATAAACACACATACAACAAACCAAAATAAAATTCTAGCAAAGGATAGTGTAGAGCCTATTTAAGTTTACAATAAATGAGTTAGGTGGTTTCTCTCTTATTTTATCTTTACTTATAGTTGAACAGTGTTGAATCATTGATGTGAATATTTTAATGTAATTTAATTAACACTTATGCAATCCCTAAATACATAGACTATCATACTAAATTTTTTTAGGAATACAAATAAAATGTATTTTCTGTTTATATTATATAGAAGGTGCCATGTGTAGGCTTGCATTTAGAAGTGAAAAGGTGACACGTATACCTAAACAGTATACTTGGTTCTCTGAGTGTGAGATTGCAATAAGAAAGAATGTGAACTGTAGTATTAAAAATTTTAGACAGACAAAGAAGTTGTCAAAGGGCCCTGAAGGTGGACTTGGCCTAGACTGAGAGCAGCAAAAGGAGGATTTAAGCCACACACAGCGATTGAATATTACCGGCTAAGGCCAGGGTGGGAATCAAAGCCTTAGTCTCATCACTGTTATGTAATTCAGACCTCCTCTCTCTGAGTCACTATTCTTTCTGGAGTGTTAAGGTCTTCTTGCTCTCCGAATGCAGTAGATGCACAGAGTTCTTTAAGGCTTACACAGAACCCCAGCAGCTTGCCCGCCCCTAAGGTCGCCACTCTTGCCTATGGTCATGCCATGCAAACAGAAAGAAAACCAAGACATGATAGGGAGATGGAGAATTACAAGGACACAGGAAGGGAAAAATCCCCTCACCCTGGAACATGGTTGAATACTCTTCCCAGCTAAGAACTATAATAAACAGATTTTTGCGAAGGCAGAGACAATATTCACTTCGTATAAAAATATTTTATATCACAATGGCTATTAACCATCTTAAGGTCTAACCATGTATGACCATGGCTAGGACTCCACTCTTGGGCATCTCAAGAAAGACCATTCTCTGTGTTTACAGTGAAGATAACATACTCCCTCACATCCCCGAGATCTGTATCTGCTGCCAGTTGTAATCCTAACAGGCAGCACTCAGAATCACCCTGGGATCTCATGTAGGTTTCTTAGCAACCCCTTGAAGATAACAGTGTTAACCCCACCAAATTCCAGTGTGAAGACAGTGGAGTGCCACTCTTCCTTGAGAGGTACACTCTCACACTCAGGGGTGTCTTATCTTCTCTGAGCACCATTGTCCCTCAAATTTCATGCTTTCAAATATCCATGGTAAAGATGTCTTTTAGTGAACCATGGTTCTGTTCTGAGAGGCCCACACCCATGCTCTGGGGTACATTACTATCCGGGAACTCCAGTCTCTACCTTCATGCTTAAGGTGTTTAAAGGCTGTATTAAGAAAAGTTGTTAGGCAAGCCACCTTTGCTTCATACTGACTAGTCTAGGAGTTCTATATTTACTGGAGAAGGGTCTGCTTTATCTTAATTAAGGTCCCCCAAAAGGAATTTTTCAGACTGCAAGGCAATGATGTGGAAAAGTATCTTGTCTTCTGGTCACTAAGATCACAACCGTTTCTACTTTATACATGGTATTATTCTTTCTCTACTCAAAGGAGAGAAGACAAACATCGATAACAATGGTCTTATTTTTAACTTACTTGCCTAATAGTTTGCCATGGCAAAATTTCAACGTAAACTGCCAATCCTACAATCTTCCTCTTAGGAATATATCTTACATAAAAACTTAAATGTATTAATAACCACAAATCTTTCATTTACCCTTCTGAGAAATTAAAAGCTATTTAGTGTACTTCAATGTTTATAATATTTATTATTTAAGACACAAAGAAAAATACACTCTAGCACTATTTAGTCAGTCTATTATTGACACAGGAACTGACTTGGGGATTAGCTATTATGTAGTCCACAGTTTCAAGCAGGCTGCCCTTAGACACAACTTATTTGGCTTGCATAACAAATTTCTCTTTTTTATTGACTTGATTATTAATTTTAGAAAACAAAAATAACCCAAACTGAAAATGAATGATTTCTAGCATCTTGCAGAAGGCATAAATTACTGAACTCACATCCTGTGACAATAACAGACTAGAACTAGGTGTAGGCTCTTAACTTGGGGAATGGGGTTCTCCCTGTTAAGTCACAGACAGCTTAGATTCTTATTGCTACATAGAAATTGTCACGTGTGATAACTTAACATGACAACAAGTTGTTTTCTTTTTATCTTATGGGAGGATGGCTTCTCTTAAGAGGGGCTCACAGGGTCACAATCCAGGTGTCTTCAGGGGTGGGCTCTTTCCTTCAATCTCTGGAGAGCTGTTGCCTCTACATGGGCTCAGGTTGTTATCAGAAATTGGCATCTCATGTCTGTAGGGCTGAGATTGACATTTCTTCACTGACTGTGAGAGGGAAGTGACTTCTGCTCCTTTATCCATCCATATCTCCTTCATTCTCCCAGCCAGGATGGAGGGTGTTGCTCGTGTTGGATTCTCATCATGATTTTAATCTTCCTCTGAATTTTCTTCTTCAACCACCTTGAGAAATGGGTATTACTTGTTTGGGTTTTTATTTCAAGGTTACCTGATGAGGAGCTATAATCACTTCTGACAAATACTTTTGATCACACGATGTAATGACATCCTTGGGGTAGCATAAGACTGAGATTGTAAGGTTATCTTTGGAATTTTGATTACTTAGACAGCAATGGGTTCTTGACCATGGGTGTTAAGTTTTCTTGTTGTTTGTTTGTTGTTATTTTTTCAAGATAGGTTTCAGTGTTTAGCCCTGGTTGTTCTGGAACTCATTATGTAGACCAGGCTGGCTTTGAAATCACAGAGATCTACCTAGAGAACATGTTCAGCACAATATGCATGATGGCCATTCCAATTCTAGGGTATATTCAATAGCTATTTATGCATATTGTAGTTAAAAATTAAACAAGGTATTAGGGCAAGTGTTTATGTTTTTATAATGTTTTGTGTAGAAAATTTATGAATTAATCTCATTTTCTGAATCTCACAATCAATCTATAACACAATATCAAGCTCTCCTCTTATTTATTCTTTTGAAAATTGAAACATTATATATATATATATGTATGTATATTATATATATGTGTGTGTGTGTGTGTGTGTGTGTGTGTGTGTGTGTGTGTGTGTATGCAACTGCTTGGACTACTTTAAGACCCTTGGAAAGATCTTGTAAGTGGAAGTTGAAACTTAACACCTTGTTATATAACAACATTACTCCTAGTTTGGGTAGGAAATCAAATAAGGCTGGCTTTGAGTGCTGTTGACTTTTCTATCTAGATATGTCAAAGTTTGTGTGCTCCTTTCCCCAAATGGGCTGCATGTTTGTATTGTACTGAAAATTCTTTATGTGTAGATCATTTGTGCTTAACTGTTTGCCTCCTTCCTCCTAGAAAGTTGGCTATGACACATGACCCTTTATATTTTAAATAGAGACAAAAATAAACCTGACTAGATTCTACTTATGATCCACTTATGATTTCTGTTCTGGCAGAAATAAGACTAGTGGTCAGAACACTTGCTGTCCTCCATTATCAGAAAGGTCAACCTGGCAGTGCCTTGGCTTAGGATCTCAGATGGAACCCCCATGCGTTCCCAGCCCCAAGCAAGGCACATACTTTGGGCCCAAGGCACTTGTGAAGATTATTGGGTACCAACATAGATCAGTGATTTTAATGGAGAAGAGAGCATGTTGGCATTATGTGTGCTTTAGAAAAAAAGCCAGGGAAGTCACAAAACTATCATTTGGTATCTTAGGACCTGAACATTACTGTAATTAAGACAGGTGTAGTATAATCCTGGAAAAGAATAGTGACAGGCCTGAAGAGGCAGGCAGAGCCTGCACTTTTTCTTCCTTTTCCTTTTATCTCCTAAAAAATTGTGCTTCGTATAGAGGTTTTTATCAAGAAAAACATCACTATTCAGACAATAACAAACTTCCAGTTTCTCTAGATCTTTGTCTATTTCATTCAACAGACTTTACTCGACATTGTTCTATATGAATGTACAAATTATCACAATTGATAGCATTATACATGTTAACAAATCCTCTTATTTTCAGTCCCTCTGAGTACCTCCTTAGCTCTCTGTACCCAGTGGAGATTTAGCTCTATCTTGTTTTCAGGCCCTGATACCGAGAATCAACTGTTGCACTGAACTATGTGTATCAGAGAATAAGGAAACTGCATATGCTGAGTGGGAGACAGTCAACTTACCATGAAAAAACAGCAGAAGAAGCCAGGAAATTCAAATGGCTTGTTGTCGTAGCACAACCGAACTCAGTTCATCCACACCTCACACACACAGAACAGTTTTGAGCCTTTCATTTCCCTGCATCCCAGCTGCCCTGTGACTTAGTTTTCTAATGGCAATCCCATTTTAACTGAGTCATGTTCTGCCTGATCAGAGGAATCATATGAATGTGAATTGAGCTTGGCATCTGTCCTTCTCTCCATGTGAAACATGCTCACAAATCAACTGCCATGCTAAAGTTCATTAATGTTTCCTCATGATAGCCATTTTAATGCTAAGATGCTGTATCATAGCTCCCTGAAGAGCTATGAAACAATGCACGGAGTTAGATTAAAATGATTGACTGCAATTAGTCTCCTGTTTAGATAGGCAACTTGTTGTGAGATTTGATAGATACATCAGCTTCTCTGTTTGTTGCTATAAGAAAATTTTTGACATAAGCAATTCAAGAAAGGAATGGCCTAATTTGGCTCACAGTTGGAGGGTAGAGTCCATTGTGTCAGGGTTGTCATTTAGCCAGGAAACCTTCACACTGCTTCAGAATTTATCTGTCTTTTGAAACTGCAATGTAAACCCTGGAAGTCAATTAATACATTTGTAATAAGAAAATTAACTGCTCTACGGGCCATATACCAATGACAGATGGACCAGCCCATTTGGTGAAAGTAACAAAATAGTTCTTAAAGAAGATCATGGTCAATCAAAGACAGTTGGCCATTTGACTTGAGTGTTTAATTGTTTAAAGCTAATTTAAACTTTTCATTTACACAGTGACATTTTTGTCATTTTATCTTACATTTTAAAAGGCAGTTGACTTAGTGTAGTGAGGAGCAGCGGGCTGCGTTCCCACCCCGTTTCTGCTCGGCTAGCTTATGCCCCGAAATAATTACATGGAAACTGTATTCTTTTAAACACTGCTTGGTCCAGTAGCTCTAGCCTCTTACTGGCTAATTCTCATATCTTGATTAACCCATTTCTATTAATGTGTGTAGCACCACGAGGTGGTGGCTTACCGGGAAGGATCTTAACCTACATCCATCTTGGATAGGAGAGCTATAGTGTCTGCCTCACTGCCTTCTTCCTCCCAGCATTTAGTTCTGTTTACTCCTCCTACCTAATTTTCTGTCCTATCAAAGGCCAAGGCAGTTTCTTTATTAACCAATGAAAATAACACATAGATAGATGACCCACCTATATCAACTTAGTTTTAATTTTGGATTTTTCCTTCCATGATTGTCCTTGTATACATCTTGTGCTATTACCAACTCCATTTTGATTGACATAGCTAATATTTTACTTGCTCACTTCTTCAATTTTGTTATAATAGAGGTTTATGGATCTGAAAAACAGTTTCCTTTAGGTGACATTTCTTATCTTTGCTTGACTCTTTCTAGGTGAATTTGACAGAAAGGCTCAATGAAAGTAATTTATTCTTCTTATTTTCAAACTTTTGACTAACCTTATTTAAACTTCTGCTCCTGCTGGATATCCAGTCAGATAATAAAGACAATGTTCATATATTTAGTTTTCTTAATATCATGGGTCTTCATATTCATAACCAAATGTCTACTAGTTTTATAAAGAATTTGCCAGCTATAGAAACAGCATCCTTTTGGGAATATTTGCTCTAAGTTTACTTTTCCCTTAAGTTAAAGTTTGCTTTTCAATTAATGCATATGTTCTGTGAAAAACTGGCAATGCTCCTGGTGTTTGCAAAGAAAAGGCTATCTAAGATCTACATCACAAAATGCTCAGTGATTTCCCCAAAATATCAATTCATTTAGTCATTTTCATTAAAAAATTTTTATAGATAAAGCATTATGATGGTCTTTACAAAATGATCACCGAATGTAAAAAAAATTCACACACACACACACACACACACACACAATGGCCTTTTAAAACGGACTGTGGCAGTACATTTCTACAATCCTAGAGCTCATCTGGCTGAATCAATAATACCAAGCATTTGAGGCCACCTATAAATAAGACCCTGTCTCAAAAAAGAAAGAAATAAACAAAGGACAAACACCAAAGAAATTGAACTGTTCTTTTAGATGAAGAAATATATTATTTAATTAGGCTTTTTTTCCCCTTGAGACAGGGCTTCTTTGTGTAGCTTTGTTGCCTGTCCTGGAAGTAGCTCTTGTAGACCAGGATGTCCTTGAACTCACAGAGATCCACCTGCCTCTGCCTCCTGAGAGTTACCACTGCCTGGCTAAATGCAGGCTTTTAATAAAACCATTTCTGTTTCTATATCACAGTGATTTATTCTGTAAATATCTATAATTTGATTCTAAGTAATCACAGGCATTGCTTAAGATATAAAATAAACATTTATCATTTACGAATATATTTTTACTTCTTAAGTGTTTCTTTTATAAAGGAAAAGAAAAACCATGATTATGATAGTTGACTTTAAAAAATAAATAGCTTTATACTAATTATTTTCTCTGATATTCTAATTTTACTATTTAGCTCCTTTCATCTGATGAAATGTTAGGAATTTTCAAGACATTATACTCAGCCCTCTGTGTGTTCCATTTCCATTTGCTTAGAGCTTAAAAAAATCAGAAAATTTCATGTTGACTTTAACCTAAGATGAACATGTCTGAAGAATCTCTCTCTCTTTTGCAAATAATTAAAAGGTCAAAACAATAACTCAAAGAATGTTTTTCAAATTTAAAGAATATATATCACTGCTCCAGAAATGTAAAAAGAAAATAACCTTTCCAACAATTTTGATTAATTTAAACTGAAAATTGATTTAAAGGCTAAAGAGTTCAAATGTTGGCAGGTGATAAGAGATAGTGTGTATGTACTCATTTTATCACTGTATATATTCCAAAGAAACACTGAAGGAAGCACAGAGCTGTAACACAAGCTCTTGTTGGGTAGAAGTTTCTTGAGATATAGTATTTCATCCTGGATGGAGACTCCTAGGACACAGGATATTCTAAAGAGAGGTTAAATATTCCATCTCACAGGCAATCTTCTTTGTGGAAAGCAAACAGTCCAAGAGCATCAGGAAGTCCCTGAAACAGACCAGATTCTCTAGGTTCTTACTTCCTCAAGCTCATATAAGCAATAAAGCCTTTTGAGAGACACTCTCGAATTAAGTATACCTGTCTGGAAGAGAAGCATATGAGCCAAGCCTTCTAAAAAAGTCTCCGACCATCTGAGCTGCCTGGAGAAGACTCTCCCTGCCGTGTTGATCTGCCTGAACATAGGTCAGTAGCTCCAGAGTTCCAGATTTCAAGGGACATCATCCATGCTGGAGTGGGCTTCTAGTCCCACAGATGGCTGTCTTTCAGATATTTCTGCTCCTGTAAGCAAACCCTTGTTGATGTTTCCATAAGTAACTAATAGTTCACCAAAAAGGGCTTTGTGATTTTCATACTTTGGTCTGGTGTTAGATCTGGAGTGAATAGACATTTCTTCATGTCTCACAGACAATAGTGGCACACGATAGCTCCGCTCAAAGTTGATATTCACAGGGTTCACAGAACCTATGGAAACTAGAGAAGAAATGAACACGATAAAGCAATAGCAAAACAAGTAAAAGAGAGAAAGCAAGTACTGTAATTATAATAAAAGCAAAAAATAAATTAGAGTAACAAAAAGGGTTTAAAGGTATTTAAGCCGAAATAAAAGTCACAAACCAGCAGTAGTGGTACTTATTATTAACAGCATCCTAAAATATAAAACCTCCATCATACATGTCTTTCTAAGGAGGATTATTTCAGTCAATCAGAACAGTTAGTAAAAAAGTGAAATTCTTTTTTCTCCAATATATTTCATGATTCTTTCATGCTGAGCATGGCATAGCAATTTGGTGTTGGTTTATGGGAAAAGAGACCTTAGGAACATATTTTTGAGAACATTGGTGAAGTATAGATTTTGTTCGTTTGTTTCAAGAACTCTTATTTCAGTTCAAGAAAACAAATAAAATTAGCATATACAGATGATTTTTTTGTTTTATTCTTAACATTTTCAGATTAATAGGGCAGATGTGCCCAAGGAGCAGCTCCCTTTTGATAAAATTGACTGGTAATCAGATTAAAAGATATACTGCTTGAAGAAGGTGTTCATTAGGTTGAACCATTTGAAATAACTGATGTAGACCTACCCTCAAACAGAGAAACCAGCAATTGAACAGTAAAGTTTCTGACTGAACTTTCAAGATCTGGACTGAACTAATCAATGGTAAGCATCCCTAAAGTGTCTAAGGAAGACGATAGAACACCGACCTTGGATGTGCTAAGGGGACTACACTGATAATTCCTTTTCATTATCATTCAGCTTTAAGCATAAAAGCACAGCAGTATAAAATTAATGAGTAAGTCTGCTATCAGAGAGGCTATTAGGCAGTTGGCTCTCCATTGGGTGGGATGGAAGATCCCTTCCGTGCTGTAAGTGAAGTAGGAAGAGTTTCGTGGGGCCGGAATCCTCAGTCCCTTCAGGCTGGAGAGATCCTGCCTATAGGTTTTTTGAAACAACCCTGACATAACATAGCCTATTAATGACTCAAATATTCGTGATCCATGCCTGAGAAGTTGCTAGGTGACTTGTGCTTCTCAGATAATATCTTATGGAGAAGTAATCAGGGAGACTCCTCAAGAATAATGATAGTTTCAGTTTGGAGCATGTGCCATTCTCGTATGACAGAAACTGCCTAATGTATTCAGTGCTGACTTTTCTCTGTTGTATCTTCCCTCGGACCTTGCCTCAGATGGTTATTAGTTTGAATTTATGGATGATTAGGTATTGCAAAAGTTTTCAGTGTCCATAAGTAATTATATTTCCGATAACGTTGATTCTTTGTTTTATAAAGAAAAATATGTTTATCTAGAATATTGGGAGAATAGTGTGGATTTTCAATCAAGCTTTTAAAGTTCAGGCTGAAATTGCTTTAACTGACAAGAGTGGATGCCATTTTCATTTTGCTACAGGTCCCCGGATGAGATGTGGTTCAGGCTGCTGCTGCCTTGCCTAGAAATCTTTTTCTTTTCTTTCTTTTTTTTTTTTGGTTGTTTGTTTTTCCAAGACAGGGTTTCTCTGTAGCTTTGGAGTCTGTCCTGGAACTAGCTCTTGAAGACCAGGCAGTCCTCGAGCTCACAGAGGTCTACCTGCCTCTGCTTCCTGAGTGCTGGTATTAAAGGCCTGTGCCACAACCGGCCAACTTTCCCTAGAGAACTTTTCATTAGCACTTGCTTTCCCTTGTCTTTCAACACACTTTTTCATTTTCCACTAGTTTGTTGCATCTCTTCTGGTGGGAGTAGGGAGTTATCCAAATGCTAGGGAGAGTCTCTCTTGTAGGGAGGCGCCAGTTAGACACTTTAAGCAAATGCAGCTACTTGATCTAAACTTCATGCTTCCAGGGAGTATCTGTAAAGATCCTGGGAATCCATGATTAGAATGAGGATAGCTTACACATAAACTATAACTTTTCCAGAATCCTGCTTTGTCTCTACTTCATGTTGTCCAAGTGATGTTGCTACTGTCACATTAGGTATTTTCACTAAATGGTAAGCACTAGCTCACATTTTGCTTGTGTGTTCCCTAGCATAGAGCCATATTTTGGGGGGCTGTGAAGTGTTTAGGAGGTAAGGTTTGTGTAAGGTTACCTTGGAACAGGAAGGACTTTGAATACATTGGAGAACAACCCCCTCCACACACACACCCAATTCTTGCTGTTTTCTGTTTTCAGCTTTCATGTGATGCACAGCTGTTTTGCTTCATATTCTTGCCACCAGGAATAAAGCCACATTTCCCTGCTGTGATGGACTGAAATCCATTTGCAACCACAAGTCCAAATGCACTTTTCTCCCCATAGATTGCGTCTGTTCAGTATTTCATCACAGAAATGTAAAAGCACCCAGTACATAAAATTTATACCTGCAGAGGGGAATGGATATGTTTTGAGAATGTGGAAGAGTCTGGAACTATAAGACAGAGAATGCTGTAAGTAGTGTGTGATAAAGGCACTCTACTAGATTTCAGAAGACCAGGAAATGCAGAGAAGAAAGACGATGCTCTTGAAGTCCCAGCAGATATTAAGGTCTCTACTGGGATCTGGACTAGAGGCGACTCCCATTCTGTTCTCACAAACAGCCTGGCTGAGTTTTCATTGTGTCCTGAAAATCTGAACAAGGCTGAATCAAAGTAACAGCCTAGAATATTTGAAAGAGAACATTTGAAGATAACATGATGTTCAGTTTGCAGCATGGCTATTTGTGGTTTGTTTTGCTGGTTTGTTTTACAGTGAGAACAGGAGCTAACAGCAGAGTGCAGAAGGATTTGAAAACTGTATAATTTGAGAGCATAAATGCATTTTAAATGCTTTAAGCAGTAGGTGAGGAAGAACATATAAAGTAGCTATAATTACTTAAGAGATGAGCACCATCAAAGGGAAAAAATGATACATTTCATGCTGAGACAATAGGAAAGGTGCATCAAAAGCAAGTTTGCACCTGTGGAAGGATCCAGAATATAGGGGTGAACTGTTTGAAAGGTCTCCTTTGAGAAACACAAAGTGGGGCGTGTCCTTCTTGTAGAATGTCATCTATGGAGGTAATTTTCCAAGTTAGCTGGAATGCAACAGTTCAAGGTTCACAGTGGCTCGTAGTAAGACCCCAGAGAAAGCTGTTGGCGGTCAGACAATGTTTCATAGAATTACATTTCCTGTGGGAGTGCCCAGAGCGGGTTTTACTTAAAGGTATGAGGTAACCAGAAATTACAATGAAGACATTGCGATAATGAAGATGCCAAGAATGTGGCATGTTTGCGGAAGAAAGTTGCAGGTACTGAGTGGAGCAGGACTAAGAGAAATCATACTCGCTGTAGATGGCAGAAGACATGCGAAAAAACTGATTCCAAACCTGATGGTTCCTGTATTATGTCATCTGCAGTCAGTGCTTCACACAGATGTACAAGTTTTAGTACTTCCTATGCTGTGTTTTGTTACCGAGATTGTTGTAGTTCCTTGCTGTAGTCCCGCCTTTTCCTTTAGGAATTGGAATGTTTACTCTGTGCTATTGTATAGTGGGTGCGTATAAGCTTCGTTTTGATTTTACATGCTCTCCCAGTTACAAAGTCGCCTTAAGTCCTGGAAGAGACTCTGCACATTTTAGTTATGTGTTTATTTATTAAATTATGTGCATGTAGGGGGGCTTCACATGAGTGTGGGTGACCATGGCGGCCAGAAGATGGCACTGGATCTCCTGGATCTGGAAGTTGCTGACACGCCAAGGCTGGGATCTGAACTCGGGTCCTTTGCAAGGATAGTAAGCTCTTATACATCTCTCTAGCCCAAGTTCCTTCACTTCAAACCTATATTCAGATTATTAAGATGATAGGGACATTTGAAATCACACAGAAAGTGTTTTGTGTTATGAGATGACTCTGAGCCTTTGTTTGGCAGCAAAAAAGTATCAGCTACATACATATGTCTTGGATATTGCCCCGTTGATGGCCATGTTTTTAGAAGCTATGGAAAATAGGAGGTGGGAGGTAGATTATGGAAGTAAATTTCTATGAGAGGGACTTGGAAACTTAACAGCCTGGCCTATATTTCTGACTTTCCTCTATATCCTGATCTATGATGCCTCATGTTTCCCTTGTCACAAATATTGATGGAGAAACCTGTTCTAAGAGGAAAAAGATTTTAACAGAAGACTTTCACTGTCAACTCAGGCATATTGAAAGACTGTTCAGGAGAAGAGACTATCTGCCATCCCTGAGGCCTGAGGGCACCTATATCTCAACACACCTACACCCCATTCTCCTCACTCAGACACGGAGCTCTGCCTTCGAGATATTTTCTATAACAGTTCTCATGTAAGGCTTTCCTAAGTGACAGAGAAGGTGAAGAACCAAGGTGACTCTAGTGTTATCTTCCCAGGAGGCAATAAGGTTCTTAATGTGATCATAAGTCACACTGATCAGCATAAACTCAGAAAATTCTCCCTTGTGAGGTGAGAACTATGTAAGTGGATGTCACATATAAAGAAAAACAATATGAACCATTATTCGTAGGTGATTCCTGAGTATTATACAGAATAAAATTTGAGTCATCATTATCTTCTAGTTTTCCAGACATCCCATAGAATTTTATGGTGAGATATTATTCACTGTAATTTTGTGAGTTATTAGTCACTGCTGCAAATGAAATAGGTCTTAAAAGGGGCAATTCAAATGCTTCCTTTTATGTTATTTTGTTTAATTTTTAAAATAATCCTTTATGGTAATTTCCTCCTTCTTTGATCTTTGTTGTATGGTGTGTGTGTGTGTGTGTGTTTGTGTATGTGTGTGTGTATGTGTGGTGGTCTATGTGGAAGCCAGAGGTTGACATTGGCATGTTCCTCTATTGAGCTCCACCTTAAGTTTCTACACACACTCTCGCTGAACTAGAGCTCACCAAGTAGGCAAACTGGGACTGCCAAGTGGAGGGATCCTCCTCTCTCTCCTGCTTTAGAGCTGGAATTCCAGTTGCATGCCACCATGTCCAGATGTTTATGTTGGTACTGAGTGTTTGAACTCAGGTTTAATTGTTAAATGGCACATACTTAACTTGGGGCATCTTCCCAATCCCCTGTGTGATAAACTCTAACACAGAGTACTTATGGAGAAACTGCAGATCAATAAGGGTTCCATCCTTGCTTCAAGGTATAGGTACTGTAGTGAAGTCTACCTGGGACCTGAACAGAAACAGATACTTCAAATGCAGATGGGGACTTGGGAGGAACTTCTACATGATCACATGCTTTTCTTCTTTAAAATGGAGGACTTTTCAACATGGAAAAATGTGAATACAAAATAAATATGTTTTTATTTAAGTTCTAGAAGTTTACATATGAGCAGGAAATACCATATTTTATACGAATGATATATAGCCTTTCAGACCTCCATAAATAAGTACCATAAACTGAGTAGCTGAAACAATATTGATTGTCTTGGTCTCAGAGATTAAAGTCCAACATCAAGGAAAGAGAGATACTTCATTCTGAAGACTATGAGAGAATGTCCTGCCCCTCCTCTGGATTAGAGATAGCATCTTCCCTGTCTTTATACGGCCATCCTGTACCTTTACAACAATTTCTCCATATGCCCATATTTCCAGATTTAGGATGACATGGACTATATCAGATAAAGGTCTGCCCTAATGACCTCATTTTAAATAATTGTATCTGCAGTCACACCATTTCCAAATAAAATCATTCGGAGATAGTAGGAGTTAGGCCTTCAACCTATGTTGAGAGCGTATTTCAACCCATAACCAATAAATAGCAAGGAAACATGGATCAGTGGGTAACATATGCATAGACACTAACAAGTAAGAAGATGTAAAGACTTCATACATCCATGAAACATGACAGAACAGCGTGGAGAGAATATGGGCATAGCAAGGGAACAGCAGTAGAGTCCCAGTGCTGTAGGATGTGGGCAACCTCAGACATTGTAGGGATAAGTCCCGCCCCTTAGGGGGCGTGCTCGCCTCGGGCTAATGTTTGCAGACATAGCTGTGCTTCTGTGCAGCTGACTGATGTCTTGGAGAGGACGGCCTTCTCCCTGTCTAACAACATCATGGTCAGCTGACCTGACCAGCAGTGCATCAGCACTGACATTTGTTTATACAATTTGTTGCTAATCCCAGATAAAGATTTAGTGCCAACTGTTTACAAATAGAGTTTGCCACAAAACCCAAATATAATCATGGTGTTTGTAATGTGTAATTATTTTGCTTCAGGTGAAAATACAAGCAAAACCACTTAGACAAGACCACACTAGATCTATTAACAGTGATAAGATTTTGAAAATGAATCTCAATTATTTTTTTCCTGTGAAATTAAAATGTCCTTGAATTAAATTTTATTTTATTCACTGTGACATATAATCCCATGTCACAGTGCCATGTATCATGTAGGTCACACTGGCTTAAGAAATGTTTTAGTATGAATTCATAACAGAGACACTTCAATTAATCTTTCTCATATATTAGTAAATACAAAATGATAGAGGTAAATAATACATTTTTATTTTTATTACTATGTCCATCGTATTGAGGCAGTATCTTTAGTTAGAAATCACTCTCAATTTAGCCCTCATCATTTTCTCTGTGTCCAGGCTTCTGTTATCGATACATTGTTAAGGTTATTTATTGTTCATGGGCTTGTGACTATTTTTGTTGTTTATTTTTGAGATTGTGATTTAGTTACAAGATTACTCTCTTCCCATTCCTCCCTCTTGAGAACTCCCATATACTGAACTTTCCCACTCTCTTTCAAATTCATGGCTGTTTATTAATTTTTTATTGCATGCAAATATGCACTTGCATATATACACACACACATACACACATATTTCTAGACATAACCTGTTGAATCTGTATAATGATACTTTAACATGCATCTACAGTTACATTCAGTTTATACTGACCTTCTGACTCCATAGCTGAATAAGTTTGTTTGTTTCGTTCTCTTAGTCTGGACTCATGACCTGCCCTTGCAGTGTCTAGTGGCAGACGCTAATTGAATGTTTTGGCACTACCAATGCAATCACTGAGCAGATCTGACCCATGTCAGAGAATGAGCAATATGTATGTACAGTATGTGCTCCTAATATCTAGATGGAAATACTCATGTGCTTCCTGACAACGAGTGACCTAAACCAGGACTCTGAAGTCCAGGGTACCAGTTGGCATTGCCGTCTGAAGCAAGAAAGATGACTTGGGTCCAGTCAGACTTGGGCATGACCAATGATATTTAGATTCAAATGTCTGAAAAAAATCGAGGATTGGGGTGGGCAAGCAATAGTTGTAAAAGCTGTTTTCATTGTCAGGATGAAAGGTTCACCATCCATATGGTAATAAGATGGGGTTTGTCATTGTCAGTATCTAAAGGAGGAGATATGAGAACAATCCTTGAGTCATTTGAAGAGGACATTTTATTATAAAATATGATTAAAATGTATCCTATAAATGTAGAAAGTAGATTATTTAAAATAAATGAAACCATGCACACTATCCATGCACAACTGTCCTTTTGAGGAACCCCCTCCCAGAATTTTAGTGCATAGGTGTTTGTGATTGTTTGTTTTTCAGAACTAAAAACACTGAAGTTTAGAAAATACTTTTCATCAAATAACTTGATGCTGTTTTAGTATTCAAAAGTACTGATGCCTTCTCTGAGTGCAATGCTATGAAATTCTTTTTTCTCTCTGGTTATATTTTCTGTGGTCCTTCCATTACTTCTATCAGAAAAGTAATCACTAAAAGTTGAAAAGTTAGAAATTGGTGCCTGTCGTTCTGAATTTCATCGTATGCTCTAGATTCATAAATAATCATTAGCGCTGTGGGAGGGTGTGTGGCTTCATATCGTGGAACTTTACCACCCCTGGGTAAGATGGCTTTCTAGAGATGATGTGACTTCTTACACCACATTTGCTATTTCCTAAAGTGGCATCATGTTTATTCAGTTGTTTCATCCTAACTTCTGAAAGCATAAACTGTTGAAGCATAAGCTACTGCACTCTGAGAAGCTTCCATGAGTTAGAGGAGAGGGTCATCCTTTCATATCATCAAAAGCCTCTCACAGACCTGCTAAAGTCGTGATTTTTCTTCACATATTTGCAACATACATCAAATAGCATTGCCCCAAATCTACAAATTTAAAAAATTATGGTGTATAAAGCATAAATTCTGTGTGTTTCAACTGTTTTGCCTTTTTTTTTTCATCTCAAGAAGGCTGTTGACATAAAATGACCAATCGTGAAACTGCCCTCCTTATGATGGTTTATGAAACAAACTTTCAGTAGATTTTAAGTGCTACTAGTGATGATTTAGAGTTGAGTTGAAAGTGGATACAACTGTATCTGGGAGTGATTACAAGTGAGCTTGACAGTTACCCCGGAGACTTGCTTGTTTTGCTGAATCATTAAAGTGAAAATAAATGCAGACCTATTTAAAGCATAATTAATAGCGTTGAATTAATATACCCTTTGTGATGGAAGTGCCATTCTGACATGTAGCGCTGTTCTGAGGGCCCAGATCTGCAGTGTCAACAGTTGCAAACTGTGTTAGACTCCACCACTGCCTTTCCACTGCCACAGATGAGTTATTAATCCCGAGAGACTGATAATGAAGAAATAGCCTGGGCCTCAAAGCTGGTACTTCTGCTCTCACCATGCTTCCTCTTCCTGGGGGGCTTGCATCACAAATGCCGCCTTTTGGATTTTAGTAGTCAACACAAAAGCCCTTCTTCATTTCCCAAGTGCTCCAGATAGATTGTTAGGCTAGGACCGAGTTCCTAACCATCAGCCCCGCTGTTACAATCAAGCTTTCTGCGATAAGAATGTTTGAAGTTATCTTGACAAATGCTTATAATTATAATAGTTATCATAAGGAACACTTGCTATCCTCTAAGGGGTTTACGTGTGTGATAGAATCTTTGTAGTAAAAGAGTTTATCAGCCAGCAGATTTGCTTTCTTATGATTGGAAAGCGCGTTTTAGATACATAAAAGCACAATAAATGCGCTCCTAACTATGCCGGCCGTTGTAATCAAGCTCCTTTCTTTTCCAAATACCTAACTATCTCATTAAGTATACGTCTAGAGGATATAATGACGCTCCTCCACATGAGCGAGGGGAGTGACTTGCATTTAGATTCTTCTTATCAGGCTCCAGAGTTTAAGCAGTTTGGTCATTGGGATAATTAGGCCTTCAAGGCTCCTCATCTTCCCCAGTCTGCCTGTCAACTCTAATGGCTGCCGAAAGATAATTTGCCCAATTGAAAAGTTGCTATGAGACTGGAGAGACGTGTAGAACAAAGTAAGCAAATTTATAACCTGTCACCCTTCCAGACTCTGGGTTATAGCTGATGAGATCGTGTAACTAATGTCATTCGCCAAGCCAAAACACGGGGGATTTCTCACATAAGCCTGGGACATTTATTCAGTGACGCTAAACCATGGGAAAGTTTGAAGAGAACATCCCTCTAAGTCTCAGAGGCACCTTCAAGTGAGACAGACCTCTGGTACATGGTATTCCATTGCTCATGCATGTACGTATTTAAGTCAACAATAGGATGTGGGGCTCTATTATGTACCCACTGAATTTTGGCCTTGGTCCAGTATTCTTTTTCATATATTTTGATTTTTCCACTGGACTTATTAACACTAGTCAGTAGATGAGATGCAATATTTATGATGCAAAAAAGAGATAGATTTTTAAAATATTTATTTATTTAATTTTAAATTATGTGCATGTATATGTTTGTCAAGAAATATGTACATGCATGCAGGTGATTAAGGAGACCAGAGGTGTCAGATTCCCTGAAGATGGAGCTACAGGTTATTGTGGGCCACGTGACATGGGTGCTGGGAATTGAATTCAGGTCCTCTGGAAGAGCAGTGCATGTTTTTAGCCACTGAGCCATCTCTTCAGCCCCTAAAAGATTAATTTTTATATTCAGACTTACTACTATTTTGATATTAAAAGGCACCATTTTAGTCTATAACAGATATTTTTCATAGTGCATATGAGTATGAGTATGCAATTGTGGAATAGTATGAAATGCTGAGTTAAATACTCATAAAGCAATGGCATAGGTATATATAAATAAGCACTTAGAAGTAATCAAATGTTAAATTGCTCAGTTCTTTTGTTTTCCAGGAGTCCTATGCAGTAATCATAAATATGAGAGGAGGATGACTTTAGAGCTCTGCATCTTTTATCTTGGTCATTCATCCTGGCGCTGCCAATGGTAGACTTCTTAGCTTATAGTGGTGCAGCTCCCGTAGAACAGAGATCTTGTATGGGGAGCTGGCCCTCATACTGACTGTTCCTTTTTGGTGTGTGTCTTTCTGGCAACATGGTTGTTTCTGGAAACTGCAGTGGCTCAGCCTTAACTCCACTGACTCTTTTACTTGCACAAACTGAGAAAATGAAAGAATCAAAGCCAAGTGAATTGGGTGGTACTGAGATGGGAGGGTGTTTTGTAAAGGATTGGACATGGTTTTGTGGTTCCGGGTGATGATCTGATATCAGAACGACTGGAAGAGCCACCCTTCCACACTGGAGCAGGCTTCCCTCTAAGGGAAAAATCAACCTTAAGATAACCAACCAGAAGCCTCATGTAAGCACATTCTCTAGCTTGGTGTGGATAGAGTTCCTGGATTAAGTTAGAATTATGTTATTTAAAGAATGGAATATTCCACAAAGTTTTCTTCCTACAGAAACCCACATTTTTTTTAATGAATTCACTGTGCATTTTAAGTTCCTATTTTTGCTACTAGCTGATTCTGAATGAAACATACTGTGGTGTTCTTCTTTGATTGCCCTGGGATAGTTAGACCTTTGTCTATAAATCCAAGGAAGAACTGTCCTTTGAGGCAGTTAGAAGACAGATACGAGGGAAGAGAGCATTGAAATCACTGTAACGCCCTCCTTACATCACTGACAAGTCATAGTTATTGTCCATCTCCACTAACCTCCATCCATGCTCAGTTTCTCTCGGTCATGCCCCCACTTGGAGCATGCGTGCTTTCACGAGGTTCATTTTGTTAACTCAAGCTCTTCCATGTACCATCCAGCATCCTAGCTGTTGGGGCTTCCCTGAGACTGATAGAGAAATGCCCACGACCATGCAGCTTGCAAAGGAATGGACAAAATGAGAGTGAGAGGACGTGTGCCTGTGTTGTTTGTTATTGGAGCTCGCTGTGATCAGAACAGGAAAGTGTGTCAGCATTTGTCCTCATTCTGCTGTGCAGCGCAATGCTGCTGACAGGCCATGCTTCATCCTAACAGTAGATTTGAAGAGGACTTGTTCTGTACACTGCGCTTCCATAAATCAAAATCGGAGCTGTCCGTACCCTCCTATTTAGGAATAGATGGAATTGAAAATGAAATGCCTGGTAATGAACACTTCGTTGAAAAGGTTAACAGCCCAGCCAGGGCGTGGGAGATGAGAAAACAGGGACCTGGTGATTTATGAAATTGACAAATCTCTAACTTCGCAATTTAACACCATTTTCCTTTGTTCCATTCTCAGAAGAGCTGAAGAACAGCTGGTCACTACCACCTGTGTAAGAATCTATCATAGCCTTGAACACCAGTAACAGATTTCCTTGGATCAATTTCCTTAATGTTTTTCCAAAGTGCCAAATGAAATCCCTCATTTTCTCCATTAGTCTAGAAATTCAAAATGTTTTCTGAGCATGGTTGCTATTGAGAGTTAGCACCCCAAGTAGGAACTTTCTGTATTAAGTAGGAGGCGTGTTTATGGAGATGGAGCAGGGAATGAAGGTTATGGTATTTGGGACTAGGAATCTCAGGAGAGCCTGTGCATTGGTCTTGTTAGCAGAGCAGGGCTCCTGGTATGTCCAGCTTTTGAGCAATTGGTATTGTAACGCTATCATGATTCACAGCAACTTGGAGAAATTAGGATGCTGACCCCCCAGGCTGCAGAATGTGTGCATTCCTTATATTTCTATTAATCCCCATTAACAAGACATAAAGACTAATGTGAGTTTGTTAAATCTATTCTGCTATGCCCAGTGTAATTCACCAAGCAACTGTGCTTCCATTTGCCACTAGATCGGCATCTAAGTGCTCTGTAAATGACTCTTGGCTCATTGTATTTTGATGGTCCATCCTTGTGTCCACCTACAATCGAAAAACCACATGGGACAAGACATGTCCTTGTACATGACAGGTATCTCAGTTCCCTTACAAAGTGACGCTTGCAGTCAGGAACATTTTTTTGTCAGTGTTATGATATATTTGGCAGAGATCATTATGAGGAGAGAGACTATAAATATTTTCTATAGCCTTTCCATCTAAATACATCCTTAAGGTTACAATGGCCTGTCTCTGGAGCAGTGACTATATCACTCAAGCAAACAGCTCTCAACTGCTAGAGATGGAGACCTCTTATTGTCTGTTCTACATAAATCTCATTTTTCTAATGAGATTAATACTGTTAAAACTTCTAAACAACTTTTTATATCAGTTCATTTTGTTAAATATGGCAATTACTTTCATGAATGTTCATGTATTTCAATTTTATTTGTATTTTGTGATTGATTATAGTAATTTATCTTTTCATAAATTCTTTCTATTTGATTTTGATTTAAATGTTTTTACACAGAAATTCCTCCACTAAAGTGGTTACATTTTCTGTTTATCTTAGATTTAACCAATTTTTAAAAATACTACTATTTGTTTTCCTTAATTTTGTTACTTATAACTTAATTGGAAATGAAAGAATGAAGGAGGAACTGTATAGGCCACTGAGATAAATTAATAAATACTAGACAGGGAAAATGGTACACAATTTGCCAGAGTCAAGTGAGAAGGAGACATCCTAATGTGGAACAAAGAACATGACAGTCAATTGAGTCCCATTTTTTTCCACATTCATATATCCATTTTACATGGGGGTTAGGAAATGGAGATGAAGTGAAGACATGATTTTTAGGGGAAAAGAAGGTTATTTTTAGGAGGATTCAGTAGGTTTAGAGAGCATATAAAATAGTTGGTTCAAAGTCAATTTGGCATGAAGAATGTACAAATGTTTAAAAATAATTATCATAGCCATGAAATATAGGGAAACAAATGGTAGCACAAATACATCTAGGTATGAAGACAAATGTTTGTTTATTCTTTCCATATGAGGTTAGTTAATAAAAGTTCCTAGGGGAGACCAGAAGTGATTGCTTCTCTTAGTTCAACTCAGATAAGGAATATTGTCCAAAGCATATCCTTGCTTCAAGATGGAAAAATAAGACAGTCAGTCTTTGACTCTGTGGTAGATTCTTAAAGCCTCACCCTTTGAGGGTATCATTTTCTAAGGCCCATCAAAATCTTTATTAGCAATCAGTGTTTTTATTTATAAACAATATTTTTTAACTCCTCAATCCCAACAAATAATGAGTAAGTCTATATTTATTGTCCTGTGCTCTAGTGTTCTTGCTGTGTCACTGAAAAAAGTCAGGTAAAGGTCAAGTGTCTAGATTTCTGGATTCTGTATTTTGCGTTGAAATGTCAAAAGCCTATCTAGATTTATAGAAAGACTTGGGTCTTTTTTTGTGATTGCATATCAGCATGGTATTGTTAATATTCTTGTAGAGGACTAGGAAATAATCACCATTCATTTGGATCATTTCAGTAACATTTTTATCAAATGTTTCCTATTGATCTAGACTATTAAGATTTCTATAGTCACAGACAGTTCAAAGTCCAGTTTCAAAGTGACCTTGGCTACACGACATGTGGAGACAGACCCACTTGCTTTCATCTTAATTGCACACAGACTTTGGGGACAATGTCTAAGTTCATAATATGGTGTCATTTTTCTTCCTTTGTTTTGTTAATGTATCTTAATTAATCAGACATTCCACTCTATCACTATTGCTATCATCTATGACGCCATGGGGGTTGAGAAGCTACCCTCAACATTGCTTCGTATGGAAGGCCCAACAGTCAGGATCTCTTTTGTAGTTACAGAGTTTTCTGGCTCGTTATTTATGCCATACTCATCAGACAATGTTGGCATTCTTAATCAAAAGTGATATTTCTATTGGACCTAGTGATTTCACTTCTTTCTCTCACTTGGTGCCTCAAGAACAATGATGATCATGCTGTAGCAGAATGTATCAGGTCAGTCTGGACATATCTGCTCTTATTACTTATAACCTATTTTCTCAACTGGCATCATAGATGTGTGATCATCAAGATCATAGAAAAATGAATAATCCATTTCTCCATTAAAATTAGCTGTGATAAAATAAACATAGTGAAAGTTCTTTCTTAATCACTTTGAAATGCATAGTTCAGCAGCAAATTCACAGTACTGAGCATCTGACTTCCACTAATTCTTTTCATCCCATAAAACAGAAACTTCATGTCCACCACACAGTAGTTTCCAAGTCCCACTTTATCATAGCCCCAAGTAATCACCTATCTACATTTTGTCTCCAGGATATTGACTTCTCTAAGGTTTATCCCATTAGGTGGGTTCATGGTATGTTTATCATTTAGTGAGTGACATTCATTTTAGAAGATGTTCTCAAGGTTCCTTCATGTCACAGCATGTGTCAGAACCCCTCTCTCTGTTGGGACTGAAAGCTTATAATTCATATTCTGTTCACTATTATTTTGACCTTACATACTTTTGTTATTTCTATTCTTTGTTTATTTTCATAATGAGGCTCTGGATATGTTTGCCCCACCCCCCCAAAAAAAAGCTCTTTGAGAGTCTCATCTCAGTTCTCAACTTTGTGTTATGCAGTCAAAGCTAAAATTTTTCTGTCATCCTCTGTTTGCTTTTTGAGGTACCATTGCTGAATTTTTCATACAAGTTATTTTATTTAGATTCTAGTATTAGTGTATATGGGCTCCAGTTTCTCTAGTAATTTATTACTTTTGAGAAACTCATAATTATTATATCAACTTTGATTTTGTATCTTTCTTGGCATTGCTTTCCTCTCGTACAGAAAAGTAAGAGCCAGAAAAGGACTTGGGGCACAGCTGTTTCATTGTGGGGTGATGGATTGGAGGACCTTTTCATTTGCCAGTGCAGCTTAGTCTGAACAGATTTCTCAGGCCCTGGAGGCTCAGCCACTTTCAGAAGTGCTCTCTATAGGTGTTAGACTGCCTTTGCATCTTTTGTGCTTTATCCACATCATAACAAATCATTCAGTTAAGATGTAATGAATTTTGTATCCCTTAAATTGTATTTATTTTTGCAAAGAACTTGAAAACAGAAAACATCCAGCAACAAGATTAGTCAGACCCAAAGTCTATACATAACTTCTACAGAGTTAGATTAGAATGAATCTTAAACTCTTTTCTTTTACTAAGCCAGTGTTCCCTTTTGTAGAAAAATACACATGGTTATTTAATATTTGACCTCAGATTTGAGGTCTATTGGATCTCTCCTGTGTGAGAAACACCAACTTCAAAAGCCATCTCAGCTCTTTCCCTTTGAGAAAAAGGGATGCATGAGTCTATTTCAGCTTTGTTTTTTATCCTGTTCACCTCATGGCTCCCCCTTTCATTACATTTGTATTAATTTTGACTTTCTTCATTTCCTATCTCTACTTTTTTAAAATTATCATTTGCTTCCAATTTATCCCACACCTAACTTGATTTATTCTTATGTGATTGGTATATAATGCTCATCATTCTGTTATCACTTAATCCTCAAGATATTCCCAGAAATAGGTAAGAAACTTGTATCATCAATCAATTTCAACAGAGAGAGTGCAGAGCCCAACTGCATCATAGAGATTGTTATCTGTAAGATAAATAAATCTAGCTAGAAGACTTGAATACTGTCATTTTCCCCATTTATCTTATTTCCCTCCCACTTTCCATTGCTCCAGGTTCTTTGGCTACTTTCTAGTTTTCTAACCATCCACCGTGGTATCTAATGGATTCTTTGGGCTTACAGAATACTTGTTAGCAAAAGGAGGGCAATGCTGGAGTAACTATGTAAGTCTGTGTGACATACTACGAATATTGCTCTCAAGTCAAAAATATCTGATCTCTGGTCTTATCTGCAGATTAAACATGCCTGCTCATAGTTGGCACTTCTTTCAAACCTTTGATGTTTTAAGACTAAGGAAAAAAACAAATCAAAGTTATTTTCAACTGCAAGCTGGGAAATCAGAGCTGTTTAGTAGTAAGATGGTTGAGGACCAAAATGCAGAGCTCTATGTATAGAACTGAATATTTTGCTCAGGGATTATAATGCCTGAGGAACAAAATACACTTCACTGTCACAAGTGTTTCAAGTAAAATTTTGTCCTTCACCTCCTTTGCCATGAGAGATCAGTGATAGATTTCTACCCAGAAATAATCTCTGCATCAGCAGCCTTGACATGGAGAAAACAGCAGCAGTGATGAATGGAGGTGAGCAGTGTGACAGCTGGCTCTTCTGTCACCTGCTCTGGTCTCACGGAAAGATAAGGTGGGGAGAAACAATATTTCAAACTTGAATGTATATTTGTATCTTATTTCTTAATTGATCACAGATCCTTTTGTGCATATGCTATTGGGTAGAATCCTAGAGAGAAGTTGCTACCCCCATCTCCATACACATGCCAAGACCAAATATTTGACATCAGTTCCTGGTGTCAAATCATCAAGTTTATGTGTTAATTTTACTTACTTAATATTCCTGATGAGAAAATTCCAAGTTCAGAGAGAAAAACTTAATTGGCTAAGATTATGCGCAATGTGCATTAGCATTAGGGTTTGTTCCATCAGTGTTTCCAACACTATATAATAGTATATATTCTTACTTTCCCATTAATTTAAAAGATAGTATAAAGATGAATGTAATTTCCAATATTAAAATACGGTTTTCATATTTTTAAAGTAAATCATTTTAATGGACACACATGTTTCCTTGGCTTTTGAGATGGCAAACACCCACTGCCTGTTTGGCATAATATCAAATCACTATTGAAACATGTCCCTGATTATTGTATGAGTGTGCTTTCAGAGATATTTGACTGAGGAACACTCATCCTGAATGGGAGTGGAAACACTCCCTAGGCTTTCGTCCTAAGCTGAACAGAAAGGAAAAAGTGACCCGAGGACTGTCCCTCAGCTCTCCTTTGCTGTGGATGCAATGACCATTCACTTCCTGCTCTTTGGAAAGACTATACCCTCACACTGTGAGCCAGAATCAACCCTTTCTCCTTCAGGTTGCCTCTTCTCGCGTGTTCTGTCACCTCGATGATGAACATAACTAATCGAGAAAATTGGTACCAAGAATGGAGTTTGCTACTATGACAGATCTGACCATGTGGGTTTTAGGCTTTTAGAAAGGGTATGCATGAAGATTGTGGGAAGCTTTAGAGCTGTGGGCTATCAAAATCTGAGAATTCTGTAAACATAGCTTGGTTGACCATGCTTATAAGAGTCTGGAAGACAACAATGCTTAGGAAAAGGCAAGCAATAGAGACCTGGCTCTTGAGGTTTCAGTAGGGAACAGGGGCCAGTTTTTGGAAACTGGACTAGAAGTCAGCTGTGTTACATTCTGGCAAATAATCTGACTTCATTCTGACCATGTCCTGAGAACTTGAGTGAGGATGACTTAAAAAATGAAGTTGCTTATTTGGTAGTAAGTTAAGGAGAGGATAGTTTTTGGGCTGTGGAATGGCCTTTCACCATTCTTACTAAATATGCAGTGAAATATGGAAGAAAGTTATGGTAAATATGTAGTCTGATAAAAGAAAAAGAAAGAAATGTGAGAAGATTCAAGTTATAGACAAAGATGTCACTGGCAAAGGAGGCAAAATTGTTAAAGATCAGCTCTGTGATATGGAAATCTTACCCTTTCCATTGGAACACTAGGAAGGAGCCCTCAGGGCAAAGCACTAACCATCATCATCCAATTAGTGGAAATGGAAATTAATTTGAGTGGAAATAGCATATACTGAGAACTTCTCTGAAGGAAATTCTCTGGTCAAAAACAACCACATAAGAATGTGTTTCTCCATGATCAGCACATAAGGCTAGTACTTGAGTCATCCAAGAGATGGGCTCTGTTGTGAGCTGCTATGAAAAGTTGGCAACATTATCCACTTAGTATTGGATTTGTAGACATGACATCCACAAGGTTGAAGGAGCCATGGAGTATTACACCAATGTTTCAGAAAACTGATGAGGACACAACATGTTTGGTGGGACTAAAATCCTTGCAAGAAGTTGCTAAGAGAACATTTCATGGGAGGATAAACCCTAAGTTGCAATGAAGACCCCAAAATGTTGGAACTACTATGATCATAAATTGAATTCTAAAAAAGGGTAAAGACAAGGAAAGTGGTTGGTTTAAGAAAGAGGCCACATGTAAAGTACATAGCAGAGCTGGGAGGGTTGAGCTCCCAAGGTTATTGAAACCTAGAACATTTTACCATAAACCCCAAATACTGGATGTTAACCACAAGGTTTGGTATTTGTCTGCTGAATTTCTGGTCTTGCTTTGGTCAGCTTTTTTTTTTCTTGCTCTGTACCTATTCTTTTTCCTTTGGAATGGAAAGTTTATTTTGTTTGTAGTTTTGAAGAACATAATTTTGTTTTGTTTTGTTTTTATTTTAGAGGAATTTACCATTGAGATAGTGCCTTAAAACTGAGAAGAAACTTTGAACTTTTAGTCACTGTAGAGATTTCTGATGACTAGGGGGCTATTTGGAAATGGTTTCGATGCATTTTTATAGAGATAAAAATGAGACTTGAAAGGCAGGGATGTTAAGATTTAATGCTGTGTTTGAGAATGAAGTTAACATGGGTTATTATGTAACAGACTTTTCCAGGAGAGATGGAGTGCACTTGAGGTCACTCAGCCTAGAAAGGGAACCCATGACAAACTTAAGTCATGATTGAACCAAAGCTCAACTTGGCGAACCAAAAAAATTCTGCTGAGGTTACTAACTGGAATATGAATAAGGATATATTTACAAAGAACAGAGATGACTCAAAAGCAGCTCCATCACCCAAAAGGTCAGTCCAGCATGGCAGAAGAGTCTCAAAAGCTATAAAATATCAACTGTATGCACAACCTGTGGACAGCCAGTCAGTTCAAGAATCTCTGCTTTGGGGTTTGGCTGGTCAGAGGTTCCTTCCCCAGGAGTTGACTCTTTTTTTTATACAGTTTGGGAAGGACCACTGAGAATCTTAAATTTATCTTCTCTCATGCAGGTGAAGTTTGGTTTACTTCCTGAGTTTCATGGATGTCTCCTCCTTCAGAGAGGATGTTTTAATTCAGAGGAAACTGTCACATAACAATGACTGACTGTTCATTCTTTATTGTTAACATGGCTGAATTTAGAATCATTATAGAAACACCTATATTTTGTCCATGGGAGTAGTTCCTCAAAAATTTAGGTGAAGGCCGGCAGTGGTAGTGGTGCACACCTTCAATCAATGCCGGCCCTCGAGAGGCAGAGGCAGGGGGATCTCTGTGAGTTCAAGGCCAGGCTGGTCTACAAGAGCTAGTTCCAGGATAGGCTCGAAAGCAAAAGAGAAACCCTGTCTCAAAAAAAAAAAATTAGCTGAAGAAGGAATTCTGCCCTGCATGTAGGGGGTACCATCCCATACCCTGAGGGTTATGGTTGAATAAAAATGAAAAAGTGATTTCTGATGTTTCTTCCTCTTCATTCCCTGACTGCAGACTGCATATGGACAGCCACATCAGACTCCTACCACCATGTCTTCCCTGCCACGATGGGCCATTCCTTCGGGAACACAAGCAAATTTTTTCCTCTTTCAGTTATTTGTGTCGGGTGTTTTGTAATGTCAATAATTACAGCACCCATAAAGTTCTGGACCTGCACCTGCTCTCAGACTGGCAGGCTTTGCCTAAGAGGAACTTTGTGACTAATGTTCAATATGTAAATTAAAGAAATCAGAGTGATGTCAATTAAATGAAACATTGTATTCCTATTTCAAATTAATTAAAGCATTGTCTAAATGTAGTTTTCCATCTTTGACATTTCTGATAGCTGTGCTTGTAAAGAGTTAAGAAAAGTTCCTTTTGAAAAATAAGCATTTCAAGCTTTCTTTTCATATTACAAGGATGTTTGGAAAATGTCCCTTCTTTCAGAAAAATGTGATACTTGAATTAGTCAGTCAAAACTCGTCAGCCTTGAGGAATTGGTGAATAAAATGTCCATATTGATTACAACTATTAGCAGGAGCGCGGAGCCCTAAGATGCTGAATGTGGGGTTTCATCACATGTACTGTCCTGTCTCCATCCTTCCTGAGGAAATGGGATGCTTCGTGGTTAAACACTCATCTTCTAGCACATCCTTGCCTGCTGCAGGATGTGGGATTTCTTCTGCTTCCTAGCTGTGTATCTAGGGAACCAGTTACCCCTCTCAAGCTCATTTCCTTTATATTTAAAATAGGAGGAATGGCTATGTAAATTAATGAGAGGTCTTACCAGTTACTTTACACAGAGTTGACATTTCATGACTAGCAGTAACTATTTCAACCTAGCTAAGATTTGCTTTGATAAGATCTTTGAAGATGGAGAGTTAGTTTTCATTTCTAAACTAAGATCATTTTATCACCAGGTACTTAGATGGTTGCTGCTGCTGCTTCTGCACGTTTTTAAAAAAAAGCCCTGTGGCTGCAGACAGAATGAAATTCGAGAGTTAACACTTATCCCAAGAATCTGTGTGAAAATTTAATGAGACAATGTATAATTGAAGTATGTGTTATGCTTCTTGGGATATTCTATTCACTAAATACATGTTAAGGGCTTTTTATATAAGGCCAAAATCTAATCATTTTCATCATTTTAATAGGCCACCTATTAAAATTCTTATACGTAATAGATTGTTTCTTTGCCTTTAATTTTAACCTAAATAAATCTAATTCCCTTAATCAGTTTGATCATAATGAAAATGACTTTAAAATATCTCAATGTTACAGAAAAATAGGAAAAACAAAGGAAAAGTTGACTCTTATAAAACATAATTACACACACACACACATATATATGCTTATTCTAGATTATTGGTTTATAATGTGTCCCTAAATCCCAAGGCTAACATTTCACAGTTCAAAAGCTGTAAGCCATTCACCTATTCAACAGACAAAGATACAAATGACAGCCATGGAGAAGAAGTTTAATGAAGAGATTTATCAATAATAAAAGGAAGTTATCTTGGCTCATTGCTTTCTGGTCTTTGCTATTTCTCTTTCATTCCTGTTCTTGGCTGGTACAGTGTGGATGATCTAGTCAAGGTCCACACATCTATGATTTGTAGCAGGGAAAAATTTTATGACAATCCAATGACAGGCTCAGTGAGTGAGAAACACAGAACTTCTACCAGAGCAATTTCATCCAAATGTGGAGCGGCAGGGTGGCTTTGATCAGGGACACCTCCCAGCGCTTAGGACCAGCACCCATTCTGATGATCTGGGACTTACGCTTTATCAACTCAAAGAAGCCTGGAGTAATTTTTTCAAACTTACTCATCCCAGAGGAGATAACCATGCAGTTTCCAACTAGGAACTGAAACAGCAGTGGGGCTTCAGAGAGAGGCAAGCTGATAACAGAGAAACCAGAGCCAGGAGAAATGCAGCAGGAGAACAGTCAGTGAAGAGGGTCATTTGACAGGGACCACTAAGTCTCCCCTGGGATTCATCTTTGGGGGTCACATTTGGTGGGGGATCATTAGGTGAAATGATGTCACTTACATGGGAGGCGAACAAGAATAGAGAGCTGCTTCCAATGGGAAATGCATTAAAAAAAATTTTTAGACAGACCTCATGTACTTTAAAGGAAAATAAGCTGAGTTCTTGATTTGAGGCTTCAGACAGAATCTAACATAGTGATTTCTCTTATCTGGGGCCCCAATTTCTCTGACACCCTCAGTGTATAATCCCCTACTCTTTACCACATTGGCTGAGCACATTTCACTCCTGTCGGTTCTGCCTTGAAAATGTTTGCATTTCTCCCGCCTTGGTATTTCTCAGGAAGACAAACCCTCTCCGTGGGAAATGAGACAGTGGAGCATGCTCACACCTCAATCATCTTGAAAAGCTCTGGACATGTGCTTTGCAAACTAATGCTAGTGTTTTCAGACATGTAATAGCATCAACAAATGGAAATGTCTGGCTCAATTCCAGTCATTTGCTGTATATTTCTTAATGACTCATGCTTAAGAGACCATGGTGTTAGTACGAATTAAGAGATGAGATGAGGAGGGGCGAAGACTGAAAGAAAAGCAGGTTTTACTACCGTGAGGGGCTTATAAAACATGAAAATTAGCCACTTCTGAGTGAGATCCAGACAGCTCATGATTGTAAAAATAAATATAATTATATGCTTTTAACAGGAATACCCTTTCTCTGTGCTTGAATCATTCATGAAGAAGTTCCAAATGTATTTCTAAAGTAGGGAAAGTGGACTGTAGTGATCATGCTTCAATTTGCAGGGCGAGTTGTCTCAGTGACTGTTCTTCTGTTACCTCAGTCTCATTTACAGGAGAAATTGGTCACTGATAGTGGTAATAGCGGTGATGATGTATGACTGTTGCAAAGACATGCATCCTACAGGCAGGGCCTGGCTTTCAGATATCAACAAACTTCCCTTCTCACTGCAAATATCCTTGTGCCTTTTACAGTGTTAAGTACTGTTAACATTTAAATCAGACTTGGGTCATAGGAATGCTGTGAAGAGGGCTCTCTTCCTTGGCAGCCATGGCATAGACTGTGGAGTACAGCACTGTGTTCATGCTGTGGGATTCCTAGGAGCTAAGATCTTGGTGAACGCAGGCACTTGGCTCTTTGTTGGCAGTGGTGATTCATTTGGTCAAATGCTTTGCATTTAGCACAGATATGTGATTTTCATATTTTTTCAGTTATTCCTGTGTTTAGTTCCTCAAATACCATTCTTCGGTGCTTTATAAACAGTGATACCGTGCATACCATGACAAGCCAATGGATGTGCTCCTGCTTGTGCATGAAGGAGTGTGGACAAGTGAAGATGCTGGTAAGGTGTGCCTCCAAGAAGAGTTGTTCAGAATAGTTTGCTTCAGAAGTTTAAAGTCTAAACTTCATTCTACTCTTTCTATTCACAATGCCTTTCTCAAGCTCCTTACCCAGTTCTGTGGGAGTGATGGAACTGAGATGATAACATTTTCACTAAACTTTTGTTGAATTTCGATGTGTTAACATGCCAAACAGGAGGGTATCATTCTTCTGCATCACTGAGCCATGTTGGCCTACCTTCTTATATCTTTCTTTTGATCATTCTCTTGAACAAAGCAGAAAAAATAGAAGACCCATTTCTACTATGTCCTCCAGCTTTATGTGCTTACTGGTGGCCAACCTTATAAGCTACTGCTGGAGGACATCCCTTGAAAGGTCCTTGAGCTCAGAAAGCATCTACAGATGGCAGTTTCTTATGGCATTCAGTATGATCATGTGAAGGAGTAGGTTTAGGATATTCTTGCATTTGGCATCTCATTTGGAGTTCTGGGGTTGAGAGGATATCAATTCACTTCAAGGACACGGTGGCTGGGTTTTTAACACACTGACAATGCTGATGGACAGTGGACAGTTTCTCAGTACTATTCCTTTCATTAGTTCTTAATGTAGAGTTCATTGACCTCACTGAAAACTGCCAAGTAGACCTGAAAAATTTACCCAAATAATTAGAGTTCCCAGGAACATGATGAACTGGCTTAAAGGTACAGTTTGAAATGCATTGATAGAATAAGCACTCAGACAGCTGTGCACTGACAAGTTTTCACTGAATCTCCCAGGTAGATGGAGCAGATAGCAGACTTTACTTAAGAAAGGTATTGGCTTTCTGTAAAAGATGCAGAGGAATCTGGAATGCATGCAACCTCAGAAAGCATTTCTTCATGGAGCCGCTAACAGTCTATAAATTGAGAACTCTGAAAAACATGGAGGAAATGTCCTCTATTCCTTGTACTCATGATTTCCCTTTGGGGATACCATTTTTAAAACACAATATACTAATTCATACACTGATTTTCAATAGAAGAAGTCTTGTCTGAAAAGTATTTCTATGAAGTAGCAGCTAATATCAGCACAAGTAATATTTCTCAAAAATTATGAGGAATGGAAAGGCTACTGTGGACTTTCATGGAATAGAAAGACATTTGGACACAACAATATGAAACTCAAGTGTGCAGACTTGAGGGGTACCCCAGGTTTACAGGCTGTAATCAGACATAAGCACTTAGAGCAAGATTCTGCATGGAGAGGAAAGTTTGATGTCTTTGTTTCATATTTTACCTGTTGTTGAATTTTTTAATAATTACTCTTCATTCTCTGTATATTACCCAAAGAAATATATCAATTTTGACCCTTATTGGAGCCAGGGCAATATACCTATATTTAAAAATAATTATACCTTTTTGTTATTCTTCAAATTTTTTATACAAACTTCAAACCATTTGTTTAGCTTTTCAATTTTATGTAGTTGGAATTTCAACAACAATAGTGTTATATTATAACTAGATATACATTTGCCACAATTTTAATCACTCTTAAAAATCCTATATTTCTTCAGCATTTCAGAATTAGATGACTGTAGTGGTCAGAATAGAATTTGAAACTACAGCTGACTCATTGCGAGTAATAAATAGGAACTCATAGCCATAGAAAGCTGGATGAAAACAAGACCAATACTATACAATGAGTTGTTTCTTTTCAGCTCATAATTTAAATGTTACGTTTCTATAGGTATGTTTTTATACAATAGAAACAATACCCAGTATATTTGTGAATCAGTTCAGAATGAGGGATGTACAAATATAAAGAAATATAATACAATTTTAATGTACAGATAATTCAAAATTACTTAGTAAAATACATCAACATTTTCTACCTCTTAAAAGAGAGCCAGAAAATGAAGTTTGAAATTATTTCATTAATAATTCTACAGAATGGCAATTGATTTCCATTATATCTCTTTTTTTATTTGAGAGTATGGGACTATGAGGTAGGGATTTTTGCCTTCTTTCATACTCTAATCCTAATGAAGTTCATTACTTTGTCTTGAAAGTCTATTTTATTTACAAAAAAAAACCCCAGTAATATGGCTATGCTCTATTTTCATGAAGATTATGGTGGCCAAAAGGAGTGTTCTTTTCTCCTCAATTTAGAAGTAGATTAGAACAGTGTTTCTGCAGTATGAATCATGCATTTGTCAAAATTATTTTAGCTATCTTTTTTTTTTGTTCTGTAACCAGACAATATGACAACCTGGACCTCAGAGTTGTCTACTTCCTTAGCTTCCTAAGCTGTCTTTGGCTTTGATTTTATTTTGAAGTTAATGAACTGAGTTTATAAACTCTTGAGGTATCAGAATGTCTTGCAGAGACCTACAGCATACAGAAAAGAACAAAACATGTGTGTTTGAGTCCTGGTTCTGCAACCTTGTATTTTCATGCACTACACCAGGCTGCCCTAACATGTATTTCATAACTCATTCTGGCTAATCTTTCTGTCTTAGTCTCATAAGTGCTAGATATGAGTACTAGGCCTTGTTAGAGATGGTCATTCTAGAATATTTGTAAAACAAATGCATGAAATTAGAAGCTATTACCTATATGACATTTTACCAAATAAATATGTTATACATTATAACTCTCAAGTTTTTAGGATATATTTGAGTAAATGATAAATTTCTAAGATATTCTGGGTAGAATTTTTTAATGTGATACTGTATAAATTATTTGTACCTTCTAAATTACCTATTGTATAAATTTTATGGCTGAAAAGACTGTTATCTTAACTCAACATTATGTTTTTCAAGATACAAATTTTGTATTTATAGCATTTAAATAATATGGTGAATATGTATTTATAAATCTCACCATTATTTAGGGCCTTAATCTGTTTTTAAATAAGGTGAAACAAGCATTATAGTAGTTGGACTATATACCTAGAAATCAGTGTGCATGCTAAGCTGAAGACAGCATTATAATGAAACAAATAACAGTTACCCAAAAGACCCCTCCAGGGAAAATGTCCATGAGTGTCCATTATATCGTTGCTTTTGTAGCACAAGCTTTGGCTGTAACAATTAAGCTTCCTGGTGCTCTTTTTCTCTTGGAACTGTACATTTTATATCTTTGTCCCACTCACCTTCAAACTCCATGCTAGAACAACCCATTATGCTGTACTTAGTGCATTTAGTCTCTTTTCTAGTGCAATGTTTAAAGAGCAATCAAAAAAAAAAAAACCACTCCAACTACTCCCAACCCACCTTTCATGCCCAGTCTGTCCAACAAGCTCCCTCAACACTATTTCTGGGATAGGCAGAAACCTGGTGCCAAGGAAACTTCCAGGAATCCAAAGGAATGAGCCCAGCTAAAACTCCTAGCAATAGGGAAAAGGATGCTGAACTAGTCTTTTCCTGTAATCAGATTGGTGGCTGGTGTAGGAGGTCTTTCAGTATTTGTGTTGCTTTCATTGGTTAAATAAACTGCCTTGACCTTTTGATATGGCAGTACTTAGATAGGCAGGAAGACAGAACTGAATGGTGGGAGGAGGAAGCCAGACAGGGAGTGATGTCATGAGGTCGCCAGATCAGAGACTCTGAATCTCTCCCGGTAAGCCACGATGTCATGGTGATACACAGATTAACGGAAATGGGTTAGATCAGGATGTGAGAGTTGGCCAAGAAGAGACTAGATATAATGGGCCAGGCAGTAGTTAAATTAATACAATTTCTGTGTGGTTATTTTGGGGGTTAAGCTCACTAGGCAGCGGGACGCAGCCTGCTCCTCTTACTACAGTAGCTGTCCTAATAGTCATCACAGAGCTTTTATCCAGTAACTGATGGAAGCAGATACAGAGCCAAGCACTGGGTCAGCTCCTAAAGTCCTCCTGAAGAAAGGCAGGAGAGAGTGTATGAGCCGTGTGTGTGTGTGTGTGTGTGTGTGTGTGTGTGTGTGTGTGTGTGTGTTGAGGGGGTGTCAAGCTCATGAGGGAGGAACCCACAGGGACAGCTGACTTCAGCTCATGGGAGTACATGGACTCTGAACCAACAGTTAGGCAGCCTGCATGGGGCTGATCTAAGCTCTCTGCCTGTGTGTGAAAGTTGTGTATCTTGGTCTGTTCCAAGGGTTCCTAGCAGTTAGATTAGGTTCCATTCCTGGTGCTTAGCTGGTTTGGGGGACCTGTTCCCCATTCTAGATTACCTCTCCCTGACTTTATACAGGGGAAGAAGCTCTGTCCTACCTCAACTTGATGTGCCATGCTTTGTTCAAGCCCATGGAAGGCCTGAACCTTTCTGAATGGAGACAGAGGAGGAGTGGATGGGGAGGAGGTAGATAGGAGTTGGGGGAGGGAACAGGAGGAGAGGAGGTAGGAGAAAGTGTGATTGATATGTAAAACAAAAGAAATAAATGTTAACTAAATTTTAAAAATGCAAAGAGAAAGAACAACCAACACCCATCATCCTCAAACTCATTCCAAAAGCTGGAGAAGATGCCTAAACTCAGGTTTGTGCCATCAGCACCCACACGTGACAAAGCTGAAGACACTCCATGGCAATAACACAGATATGCATGCCTCAATAAAGTAAGGGCCAAGGAACTCATTAGCACAGGAGCACATCATCCCAAGGATGGAGTAAGATTCATTGCTGAAACTGAGGAAAGATTCACCTTGGGGAGTTAATTAATGTACTACACCACAGGACAGTGCTACAATACAGGGCGGAAAGGGCTTTCAACTGTTGACTAATTTCAACAGTTATAAAGCATTTCACAAAATTCAACACTATTTCAAAGAACAAGACAAACAAACAAACAAACAAAAAACTCTCAACAAACTGGGCATAGAAGGAATTTACCAAACAGAAAAAAATGCACCCCACCTTACTACCTCATAGAAATCTCTAACCTTTTTTCCTAACGTCAAATACAGGGCAAGCATATCCAATCTCACCTATCCAAACACAGTTGTAACTCAGCTAGCGCTATTAGCATAAACAAGAAACAGAAGCCTGGGAAACAGAGGGACATAAGTAAATATAGCTCTCCTGATGATGTGATGTTTATTTTAAAAACCCTTCAGACATCACAACTCTTGGAACCCTACACAATTAATTCAGGCCACAAACTCAATGTGCAACAATGAACTGTATCTTAAATTGTAACAACTTATAATCAAAAGAGAATTTTGTTCATAGGTGTAGTTTAGTCTAGTTTGATTGGCAGGCAATTGCTAGAGGCTGTGGCCACTGGGAATATACATTGTTAAGGTACTATGTGTTGAATCAGATTATATTTGCACACAAGCTGCTCGGAACTGTTTCCTCACACCACACCTACACCTTTGCCACTCAGGCAGATGCAAATGACATTTCACTATTGGCTCCAATCGTGTTTTTGATGTTAAACTCTTTAACACACTGTACTCCAGTTTTTACATGGGCATTTGGCAATTGCTTTGAAATGTAGTTTTTGTGGACAAAAATCCTGTTGACATTCTTCATTTTAAACTTTACCGTGAAGGGAGATGAAGCGCTAGCTCAGCAGTCCAAACCTATGTTTAGGGCTATCACAGAAGAGCCATCTTAGATTTCCAGAACCACATCCAGCAGTTTACAACTCTCTATAACCCTGGCTCCAGGGGATGCCTCCATAGCAATCTGCAGGCATGCATGCACACAAACATAGAAATACAATGTATAATGAAAGTACTAGAAAATGCTGACTAGACTTTTTTGATTTTTACATTTTGAAAGATTACAACTTACGTTTCATAAATATTTCCCTCAAGCTGTTTGAATTTTTAACTTGCCCAGTGGAACAGATTTCAGCTGTTCTGAAGCTTTTAGCATTTCAACAATCAAGCTGATAATTACTTGTATTGAGTTCTTTCCTATCCTAGCTTATCATTTTTCCTTAGAAATTTCTTTAATTTCTCTTTTTGTACCTTCTTATTTAGTTACCTCTTCAATATAAATGCAACTGTTATGTTTTATTCATGTAGTTTCTCTTTCATCTCCACATATGATCATTTTAAAATTGACTGGGCATCATGAGTCTGTGAATCCTAATTAATAAGATTCCGGACTGAAATTCTGTTTAACTTAAAAAAGACTACCGTTTGTCAGGCTTTTAGGCTCATTTCCTAACCCATGCCCTTGGCAGTCAGAAGCAGAAGAATCACTAGGTGTTAGAGGCCAACCTGGGCTTCCTAGTGATTTTCACACCAGTTTGACTTCTACTGCTGTCAACCCCTGTTTTTCACGCCTCCCCCACTCCCGTCAAATGAAAACACAAAGCAGTAGCTTCTGAAAGTTAGTTATGTGCCATAGAAAACAAAGGGAGCTTGAGAGTTCCAAGAATCGATTAACATGCTACAGTAGCAAACACCACATTGTCGTAATAAACACGTAAAGAGAAAAGGATGATGAGAGGCCATAGCTGTGGGGATTTCAGCCTGTGGTCACTGTGGCTTTTGGCCTATGGTGATGCCCCACACCACCATGAAAGAAAACACACAGAGGAGACCAGATCCATTAATTCCAAAGCTGAATCCAAAGACAAAGATGGAGTCTAAGCTGTGCCCATTGAGAGCATGGCCTCCCACCAGGAACTGAATCCTAAAACCCTATCACCTGCCACTAGCCCAGGCTAGCAACCAAGCTTTTGTTCCTTTGGGGAAATATCCCAGACCTAAACTAAAGAGTACAGGTTGACTCTTACTATTAACATAACTGAGCAAAGTAACTCTACTGTCCCAGTCTGTAGTCAAAGGTTAATTGTGATGCTGCAGTGATAGAGATACTAAAAATGATTGAGGGAGATTCTGCAAATACTTCTTGAAAATTGTCAAAATCTGGGACAAGTTCAGCGAGGGGAAACATGATCAAAATATATTGTATGAAAAAAAATCTTAAAACAAGCAAACAGAACAAACCAAAACTGAAGGTCATCAGAAACAAGCCAGAGAAGTCAACAGCTCCAAACCTAAGGAAATATGATAAGGAAACACAATGCCGTGTCCTAGAAAAGCCCAAGTTTAGACAGTAAAGTTGCCAGTGTACAAAGCTGTGTGCTGTGTCATAGATCAGGATGCTCTGTTGGTTCATTAACTGTACTAGACAGGTCACATAAACCGCACAGTGAGGAAAATGGGGGCAGTCGCTAGCTCTGCTCTTTGTCATTTAGAAATACTCTAAAGTAAGAAAAGCATTTACGATAAATTAGCATTATGTAACAGCATTGGCTGATACTAGGGTACATTTTGTAAAAAGAAAAAAATGATAAAATGTATGAAGGAAATTGACTCTCTCCTATTATCTGGGGGTGGCGAGCACTGAGTGGATAAACATAGCAGACAGTGTTTAATTGCATTCCATTATAAAACTCTAATAAATATGAGTTCTTCTTAGTACGGAGGGGAAATGAATGTGTTGGTTCTGTCGGCAAAGTTATTAAACTCTCCCATCTTGAATCAGACTGCAGCTCCTGCTGTGTCTCCCACTCCCCTTCCCTAAGTTAATAAGATGTACTACGACCAGGCAGAATTGTTCTCGAGAGGCATTGCCGAGGCAAGGAAAGCATGGTTTAAAATGCCCAAACTTTAAAGCTGACTTTTTATGTTGGTTGTTATCAGGTCGATGACCAGGCTCCTAAAAGAACATGGCAGATTGATATATTTTCATGCAAGTCATGAGACTATTAGTTTGTTGACAAGGCATTTTTGAAGAGAGTATTAAATACTTTTACATAATTGTTTTCTGGTATATGTTTCAAACTCAATGCTGCCATGACATTATGCCAAGTTGTGTGTTCTTTAGATCAGGTGGAAAGGTCAGCCTTTTATACCCAGGGAAACCACAATTTAAATATTACTTATACCACTGACTGAGGTTTCTAGCTTATGTTTTGTGACTTTTCACAATCAGTACCTATATCATGAACAAATTTGCTATTAAAACAAGCATAGAGAGAATTGAAATCCCCCTCCGGGCAATGTGAAAACAATATAAAACACTCATGTTAGCACACTTCAATTTCTCACTGATCCAAATGGCATCCTCTTTGGCCCTGAGCAGAACCCATCCTTGCCTTTCTGCACATAACTGTAGTGTCATGAAATACTATAAACTTTCAAACTTTGCTTCTGTTTTGTGAAATCTCTTGGTATTTAAGAAGAATATAATCTTAGGAGATTATGAAAAAGAATGTTCATGTTTGCTGTTCTCAGAGAAACAAATCAGTTGTTCATTTTATATTTCTTTTTTGTTTTTTGAGACAGGATCTCTTTGTATAGTCATGGTTGTCCTGGAACTCATTGTGTAAATCAGGTTGGCCTCAAACTCACAGAGATCCTCTTGCCTCTGCTTCCTAAGTGCTGGGATTAAAGGTATGAACCACCATGCCCGGCCTTGTTTAGGTTTCTTGTTTTTCTTTTTAAAAGTTCAGATTTTTTTTCTTGCTAAAGCTTTTAACTTTCTATTTAAAAAAATACTTAATATTCCTTAAAAAAACAAACAAACAGGTCCATTTCTATTTAGAACTATTTCTACAAAACACATTTTAAAGGAACAAAATCACAAATAAGTCTTATGACATATCATATCTTTTGCTGCTTATTATTTCATAACTTGGAAAATACAATAGTGCTCATTTTTATATACTCCCCCCCCAAATCCCAAAAAGTTAGTTAATTTGGAATGCCTTTTAATGGTTGCACCTGAGGATGCAACTTCAGGATAGAAGGCTTGCTTAGTAGACTTTCTGGGTTCTATAACTACATGAAACCATTGTTGTAGCCTAAGGGATAATTAATTTTAACCTTAAGATTAACTTCATACGCTCTGGTTGTCGGTGTAAAGAAACACACTTAGCCACATTTATTCACAGGTACCTAAGTGCATGTCATGTCCTGACTTCATCTGAGGATGGTGACTTTTATTCAGGATATTTTATTGTGCTTATATTGAGCATCTATGCTAAAATTTTATGGTTAATTTTGCATAATGGCAGCTCAATTCATGTTTATACAGTGTGAATTTAGTAGCCACTTCCATGTTTATTACCCATGAAGCTTATTTCACATTACATATAATATACAAATGAGTATGAAAATAGCCTGGGAAATGGCTTTGCCAGTAGAGAGTCTGCTTCATAAACATGAGGTCCTGAGTTGAATTCCCATTATGCATGCTAAAATCCCTCTTGGAGCCACATACCTCAATTCGGGTGATGAAAAGGTAAAGAGAGGAGGATCTGCTGGCCAGCAGTCTAAATCAGTGAGCCCCATGTTCAGTGAGAGACCCTGTCTTGAAAAATAAGGTAGGGAACAATATAGGAAGACACTCAGGGTTGACCTCTGGCATCATAACACATGTGCATACATGAAAACACACACCTTTACACATAAAATTACACATGAATGCATACATACATGAAATGTGTGAAACATGAAAATAACTGTCTTTCTAAAATGACTGATAGGATTGGTTGAAAGAGGGGAAATGGAAGGAAATTCTACAGTTAAAATAAGTTAGCATATTCTTTTTATCTTATTATTTACTTTAAAAAGACATATACCAATGAATTCATGAGAAAATCACATATACCTAGAGTTCCATCCCAAGAACTTATACTGTATTTCAGGCTCTAGTTTTCCCAATGGAAATAGCAACGCCATCTAATACATAATACCCATGACTGAAGTGCTGCTATGTGATTTATTGGCATTGGATAAAATTTAGTATTGTGAAAGACAAAGAAGACTCCAGAGCCTCAGGTCAGGTCAAGTCATGCCACATGACTCCTACTTTCCATACCTTCTAAGCGCTTCTCCCAAGATAGAGCTAATCAGACTCCAAATTTCACCACCTCTGATGGCTACTTGTATTATTAATGTGGAATATGGGTATGTTCCTATTTTTAGTATAAAGTATATTATCTATTTCAAAGGAGATCCAGGTTGTGGTGAGGAAATAGGAGAGAGACAGATGAGAGTGATGGGAAAACAGAGAATGAAATTAAAGCAATTATGAAAACAATCAATTTTTCAAGTTGCTTGAGAGCGAGGCTACACAGAGACTTCCCCATAGATTCAAGGTGAAGGAAGAAAAGTACATATGGAGAGGACAACCGTCAGGAAGTCAACCATTAGAGATGCACTCTGGGAAGGATCTGACGCCTGTTGACTTAGAAATTCTGTGAATGGGTCTTCTTTGTGTTTTACCAAGAATCTGGATGCCTGTTAGACCTGTTCAGATTCATTGACCTATGTACTCTTTCTAAAGCCAGGCATTAGGACCATGCTCATTTCGTAGAGGAAGCAGTTCAGATACAGTACAGCCTTTAAAGCAATTTTCTAAGTTGGATTATTCCCTCCTGGAAGAAGAGAGTGGCTCCTAAAACTTGGGAAATGAGTACAGCTTGCAGTTCTCAGGAAGAACTAAGGCTCCTTCTTAAACATTTATAATTAGTGAACAATTGCTAGAGGAGGAGGTAACGGTATTGATGGAGCTTCCAGAGTACTGGGAAGGGAGTTCCAGGGATGCTGCGGTGGGCTTTACAGTAACGTAGACTTCATGCTCCTGTCTATAAGTACTGTAGCCTCATCTGTTCAACAAAGCAGACTTGGATAGAACAGTTCTTTGCTTTGTTGTCAGTTCCTTATCTGGAGTGTTCACATCTCTTTAATAAAGGTCATACAGTAAATACCCATGAATCTGGTAAGGCAATACCCTGCATGACGCTGGGTTCCTAACGTATCAGGGAGAAGCAAAGAGGTGAATTTATTGAGAATGAGAACTTCCCCTGGGAGGTTTCAAGAAGGAAATTGAAAAGAAGTCATTGTGATGGAGAATACTAATTAAATGAAGAGAGGGGAAGCAAATGCTAGACCACAGGAAAAACAGAGGTTACAGCGTCGCCTGCTACTAACCACTCTATCTCTCTAAAACTCAATAATGACAATAATTGCAACATCCAAATGACCTGTTACAGTCCAGGTGGATTTCTCAAGATTGGAGGTGTAGGACTGACAGTTTGCTTCTGGAAATAAATTCTTTCCTTGGTTTCTATGACCTTTAATTCTCACTATCCTGCCCATCTCTCCAAGATGCTGCAGTTCATCTAATACCAGTGTTGTGTGGCATTTCCTGGGAGCTACACATGAAAGTCTGCTCACCCCAGGTAGATCACTGATGCCAGTCAAGAAACAATTTTTCTCAAGTTTAGCTTAGTGCAACAGTGAGGATATTGGGGTATGAGTATTAGTGAGGGGGTCACCTGCAGGGTCAAGGACAACTCAAGAGCAGCCATATCACTGAAAAGCTCAACCCATCTTGATTGACGACTCACGGAAGCTGAATTACTGACACTCCCGGAAGAACTTTCAGCTTCTTTGCAGCACATCCTCGGCAACCTAACATTTAAATGTTGAGATTTCACAAGGTTCCTTTCCTTGCATCCCTTCTGCAGATCTGTCATGACCCTTGTAGTTTCCATGAGATAATACGAAATCTGAGTGTCTGATACAGACTAGGCTTTTAAACCAGGGATCTATGTGCTCACCTACTTGTTCCAAACTACCAATTTGAAAATCAGTGACACTTCAACATCATCAAACAAATCCCCTTTCCCATCAAACTTGGTTTTCTCCTAGTCTCTGCCTTCAGTGAATAGTCCCATCACCTATGTAGTTGTGTGGGATAAAAATATATGTTTGCAGAACTGTTTACTTTGCATATGACACATTACCAAGTCCAGCTGAGTTTTGTCTCCTAAGTCCTTATCAGATGCTCACAATATTGAAGAATCAACCAGTTCTTGGAATTCACCAATATTTGTTGTTAAAAAGATATCTGGTAAATGGAGAATGGTGGCAGATCAAAGAGCTTTCAACAAGGTAATTCAGCCTATGGGCCCTCTACAACCTAGAATTCCTCTGGCTCCTCTATTACCAAAAGAATGGCCCCTTATAGTTATTGATTTAAAAGATTGTTTCTTCACTATACCTTTACAAGAAAAGGACAGAGAAAAATTTGCCTTCACAGCACCTACTTATAATAACTCTCAACCTACTAGGAGATACCAGTGAATCATCCTTCCACAGGCTAATTCTCACATCTTGATTAACCCATTTCTAATAATTGGTGTAGCACCACGAGGTGGTGGCTTACCAGGAAAGATTCAGCATGTTGGACCTGGCGGCTGGTTCCATGGCATCTGACCTCACTGCCTTCTACCCAGCATCCTGTTCTGTTTACTCCACTTACATAATTTTCTGTCCTATCAAAGGGCCAAGGCAATTTCTTTATTAACCAATGAAAGTAACAAACAGACAGATGACCCTCCTCCATCAATGATACATGCATGAGAGCTTACTTGATGAAATGAATGTTTCTCAATATAAGAATGAAAATCATTTTATGGTTATTAATTTAAAGATTTCAGTAGGAAGCTAGTATGCAGTTAGTAAAAGTGGATAAGAAGGTTTTCTATCTTTCACTCCCAAATTTGCAGAATGAAAAAATATTTCTCAAAGCAAATGTAGTGTACTTTTTCCTTTGTTTTAATGCTTACAAAATTAGCAATTTGATGAGGGGATGTTTTTCTTTGTAAAGTAATTTTTATGTTGTTTACTTGGTTTAGAAATACAGTTACATAACGACATGGGCAGTAGATCAGAAATTAACATTTTGTAGTACATTCTCTCTAACAAGATAATGCTTTCATGTGAAGCAATATAGTCTTTAGTAGAGAGAGATGATAAAAGGAACAGATGGTACTCTTTTAAGACAGACCCTGAAGCCCTCTTCAGATTTTGAAAACGAAACTTCAGAAACAATAACTTCAACAACTTTCCAAACCTGTACATCTCCATTATCAGATGTGAAAGATAAAAAAAACATAACTTCAGAATCATAAACTAGCCACACACCTGTAGTAGGAAACTGCTTGTTTATTCCCGGCTACCCAGACCCAAATCATAACATGGAAACTGTATTAATTGCAACATTGTTTAACCTATTAACTTAGGATCTTTATAAACTAAGTTATATATCTTAAGTTAATGCATTTCTATTAATCTGTGTATCACCACAAGGCTGTGACCTACCATAAAGGTTCCGGGCGTCTGTCTCCTTTGGCAACTACATGGCGTGACTTTGACTCCACCCACTCTCTCTATATATCTCTGTTCAGATTTCCTACCTGGATTTATTCTGTCTTGCCATAGGCCAAAGTAGTTTCTTTATTAACCAATGGTAAGAAAACATATTCACAACATACAGAGGGGAATCCCACATCATACACAGGTCTTCCATGTTTGTGTCTTTTACAAATATAGTCAAATTTATCAACATTTTCATTTTGTGTATTTGTGTATATATATATATGTGCATATATACATTATATACAAAATATATACATATTATATATGTGTGTATATACAAAATATATACATGTATATATACGTATTATGTATATGTTGCTCTTGTTCTGTTTTGCTGCTCTGCTTTTTTTTTTATTTGCTGTCTTCCCACTATGAAAGTCTGTGGAAATGAATTTGACTGGAGCCCAGTGTCATTAGGCTTGACAAAGTTCATGAGTCAATTCCCATTAGTCATGTCTTTAACTCAAGACTCATCATTGACCTCTACTTTTGCTGACAGCTCCTGCAAAAGGGATGCAGATCCATTGGTTAGGAGGAAGCTTTGCTCTTTGTCAGGCATAGTAGCCAATGGTGTCTGTGCATAGACCAATTACATCTGTCAGCTTGCTTGTCATGAAATTTTTATTGGGATTACAGATTAAACTTGCATATGAAAGGAAAATGGATGCCTGTGCTTATATTTTTCTGAATTGACATCCCACCTCCCAGTGACCTGCCTTTCATTATACTGAGATTCATATTTAAGAAAAGCTATGGGGAAGAAAATGAGATGACGATAATATTTTTTTAATTGAGGAATTTCTTTGTCGTCTTTCATATCCAATGCCAAAGCTGTTAGGATTTGGGAAATTGTCTTTGATTACATTGTCTTTGTTTCTCAGAGGTTTTCTTTTTTTCCTTTAAGGAAGAGACAATATACAGTTCTTTCCAGAGAGTAGAGATGAACTGGAAGATAGCACAAACACTGGGAACAAGAGTAAAGTTAGACAGCTGGGTGATGTCAGTGTCAAAGTGCCACTTGGGATATGCATACAAATAGATCTGTTAAACACAGTGACAGACTGTGTTGGCTGCCACAGGAGTCTATTTGTGTGTGTCCCATGACCATCATTTTTCAATAGACAAGGATCATGCATCAAGGAGAAATTAATTAACCTGTTTAATCCATTTAGCTAGGTGGGACTGCTTTCTTCAAAGATTGTTGATTTTCTATTATCTCTCAATATGAAAAGAATAATGAAAGTTGATTTGGTGAAATTACATATATCTTTCATAAGCATTTGCTACTGCTTTGTTACTCAAATGCCATCTTCCAAGTTGGTCATTTAGCCAAAGAAACTTATTCAGTAATTTAAGACTAAAGACCAATGTCATTCTATACCTCACTATTTGTACCATAAAGATACTGAAACTAGAGTAGTATGTAATAAACAAACTTGTGAATGATTGAATCCTCTATTCTAATTGATGTATAAAATGATATATTCAGTTTATGTTATTTTCTTTATCTGAGACATTGTCTTATTATGTAGCCTGGAGTACCTCAATACTAGGATCCCCCAATTCAGTCTTGGGAATATTGAAATTAGAATTAAACTTTAAATAGATACATGTCGGCACCTGTAAACTTTCTGAATGGAATATCTGAGAAGGTCTCTCTAGTCAACACAGAAAAAAATGATGTTGCTAGCTTGTGTGGTTTTTCAGGGGTCAAGGTCATGCTACATTTTTCCTTTGCTCTCTAAATTCCTGTTAGTGGAACTTTGAGTCCTCCCTTTCCATTCTCTGATCTGGCATGCCTTCCCAACAAGATTTGGATGCTCTACTTTCCTGGCCACCATAGTTAAGAGAAACTCACAATAATGCAGTTTCTGAACACACTCATTCATCCATAGAGTGGTCAGCTGATCAAAGGACTGAATTTATAAAATTAGAACTGGGGAAGAGATGAAGTCCTTTCCTTGGAGCCCCCAAAGTCCAGGGACTGCCGTTGGGCTAGTTACAACAGGATATGAAAGATTGAATTTGTTACATCCAGAAAATTAGAGATGAGAGATGGAGGAGAAATCCATAGAATGTGCTGGCAGAGGCCGAGTCCTGCATTCTAAATCTCCCTCTGCAAACTTGTAGAGGTTTCACCAGTACTTTCAGTTCATAACTAATTTCCCTTATTTCATGTCATCTAACTCAAAGTGGATTTCTTAAAAGTTAGGGGCTCAATTGCAGATAAAATAAACCAACTGCCTAGTCAAAAATAAAAGCCAGTTCCGAAAGTAAAACACAAAGTTTTCTGATGTTACATGGTGGGCAGAGATGCATAGTTAGAAACTGCATCCCAGTGTCAGTATCCCAAGCAACCACATGTGAATGGTCAGCTGAAGACGGCATGTCTACCATTCCTGGGGTTGTATATATAGTTGACAGTTCCTCAATTCTGATATACCTTGCCCTGTCATACATCCCTCATGGTATATGGTTATTTTGGACCAATGACTTCCAATTCAGTGCTTGGCTGAGTGCCTCTGATGCCTTCATCCTAATGGGAAAGGAGACAGAGAAAACAAATGCTTAATTTTTGTGGTAAAATTTAGAGGAAAAAGAAATTAAAGCACTGAAAATCAAATAGTTCTTGGAAATTTTACAACTATCAGCTATAACTTACCTGCAAACCTCAGTAGTACAGTTTATGACCTGAAGTGTCTCTAAAAGACTTTTTGAAATACTGATCACCAACACCTGGAAATATAAAGTTTTTGACAATGGGGGTCTTTGCAGATAGAACTAAGTTACAGGAGCACTTACTGGGTCATAGTGAGTCGTAAATCCAACATCAGTGGTCCCCGTATAAGGAGAGGAAAGTTTGGACAAAGATAAAGACACATGGAATATAGCCTTTGGGAAGACAGAGATAGCACAGTGCATCATTTAGCCAAGAACACCAAAGACCAGCAACAATTATGGGAAGCTAGAAAGGCTCTCCCTCTTGTAGAATATACAGCACCAGCCTGACGGATAATGGGTTGGAATTTGGGCTGAATACTTTGGGGTTCTTGGTCTCTTATTCAAGGAATTATGATATAAATCCGACCAGACTACAACATAGCCAGGAAACTTTATTTAAAGCAAAGATATAGAACTAGTCAGAATCCACTTTGTGTGAGCAGCCCCAAGAGTGAGAATATTCAAGGGCCTTGGGTATTATTGTTTGGAGCTCCCTTGTATAAGGTTCAAAAGAAGGAAGGGTTTGTTTACTAGGGGCATAATTTGAATGGTTCTCTATTTTTATTGTCAGATTAAGTAATTTCTTTATTTGCATGTACCTACCCCTAATACAGTTGATTTTAATCAGTGCATTCCCAAATATTCAAATGTATAAGATGTTAATTAAGGGATTTTCCCTAACGGTTTACTTGGGGATACAGCTTGATTTTATTACCTGTGGAGTGGAATCCCTTGTTACTGAAATGTTCTCTATGCTCATCAGCTTCATGATTCTTCCTCAGAGATTTTAAGCTCCCACATCCAGGAGTGTAAGATGATATAATTTTGGGGTCATAGCCACCAAATTTTGTGACTATTACTTCTTCTAAGAATTACTATTTAAACAGACTCTGCAAAGAGAAATAACTGGAAACAAACTCTGAGGCAGTGTAGTAGCAGATTGTTGACTGTGGAGAGCCGTCAAGACTCTTATCTCTGGAGGGATAGAAGAGAAATGGGATTTACCATAGTGAGAAATCAGGCCATAATGCAGGCTCCGCTGGGCTAGTAGGCCCATGAATTCCATCAATCTTCACTTCAATCAGTCATTGGTTGTTGGCTTCTGTAGAAATGATGTGATTTTGGTCGAGTTTTATTCCCTGCAGCTAAAGCACTTCCAGAAAAAGGTTACAGTTTACGCTGTCTATTAACAGTATTTCAAGCTGCTAAGACATCAAATTTCCTTGAGGGGGCCATTTTGGTGACATCTCTGTGTCAATGTATAAGTCTTCAGATAGGTTAAGACTAAACAAAGTGAAGATAGAGTACTGAGTATGAAAGAGCTGAAATAGCATAGTGATAAAAACAAAACAAAACAACAAAATGTTCTTATGAGGAACTGGGGAGATGGCTCAGTGTTTAAGAGCACTTACTGCTCATGTAGAATATCAAGGTTCAGCTCCCAGCACTCACATAAACACTTACAACCACCAGTGGCTGCAGTTCTGGGGTCTGACACCCTCTTCTGACCTTTGCAGGCAGTGCGCCTCTGAAGGCACTGTACACACATGGTGCACATACATCCACAGAGACAAAACACTTGAACAGAATCTATAGGGAGGGAGGCAATGAAAAGCAGTAGGGTTGTAAAAGTTTTGATGTTCAGAGATAAGGGAGAACTATAAACAGACAATCCACCAAGAAAGCAGGGTCTCAATCAAATCATTGTGTTTATGGTGGCTGGAGTGTGAAGTGTCCCCAGAGGCTCAACTGTTCAATGGTAGTGTGGTTTTGGAAAGTTATAGAAATTTTAGGAGAATGGGTCATGGTGTAGAAACAGGTAACTGGGATATGCCTTTGAAAGTTGTAATTAGATTCTACTTTCTCCTCTGCTTTCTTTCTATCATGAGGTAAGCAGCCTCCATCCAAGACATCCCAAATGCCTTGATTCTCTGCTCTAGTAGATAGGGTCAAGTAACCACAGATTGATCTCCTGAGACCATGAGCAAGATATATCATTCTTCCAGTTAAGCTGTTTATGCCAATGAGAAATCTGACTCACAAGTGTTTATGTTAGAAGTACTATTTAATAATTTTGAAAGCCCATTTTTGATAAAGGAAAAGTTACTCTCCCTTTTTCATTTTTTTCTTGATTCTAAAGACATGAGTCCTCTCAGCGAGAAATCTGGAAAACTATGATGGATGAAGTCTCATCAAATCTTTATACTAATTTAGAAATTTAGAAAATGGCCTTTTCTAAAAATAATAGAAGTAGATGGAGCAAGGTGAGCAAGTATTTTTAAGTTTTCTGCCATCAGAGGATTGACCTAATTAGGGCGTAAGGAAGCCAAATGGATAAAAAAAGATCATTTAGCAGGTCACTCTGTTCTTTCAGTGCATACCTCAGAAGTTAATAAACATGGAACAGAACGTTTAATGCCTCACCTCCGTCTGAAGGATTTTGCGGTGAGGTTCCAAGCATTGCCTCTGCTGGAAGATAAAGGGCTCATTAAAGGAACAGTGTGTGTTCCTTATTCAGAAGACCATGCCAAGTTGTCTTGGGTTGTGGCATTAGCAGGGCTAACGAGGTACCTGTGTGCAGTATAGATGTGCAGGCCAGCCTTGTCTCTTCAAATAAGGATCCTATAACGAAGCAGAGTTACTGGGTGCGTTATCTACTATGCTCCTTCTGAACTGACCACTAGAAACTAAAGGGCAGAGACCCTTTATACATACTATAGGCATTTCTCATTGCTTATAATAAATAGTCTTTTAAAACAACACTTAACCAATGGAAGAGTAGATAAGGTCCATTGTAATTAGTGACTAAGGATTAGGGCAGTTTGACAGCATGTTATCTTAAAGGCCTGTGTCTGACACATGTCTTAATGCACTAACAGAGGGATAGGAAGTGCTCAGGGCTCAGAAATCCACATTGGCTCTTGAGTAATCATGAAGAATTTACCCAAGCTATTAGGTATTATGTTTATTATGCGGCAAAAGTACTTACCTTAGAAAACACTAAGACAATGTATGGACCTAGTCATCTACTTTAGTTCATAAATTTAAGCAATGGTAAGTAGTACCCAATGATCGATTTTTCATAGCATGCTATTATATAAACTACCATAGAGGTTTTTCATAATTGAGAAAATATGAATGACACTTTAAATAGAGAAAATATTGGTGTGGTAGTTCTTAATTACAAATTTTTAAAACAGAAGAAAACCTTGCTAACATATATGTGGATAAATGGTCTGTGTGTCCAAAATTCAACAATAAAGCAAGATTTCTTCTTTCTTTTTTTCCCCCTTCTGAGTTCTCAGCAGTTTGTACATATTTCAGGGGAAGATGAGAGGTACTGAAAGGAAGAGCTATAAAGTGGTTTGCTATCACCATGTCGCATACGTTTAAATGCAAGGTGGACAGGTCATGCCATGAAAGGCATCCGGGATGCTGTAATATATTCTGTCCCCTTAGTGTTGTGGGCATCAGGGCACACAGGGAGCAATATTTTTTGAGTCCACAGAGAATGATTTCATAGAAATTCTTGATACTTGCCCTGTGCCTTCTGGACTAGATGAGATTTAGGGATCAGTTTTAGAGTTGGTGCCATAAAAGTCTGAAATGAAAGGCAGGTTGCTGCTTGTACTGATGACAAAACAAGATACGGTAGGTCCTTTGGAAATGACTGAGTCTTCATGTGAAGTTGCATGGGAAGCCTCTGGGAGGAGACAGGACACACGGCAGAGGAGATAGCCTAGAAGTATTTTAAAGACATGAATTACAGGAGCTTCCTGTATCACTAATGAGGATGTCAACACAACAGAATAAATCTATAGGAGCTATCAAAAAAAAAAAAAAAAAAAAAAAAAAAAACAAGGAATGGGCTGTAGATGGCAGTGCATGCCTCAAAGGGCAGTACGAGGATTTTCTGTTGATGAGAAGACTCTAAACTGCCCTGAATCTGACTTGAATACTGGTTGTGACTAAACAGGAGAGGAATCTAATGCCAGATTAGTGCTCTGATCTGATGACAGCAAGCCAGAGCAGAGTGAAAGGTTCCAGCTCAGTTGGACCTTCCTCTCATTGCCTTGTTCTTTACTTTAGCCCTGCAGATTCTGAAGGGAGTGGGAGCAGGCAGTCATCGACCTGGATGAGGCTGAAACAACCTGGGCTTGACCACCATCACTGCTCCTACTTAAACTGTTGATAGAGCTTGTAGATATCGCAACCAGCCAAAAAATGTAGAAGCTTTAAGGCTGAGATTGAAGAAATGAGACAATTTTTTGATGAAAAGAATTATAAAGTCTAATAGAATTCAAAAGCAATAACAAAAAGTACATAAAGAATTTAGAAAAATCACTGGAGAGAAAAACATCTTGTGATTTTTTTGCATATAAATAATAAAAACATAGAGAATGAACAATTCTAAAATTAATAAGATTTATATTATCAGAAAAGGTTAGTAGAGAGAAAGGAAAGAAATAAAATTGTAAGATAAGAAATCTTCACTGACTTTTGACTTTAACTATAATAGCACATAGCTGCTAAAAGAATGCTTATGTTAGCATTTTTTTATTTAAGGATTAGAAATATTATATGCTTATCAACAAGAGATTATAAATGCATTGCATTTGAGTAGTTAAAATGGCATGTCGTATTCAAAAGGTAAAGAAAATGTGTCGATAGATACATAGACATGTAATTTCATTGTAATTTGGGGGGCATAAAATAGATTACAAATTACATATAATTCAGGAATTTTTTAAAATTTAAAATCTAGAGTCTGAAATCTATGGTTGTAATACCTATAGTTGGGGAATTATCAGGTATATGAGTAGTGACGAAAAACAAACCTACCAATCTTTAAGACATGTTCTTACATTCCCTTATAAGCCTTGAAGACATTACTACAAATAATATGATGACCATCGGCCTTCTTGTCCTGTGCCTTGTTTCATTGCCTGTACTTATGACATATGCTTGTTGTTAGTCAGTTTGAAAATCTGCCAAGCCGTGCATCTCAGAGTGGATTTTCACAAGTTCCTTTTGGGTCTCACAATGCTCAGATCTGCTTAGAGATCTAAACTAGACCTGGAGTGAACTCTTGCTGCCATTTTCAAAGCTCTCTTATGTTGACGCAGGTATACATGTTGGCATGGTTTTTCAGGTCTCGCTAGACAGAAGGACACATACTTCTCAGACTGGACTTTTCCTTAGAGCAGAGTTCTCTGATCAAAGAGAGATAGAGCCCCAGAGACTTCATGAAACAGCATTTCCCCTTAGCAAAGATTCCATTTAATGAGTCTGGCACAGTGCCTAAAAAAATCCTTTCTAGTAGGTTCTCTGGTCTCATTGAGGCCAGGTAGAATAAACATGCCGAATGCCATTGTCAAAGCAGGTTTCCTGGGATGACCCTGTGGGCAGGCTTGACCCCTAAAGTAGCCCTGCCATTTTTAACTTTGGTGAAGCCAAGTCCACGCTCCCTCCCAGGTTCTTGTCTGAGCTCTTCATCTTTGTTGACTCTTAGAAGAAAGGTTAATCTGGTGTTATAACTCCACCCCTCCAAACTACCAACTTCAGATAGTTCTGCAAGTCTAGCCTCAATACTTGAATTCTAATACTTGAATACTTCTATGGGACGCATGATTTTTGCTACAAGAGTTTTATTTATTATATTTAAGCTGCTTTTTGTCTTTTTTTTTGTTTGTTTGTTTGTTTGCGACAAGGTATCTCTGTGTAGCTCTGACTGTCCTGGAACTCCCTCTGTAGATCAGGTTGGCCTCTTGGTTTCACTGAGATCCACCTGCCTCCACTTCACAACCACTGAGATTAAAGGCCTGCATCCCTACCAACTGGATTAAGTTGCTTCGTAAACATCTCCGTTTTCCTTGTTTTGCTACTTTTTGTGCCAACTTTAGATTTTTAGAAAAGAATTAGGAGACATTCACAATAACATTGACTTATAATCTTGATTTTTCTTATGCAATTTAGTTTCGTATTTAAGGTTATGTTAACCTGAAAACAATGAGCTGAGGTACCGGCTCCACATGTTTTTTCTCTTGGACAAGATTAGGAACGTTGTATTTATCTGTTCTCTAAGAGTTACTGCAACTTGCTGTGAATCATCTTCCACTAATGCACTTTTGAGGGGGAGGATGTTTTGTTCCTTCCATTATAGCTTCATGTTTTGTTCTTAGCTTATTTCTATGCTACATTTTCTCCCTATGAAAGTGAATTGCTACAACTCTCAATATTTGACCCAGAAAATGAAGAGATGTATGACTCCTATAGGTCCACAAACATTATTCCTGGCATTCCACAGCTCACATCCTCTGCATTAAATAGTCTCCCTATTCTGATTTCTTCCAGGTCTTCGTGGGAAAAAAGAAAATCCCCAAATAGCAGTCTGAAGGGAAACTGGGTTCTTCTACATGCCTGATATGTATGCAAGAACCTTAGTTTTACATGATTAGTCAACATTTTAGTTTAGGCCTGTCTGTTTCCAAAGTAGACTGTCACCTGCAAGAGTGATTGTCAGGCTTCCCTTTATTGCTAGCTTGAAGGTTTGCTTCAAATAAGTCCAAAAGAACTCACACAGAGTTCCAGAGACCATGGCCCATTCCACATTCACAGCTTGGGTGCATGCATGGTTAACACTAAACACAATGGCCGTTATAGCTATGCGGGTTAGTTCAACATTTTATATAACTGAGACCCCAGCTGCACAGACCATATCCATAAGAATGTTCTTGAAGTTATTGTATAGTGTTTTGTATGTTTTCCACCAGTTGCTTTCTTTTATCTCTCAAATAATTAAAGAGATATAAAACTAAACATACATTCACAATAAACACAATTTTGTTTGGCTTCTTTTGCACAACACTGGATTTATGACATTTGATTATGTTATTACATCAGTGATAATTCCTTATTCCCCTTAGGCAAATACGCTTTAAATTATTTATATCCTTTATTGGTAATGGCTACTTAGAATAATGCAATATTTGCTGTTTTGTTTTCTTTTAGTATTTTAGTATACACACACATGTTTTGGCATATGCTTATGAATAGAATTTTGAGTATTAAGCAATGCATACAAAATGCTACTGGTTCTCCATGGGTCCCTGAACTTACTAGAAGTGTCTGAGTCCTGGTTGTTTTCATCTTAGTGTGATTTTCACCTGCTGTCTTTTAATTTTAGTCATCTTCATTAATAATAGCAATTTTTCCTCAAGATTGTGCTCTAGTGTTTCTCTCATAAATAGGGAACCTGAAAGTATTTGTAATTCATTTTACTCTGAATTTCTTGTCCAAGTATTTTGTATATTTTTCCATTGGTAATTTTTCTTTTTCCTTTAAATAATCACAGTTAGAAAACAAAACGTGTATTCCGAGTTTGAATTTTGTCTTCATTTATGTTTGTATCTTTAATTTATCAGCTTGCCTTTTCATTATTATTTTCCGTGATCATCTTTTTACTCTTTTGACTGCCTGTGTTAAACAGAAATCCAAAAAGAATGCATTTAAAATAAATTACTGGCTTTGCATGAAGTCAAGTAATCTAGTTCTTCCCTTATCTGTTTTTATAATTATAATATTTTAGAATACATAAAACTTATAAAAATTATTAAATTAATCCAAATTGACAATTGATATAAATTTACCCTTGTTACTATTTATTACTTCAAGAACTATCCATTTTATATTAATCAAGTTTTATTTATTGCTTGCACTGTTTAATTGTACCCATTCTATCTTTATTTGATTAATATTGTCACTGTTTTGTCAATTTTCTAAATTAGCCAGAATGTTAATACTTATACAACGTTGTAGAATGCTTAATTTCATTAATCTTCATTAATCAAGATAGATTAGATTTCATAAGATAAATGTATTTTCAAATCTTCCACATTTTATACATAATACATAAGACCTGGAATTCTTTATTTGGTTGGGATATTTATATGAGTCTAAAACCACTAGACAGAAAAAGTCCTAGATTAAATATGGTACAGAATAGTTAGATACTGCTTTACATACAAGGAGTCTATATTTTTGGGTTCTATATTAAAATTTACAAACTTTCTTGAAACCCAGTCATTCTATTATACTTTAAATTGGACTTTCCTTCTCATAGATTTTATATATAGGGCTTATATAGGGCTGATAAATATGGTAACACAAAAAAGAAATTTTGTGTGTAAAATTATTACTTTTCAGTAGATGAGTAAACACGGTAGGGAGTGTCCAATGTTGCTTACACAAGTTTTTCGTCGCTCTACGTGAAAGGAGGTATAGAAGTATCAAAGACGGAAATCTTTTTATTTCAGGTTTAATGATGCCCAGGACCCAGTGTGCAGTCACTTAGACTTGAGATGGAGATTTCTTCCCACCCAAATCCAGAACTGAGCAGCAACCTCTCCCACCACAGCAGGTTAGCGCTGAGTACAGATTGAAAAGAAATAGCAGTATATGGAAAGAAAAACGGGTATTTCTAGAAAAGCTGGTGGCAGGCTCTTCCAGAATATATTAGAGAGGAAAGACTCCCCTCAGGTCTTTTTAAATTAAGGGCAAAGAGATAGATCGTCTCACATTATCCACCTCTCTCTACTTAAGCCTCCACCTCCCACAAAACTGTTAGTTATTAAGGACTCTTGAGGTGCAAACTCTTAGCAATACAAAAGACTAAGAACCTTTGTGTAAGTATAAAGACAATTAAAAGGAAATGTCTGGTCATACTCAGAGAATGCTGGATCTTTCTCTCAAAATAAGAAAAAAAAAATCACCATGGAGAAATCACCCTGGTGGTGAGGACAGGGGAGAACTAGCTGGTGAACCAACCCTATAGATGCCCAGGTCCAGAACCAGGGTTACAACTTGGCTTGCTCCAACATCTACCCTATCTATGATCTGCTGGAGCACACGATGGGAACTGACACCCACAATCCCAAAGCTGCTGAATCTCCACAACACAGGGCAACAACAAGATACCCAAGGAGAGTCCTAGTGAGGGCCCAGCATCAACAGTGTAGTAGAAAACGGAGACCTCATACCAGACCAATGATTTTCTGCAATGAATACTTGAAAATAAAGAAATATGAACAAAGGGGTTTACTGCATGACTCAGTGCATCACACTGTAGCTTCCATGCTGAGATTTTGAATCCCTCCTTTTTCTCTTAGATTTTGTTTTATTTTGGGCGATGGAGGTGGAGGGCCGATACAAAGGGATGGGGAAAAGAATTAGATCAAGATACATGATGCAAAAGATGCATAGAATAAATAGAAAGAGCAGGGGAAAAAGTATCAGTAAATTAAGTAGAAGCAGAGAAAGTTGCATAGAAGGAGAACAACATGGGTGTCACTTATTCAAACCCAACTTAACAGAGGGTGAAAAAGCACATCATGTGTATACCAGCACAACTCTCCTGCTTTACATACACACTGCTATTTACATCAGGGCAGAGCTTTGCTGCAGTCACTAGAAAGCCTCATTGATCATTCTTGATTACATACAGATATTAGCATTGACATAGTCTACCTGCAGGAGACAGTCCAGGAGAAAACTTTTACTTTACTTGCATGGAGTTAGAAGTTTTACCTACTAGTCAGAAAGGAGAGGTAGATAGCAGACAGCAATACCACATTACATGTTTTGATCTTCATTCAATTCTATGGTTTTCTAAATTTCCTTCTTAATTTTTCAGTGACTCCATTTATCACTTAATGTCTGTTGTTCACACTCTATGAGTTTGTACACTTTCTGTAGTTTTTCTTGCCATTTATATCTAGCATTATCCCATTATTGTCCGATAAAGTACAGCATATTATTCCATTTTCTTATATTGGTTGAGGCTTGCTTTTTGTCTTGACGTACGATATATGGTAGAGCAACTTCCACAAGCTTCTGACGAACGTAGTGTTTGAGGGGAACGTTTTGTTGATGTATATTAAGTTCATTTGATTTATGATTTTACTAACTGGCATTTGTTTATTTTTCTCCATATGACCTGTCTGTTGGTTAGAGTTGGGTCCTGGAGTCCACTTCTGTTACTGCATTGTATTTGAGGTTTTATGACCAGCAGTATTTTGTTTTATTATTTTATGAAACTAGACACACTTGTATTTGTTGCATATTTGTTTAGAGTTGTACAATCTTTTTGATGAATTTATTCCTTGATGAGTATGAAGCAACTGCCTTTATCTCTTTGCCTAGTTTTGGTTTGAAGTCTACTTTGCTAGATGTTAGGATAGCTATGCCTGCTTGTTTCCTATACACATTTGTTAGGAGTTCCTTTTGCTATTCTATTTCTCTAAGGCAGTGTCTATCCTTGATAGAGAAGTGTGTCTTAGAGACAGCAAAAAGCAAGATTCTGTTTTCTAATCCAATCTGCCAATCTCTCTGCTTTTCACCTGGGAGCTGAAATCATTAACATTCAGACTTATTAAAATCATTTTCATTCCTCTTGTTTGTTGATTTTTCTTCTTCTTCTTCTTCTTGAACTCAGATCCACCTGCCTCTGCCTCTTGAGTGCTAGAATTAAAGGCATGCACCACCACCGCCCGGTTCGTGATGTTTTCTTAGACCTTTTTTGATTTACAGTTCTGGTGTTTATTTTTCTCCTTTGTCCTTCAAGTGTGTTTATTCTTTTCTCTGGTTCCAGATTCTTTTGTGTATCATCCATAGAATTCAGTGCATATATGTTCCATTAGTGTGTTTTTATCAATGAAACTTTTTATTTCTCCTTAATGGATTTATTGAATAGAATAATCTGGGTTTGCAGTTTTTAGAACTTGGAATACATCTTTCCAATTTCTTCTGACCTTAGAAGTTTTATCAAATAATTTGTTTTTATTCTGCTGCATCTAATTTTGATTATTATTTGGCCCTTCTTTCTTGAAACTTTGAGTGTCCCCTCTTTATTCTTTACTTTTAGGATTTTATCCACAATTTATCATGGAGAATTTCTTTCTGGTCCCATATGATACATTATGAATGGATATATCTTCTCTAGAACTGGGACATTTTCTTCTGATTTTACTGAAAATATTAACTATGCCTTTGGTCTTGAATTCTCCTTCTATGTCCATAAGGTACAGATTTTGTATTTTTGTTTTTCCCAAAGATCTTTTGTATTTTATTATTTTGCCTCCTCCCAATTTAACATTTTCTTGAACAGAGTGATTCAATTCTTACATTACTTTCAAATCCTGATATTATGTTTTCAGTGTGAACTATTTGAGGCTTTTCATTGAGTTTTTGTTAGATTTATTAAACTTTTCATTTCAATTTGGTTTTTCTTTAGCATTTACATATTTTATTTGATTGATTTTCATATCCTACATTGTCTCCTCTATTTCATTCAGATATTTGTGCTTTCTTAGACTTCAATAATTTATTTTTTACCTCTTTAGGTAATGTATGTCTCTATTTTGTATTTTATTTGAATGTTTTAAACTCAACGACTCCACATGAACAGATTTATAATGGATATTTTAAAATTCTGTGCCTTGAACTTTATCTAAGTTTTCCTCCATGGGGTGCATGACTTTTTGATCTGTAACTGTATGTGTTTTTGTCTTGACACATCATACTGTGTGTCTTGACACCAAGAGTTCTGCAGATGGGTTTTCTTTTTATATGTTTTTAGTCTACTTGTCTTGAATCCCACGGATGGGGATGCTCAAGGGAGTATTGAGGGGACAGAGCAGAGGTAGGTAGTGTTGGAGGATAAAGCAGTGATGGAGTTTCTTGCAGATTCCCGGTTTAGGTTCAGATCCTCAGTGACTGCATGGATGGTACATCAGAGGCAGAGTATCCTGGGGGCTGAGATTGGGGTGGGGTCTCTTCCTAGTTCTACATTCAGGCTGGGATCCACAGCAACCCCCTGGGTTAGATCTAAATTATATATGTTCAACTCTTTTATGTACTGGTTATGTTTAAACTATTTCCATGGAGCTATGAGTTGGGTTGAACATGAGATGTGAACGTCAAGCTCCATGTGCTTTGAACTGGTCATGCCCATCCCAGTAGAGCTGGACTGAGCTTCAGAGGTATGAAGAGGATGTTCCTGGCCTTGAATGATAGCAGTTATGCTAAACTGTAGAAATTTACAAAATACAACTTTTTGTTCCACCTTTATCCTGAGATTGTGATAGAATGGGCATAGGTAAGATCCATAGCAATGAATTTTTTAAAAATACCCCTAAGCATGTAAAATCATGCATGGAAGAAAACAATTTCATTACAGAGTAAAACTTTGTTGAAAGCAGATTCTTAACAAGCTCCACAAACTCGTATCAGTTGTTTCTGAGAGAAGACATAGTAATAGCCACAGTACTCTGCAAGTCACATGGAAGCCAAAGTAGAAGTGAATTCACTCCAGCAGATCCTCATCAGATTTCCTGATTATCTACAACACATAGATCCCCAGGGCTGATTCATTTCCATTGTGTTGTGGCAGAGTTGTGTTTTCTAGCTAAGATTCACTCTTGACCTGTCCTTTGGTGTTGGTTTACATGCCCATGTAAAAGTTCACTGCCTTCTCCATGACTTTCCACCACGCTTTTCCTCTCTGGAGACACCCACGTTGTGCCTGTGATCTTTTCTAAACCTACAGATCTTGCGTAACTAATATGAAACTACAGGACTGTGACAGCCACTCTATTCACAGAAGGAATGCACCCAGGTGGGAAGAGCACGCTGACACAATGCAATGTGTTTTCTCTGCGTAAACAGCAGCATGAATACAGTAACAATAGAGAGATCCATGGCAACGAAAGAAAAACATTGGGTGTGAAAGTATTGGTCAAAATATTGTTTGCTCTGGTAGAAAAATGGTCTGTGCACACCCTTATTCAGATTCTTTGTCAAAATTTCACTAAATAATTCATTTGAGGTTAATCACAGTAATCCAATTTACTGCTACTTTGATAAATAATAAGATAAACCTCACCAAGCACAATAGTTTTGCTAAGACTTAAGCAATAACATGTAGAGCTCAAAAGTAAAAGGAGACAATGTGAAAGCTGTGATCTTTTGTCTCCTTGTAGGTAATGCCTGCTGCAGACAAAAGGTGAAGTAATTTGTCATGACGTAATTTCAGATATGTTCTGATCAATGGTTGTATTTAGAAGATTTCCAAACATCATGAATGTGAGAAAGACAATCAGAATCTAATCTATATTTTATAAATTATCATAGAAAATTTCAATATAAACACACTACTTATATAGAACTAGATACTACATGGTTGTATTATAATGTGTATCGATAATTAGACCCTACTATATTGTCTATGATAACAAAACAATTTGGCTTTTATTTATTGTAGATGTAAACAGAGAATTAATTTTAATTTTCAAAATCCTTTACATACTAGAAAATACTTTAGGATTGATAGCTGAGGTCCAACTTCCAAATAAATTATAGTTTTTATTATTAAAATATATTTGTGCCAAAAATAAAGAGACTGCTAATAAATAGGTGGGTTATATGCTCAATGGTAATGCTGCTTTATGCCTTGTTACTAAGAGTTAAGTTCCATGGCAACACAGCAAGCCGTACATTCATTCAAGCATGGAGCGCTTTAAAATAGGCATTGCACATAATTGTCTATTCATAGCGTTGGGGGCAGACACTTTAAAAACACAGAGGAAGCAGGACAAATGGAAAAGGCTTAATTACTAAGAGGCGTATTTTAATTATTTCTTATAAGCGACTCCTTAGGCATGTGTACATTTTTTTTGAAACAAATGATTTGAACATGACATTTGAATTTGTTTCAGAATTTTTAGTTTCAAAATGGGAGGAGCATGTCTTTACGTATTTCCAGTGGCCAGTTGACAGACTGCTGCACGGCATCTTTCCTTACATCTTTAAGGCCGAGCTTATCTGTTTTACTGCTTTCTACAGGATGCATGGCTTCCGTGGGCAGGCATCTTTGATTCATCTTTAGTAATCTGTTTTCTCTCTCTAGCTCACCACAAAGTCACTGCTTATTGTTTTGACCTGTTTCCCACGTTGTTCCTGGTGTATTCACCTGTCCGGAAACGATAAATGTTTCCGCACTACACACAGAGTTTTGTATTAAGCTTCTTTTCTATGAACAACAATAGTATTAGTAAGAAAACCCATATTTTAAAAAATTGCATCAAAATTATTTGATTGTGAAATAAACAAATTAGAGAGTAATAGTAAACAAATCGAATTATTTCAGGAATTTCAATAATAACATTATTGCTCAAAATGATGATGATTTGAAGGCTAAAAGCAAGAAGCTAGTTGATCAAGACAAATAAAACCCCAAAACATCCCTTGGAAACTTTTGAAGAGGACTTAAGATCACACAAGAATCAACAAACTTCACGCCATCAAATGAGTTCCAGTTCTACCTACTGGTCCTGTCAGAACAGCAACCTGGCCCGGCTCTGTTTATGGCTTGCCTAGCAGGCATGGCTGGTACCACTCCCTCAGGAGTGTCTGTCCACCTTGCAAGGCACTTCTTCCTGGACTCAAGAGCCTCTTGTCAGCTGCTGGCATACAGTCAGACTTTCTCTTTAGTATTCCATCACATTCTTTCCAGTTCATATTGCACAGCAGGAGAAGTGCCTAAGCAAAGTCTTTAGTCTAGGAAGCCAACAAGGTCCACACAGTGGCCTTTTCATCCACTTGCTGATTGATGACCTCCTGCTTCCTCCCTATGTGGCATAGCACAGTTACTAGAAATCTGGTCTCCACCTAAACCCAAATCCCAATGCCCAGACCAAGGGGTGATTTTGAGACGAATGTGCAAACAAGTATTTTGTACTTTAACTCTCTTCATCTTCAGAATGGTGATAATTACCCTTTGACGTCTTTAGGAAATCAGAGCCCCGCTACCAGGTCTGTGGAGCAGACTTTCAGCTGTGCTTACTGTGCAGTTCTTAAACCTCAACCAGAACCATTCAGGACTTTTTCAGGATGAGTTCAGAACTCATACATTCACATGGAAGGTCATTTCTCAAACACCAGCCTTTTTGCCCCTGTTCCTCTAACAGTCATGAGCTCTCATTTTTCTTGGCCTGATGAAATTTTACTGCTTTTTAGGCCTTTTTCTTTGTGATATTGGGGTTTGAAAACGGAAGAACATTTCTTTTTCAATCAAGATTTATTTTTCTGTTTATAACCTGGAAAACCAAGATTTATTGTATTGCTTGTAACTTATTGGGGCTGGTCATTCTTTCTGCTGTAGACTTCAAATTAAAGATTGTGATGGAAACAACCTTGTTTTGGTCCTATAATTTAGAATGCAAGAAGCTAAAACATTAAATAAACATAAGATTTGTTCTTTAAAGATATACTTTTTCTGACTGTTATACTAATTTGTTTTACTAATTTGTATATATGTATGTGTATCTACATAATCATATAAATGCACACACTTCATTAATGTTAATGAATATAAAATTTGTTTTCAATTCACTTTATCTATAATTATAATTTAAAATTCATGTACCTTTTTACATGATGGTAGAAGATGATATGCCTACTAGTTTGTTGTTCTAGTTTTATTTATTTTACTAGTTTCTGAGACAGGAGCTCACTCGTGCTTACTCTGACCCTGAGTTTAACATGAAGCTCTCATTGTTCTCCACTTTGTTGTAATCCTCCTGCTGCAGCTTCCTAAGTGCAAGGATATGGGCATGAGACACCAGGCCCAGGCTCTGTTAATTACTCCCTCCCTCTCTTTACTCCCCCTTCACCTGTTTCTCGTTTCACCCCTTTCATGTGTTTTTTATTTGGCTTGTTTTGGTTTGGGATGGGACTTGCTTGCAGCACAAATTTGTCTTAAGCATGTGATCTTCCTGAATCTTTTTATAACAAGGAACATTATGTCGCAGCAGCTCTGGATACTGATTCCACCTTTCTCAGCCTTTGAACATGGTGGGGCTATGTTTACCAGCAGCTCTGGGACCACCATGTTGGAGCCATGCTCACTACCTCAACTCTGGGAAGCAGTTGAGCCATGCTGCCCCCAAGTAACTTGGAGCATCCTGCCCACAAATCCCATTTAAGTGCAGGACATCCCCAAAGAGCCAGAGATCATGCTGCCACCATGAACCAGAAGCCTTCCCTTAATATAGTCACACACTAAAGCTGAGTCAGAAATTCTCTTAAAGTAGTTGGAAACCTCTTAAAGGAGCTGTGCCTCTGCTTGCTACCAGCAAACAGAGCCTATCTGAAAATATGCTGCTACCAAGAAGCCATGATTAACTCTGTTATTTTGTGTCTAGAATTCCTTCTCAAGCTCTCTCAGGTTTTATGTGTATGTAATTGCCTCACATTGGTGCCATTTTGTAGAAGGAGAATGCTCTTTCATTTCCTGGATGCCCAGACCCAAATAATCTCACAGAATCTATATTAATTGCAACACTTTTTGGCTTATTATCTCAGGCTTCTTATTGACTAACTCTTACATCTCAAATTGATCTATTTCATTAATCTGTATATCGCCACAAGGCTTACCAGGTAAAGGTTCTGTTCTGGCATCTTTCTACATGGCATATTTTTGACTCTGCCTTCTCTCTGTCTCTCTCTGTATACACACACACACACACACACACACACACACACACACACACACATTCCATGTTTATTCGCCCTGGTAGCTTTTAGATCTATGGAAAAGCAGAACATCCTGGTAGAGTTACGTGACTAAGACAAACTTCTCACCTCACCTACAAAGGCTCATAAACAGGAGAGAAAGAAGAGTAGCTGAGCCCCCAATGTCCTATCCAAGGGTAACCTCCAGTAACCTTCCTTTTTTCCAGGAGGCTCCACTTCGGATTGTACTTTACACCCCAACTTCTTTCAGTCTATCCTTTTCTTCCTTTCACAGAAAATGCTCATCTCTTGTTAACATGCGGATCTTCCTGGAGGGATGGATCCTAACACAGAAGAGGGTGATACCCAGGGAGGACTGGAATAAGGTAGGACTCTCAGAATTGTTCCTGATGTGTAGGCCTTTAAACAGCTGCTGAAGAATGTACAGCTGCAAAAGTAACAATTGAGTTACACATGAGGAAACATCCCGTGAAAATGACTTGTTTAATGTCAGACTTAATGTGGGTCGATCCTCATGGTGCAGATAAAGGTCCAGCCATGAGTCTTGTGTGTGTTCAAAATTGTCCACATGATAGCTGACAGGGTCCTGTCATAAGAAGTACATGCTAGCAACAGGCATTTAATAAAGAAATTAATAGGTGAATTTTAAACATTTGTTAAGTGACAGAGCCTAATTTTTGAATAGCTATTTTCAGTAGTAGTTAATTATGATTTGGTTATTGCCTCTATTGTATTATAAGTCTTTATCCAAAATCCACTATTTTAATCACAGGAATCTATTATATTTTAAGAAAGTTCCCTTAAGCACTATTTTATTACCTTCAAATGATAAATAGGACTTTGAATCTGCCATCTTCCCTGGGATTGAACATCCTTTGTAATAATTTCTTTGTCAGTGCTGTCCCAAGGGTTTCTGTATTTCTATCCAAAATGTTTGCCTTATCTTTTATTTTTCCTTTTCTTTCATACTTAGACCTCGAGGTAAATTAAAATGTTAGTGTAAGTTAGAGAAAGTTACAAGATTGAGTACTTTACAAGTTCTGCTTGTTTCTTGATCTTTCTGATTTATGGACAGTGTGTAAATGAGCAAGAAAAGTCTCAAAGTAAGCATCCTTCATTGCCCTAGGAGGTCTTCCATATTGATTCCCAGTAGCTTTCTGTAGAAAGTCTACAGATACAAAGAGGGAAAACTTGGAGGTTTGATACCTCTTGCTAGAATTTGGCAAATACCTGAATGTATTTTAAAACTTAGAGTACGGCTAGTCCATTAGGGAGATATGAAAATGGAAAGCAACCTCATTAAATTACCAAAGGTGTGGGGACTCATATATCTTGTAACCAGTGCCCAAAAAGTTTATAGGATTTTGGACAGTGAACTCGATTATAAAGTCTTTGTCTTGTATGAGCTTGTAGCACAGCCTAGAACTGAAGGTGTCTGTCTATCTGCTTGATGCTTCATTAGACAGCCACTTCAGAAGAGTTCTTTCCTGAGGACAGCAGTGATGGTTGAATTTTACTTTGGATCTTCACTCGTCATTCACACTATCCTCAAGAAAGATGGTATGCTTAAGGAGTGTGGGAACTAAAAGTTATTATGAACCAAACTGTCAAGTTGTTGCAGATCAGCATTATCAAAGGCAGCATGATGATCGATGCTCTGGGTCTTGATAACCTACTTTCAAAATTGTATCAGGTTCCTGTGCCAACATTTGGCTCCTGAAAGACTCAACCATTTAATTAGTAAAAGTAAAAAGACCAAACCGTGGCTGGAATGGTGGTTCAACAGATATCCTTTCTAGGCAAGCATGAGGGCTAGTGTTCAGATCAGAAGCAGCTAAATAACATCTAGGTAGGCTTACCCATACTTCCAGTACTAAGAAGGTGGCAACGGGATTCTGGGAGTAAGCAAGTAAACTAGTTAGACTCGCTGTATTCATGAGCTGAGTTCAGTTAAGGAACCTGTAGTTGGACTTCTTTGTTGGACTTTCTTTTGGGACCACCAGTTCCCCAATAATGACACAGATACTTATTATTAATTATTAGTGCTTGGCCTTTAGTTTAGGCTTCCTCCCAACTAACTTTTATAACTTAAATTAACCTGCAATTATTAATCAACATTGTCTCACGTGCCTTTTTAACCCTTTCATTCTATATATCTGACTTCCTCTCATGTCTCACTGGCATCTCTCTAGTGCCTAGGTTCATTCCCCTAAGTTCTTCTTTTTCCTGGAAGTCCTGCCTAACCTCTTCCTGCCTAGCTATTGGTTATTCAGCTCTTTATTAAACCAATCCAAAGGCACCTTGGCAAAGACACAACTTCACAGTGTAAAAAAGATTATCCCACAACAGAGATACTGCCTCAATAAATATGATGAAAATGGATTAAGGAAGACCCCTAAGGTCAGCCTCAGGCATACACACACACACACACACATGCACACACACACACGCATGCACACACACCTACCTGAATGAGCACTAACATTGATGAGAACATGCACACTCCCTGCTTCACTATGCACTGACTCAGAAACAATGGAGTAAATGACTTTAGATTTAAACCTCTGAAACCAGAAGTCAAAATAAATCCATCCTCCATTAAGTTATTATTACAGCAATAGAAAATTAATAAATGTTAAAAACTAATAAATAATTTGACCTGGAGTTTTCTGGATAAATGCATACTATTACGAGTAGGTTTAAAGATTCTAGTTTTAATATAACATCTTTCCTCAAAATGTTGTTAAATTGATTTGCCTTAAAATCCATACTGTTTTAAGATGAAAGAGACATAGCCTGTTAAATATGTCACTGAGTGAACAGAAGCCCTGTCACTGCACTGACAGCACTTCCAGGGCAGAGTGTTTGGATATAGATCTTTCCTGTGTTGTCTTATCTTTTCCACTATAGAGGGAGCATATTGAATGATGAAGTAATGGGTAGAATTATTAAGTAACTAATACATCTTTACAAGAAACAGCTGTTCCTTCGATTAACACTTACCTAAAGGATTTATGAGGAAAATGGCCTCTCAATGACGGGAAATGCAGGTGAGGGGCTGTACCCGAGGTAAAAAACAAACAGTACACTCCATAACCTGATTTTTGGACAGTGAAGGGCAAATCTTGCAACTTTCTCCTGTAGCCCATTCACACATCACCCATTCACAAACTTCACAGTGTAGGAATCAAGTCCCTTGCTTTGAATGGGAATTCCAACACAAGCCATACATGATCTATAAAAGGAAGGGTTTGTATGACAGATGTATACATAAGTATATGCATGGGAAAAATGCACAATGGCTAGAAGTAATGGGAGTAAGGTGGGGTTTAGTTTTCCACATACAAAAGAAGACCTGCAATGAGTTGAGCTTGAGGCAATAGCCCAGCATATATTTCCATCCCTTCTAGCAATATCAATTTAATCGCTAGGGGATTTTAGGAAAAGCAATTATTTGTGTATCGTAGATACCCAGCAAGAGAACATGCTGAGGTTCAAATGTCTTCAATTTGATTTATTGCGCTTTAGTTTATTGGGATGCCTTGTCACAGGCTACAGCTAATAAAAGCATGAACATCTGTCTTGGAGCAAGTTTGATCTGAGGTGAAAAACATTAAATAATGGCCTATTGACAAGCAATTAAACAGCACTTCTCTCCCAGCAGTGTTTTGAATTATGGTTGTCCTAACTAATGGAAGCATCCTTGGGCTTTAGAATTCCAATAGACTCTAAGACAAGAAGAACCCTTTAATTAGATTTTCAATAGCATCCACCAGGACCCGTGGCTCATCATCCTGACTTCTTATCTTCATTGACTTCGGCGAAAACCAAACAAAGATAAATAGTAAAATTCATTAACAATCCATTTACTTCAACTGCTTATTCCCCTGTCCTCAGGGAACACAACCCAGCTTTCCCCAGATAGCATTTTCCCCATACTTTTAAATGCTAAGTAATTTATTTAATGCTTCTGCATCACAGGCATTGGGCTTACCAAAAAGCAATAACATGGTTTTCTTCTTTCAGTCACAATAAACATTTTCATTTGAAGACTGGCAGATGAAGAGAAACCAGAAGAAAAATGGTGTCCTTGCAGCATCTGAAAAAGAGAAAAAAAAAGGCTGCATTTGCAACACTATCCTAAAAACATCTTAGGGAAGTTTTGCATTATCCAAAATTGAATCATAAGCACATTGACTCAGACAGAAAAATATTGTGGGACAGTTGGTTTATTTTACTTTACAGTTCAAGTCACAGTCCCTCATGGTGGACAAGCCAAGGTGTAGGAGCTGGAAGCAGCTGGTCACATTGCATCCACAGCTAAGAAGTGCTGTCCAGGGAATAGTTCTGCCCATGGTTAAGCTGAGTGTTCCAATTCTATTTACGTAAACAGGATAAGTCATGGCAGGACTATCCAGAGATCTATTTATATGTCATTTCAAGTTGAGAGTTTACACTCAATCACCCTCCAAAAGATTGACAAGAGAAAGGAGATGGTAATATCCTCTTGCAGATGACGTAATGAGGATGATGTATTTTTGTGTTTAAGTATTACCAGCGTATGTTTCTGTGTGATAACAATATAAAAAGTAAAATAAGCCACAAATTAAAAAAGAGTAGAGCATAGGAGGGGTTGGAGGGATGGAAGGAAATTGGAGGAATAAAATGATTATGTTTTAATTAAAATTTTATATTTTAAGTTGTGAAATAAAGGCTCATATTGAGACTATTCAGTGAGTTTTTAGTTGGTTTAGTACAACTACCAAATAACCAAGAACCAGACCCATGTGTTTATATGCAATCTGCCCTTCTTTCCTTGCGTGTCCCCACTGTCACAAGCTCCTATGCACAGGACCCTGTATGCTTTGCCTTTCCCATGCCTTTTTAGTTTAAACAGGAAGGTGTACTGTCTATTAAGGCAGAACTTTACTCATAAATGGCACCTGCCAGATGGTGGGTTTCAGTTAACTAATGACACAAAATCATTGTTGTTCAGAAAAAAATGTTTCTTTATTGCCTGTGCATTTTACACAATTCTAACCATCACACCCATTAACTTCTTATACGGTATAAAACTTTAAGAGCAAAGGAATTTCATTACAGTATAATGGTGGGTTAACAATTTCAAAATAATAGTTATGCTGCCTAAATTATGTCTGGCCATCCAAGTAGAAAGCAAATGACACCAGGTTAATAAACAAGCAGAAACCAGGTTGCTACAAAAAGGGAATGGGTATTAACCTCCCAATTAGAAGACAAAGATTGCCACATACATAATAAAAAATAACCAATTTAATGTTTTGCCTGGTTCCCCCATTCCTTCTGTCCTTCAGCCTAGTGTGTGGTAACATGCACACAAAACTCAGCTGCCATTCAGGCAGCACTTCAGAGGAGGACTGTTTTAATAGAAAGTATTTTTCTCATTAACCATGCAGCATTGTCTTCACCAATGAATCAGCTGACTGCTTGGCTGAGTTTAGCACTAAGGGTCTTTTCTCTAGTGGTCATACTTTACACAGTACACATCTTTGCATGCCCATGCTAACTACTTAAACTGAAAAACTTTGCAAAGAAACAATCGGTTCTTTAAAAAGTTTTACCAAATGAGTTTATACGTTTTAGTTAACCTATGTTGGCAGGAGTAACACATGCCAGCGTTACCCTGGACAATGTCTTGCTTTAGATTCTGTAACAGCCTCGTCTTTGGTTTTTCTACCTGCTGCTGTGGGATTGCTACAGCTCATCCCTGGGTTCTTCTACCAGTTGTAGAATACATGGGGTCAGGATTCAGACGGTGCCTCCGGTTTTGTTATCCTGTATTCCTTTGAGACTCCAGCCAATCATGCTTGTTGGCCTTTCTACATGTTCTGGTCTTCATAGCCTCATTTCACATTTTCTATATCCTTGCCACTCTGTGCTAGGTTCTAATTAATCCAATGTCTTTCAGCTAATTTATTTCATTTTCCCATTTGTCTGCTTGGCTCTACCGTATTGTGTATATAAAACATTAGTTTGTTGTAGTCATCCATTTCCACGGACTCTTGCAATCTTCATAACCCCTCTTCCACAATGTTCTCTGATACTGATGTCCTCTTTAGTAAGACTGAGAATTTCAGTGTCATATTTTCTGTGCTTTGATACTTTGACCACTTGTGGGTCTCTACAAAATTGCATCTACTGCAAAAAAAAAAAAAAAAAAAGAAAGAAAGAAAAAAAAAGAAGAAGGAAAAGGAAAGAGAAAAAGAAAAAGAAAAGAAAAGCTTCTGGGGGTTGAAAAAATGCCTGGATATATCAATGGGAACAATAAGTCATTAGGAATCAGTTTAATACTGTGTTCTTTTGGCAGAATAATAGTAATAGATTCTCCTCTAGAGCCTGTGGCCTTTCTATCCACAGGCTTCATCTTGTGGAGCAGGCCTTAAATCCCATCAGAAAATGGCTGGTTTAGCCCCATAACATTCATGCCACGATTGAACCAATAAGTATGTCTTACCAGTCCGTTTACTATTGAACTTCATCCACTAGGTGAGACTGCTCATTTTTCTCCTCCAGTGCCATGAGAAGTAGCGATAAAGTATCCAGATGAGTACCAGCTGATTCCTCTGTGTTCTGTGATTCCAGTATGTGTTGTCTTCAGAAATAAGGTCTGCTGTCAGTCTCTGGAGGGCAGCCAGGAACACTGACAATAGCCTGTAATACTTGGGGTGGGGGTCCATGTGACTTCTCTGGCTGACAACTCTGGAAGATGTAGCTTTCTGACTCTGGGCTTTTTATTTGTTGTTCTGTCTGTGAGTGCCATTGTTGACTCGTTGAATTCTTCATTTAAAGTCAATGTATACCCTTTTAGGAAGCTTCTATCTTAGTAGCTTTCCATATCACCTTTTAGAACAATCCTTAGCATTGTTTTTCCTTCCCCATGCTTCCTCTTCTACTCTGTCCTATCCAGCTCCTCGGTTTAATCTTTGCTGTTCCGTTTCTCTTTCACCCTTCATAGCATTGCGCTACATCTCTTCTCCCCTGAAATCTGCCCCCTCCCATGGCCCCTTGATCCTGTGGATGCTCTAAAGGCAACACAAGCAGTTCCAGTTTCAAAGCAAACATCTTTTACACTTCCCTCTTTTGATCTAGTTCCTTGACTCCATTTTTTAGCACTTCTCTAAAGAGTTTCATTGCTGCTATTACATTTTTATTCACTGAGATCTTCCTTTTATTCTCCCACATCCCTTTCACAATGCTGTGCTAATACTTTTATGGCATACCATGGTTCCTGTTTTTTAAAGGATACTGATTACTATTTTATAGGGTTTTTTCTCTTTCTCTCCGTTTTGCATTCTTTCTGGAACTCCCAAGGTCCTTCCTGTTTCCTCCTGTGCAGTTGTTTATGTCTCCTAATCTCAGACTGGAGGCCTTTCCATGAGAGGTTCTTCCTTCCTTTTTTCCTTCCTTCCTTCCTTCCTCCCTCCCTCCCTCCCTCCCTCCCTCCCTCCCTCCCTCCCTCCCTCCCTCCCTCCCTCCCTCCTTTCTTTCTTTCTTTCTTTCTTTCTTTCTTTCTTTCTTTCTTTCTTTCTTTCTTTCTTTCTTTCCAAAAATGGCTAAGAACAATAGAAGCCTCCCTTCCTGTCTACTATCATCTTCACTGGAGGGTGATATGTTTGGAACTCTCATCAGGGAAATTTCTGGTATTAGAATCTTAGATCTTATTGTTGTCTATTTAGCTCATTTTTCATTTTAAATGGGAGTCTCATTTTGATGTTTAGGCTGGCCTTGCAGTAGCAATCCCCTCTGCTTTAGTCTCCTGGGTGCTGGAATTATAGGCATTTGATACTGCACCTGTCTCTAAATTTGTCCTTTTAACTGATACACAAAAACATAAAAGTCATGTATTTCATAATGGGTGCTATGAAACATTCGATGCATTTCTGCAGTGCATAATGTTGCAATCAGATCACAATCAATGATTTTTATCATAGTTACTTTACATTCTGCGTCTGGCAGTTTCAATACAATAACTGTAGCAGCAGATCTGTCTGTCATTGTCTCAAGCCTGCTTCTCCCATATGTGGCCATTTCCTAGTGTTTTTGTAATTTTTATTGGTGAGCTTTATTTCTTAAAGTTCACCAAAAGTCCTGGATGAGTTGCTTCCTCTGGGTAGTGTTGTCTCTGTTTTTCCCAGTCTTCTGGAAATGGCAACTATTTAATTAAAGCTAAATCCCCAGTGTAAGCTTTGCTGGGACTCCCAGACATTCTGAAGAATACTTGGGCTGTGCTTATGAATTCTTAAGTAAGGTTTAGTTTAGTTTTGTTTTATACATCGGATCAAAATCTGAAAACTGATACATTTTCTTTCTTTATGCTTTTTTTCTCCTCTTTGTTTTTCTTTTTGGAAGGGAGTGTATTATTTTTATTCTGTCTTTACTCAGAAAGGAAATACTTTGGAAAACTCACACTACTAGGATCCATGATTTGCAGTGGCTCTTGTTACTGTCTTCTATCCATTTTATCTTCACAGGACAGTAAGGGTACAGACTTTCTATCTGCAGCATCAGTCTCTCTTCTAAGGATCCAGCAAATCCACCTGCTGCCTCTTTTCAGACATGTGAGAAGAAGCACACGCTGTGTCTTTGCAACCCTTCTCTCTGCCTGGAAGCATCAGGCCCAGTCCGGCTGATGCTCAGACTCAAGCGACCAAACTGTAACTCACAGCTGTTTTCCTCAGTTGCCCCTGGCGTGTGAGCTAAGTCACATGGTATGGAGCCTTCTTGCTCCCCTGAAAACTTCTAAGTAAAAGAAATTCCTTTTGTTCTCCAGAAGCAAAGGCTTCCGCTCCTCTGATGCCACCCTAGCTACAGTGAGAGATCACAACTCTCCTGATAAAACTCCTCTGATGGGGGAAAATATTAGATCAAATCATGAAAGCTGATAGGGTACTATGATCCAAGAATTTCTTTCTTAGTGGTTTTGGCAATAATTTCCTCTTAATCAGGCTTCCTTCCTACCAACCTCATTTATGTCATATCCTAGGAATGTGAGGCAATCAACAACAGCGAGCGGCAGTAATAAAAATACCCAAACCTAGGATTGCCCTCTGATGATGCCCCTCAAGACGCCTCTATTTTATTTACTATTCCTCAGGGAACAGATAATAGAAAAACTTGAAATTTTACAGGCAGCCATTCTTCTAGTGGTATTGGTTCTGTTATGGATGCTGGTATTTCCCCTGGCCGCCTCATCTCTACAAATCCAATTTAAAATCTCTTCAAAACTTTGGTATAAAACCCATGGTGACTCCTTTAATAATCATTTTGATTAATGATTGTGGAAGTTTCTCTCTGCATTTTACCTCCTGACTCAACTTGTCCCAATGTCTTTTCAGCTTGCTGTGTGGATGCCAATCGACAATGTCCCCCTAGATCTCAGGCTTTAATTCAGAGACTAACATTTGACCACTCATTATGAAATTTGGAAGCCCTGCCTTGATCCATGCTAATCCAATGACATCCCAAATATAGCTGGAAGCAGCTAGACTCCAATCCCATTCTCAGAACTCTATATGCATCCTCTCCCACTTGACTTTCTGGCAGAAATCATCCCCTTGTTTCTTCCTTTATAAACAAAGCCTGGGATTTTAGGTTAGAGGCCTTCCACCTGCCACCCTAGCTTTATATGTATAACTTGGGTGAATTGCCACACCTCTTTGTAGCTTTTTTTTTCTTTTTTGGAAAGAGTTGCTAAGCAACACACACTGAAACCTTGCCTTTCTTCCTTCTCCAGCACAGTGTGACAACTCCGTCCTCCTGATTTTCAGACTCACAGCAACTTTGAGTTGTAACTTTATTCATGTTTGATATCTTTTTTTTATAATCCCTAGCATGTCACCACATGATATGGTATAAAATTTACCCTCTTCTGAAAGCCAAAATGGGCAGGAAATTAGAAATTGCCTTTGGTCTTCGGAAATGAAGGCTTTCTCTCCCTTCAGGATCCCGTTAGCTTCTGTGTGATGCTGTGGCTCTCTTGATAAAGGTCTTTCTGAGCATAATTCATCAGTTTCTTTCTGCTAAATCTGTAATCTCTTCTTTATTTAAGATGAAAACGAAAGGCTATCATATCACAGTTAGGCAAATTGCCTTTGAGTGAACATAGCTTCAATGTGCGGTTTAGGATTCAGATTGCCACTTTCACTTTGTCTTATCTGATGGATTTTTCCCCCACATCTTTTCTATCTTGTTGATAAGTTTAAAATCATTTTTATGAATTATCTGGCATTGTTGTGCTCTCAGTGGGAGGGTTGGTCAGAGTCCTCAGTAATGAATTCCTGTTTCTCCTCAGCTGCTTCCCTTACAGGTAAGGGTCTACTCATTTCTGTCTCTGTTCCTCTTCTAATCCCATCCTCCCCAACTCCCAGAAATAGAATCCATGTTCACAGATGATTCAGTGATCCACACTGTAAGGTTCCTGAAATGTAAGTCTCTAGCGTACATCCTTTCCTGAGCCCTGAGTAGTCTAGGGAGCATTTAGTCTTTTTAGGAACTTCAAACAGGAAAAGTATTTGTTTGATATTATTGCCGTATTATGATTTTTTTCAGAATTTTTCTTTGGCCTTCTTCATGTTGTGTAATCTAACCACTTCTGAAAACTAGATTCATTACAGTCCCAGGTGATCCTACCAGTTCCTTCAAACCAACGCCACACCCTCTTGACTCTGTATTCTTGCTGGTCCTCCTTTTTACATCATTTTCTCTCATTTCCTTAGCCACTCCTTGAGAAGTCAATTAACTCTCTTAACTAACTGACTTTTCTTATTTAAATTTTCATCATCCCTTTAGGTGATGGTCCATCATCCCTGACAGCTGATGGTTTCTGAATGAGAAATGGCTGTAGCTGTTTCTCAATATTCAGAGATTAGCTCCAAGACTTCATAGCCAACACAGTCTGGGGATACTTAAAGCTGGCATATATAGTTTAATGTTTGTAGCCAATACCCCTTACATTTTAATAGTTTAACTCTAGTATTGCTTATAGTACTGTATTATTCAGCACAATGTTATTCAGGGAATAATGACAAGGGAAAAAATGTCCAACTTCCCTATAAACACAGGTTTTCAGCCATGGTTGGACAAATCTACAACTGTAGAGTGCCAACTGCTTTATTGTGAATTACAAAGTTTCTTTAATTGATTTCTACTTACCTTCAAAGAATTACCCAAACTTTTGGGAATTGTGCTCAAAATCATTGTTAATCTTACTTTGACTATTTTAGTCTAATCCCCTGCTACATGGATTCTAAGCCCCAATAGCATTAAACTGTTTATAATTCCTTAAATCTGTGGGAAATTCCACATAATTGCATGCCTCTGATTAGTGCTTCCATGCATTTCTTTGCAGTCCTTGGCAAAAGCCTCTCCCATCTGTGTGAAGCCATTGTAATGAATGCGCACCTCTGCCGGGTCTCTCTTTGCTTTTTAGTATGCCGCCTAATCCTTTTCCTCATCTTTTAGACCAGAAACCACACAGAAAACCTTCTCTCTTTATTTTTTAAGTATAAGTTCCTGACACATAGGAGACACTCAATAAATTCTGAATTTATGAATGAATGAATTTATTGGAAAGCTTGGAACAGAACTCTGTCTCCAGACTTCCTTTTCACTTTGCGTTTTTGCTGTGTAATATGAACCAAATTTAATAAAACGAATCACTTTTTATAGAAATGCCTTCCATGTCATAATAAGTTTAAAGCTCTCTTGGAAACTTCTGATCTCATAATATCATAACCTCAGGGCTGGAAAGGAGCCTAGAGGGTATTTAATCCTCTCTCCCAACCAGATTGTGAGTTGCTGCATACTTTTACTGCCATGCATTTCCCCAGATTGTATTCAGAAGACTTTAGGGATTATGAAAATGGCAAGACCACAGGGAAGTTCTTGCTATCTTCTAAGTTATGGCCATGGGAAAGATCTCCCTTTATAGCAAACTTGCGGCTCTCTCTTTGAGCTTCTTTCGCCAACCTTAGTAAATGTCCTTTCAATAAAACAACTGTTCAAGAATTCAAAGACAACTTACTCCTACCACCAACCTCCTCCTCTCAGCTTCTAGAATATAAGCTATCCTGAGATTTCCTCAGGTGACATTTATGGGCTTCTCGCTAGGCTTCTCACCATCACCTGTATGTTCTGTCTCCCTGGCTTTGCCAAAATAGAGACTGAAAGCCCTTTCATCATTTAATTTAAAAGGAATTGAGTTTAGCATCAACATTACTGTTTCTATGTATCTTGATGAAACCTGTGATTTTTGTGTTTATTCATATTGCTCTCTTACAAAAATTAATGACCTTTCATTATAAAAAAAATTGCAAGGAGGTTAGAGAATGGGTTCAGCTGTGAAGATCACTTGTTGCCCTTGCATAGTATTAGGTTCTGTTTCTAGCAACCACATGTGGACTCATAACAGTCTGAAATTCCAATTACAGAAAGTCCTCAGGAACCAGGAACACATGTGACATAGATGAATACATTCAGGTGAAACACTCATACACCTAAAATAAGAATAAATAAAACCATTAAAAAATTAAAATCAGTTAAATACATGTGAATCATAATTCTACTTCTCAGATATTGCCATTCTTAATTTATTACATATTTTTCAGAATAGTTTTAATATATATATAGATATATATTATAAATAGTAAATATAATTGATAGGTAGTTTTGTATACCTGGTAGTAGGCTTCTCCGCTGATGTAGTAAGCCAAATTGAGCCAAATTAAAAAGTAAAGAAGAAGGTTTGATCTGAGCAAAGCCCTCCCAAGTGACTCTTGGGAAAGGGAGCAAGAGAGAAATCACATGGCAGGTCTAGGACCCAGAGCTTAAATATCCTATAGGCTCAGTGTTGAACTTTGGGGGAGAAGCTCAGACATTTGGTGATCTTTCTGAGGGAGCAGAGATTGGAGAGGGAGGAGAGGGGTGAAGCAGAATTTCAAGCCACACAATAATATTTTTTTGGCCAAAAGGTGACATAAGTTAAATTATATGTTGTATAATTATATAATATATAATTGTATTATATATAACATTTTGCAAATTGTAATTTTAACTTAACATTGCATTTAAAAGTTACGTATTTTGTTTCTCATTGTTTAGTGGTGCGCATAGCACTAAATGATCTTTTTTAAAAGCTATGTGATATGGGAATATTTTCAGTTTATTATTCAAATTTATAATTTATTTCTAATTATTGTAATCATTAAAAAATTCAGTGAAAGTTGGTGGGCGTTTGTAGTATGTAACCTACTGTGGCTTCCTACTAGAGTTAGCTAAGGACGTGAGTGTGATAATTTCAAGAGCGCAGTCCCCACACTGGAAGGTGTTTCACTGGCTGGGAGTAGCATATTTAAAGTCATATTGCTGTAAAAAATCACAGTGAAGCTCCAAGTGTTTGGACAGCAAAGGTAAACCAGGGCTTAGTGAAACCATACAGCTAGACCACCATGGGTAGAAAGAAAGCTTTATTGGGAATCAAACTGCCAAGGCCATCTGTCAGGCAGATAGAAAAGCAAGTGGAGGAAAAGTAAGCCATTTTTTTTGAGTCACTGGGGTGAGTCTTCACACTGCTACAGGCTGTTAAATTGATCAGGAACTAAATGCCTTTGCCTGAAGAAGTTGACTTTGGAGGTAGATTAAGGGAGACTCCTGATAAAGAAACCACTTTATGAGACCTGTTTTCCTGGCAAATGGAATACCACCTAGGGCTTCTTTACCAGATAACAATCCTCCTGTTTGCCTGGCCAAAGTCCTCTGTTTAGAACAATGTCACCAGTGCTGTCTTTTGGGGGTACAATTTGTACCTAACACCTAGAAATTTGGCTTATTTGACAAAGTGCTTTCCACACAAGCTTGAGAGCATGAGTACATATCCTCAGCACTCACTTTAAAATTAGAAATTATGGTATATGCCTATAACTCAGAACTGGGGTGGCTGAATGTATTTAGGGTTTGCTGACTAGCTGATCTAGCCAAATTTTGAACTTCAGGTTTAGTGAGAGGCAGTCTCAAAAAGTACGGTGGGGATTGAAAGAGCAAAACATCCAGTGTGGACCTCCAGTCTACACAAGAATGCTTACATGTATGAATGCATACCAGTTTATATACTAACGAACACACACATCCATACATGCATACATAAAAAAATCTACTTTGTGTACTCAAGTATAGTTGTTAAATACATATTTGTCAATACTGTATTAATATAAACTTGTGATCTTTCATTTTTAGTGTGTTGAAGTAGAGGTAATATATTTATTAATTCACTTCCTAATGCTGAACCTGATTTACATAAATAAGAGAAATCCCACTTGTTTACAGTACCTAATCTTTTTTACCTTGTTTTTTGTCTATTTGATTTCAATACTGAATGTTAACTTTATTTTCATGCCAGCATTTTCCTGAAAGTTAAACTAACTCAAATACTGTTACCACAATTGTTTAAATAAAATTTAAAAAGGCTTTCCAAAATTACTCACACAAATCTGTAATGATAATATCTTTAATATTCTACTTTACAAATAAAGTGGCCTATGTCTTGAAAAAGCATTTTCATTTCCATCACAATTACAATGCTAATATAAACCAGAATTTCGCCCAGCACCACCCTTACACTCACTTCTGAAACAGGGAGAATTAGTCTCTCTCAGGCATGGACCCCTGAATGGTTATCCAATACAGAGCAGACCTCTTAAAACCATTACTGTGAGACAATGTTCTTGTACCCTATAAAGGTTTGTCAGTTGTACTGGTTTAATAAAATGTTGATTGGCCAGTAGCCAGGCAGGAAGTATAGGTGGGGCAACGAGAACAGGAGAATTCTCGGAAGAGGAAAGATTCAGTCTGCAGTCATCACCCAGACACAGAGGAAGCAAGGTGAGAAGGCCTCATTGATAAAAGGTCCCATGCCACTGTCTAACACAGACAAGAATTATGGTTTAGTGTAAGTTATAAGAGTTAATAAGAAGTCTGAACTAGTAGGCAAACCAATTTATAATTAGTGTAAGCCTGTGTGTGTTTCTTCGGGACTGAAAGGCTGCAGGACCAGGTGATACAGAAACCTCTGTCAACACACACACACACACACACACACACACACACACACACACACACATATACAAACAACAAAAATGGACTAAGCAAGCTATGTTTATATAATCTCTCCATATAAATGTGTGTGTATTCATATCCATATCTATATGTGCACATGTTTCTATAAACACACACAAGTGTGTGTAACAATAATAATCATAAGCCAAGAGATTTGAAATAGGTGTATGGGAAGACTTGGAGGACATTGGAAATGGAAGAGGGAGGTAATATAATTATATTTTAATTAAACTATATAGAAATAGAGTGTCTAGTTCACAAAACCAATTATTTTTATAAATTGTCAACTGATCTTATATTTAGTTATTAAATATTATTGGATTTGATTTTCTATTATTTCATTGAGAATATTTAAACTATTTAAAGCTAAGACAGATCACTAGCAAACTAGACATACAGACATATGAATATTAATATAACAAAGTTTAGGACCTGAAAACATTTCCCAGTGCTACTTCCTCAGTAATTGGGAAAATCCTTGATGGAGAATGGTATTGTTCCATTCTTGTATGAGGATGCCCTTTTGCTCGTTGAAGAGTTCAGTCTTTGCTGGTCTTTTCTATATGAGTCGTCCGACATCAGTATCAACTCTGTCACATCTTTGCACCAGCATTTGGAGGTTCCAGAGGTCTGTCTGTGGGCACTCTCAAACCACAAAAGCACATTGTCTTTGATTTTAAAGTAATTTGTTTTTCTCTAACAATCTAAAGGTCTCTCAAGAATTAGACCCTTGAGAATGATCCTCTTTTTCATTTGTGAAGGCAAGCAGTTTTATATTCTGTCTGATAACTATCCCCCTTTCCCAGGGCTATGCGATGCCTTTAAACCCCACAGAGCAGTTCTGTGTCCTCATTAACACACACAGCTCACTCAGGACTGCTCCTTCCTCCACTTTATGCCAGTCAGTTTAGTGGTGAAATTCTTTTTCAATATTATGCTTTTCTATTTATGTAACCGTGTCTGCCCAAGGCATTAGATATGTTCAAATATCTCTTGAAATATTGCACATGGCTGATGGCAGTTTTTTTTTTTTGAAATCAGCTAGTCTCAAATTTAAACATTAGGTAGTGTTTCCATAAAGTTTTGGTTGCATTTGGAGAAAATATGAAGAAGAAATGGTTTTGTTTTTGTGTGATTCAGTTTAGAAAGTTTCAAACTTTACTTGACCTTCTGTGCATACAAATATGTTACATTCCCAGGATAAGTGTTAAATAAGGAAAAAAACATAAAGCTGACATAAACATATAACTCTTGTTTTAAATGTAAGTATTTTATTGTTAATGACATATATTGCTAATTTGATAAGAACATAGTAAAAGATAAAATTTAATCTGAACAACTGATTTAAAAAATGAACTTGTAATCATCTACTTTAGAATATATGGACACTGGATATTATAAGAAAGGACCTAAGTTAATCATTTATACAAAATGCACAACCAAAATGCTATTAATTCATATACTATATGAATTCATATTCAGAAGGTTGATGGACAGTAGAATGACAGCAGAATGCTCACATCATGTATTTATGTGTGATTTCAATATATGTAACCACAATATGAGTTACCCGCAGTTTCCTTGGAAACAAGAATGACTGAAATAATTCATTACACTGTATTAACCTGAGGCAATAGAGCTAATAAATCATCTCCCACTTACATTTTTTCTCATCCTCTAGGGCCTTTCATTGTCTCTCATGACTTGTCAACCTTTACTATGGATTCTTGTAATTCAGAGTTAATGTCTTGCTTCTCAGTGGTAGACTTGACATCTCCTTATTCCCTATCTGCTGGTTGATTTTATTAGACTTCATCAAATTTCTTTTTACCATCTTGATATTGTATAATTTTGGTCTCTCCTTTCTGTGTTTCTCTGTGTTACTGTGTATTGACTAGGATTTCATGTGGTCTGCGTAAGTGCTCTCTCATTAAATTATAATCACTCTTTCCTTAAAATTATGTATTTCTTTTCTGACAGATTTCTCTTAGTTTCCCAACTGACTTCTTCCCCTGGTGTCCAAGTCGTTGTGATTATAGACCAGCACAACCAGGCCAAATTTTTATATCGTCTTAAATAATTGACTTCCAGATTTTCTCTGTCTTTATATGTAAATTAAGCAGTGCAAATAAAAGGAAATTTAATCTGACAGGGTAAAACCTCAGGAAAAATTACTAATGATGTCACCAAAAAGCTCTAAAGTAAAGATTCAGAACACTTAAGTTTTAATCTATGTTGTGGCCTGATTTTATTATTTCCCTACTGGTCCTCACCGACTGTTCCAGACTTTTGTAACCATAGATGGAGTTTCTGCACCATACCCTCCATTTTATGATGGGTGCCATCTCAAGCCACTGAGTTAGTTCTGTAAGGTATTCTCTCATCGTGATGAGAAAAAAGTCACTAAGACAGAATATTGGTAATTACAGTGAGATGGTGGTAGTGATGAATCTAACCTGAGTGAGGATATATCTAAAGGCAATTGACAGTTTAACTTGGTGGAGGAAATCTCAAGACAGCATTACTTTTAGGTTGTGAATGTTTTTCCTTTAAAGCGAGAGTGCCATCAAAAAGGGAGGTAGGAAACCATTTTGGAAGATAATTGGGTATGATCCCCCAGGTTTAGCCACACGGGCACTCATAGGTCAATATAGACATGGTCTAAGGAGTTTTGCTACGTTTTTACTGGAAACAGAACTTGCATTGCCCACTTGGTGTTGGTTTTACTTGGGTGTAGATTAGAGTAGTTGCACCAAAAAGGCTACTGCAGAGTTGGATTTTAGGCCAGGCCCCTTTGAGAAGACTGTAAAAGTGACATCTGAGATGAGATGGAGAGCCAAGGATTTTGGAAACACAAGAAACCATGGCCATCTATTCAGGGAAGATAAAAACACTGGGTGGAATTGTTGCAAGAGCATGTCCACATATGCAAACACTGACATGGCTTTAGAGCAAGGATTCCCTCTTTCACTGGAGTTGGAGCTCAGATATGAGACCTCAAAGCCCAGCGCCATTGCTGCACACTTCCTCCAAATAGTCCCACTCCTGAAAAGGTACACTTCCTAATAATGCCATTCCCTTTGGGGGCCATTTTCTTTCAAACCGCAATACCTGCCACTTAAACTATAAACCAAAATTAACCCATTTTTTTATTACTTAAAAAAAATTATTTACTATATACCCAATCTAAGTTCCCACTCCCTCCCCTCCTCTCATTCCCTCCACCTACTTCCCCACTCCACACCCCATCAACTCTTCACAGAGGGTAAGGCACATTGCTTTGGGAAGGTCTAAGGCCTTGCCTACTATATCTAGGCTGAGTAAGGTATCCATCCAAAGAGAATAGGTTTCAACCAAAAGCCAGTACAAGCAGTAGAAATAAATCCTGGTGTCACACTGCCAGTGGCCCCTCAGTCTGCCCCAATCATGCAACTGTCAACCACATTCAGAGGGACTAGTTTGGTCCTATGCTTGCTCCTTCTCAGTCCGGCTGGTGTTGGTGAGCCCCCATTTGCTCAGATAGACTGCTTCAGTGGGTGTACCCATTTTGGTCTTGACTACTTTGCTCATATTCTCATTTCTCCCACTCTTCAACCGGACTTTGGGAGCTCAGTCCAGTGCTCTAATATGGGTCTCTGCCTCTGTTTCCATCAGTTACAAGATGAAGAACCTGGAAACAACCTAGATGCCCCTCAACCAAAGAATGGATAAAGAAAATGTAGCACATTTACACATTAGAGTACTACTCAGTGGTAAAAAACAATAACATCTTGAATTTTACATGCAAATGGGTGGAACAAGAAAACACTATCCTGAGTGAGGTAACACAGACTCAAAAAGATGAATATGGTATGCACTCTCTTATAAGTGAATAGTAGCTTATAAACAAAGAATACTGAGCCTATAGTTCATGATTCTAGAGAAGTTAAGTAACAAGGTGAACCCTAAGAAAAACATATATAGATCTACTTGGAAAATCAAAATAAATAAGATCACTTGGCAAAATTGGGAGCATAGGGGTGGGGGAAGAAGGGAGTATAGAAGGAGAAGAGAAGGGGAGAAAGGGAGGCAAAGAGATCTTGAGGGAATGGGATAGTCAAGATTGAGGAAGGACAAAGGTGAGAGCAAAGAGAGACCTTGATTGAGGGAGCTATTATAGGGTTAGCAAGAAACCTGGTTCTAGAGAAATTCCCAGGAATCCACAAGGATGACCCCAGCTAAGACCCTAAGGAATAAAGGAGAGGGTGCCTGAACTGGCCTTGCCCTGTAGTCAGACTGATGAATATCTTAAATATAACCCTTCATTTTTTAAAGTTTATTTATTTTTTCAGTTATTTTGTCAAAATGGTGAAAAAAGTAACTAATACAAAAAAGTAATATAAAAACTGGAGGTCATTGCTTTGATTGTTTGACGATTGAGTTTATATGCCTTTGGAATTGTTGTGTAGGGAAAATTTCAGCGTTTATAGCTATAGACAAGTAAATTCCGGAACTATAAGCAATTATTAATGTGACATTCTGGTGTGAGTATGGCAGTTCAGAATCCTTAGAGACAACCAGGCAGTAAAGGTTATACTCTTGAGGATTCATAGGGGAATGAGGACTCTATTAGGAACTGGGACAGTGTCTGTTTATTTTGCATTCTGACAAAAAATATGGCTTCTTTCTGCAAGTATCCTGGAAACATGAGTGAAGCTGAATTCAAAGGTTGTGACCTAGAAAATTTCAAGACAGTGTAAGATCTGAAATTTCACTTGGTTATAGGTTGCTGGCCCTAAATCTAAAGTAAATGAGTAGTTACTGTGTAGCTTGGAAAGGAGCAAGAATACTTTTAAAGTTGCAGACAAGTCAAATACAATAAAGGCAGCTATAATTGTTTAGGAGATTAGTACCATTAAAGAGAAACTTCAGCCTCTACACTCGGATAATGGGAAAAGTACCCTTAGGGTAAGAAGCTAGATTTCAAAGTCTCCAAATTCTGAAAATACAAATTAATTTGAAAGGAGAATGGTAAAACTGAGAATACCTATGTGCAATGTAGGCTTTAGAATACTGAAGATGCCCGAAATCTGGGACATTCATTAAAGACTGTATTAGGCAATGTGGAATTTGCTCAAAATAGAAAGCCGTATGATTTCAAGGCATCAGACATAGCAGTGTGGGAATATTGAAGCCCATTGGAACACAGATAATACCATCAGAAGTTTGAAGTGCCAGGTTCAAGCTGTAGGATTTGATACTTGTACTGTTTTGGGTTTTGGTTTTGCATCTGTCTGATCCTCTCTTGATATTTTGGAATGCAAATGTTTGCTTTGTGCCATTGTTTATTAGAAGAATATAGCTTTTACTTTGTATTATAAATTCTAGCAGTTAAGAGATTCCCTTGGCTCTTAGGAGAGACTTTGAAGTTTGAATCTTGGAACTATGTGAGAACTCTTAAGGTTGTAGGGACTCTTCACAGAAGAATCAAATGCACTTTGCTTTGATATGGTTACAAAGCCTTTGAGGACCAGATTTGGAACACTAAGTTTTAAAAGTGAAATGTATGAATCCCAGGTTGCCAAGATATAAGCTTGTGATGATCAGTTTTGAAATTACTGAGAAAACACTCCTGAGTGTATATTTGATGGAATATTCAGGGGTGGTTAACTGAGAAGAGAAGACCTACCCTGAATATGTACAGCACCATTTCCTTAGGCTGTGGTCCTTAGATGAATGAAAAGAGAAAGAAAAGAAATTATGGTGATTATAGTATTATTTCCTCTCTCTATTTCATGACTGTAGGCATAATATGATGAGCTCATGCTCCCATAGCCATGTCTTTCCCATCTTGGTGCTCTGAGTTCCCTTTGGGTCATTTGAGACTCCCACAGTCTCAGGCATGTGAATACTTGGTCCATAGTTTGTGACATTTTGGAGGGAGGTTAAGGAGATGTGGTCTTGTGAAAGGAAGCATGACACTGGAGGCGGGCTTTGAGAGTTTAAGGACAGCATTTTGAGTTTACTCTTTTTCCCATTTGTGATTCTGTCACCATATCTTCACTCTGTCATCATGGATTCAAATCCACTGGAACTATAGCCCAAGTAAACTCTTCTATAAGATCTCTTGGTCATGTGGTTTTATCATCACAATTAAAAGTAACTAGCATACCTTTCAAGGCTTACCTAAATTAAACCTTTCTTCACTTACACATGCATTGCCAGATATTTGATCACATTAAAAAAATAACTAAAATAGGCTACATCTCTTGGCACTGCATGGGTAGGTTGAAAACCCTTTGTATGTGGGACTTAGTTGGTGTGAGTGGGTAATTGGAGATTGACTTTGAACATTGTGCCTGCTTCTAGTTCCAACTTGATCCTCTGTTGTCTGATTATACCATATAAATAAGCAGCTATCCCACGTTCTTGCTGCCAGCACCAGAGCCTCTCTGCAGTGTCTTTACCACCATGTGCAACTGAAACTGTGAGACTAAATGAGCCTCTCTTCTATTAAGCTACTTTTGTTTGGTATTTTCATCAACGTGATGCTAAAGTCATAAGTACAGCCTTTTTAAATGACAGTTCCAAAATCTATTCTCATTTTGGTTCCTATTTCTTCCTAATGCCCAGAATCAGTATCTTTCAGTTAAGAAAAAAAATGCTCATGAATTTCTGAAAATGTGGAACTTACTATAAAGGGATTAAATAGGAAGCAGAAGAGTGAAGATGCTGGCAGAGAGGAAGATCACCTTGAATTTGAGAGAAATTGAAGAACTAACCAGAAGGCAAAAATGAATTTATTACTAGAGTCTAAAGACTACATTCAATCAAGCAGGAGTTGAAGCCACAGAAGATGTGTCTGGTAGAGGCACTATCCATCACAGACTGGATGCTGTAGAAGAAACCAATCCAGAGAATGGAGGAAATAAACAATTGTCTTGACATTTCTTCCTGTCTTCCATTTTCTCTTCAGATTCATTCTTTGTCCAAAACTAGCCATAAGACAGTTGTTATGGAGTCTGGGAAAGGCAGACTACAGACATTTGTCACAGCTCCTTGAGACCTCGAGTTAAATCACATAGATGGAGAAGAAAATAGATAGCACAGAATCAGGACCAAACACTTGACTTCTATTTTCTTTATTTTCATTCTCTTTGACAAACCTAGTATGGCTTCAAAAGAGAGTGACTTACTATGACAGCTTTAGACTATATACTGGCCCTGCACTGTTTTATCTTCTCTGGAGAAAAAGACTTAGACATGTTTGCTGTGAGAAATTGAAGAAATTTCATGTTGTTTTAGAATCCTAGATAGTGTGAGGATGGTCATGATATCTGGCACATAGGAAACATTCACTTTTTAATATTAATGATAAAACAACCCTTAAAATATCTGTGATCTTTCAATGAGCAGTTTGTTGAACAGCCCACTGTCTGATTTGTTTAAAATTTCCATTTGCTTTTCTTTTTGCTAATTGTGACAGCAGAGTATTTTCTTACTCTGAAGTATCTGGCTCCTTTATTTTATTCATTTCTCAGTAATCTTTGAGTTGGATTCTAGGTTGCAGAGTTAATCTGTTAATTTTTCTCTATCTTGAAAATTGTCAAGCTCACACAAAGCCTAATTAAAAATGCTGCAAACACTGCATATGCTATATAGTTTTGCTATCTAAGCCAAACAGAGATTTCCAGCTTATAAATTCCAGACTACACAATACCATTCCAAAAAGGAGGAATAGGAGCATAGTGGGGAAAGACTGGACCAGAGCAAAATCAAAAGCCAATAGGCAAATACCAAATCCTGTAGCTTCTTGTTACCAAGAACTTTTAGATGACTCTTATACTCTAGTTTTTCTGTCTTCAGCTTGCATCTCTCCCATGGGCTGGTCTTACTCGAAGATGTAGCTCTTGTCGGCGGATGTCTCACATCTTGGACATTTCCAATGTCGTGGATCTCTCCTGTAAATTACATTTAACTTTGATAGCTTCACGAAATGACCACACGGAGCTGTCCCCTCACAGCAACTGCAGCACTGCTCCGCGTTGCCTGGCCTCTGTGCCTCAAAGCACTACAGAAACAGCCTCTTGCTCAGTTGCCGTTAAATTCTTTGCTCCTTTCTGGAAAAGGTCCGGACCTACATAGTTTGTGTCATTCTCAGCAATATTGTCCTCCAGGCTTGTACTTGAGTAGCCTTGTTAAACTCTGCTTATTGGTACCCAGATGTTTTTTAGCTCAGAGTTCCAAAATCTTCCATGTATTTCCCCAAACTAACATATCCATGTTCTTCCCAATAATCCCCCACTCTCTGGTACCACCTTCTGGAAGGCAGCTATGGCTGCTACAATACCAGCAACACTGGTACCAATGTCAGGATCAGTTCGTTTTGTTGCTGTGACAAAGCTTCAAGATCAAAGGTAAGTTATGGAAATTCATGAGTTATAAACTTTGGGCAAGAAAAGAGTTTATTTTTGCCTTGCAGTTGTATATAATTAGTTGATTGTTGATTTACTTTACAGGTTACTTACGTTAAATTTGGAATTACTGTACACAGGATATTTTTCCTTTTAACATTCTAGCCAACATTACCTGCATAAATGGTACTTTTATAACTATACTCTACAATACTGCTGCATAAGATATACTAGGGCTGTATTCAGTCTGTGTTCAACTTAAATGTCACTACTCTAGAACAGAAAAAGAGAATATAAAAGTCACTTTGTAATCATATGATATTGACAGAGCAGTTACAGAGCAAGATTTTCCCCATGACTCCATTTCCTAGAACAAAACACTGATTCTCCGGCAGCCAGGAGGCAGTAGAGGTTGCTCATGTTTTGCAGTACTTTTCTAGATCACATGCAAGGGTGGTGAACAATACAGCTCTCCTAGGGCATTAAGAGCAGCTTGTGTGTTAGGCAGGCACAGAGCTGAGCCCAGGGGGGCTGCTCCAGCTATTTAAATGGGTCATTGGGAAAAGCCGGTTGCTTAACTCCGCAGTGTGGTTCCACATGCAATACTGCCGCTGCACAGCTGTAGTGCTCCCAAGGAGAGCTTTCCCTTTCTCAGTCGAAGTGCCACCAGAAGACTTTCCAAAAGACATTTGGAAAGACCGTTTAGTACTGGCTGCAGTCATGAGGGATGCAGGGAAGGCTCACCTGTCTGTTCACACCAAGGCAGGCGCTAATGTGCCAGAGAGAGGCAACCTTTGTAATCCTAAGAACAGAGTTGAGGCATTCTAGGAATCGGTGAGAGTGGCGGAGAAATAAAAACACTAGTTTAAAAAACATTCAAAATATCTTTTTGGTGTTTATTTTTTTTTGTCTTTAGATATTTTTTATTTCTTCAATTTTTATTATCAGGAGTGACTGAAATAAAAAATATAATTGAGTCCCATCATTATTGTCATTATGGAAATGGCTTTAAGAGAAAACTGGTCAGATGAATATTATTGCTTCCCACTTTTCAACTGGTAAATAGTTGCCACTGATAAAACAGACAAGCCCAGAAAATCTGTCCAGAATGTTCAAGATATGGTGTATTATACAACATGCCTGTTCTCGGGGAGAACACCTGCGACATAATTATGTGTACTTCTTGATCTCATCATACAAGACAAGCACAAAGGCACCACCCATGCCCCTGAGAACGTTGGACCATGCACCCTTGAAAAAGGCCTTGCTTCCTTCGTCACGAGCAATCTTCCTCCAGCAGTCGATTGTGCCTGTGTACATGATGTCAGTTCCTTTGCGTCCTGACTGCATCATCATATGACGGCGAACCGTGTCAAAGGGATAGGAAGTCAAGCCAGCGACAGCAGTGACAGACTGTGCAATCATCCAGCTGATGAAGATGTGAGTGTTCTTGGGATACTTCCCCACCCAGGCTCTCAACTTTGCCTTCAAAGATAAATACAAGCAGATCTTTTTGGGTGTGGACAAGAGGACCCAGTTTTGGCGCTACTTTGCAGGGAACCTGGCATCAGGTGGTGCCGCTGGGGCCACATCCTTGTGCTTTGTGTACCCCCTTGATTTTGCCCGTACCCGTCTAGCAGCTGATGTGGGCAAAGCTGGAGCTGAAAGGGAATTCAAAGGCCTTGGTGACTGCCTGGTTAAGATCTACAAATCTGATGGGATTAGGGGCCTGTACCAAGGCTTTAATGTGTCAGTCCAGGGCATTATCATCTACCGAGCTGCCTACTTTGGCATCTATGACACTGGTGTTTATTTTTTTAAATGTCAAGAAATTCGATTATTTGGAAACTTAAGGATTTAAGATTTTGTTTTCTAAGATGATTAGAATGTGCTTTTATTGTTCGGTCCCTTAGGGCACTTCAGTCAGCTCAAACAAGAGACATCATTTCTAGATAAACTTAAGAAAAGTTTCGATACTTCCCAACCTGATTGTAGGGTCTGGGGGGTTATTATTCCTTTTCTCCTACTAGATTTGAACCAGTTTTCATTCAGTTCACTACCTGTCTGTCTGTCTGTCTGTCTGTCTGTCTGTCTGTCTGTCTCTCTCTCTCTCTCTCTCTCTCTGTGTGTGTGTGTGTGTGTCTATCTTCTATCTATCTACCTAGCTTCTATCCATCCATTTATCATTTGTCTATATTTTTAGGCTATCATAGATCCTCTATCTCATGGAAACATACAAAAATATTAAACATGTTGCTGATAAAGTTGAATGTCCTTGAGTTTGAGACCCACTGTGGCTTTCCCATATCTCTGTGATTGCTATTCATAAGTCAGCTGGACAGCTCTGCAGGAAAAGAGCCAGCCCTGAAAGGCTTATCATAATGCAGAGAAGAAAACTTGAAGTGTAAATTCAACCAGCTGAGCTCCAAGTAGGAGAGAGGCAAATCACCTGCCAACAAAGATGCCCTCTCCAGTGCTTTACTTCTGTGGATATGACATGCACTAAATCTTGAAAGAACAAAAAATGGGTCCTCTCTATTGTCAGTGCAAAACACTACTCTTACCTCAAAATGAACAAAAGATAATTTATTCTGGAGCCAAATATGAGTGACCATGGCCCAGGAGCACAGATTTAGGTTACTTCAAATTCCATATTCCAATGTAGAAGCAGTTTTATAGTAAAAGACCAAAGAAGGCAATAAGTTAAGATATTTAAAAAATCCTTTAGTGAAAGAACTGAATAAATAGTTACAGCAAAGTGAAGTTCACCACCTATAGACATCAGATGTCACCTGAGGACTCAGCCATTTGGTTTGTAGAAATTTGGGGGTTTTGTTACTTCATTCCAAAAGGTTTTATCTATAGTCAAGAGGTTAGGCCTGAAACAAACGGACAAAGAATGGCTATTAGGCTGTGGACCTGCAGTGTCCCTAACTCTCCATGGCTGCTGAAGTTCCATTCAATCAGCCAGTGTTTGTGGGCACAGCTTCTTCCAGAAATTCTCATTCACACCATATTTGTTTTCTCATTGCTGTGATCAAACACCCGACAGAAACAAGTTGATGGAAGAAACATTTGCTTTGGCTCGTGGTTTATGAAGTTCAGCCCATAGCCACCAGATTTCATATTTCTGGGTCTGTTGTTAGGTAGAACATCATGTTTGTGAGAGGATGTGGCAAAGCAGGGGCACTTTCATGCCAATTAGGAAACAGAGTAATCCCTAGTATACTCCTCTTTGCTAATTGGGCTCCACCTTTTCCCTTTCCCTCCTTCCTGGTATGGGAACATATTGTGGGAAAACCAATAAGGGATAAATCCAAGCATTGCTTCAGAGTCTGTCCGATCTTACTGAAAATCCAGGAAAGACATGGGTAGAGGTATACACTTTTAAGTTCCATAGCATTTCATAGACCAACTTAATTGATGATAAAATTAGCCAACATAATTTTCTTTGTTCTGAAATTGTCCTGGTTGGTTAATGTGCAGCCAAGCGTACACACTTCAGCCTGCTCCTTGCTCCAGCTGTGGCAGTATAACTGTGTTTTCACGATTAGGATATTAAGGAGGTATAAGCCAGTCCTGAAGGTGTTGTACCTCATTCAGCATGTCTTTCCTTTCTTACAGCTTATTGGGTTTGAGGTCTCTAAGACCCTAACAAATCCTTTCAAGTGTACGGCTCTGCTCTGAAATTAACTCACTGCTAAAAACTGACCTTCAGCCCAGGTGATTTTCATTGAACTGATATGTGAATGGCAGCAGTATCTACTGTGCTTAAAATAAACCTCTAAAACTTGAAGGCATATTTGTTAAGGTAGCTAACATTCCTTTGACTCTACTTACTCATCTTTAGTGTCAGGGGAGATAAGCAGGTATGAAAGACCGAGGCTTCTAAAGTGTGTAAGAGGGTGCAAGTTCTGAATAAGTAGACTGAAGCAGAAATTACAAGAGAGGAAAAATACAGCTTCTTGACAGTCAATCAGCAAGGCTAGAGGAACTAAGCCGCCTTAGCAACTAATGTCCCATTCATTGGAAGACAGGCAGATAAGCCAGTGATTGCCATGAATCTAAATCATCACAGTAGTTTTCTTTAGGGAGACCTTTATGAGAATTCTGGACACCTTATGACTATTTAGTGGCTTTTTAGGATAAAGCAGTGGTGGAGTTGGGAAGTGAGAGTCTTCCCAAGCATTGGTTAAGCATTGATTGGCAGCAGGTGGACTATATATATATATCACATGAAGCTCTATAAAAGTTTGGACACAGGAAACATGGGATCCACAGAAAGTTGTAACTTGATGCCACCCAGGTGTTAATAATCCCATTAAACTTTTATCTTATCTGATTTTAATAATGATGGGATATTTAGAATAGTATTATATTTGTCCTAAACATGAAAATGCAAATGTTTCAGATATATCAGTGGGTATGTTGACAGATTTGGAAGAACTAGAAACTAATAGAAACCAAAGATTGTTTTCCTTCAGTGCATCTTGGTCATGTTAGCTTATCTATTCATTTACTAGTTAGCAAATACAGAAAATTCTTGCTACGTCAGGCTCTTTTATACTACTGAGGATTCTGAATTAAGAAGATCATATAACTAAATAAATAGATGGATAAAGCTCCATCCCATGAGGTAATTTCCAGGGGAGAAATGGATGCAGAATATATCAGAAATTTATTGGCAATATGCACAGAAATGAAACAGAACCTTCTTTTTAATTTATTGACTTTCTTGATTTATGTTAAATAGTCAGGTCTGTAGTTTAAAATGCATGCAGCTGGAGATTGCAGAGGTGCCTGGCAGTGAACCTTTTATACCCGAGCTTTGTCATTGGTAGCTGTCTAATATGGAGAGGACATTAGAGCTGAGGCATTTTCTTTCTTTTCTCTTTTTTTTCTTTTCATTCATCCAGTTCATCCATTCTTTTTTTCCTTCCTTTAATGGGCTCTGAATTTCTTGCACGAAGAAGCATTTATCTGGCAATAGGAAATGATTTCTTTATCCTATAGTCCTTTGAAATGCAAATCCAGAAAGTGGAGGTTTCTATGCTAGAAAGTCCAGGGATGACTCATTCATTGTCTCTCGAATCTCTTCTCCACCTAAAGAATTTCTAGCAGGCATCTGGTACCCATCACCAACAGCAAGTAGTGACAATTTTAGGCTCCATCTGCTTCTTGCTAGCTGTGTGACCTTGAGGAAGTTACTGAAACTCTCTGAAATTACTTTTAGAACGGGAAAAATGATACTGAGCTCATTGGGTTATTATATGGATTAAATTAAATTTTTATGAATAAATTTCCTGGTTCAGCATTCCCTCTAGTGAGAGTCCTGTTTTCTATTATTTTTTATTATTACCTTTCACATTCTGAAAACAAGTTAATGATGAGTGAAATCCTCTTCATTTCTCGGTTGTTATATTGTCAGTTAACTAACGGTCAGGTCATTGATTTAAAACTCAGAACCGAATTAATAATATCAGCAAATTTTTATGAAATGACAAATCAATTAACTGGTTGGCTTAAAATGAATTGTGTGGTGTCCCACAGACCCTCCACCTCCAGAAGGCAGGAATGTTCTTCTTTGTATGTGACAACAACTGAAATTTTAAATCACAGTTTCCATAAAAAATGATCATTTTTCTTGGTAGTATTTGCTGTATATTAATGAACTGACATTCCCAGCATTTCTAATTGAATCAATTGTCCCAAAGTTTCCATAGTTTAGATATCTCTTCAAATAGCTGACCACAAGAGATTAATTTATAGCTATACAAACTTTAAAATAAAACCATAAGGGTCAATGAGACAGCTTACCAGGCAAGAGATTATTGCTAGGACTGGTGACCTGAGTTCAATTTCCAGGACGCACACAGTAGGGAAAACTTACTTCTACAGCTGTCCTCTGACATCCACAAGTATGCAAACCACACACATAATCAGTTAAATGAATTAATGTAGACATTTAAAAAATTTAAAAAGTAGAAAGGGCTTTAAAAATGCAAAATGATAAATCATATCAATGGTGATTATGGGAGCTATAACTTTATTATGCTTATTGTGTAGGAGGTTCTTCTCTTCATGTGTTGCTTTCATTGGTTAATGAATAAAAAAACTGCTTTGGGCCTGATAGGGCAGAATTTAGGTAGGTGGAGAAGACAGACTGAATTCTGGGAAGAAGAAAGCTGAGTCAGGGAGACGCCATGGATCCACAGTCGAGGTAGATGTGCTGAAACTTTTCTGGTAGGCCATGACCTTGTGGTAATACACAGATTGATAGTAATGGGTTAAACTAATATGTAAGAGTTAGCTAATAAAAAGTTAGAGCTAATGGCCAAGCAGTGTTTTAGTGAATATAGTTTCTATGTGGTTATTCCCAGGTGGCTGGGAAGAACAAAGGGGCCCTCCTTGTAACACGCTTACTTACTGCTTTTGGTGATATCCGAGTGCCATGATAATGTCAATAAAATAAGCAGAGAGGGCTATAGCATTGGATTTTCTTCCTACATTTCTACCTCTGTGTATCAACGGGTTTGCTTCCTTTTCTCTTTTTCTTTCTGGAGATTCCGAGAAAATTTCACAGAGCTTGCCAACACCAGCATCATGGCATGTGGAAGTTGGAAACTTTTCAGAAGTTCAATATTCTGTATTTCTTTATCTTTTATTTAGATGATTTTATTAACTTGTATAAGTTGCACATATTAACACAATTTGATAAAATATATACATACATATATATACACATTTATCTGGATGTTCCTAATTACATCATCTAAACTACACTGATTATTCTTTATCAAGGTTTTTTGCAAATGTTTTTGTAAAGATTTTTTCACCACCTTTTTGCTTGATTGTCTCTTTACACTACAGCCAGAATTCCAGGCATCTATGAACACCCTTAGCAGAGTACATATTCAAAATTTAGTTGTTGAAACCAGGAGAGAAGAAGCAGTCTTTACAGTGAGCTAAGCTTACAAAAGCTAAATGACTTACAGGAGATCATAGCATGATTACCTATGTGGAGTTAGCTCATTTTAGTGACTGCAAGCCTAGTTTGTAACATTTGGATGGGCTACCTCTGGATGATTGGGGCTAAAATATGCAGGAAATATGCAATAGGAATATTACCCCTTACGGTTTTTAATTTAATTTCATGCAACATTCAGGATTAAACACATTTTCCTAAATCTCACGAATGAGGTATTATGTAAGAAATGAAATGGTCTTCCTTTATTACAAAAACTACAGCAGGTGGTGGAAAAATTTATTTGCAATGTAATATTTTGCCTGCAAGTATTCAAGGAATAAGTTTGACCTTTGCTATTAATTTCATTTTTTTTAAATAGTGTACTAGATATGGTGGTGCATGCCTTAGTCCAAGCACTAGGGGAGTAGAGATAGCTGGAACTCTGTTGGTTCTAAACAAACCTGGTCTACACAGTGACTTTTAGGCCAGCTGGGTCTATACTTTAAGACCCTGTCTCAAAAGGGGGCTGGATGGAGTGTCTTTGTTAATTTTCTAGTTACTGTATATAAAAACCCTAATTATAGCAACTTAAGGGAGAACAGACTTATTTTGTTTCCCAGAGGGTACATATAGTCTAACACAGTAGGGAAGAGGCTGCTTGTTGTGAACATATCCACACGGAAGAGGCAGAGTAAACAGGAAGTGGTGCTTTTAACCCTGAAGACCCACCTACAAAAACCTACTTCTACCAGCAAGATTCTACCTCCTAAGGGTTCCACAATCTTTGCAGACAGGTTGTTCAACTGAAGACTAAATGACAAATATAAGAGTCTATCGAAAAGGATATTTCACATAAATCAACCATATTCCATCCCTGGCCCATGTAGACTAATTGCTCTCTGTTAATGCAAACTATACTTGGTTGGTCCAACTTTAGAAGTCATCATAGTTGTTTATGTTCTCAATACTGCTCAAAAGTCAAAAGTCTATTGTCTCGTCTGAGACTAAAAGCAATGACTTTTAGTCTCTGAGAAAGAAGGGAAAGAAAAATGGAAAACAAAACAGAAAACATATTTCAATTTAAAACGGCCCAGTATAGACATTCTTACTCCATATAAATTTGTAGCTTTAGAAGTTGGGGTCTTTGAGGAGTAGTGTCTTTCCCTCAAGACATATTTTGCCCAGTGCAAGCTACCAGGTTTCTCTTTAATAATTACCATCTCTTTCACGATCACAGGTGGTTTTTTGTTCATACACCCCTTATCCAAAATTTAAAATTGACCATACCCTTTTCCTTTGCTAAAAAATAGTCTTTTATCTTTAAATTCAATTTTACTCCATTTCTTAAGCTATGGAAGAATGAAGCCATATATCATATAGATGACCCAGCACCCAGTTCCTGACAGAGCCCTTGTTCCCATCTGGTACACATGGCCTGGACCTCCACTGTCCACATTTCCCTTAACATTTGTATTTCCCAGATTCCTCCAAGAAATAGTCCATCAAACTCTGATTACTTAGCATTCAAAGACTTTTCTAGCCCGAGTCCCCAAATCTTTCACATTCTACCTGAAAACCAGTTTTAAAGGCCTAAGAATCATGTGTTCATGCTTAATTTTGGTGAAATTAGTTTGCTTGTTGCTAAAATATTCTGGAAAACAGTAATTTAAGAAATAAATGGTTTATTTAGCTTATAGTTTCACAGGGACACAGTCCAGGAAGATAAAGATGGGGCACCAGGCACAGAAGAAATGGTAATAGAGGCAAGAGGGTGGCTTGTCACATTCACATCCAGGAAGCAGTGTGTGGTGATATCTTGTTTGTACTCTGACAAACAAAGCTTTCCTGAAGATCAGAGGGTGGAGCTAGCCACTAGTTAACCATAGAGGTCTGGAGGTCTGTACAGACAGACAGAAAGTGATATGGCTGGGCATCGAGAGGAATATAAGGTGAGAGGAGACAGTATTTTGGACCTTTTTCAATTAGTTAGTGATGTAAGAGTTTACCGTGACTTGTTCCTTTCTCTCTCTGATTCTTCAGCATTTATCCCAATATCAGGCTTTGGGTTTTTATTAAGACGAATAAGAACTTGTGCACAAAGAATGAACAGGAAGTATAACTAAGTCATAAAGCCTTAAGGCTCAGCTCCAATGATCCATTTACTTCAGTGAGGCTCTAACTGCTGAAGGTTCCACAACTTACCCAAATAGTGTAACAACTAGAGACCAGGTGCTTAAGGACAAAAGCTCATGTGAGACATTGCATGTTCAAACTGCAACAGATGGTAAAATAAAATACCCACCTTACATCTCTTTGGGAATTAGGAAGTTTGGAGAATGTAGTTTATAATATAAAATTCAACATCCCGGCAGCATAACTTTCCAAAAACCAGATTCCACAATGGCTCAGGCAATCTGAAAACTGAGTGAATGTCTGCTTCCTGGCTTATGGACATTAAAAGTTCTTCTTAACCTGACGTGAGGGTTTTGCTCCTTTGATGGCACATTCTTCACCTTTTATCCTTGTCTTTTCTCATGTAATATATGGATTTATTCAACCTCTCCTTTCTTTAGAGAGCATGCCTTAAATCTATCCATCAAACACCTCTCTGCCTCTTCTGAACATCGGTGCTCACCCTAGCCACATTCTGTTTAATCATAGTGCAATATGGAGTTCTTTTACTTTCCAGGCTGTAGAACTTTTATAGGCATTGGTGCCAAAGTCCTTATGAGTGTACACCGTGTCTTATGTACTTGGTGAAGACAGAGCTGGGGCTTTGTATAGCAATGTCTCAGGTGACACAAACTGAAAAGAGAGGTTAAGTAGATACACCTGTTACTATGACAAGACATGATCTCTCTGTGTGTACTTAGTTTTAACGAATGAATTAAAAGTATTTAGCATGACAAACTTTAAAATGTAGCCTTGCCTCTTATTTTTTCCCTTCCCTTTTTAGTACTCTATAAGATACTGATGTGGATTAGTGCCTTGCTGATGTTTACTGTGAATCTAACTCATTTTTGGGGGGGTTCATTTCCAAACTATGTATAATTCCTTACTCTGTGTCTGTAGAAAACAGTAAATACATCCTTGTAAGATGTCCATGAAATTTAATTTATAGACTTAGAGGCCTGTGGGAGATTTGTGTGAGTGTGTGTAAAATCTGAATTTTCACTGCAGACTGAGACCCGCATTTGCAGGTGCTGTTTTCAGTGTAATATTTGACGTGGGAAATGTTTTCATCACTTTATGCAAAAACATTCAACTCTAATTTTCTGTCCTTAGGAGCAGGTTGGTTCACTTGCATCATGATAACTGATTTTCTCATTTTCTGGTCAATTTTTAAAATTAACCGTGGCAGAAATGTTAATTACCAGCATTGGTTAACTGTGAGCCCCTGGAAACATTTGCTGCTTGCACAAGCAATGAAGTGGGAAATTTCTAGTGCCTACAAGCTTTTCCAGCCTCATGTGAGGGACAATCTCTAGAGTTTTAGTTAAGTCCTAGGCTTCCTATAAGAAACTATTGCGGAGACTTGCTTTTAAGAAGCCCCCAGGTACTTAGCTGAGTTAGTTAGGTAAAATCTCTTATGTTTTAGACTCAGGCCTGCTGGTGAATAGCTGCCTTGGCTGGTAGGGCTGCGAGGAAGTGCTAACAATGAGTCTTGACTGCTGTCCTCTTTTGAGCATTGACCCACCCTGGAGAATTCTGGGTAATGAATCTATCCAAATAAACTCAAGGCTTCTCTTCCTTTCTTATTAAAGACCAAGTTGATAAGGAGGAAAGCTCGGGTGATTGGTGCAGAGACAGGTAGGTTGTTTCTGCTCACACCTCAAGCCATTCTCCGAGTCGGAAGCAGTGAGATGAGGATTGGTTGCCTGAAATGTGTTGACTCACATCTTGGTAGACCCTGGGGAACATCTTCTGGGACTTCCATACTAAGAACTTCATTTTCCCAAGTTTCTGGCAATTCAGTAATGCAGTCCTAAGGCTCTGTTGTAAAATCAGAGTCTACTTGACTCTAAAGTGTGATAAACCATATGGAGTGTTAATAACTTGTCAGTACCAAACATGGGAATATATAAACTATTGACCCAAATCATCATGGCCAAATTAATTAAAGCAAGCTTTGTGTGTGTGTGTGGGGGGCTGTCTCCCCCTAAGGTGGTGTTTGAGAGATCAGCATTGCATGTGAGAAAACAAGGCTTTTTTTATATCTTAGAGGTAGGGTTGCCAAATGGGAGAATTGGTGGGCAAAATAAGCAGGGTTACATGAGCTGAACATTAGCATAATAAAGTAGTCTTAACAACTCCAAACAAAGACAAGTTTGCAAGGTGAGCATAACAGCCAGAGTAATCATAGCAACAGGTAGTCCTCACAAGGTAACAATAGGTGGTGTTATAAACTTTTGAAACAAAGGTAGGAGTGCAAGCTGATTATAAACAACTTGTTGAAAGAAAGACATAATTACCATTCCTTGAACAGGTAGTATAGAACCATTTGTAGTCAAGGTTACAGGTGAGACATAGCCCAATCCTTGAGAAATAGAGGTTAAATCATAAATGGGATTTAACTTACTTTGTCTCTACTATAAGAGAGCTTTTATGCCTATGACGGAGGCAGGCTGGTTCTTCAAACTCTGCTATGGTCTTTTCATGCACACACATTTAAATTTCAAATTTAAATAATGAAGAGAATATTCACCTGTCATTTTACCGGCGTTTAAATGGGTAAATAAATCACAAACAATAAGCTAACCCTTCATCTGTGGACTTGAATTATACTTAAAAGGGTTATGGTATGTCCCACACTGGTATTGGGTCTGGATAGTTAATCCATTAACTTTACAGCACAACTATTAATTAAATAGCAAAAATAAACGTTTAAACACAAATTATATTAATGATCTGTTAATACTGAGATCTTTCTGTTGTAACACATTTGATTTTCATATGGGATTTAAAGCATCCAGTGGTCAATATTTTAAATGGATGCAATCTGTTGTTTCAGGGGTCCTCTCTTTTGGTAAGCACTATGGAGAATACACACTGGTTTTAGAGGAAGGAGGGAGGCTAATGAACCCCCGAAGTGTGTTTCAAATACAGATTCCTTATATTGAAAAGGGATTATCTATTTCATTTAAGCTAGGTATGGACAAAAATGGAAAACAAGAGGGAAAAAGTGATGGACTTGTGTGTGTGTGTGTGTTGATTTTGTGTTTGTTTTGAGTTCTGTTCAAGTTTCCTGATGATATGAACAGAACATAGAACAGAATATTAGGCCAGGTATGCAAGACTAGGGACAAGTAGACATTAGAAACACAAACTGCAAGAGACAGAGGTTCAGCAGAAATCATTTAAGATCCCCCAAGAGCCCCTAATGGAAACAAAGTAAATCAAGTTTAACTTCTGGTTTCAAATTACAAAGCTTGAATCTGTTTTGTTCTCTCCCCTTCTCTATCAGTTTAGATAACAACTTAGCCTCTGATAATTTTATATGTTTATGTAGACAATAGCAAAGAAACTTGGAGTGCAATAAGAGGGTACAAATTCCCAATTTCTTATTGACTTCTACTTGAATTATAACCTAAATGACTAATGGAAGATGATTTAATGTGAAGATGACCTTGGTCATTATTATAATGGGGAGAAGGAGAAAGAGAAGGAGGATGAGAATGAAGAAGATGAAGGAGAAGAAGCAGAAGGAGGAGGATGTATTTATTGCTTAGGGGCTGAGAGTATGGGTCAGCAATAGAGTATATACCACCTGTGTGAACCCCAAACCAAGCATAAACAAACATATAAACCAAACCCAATAATTAGATAGTTTTTCACACAGCAGAACATCCTACCTAAAAAAGCACAATGAATAATTGATGGAGGAAGGTCATTGGCTAATAAAGAAACTGCCTTGGCCCATTTGATAGGCCAGCCTTTAGGTGGGTGGAGTAAACAGAACAGAATGCTGGGAGGAAGAGGAAGTGAGCTCAGACTCGATAGCTCCCTTCTCTGAGGCAGACACAATGAAGCTCCGACCCAGGATGGACATAGGCTAGAATCTTCCCAGTAAGTGAACCTTGGGGTGTTAAACACATTAATAGAAATGGGTAATCAAGATGTAAGAATTAGCCAGTAAGAAGCTAGAGCTAATGGGCAAGGCAGTGTTTAAAAGAATACAATTTATGCGTTGTTATTTCAGGTAAAGCTAGCAGGTGGCTAGGAGGCTGGTGGCAGGAACGCAGCCCGCAGCCCCTTCAACAAATAATGGGCTAACAAAAGTTTTCAGTGTACTGCTGGACAAATTGCTAACTTAAAACTGTTTGAATAGGTGATGGAAGTATACTTACTTGGTGATTATAGTCTCCATGACATGTTTTTCAACATGTCTTCTTCCTGCTTTCTAAAATTTGTTTAAACTGATAAAAATATAAAAATTATACATATAATGGAGTGCTATGTAGTATTGAAATATGTATGTATATTGTATAACATTTAAATCACATTAAACATGTCTCATTCTCTACCATTTATTTATCGTGAAAACTTCCAAGACATTTTCTTACAGAGTTTGGAAATGTTCATTGCATCTTCATCTTCCCCTCTGTGTAATAGGGAAGCAGAGCTTTTGGCTCCCAGAGCTTGTGGTGCCCATTGATCAGCATTGTCCAATCTTCCCTGCCTCATACTCCCCAGCAATTCCTCACATTTTACTCTTTCTCCCCAAAATGCTAGATGACAGTATGTGCTTTCATGATTTATGGTTGGTGTTCTCACATAATGATTTACATTGGGTACCCTCACATACATTGAAAGAGCCTGAGAAAAAGCAAAATGCTTATTTGTAGACTGGAAGCACATGAAAGACCATGTTACATATGGCCAGGTCATCTTTCTCACTTGAAATATACTGCATGTCTTGACCATTTCTTGTCATTGTCACAGGAGCGTAAAAGTTGTGGTGAGCTATGAACCAAAATAAATGTCTCTCTCTCTCTCTCTCTCTCTCTCTCTCTCTCTCTCTCTCTCTCTCTCTCTGTGTGTGTGTGTGTGTGTGTGTGTGTGATATATCTCAGATATTTTGTCATAGTTGTAGAAAACTGAATAACACAAATGCTATACTAAATTCCATACAAAACTGAGCTTTGAGGAAGACCATTTGAGCCACTCATTAAAAGCCAGATCATTGTCAGTAAATATCTATGTTTATTTTTGTTCCTTTCTAAAAGACTTGACTCTATTCTGAACACAGCAAGAATAGAATATTTTTGTAACCATTGAACTCTAGTAAAATGTATAAATCACATTTCCTTGCTTGAATAAAAACAGAGCAATAAAGGGGATTTGATATTGTAAAGATATCCAGCATAAGTTATATAGCATTATCTAGCATTTTCAAGGGGGAAAAGTGAGATGATTTTGTAAGGTGTAACAGTACAGTTTTGCAGCCTACAATGAGAGGGGCCTGAAGTTTGATTGATACTGTGTTTCCCTCAGTGCCTGTGTTGTTTTCTAGTTCTTGACTTAAACCACATTTTCCCCCAGCCCTAACACCTGGTGATTGTGAACACCTGGTCTATTCCAAACAGTGGGCATGAATATCTTTGTTGGGGATGAATAAATCATAGAAAGAAACCTTACTGCACTGTCATCAGTAGGTCTTGTCAGTGAGGCTTGAAACTTTCAATCTACTGAGAGGTTTTGCCAACTTGATTTGCCGGGTTTCTTGTTACTTAATAAAGAAAAGGCTGTTGTTTGGAGTGTAGCTAATTGCTTACTTGGTTACCACATTTGACCAAAACAGCAAGATCATGAGTCATATAACTACTTGGGTGTTAAGTGGATGACTGCTATCTGACAAAAAATAATGAAAATGTCAGCCAATATTAAACAGACCTCTATTCAACAGGAATAAACCTTTTATTTTCCTCCAACTTATATATTTGCTTATGGATATCTTAAATTTTTGTTAAATGTTTCTGTCTTATGTATCTAAATGTAAACAGACTTTGATTTTTGCAATGTTTCTGTTTTCATCAACGTCCCGGCTGGCATTCAGGATTGGCATTCCCTCAGCCAGCCTGAGTGCATCACTCTCTCCCTCATAGAAATTTCATTGCAGAAGGTCGAAAACTAACAGACTTCAGGGAGAAACGCCTGAGAACCCACAACAGAAAATTGGATTATTAGTGCTTTCTTTCAACCTTGACAGTGCTGCTTTTTGAAGAAGGATTGAAAATTCTTGGCGAAAATCTCCTTTCTGATTCATTTTGATCAAACCAGAACATTTTTTTTTAACAGAGAGATGTTTATATATCACCTAGAGACAGAGAAACGGTTCTTTAAACTGTAAACTCAAATAGAGAAGGAGCGTAACAAGAGTATTTATTTGCAGTTTTAGGAGATCAAGAAAATATTTGAGGCTGTGATGTTTCTTGCTCTTGCTGTCACTTAAAGATAAACTCAAGTGTTCCTGGTGATGAGATCTGGTGTGAGAAGCCTGCCCATCAGGGAACAGGAGAAGCCAATATTCTGGATAACTGGGGCCTCCACCACACTTAATTAGGACAGCTCTGCTAATTTGAGTCAGAGTTATGACAAGTACTTGTATTTTAAAATACTCAGCGGGAGCACTGAATCATATTGATGATGTCAGGGGCTTATGTTCCAGTCATAGAAACTGGCTGAGGTATTTAAATTGCCACGTAATATAGACTCTGAAGGATCATATTCTTCTGAAAGACAGTAATGTGGGGAATTTGAAGTGTTAAGAATGAGGGGCAACGTAAAGAAGATGTTCGGCTGGGTACCTGTACAATTTACTCTCATTTTTCATCTAGTTAGCAGACAGTTTGATTGGCATCCCTGAAGTGCAAAATGCCTTCAATTATGAGATTTTAAAATTAACTGCTGAGTGTGTTGACGGCCTTGAATAGTGTCAGCATGTGCCACAGGTGATCTCTGAGAGGGTAAGACAACTTCTTCAGCCCAGGGGACCCAGAGCCTGGACTATTACCCCTTGGCTTTCCCATTTATTTTTCTGCACTCAAATCCCCTGTTGACCTTTACTGAGACATGGCAGCAATATATTGGGGAGAAAGAGATGAGAACTGGGCAGCTGAATACTAATTCATTCTCTTCCACTTACTACCTCTGGATTTGTGGCCATTATACCTCCTGGCTGGATGGCATTTTTCTCTTCCTCCAAGCACTATTCTCTGTAGGGTGGCTCTAAGAATGAGTTTCTCAATTTTCCATAATCAGTACCACAGACATGAAGAGAGCTGGGTAATTATTTGAAGCTTCTGCAGGGTGATGCACTATCTAGCATCTCTATTAGCTGGAGATTGCAATCGGAAAAGTTGATGATACCACTCTTATATACATATTTGTCATTAGCTGTGAATATAGACTTGGGCTGTGAGAGCAGCTTAATGGATTCGAGCTATTTATTAAATTGGGTTCGTGAATTATATTTTTAAAGGATTTTCAGGACTGAAAATGACTTGCAATCATGTTAATGGGGAGAGGAAAATTGAAGACATTTGAGTGTAGAACTTAACTCAAGGAAGGGGTTTGATGCTTCTAATGTTCAGGGTGCATTTGAAATTAAGTTTTCTGTATATTGTGTTTTCATGGTTTACTTTTAATTTTCTTAACTTTTAGAAGTTTCTAGAAATTACTACTATATTGGTTTTTCCTTATTATTTTTGTAATAAGATAACTAAAATATATAAATATTGATGATAATTTGGGATAAAGAGCCATGGTAAGAAGTTGAAAGGCCTTACATTCAGTCTCCCCACTGCTTTTACACCCTGAAGCAGGTCGTTGCCGAACTGTAACTTGCATTTACTTTATGGTATTAAGAATGTCTCTGTGCCTATCGCTTAAATCTCTGATCAGTCTCAGTTTATTTTCCTGTTACTGTATTAATGACCATGACAAGAGGAACTCAAGGAAGGAAAGGTTCAGTCTCATAGTTTAAGTTAGAGTTCATAATGGTGGAGAGATGAGGGCAATGGGAGCTTGTTACGTCATATCCGCAGGAAGAACAGGGCAATGGTTGCTTGTGCTTAGACCATTTGCTCCTTTTTATACAGCCACAACACTATGGCCTAGGGAGTAGTGCCCCACTCAGTGGATGAGGCTTTTCATCTCAGTTTACCTAATCAAGATAATCTTCCATGAACATGGCGAGATATTTGTCTCCAGATGAGTCTAGATCTCAACAAGTTGACAACTGAGATTAGCTTCAGTGTCCATGTAACTAATATGGTTATCTTCCCTTAAATAACAGTATCAGTACTGTTATAGAAACTGTCAAGTAAACCCCAGATAGTCAACGTTCACATGAATCTATGAATCTTGGTGATATAGATATGCATTCATGATTAATATGTAAATGCAGATATCTTGGTGTTGGTGCATTTAATTATGAAATAGGCATGTTTGTAGGGTGCTAGGGGAATGAGTAATCAGTTTTTTCAATTAACTTCAGTAATCCCACATTATGAAGAAATAGTTCATTAACTTGTTTTGGTATAGTTTAAGTAACAATGACTTAAGGATTAGCAACATTACCAAAACAAGATTGGAGAGAAAGGCACTGGGAAGGTCAGTCTGTCTCTAGGAACTGGCATGCTCATTCTGGGGAAGAGAGGATGCTGTTTGCTGAGAAGAAATGTGTTTGAATGTAATTTGTATGACACATTGCTGCCCAGAGGGATCCGTTTTTATTCTATAGTAGAGAGAAGCTCAACTTGTTTGAAAGAGCAATGTTTGTTTCTGTTAAGAGTAGAGAGAGACAGGAGAAGAAGAGGGAGCTGTTCTGGAAGCACAGATGATTGGGGAGATGCAACTGGGAGAGTCATAGCCATGGAGGGGAACTTGTGGGGCAGAGGACAATCTTGCAGAAAAAGGCCACTGAGAACTTTGAAATCTTGGTGTTGGAGTATGAAACTCTGGTGACTTGTAAGTAAAGGAGAAGACAATTAAGACCATGTATTGGCAGCTCCAGCTTTGTCTTTCTCTTGCTCTCTGCTTCTACCTCTAACCAGATACCTCCTTAACCAAAGCATAATTTTGGTTTTTATAATGTGAAGAGTCAAAGGTTAAAACTTTTATGGTTTTTATTCTCCCAATATTTTAGATGACATTTCAAAATTTAAGGTATTGCAGTTTGAAAATAAAATGAAATTTTCCTACTACTGAAATTGATGTCAAATTTTCTTTTCTTTTTTAAGTGAGCAGTTTATTGAGAGAAGGGTAAAGAGGTGGGAAGAGGGAAAGAGAGATACAGAGAGGAAGAGGAAGGGGCAAGAACAAGTCTATCTCTTCAGAAGAGCAGCCAGAAAAAAAAGGGACAAATTTTCATATAATTTCTCTGACTTGCACTGACTTGGACACTTCTCTAAAATACTGAATAGAAATTATGTCAGGGCAAATATGTTTTGTACTAAATTTATGTGGAATTCTTTTAATAGTTAATTTTTTTGATTAACTTCTTTTTAAAACATAACCTTTGTTAAAGTGAAACTATTTCCTTGCTATTTTTAACTTTTACTTGAAATGGGCATTGGATTTTTGCAATGAGTATTTCCATCCCTCATGACAGGTATTTGTAATTTTCCAGTTTGTTGACACAGATAAGTTATTTGTAGAATTAAAAAAAATCAGTAAGTGAGTTTGAACTCTTATGATGTGCCTTTTCCACAAAGTTAAAATGGTGTGTGATAGTAGTTTAATTATTTCAGTGGTCACAATTTTATTTATTGTGTAATTTACTATTTGCCCAAATATGACTATTGCTGTCTGTCTACTTAGGCCAGCCCCTTTTCTAGATTTCTCCTTCTCTTTTGCTGCCTCTGTATCAGTTGATATTTATGATTGCTCTTCAGCTGTCAACATTCTTTACGATTTATTTTATGAAATTCTGTCAGATTCTGCCTTCCACATAAAACATGTCAAGCAACAAAGAGAACGTGTTGAATTTCCAGAAGAAGCTTTATTAGAGAGAAAACTTTAATTAGAAAATGTTTATTTCATATTAAAGTATAGGCTGACTTCCATTCATTGATGCCATACCTTACCCCATAGTTTCCTATCATGCTGTCTTGCTTTTGTTATTTAGCCTCCTTGAATTCACTCCCATATTCTGTGCAGCTACTGTTCATACAATAGCATTTCATGTATAATTTTATAGCAAGTACTCTAGGGAAGAAAATTTTAGAAATCTCTAGGGAAATAGGGCCACATATTTTAGAGTACAACCCAGTACAGATGTCAGCCTCTTTTGAGAGACACTAATGTGGCATCTGTTAGATCATTATGAAACCTCAGGGTAACCTGTCATTTATCCCTCCACAAAGAGTCACTCAGACCTTATCATCATGCGCCAGGTGCCTCTCTAGATACTGGCACTCTATGGTGAGTGAGACAGACGACAAGAAGTAAAAATATCCCTGGGCTTTATTTAGCCTGTACTTCAGTAAAGAAGACAGATAACAAATGAGATAAATAAATTTAAACGACATTATGTACTGTTAAAAACTCAGGAGAAAATAATGCTGGAGACAAGAGTAAGAAGTGCTGTGAAAGGCGTATGCTTGTGGTGGTGTGCAGTGTCAAGGAATACATTAAGGCAGGTCCAGCGGAGGTGATGGACAGAGAGCAGCCCATACAATAAGTTGAAGATCCTAGTAAGGGTTTTCCCTTTTTGTCTAAACAGGATGAGAATTCACACTGCTTTTTTTTGTGGAGTGGTGATAGGATATGATGTTGGTTTAACTGCATTCTTTTGAGTTGGGGTTGAGCCTGACTCTAGTCAAATATTACAGGGAAGGCCATAGATGTGGTACCTTCTGGAGCTATTTTGAAGGTAAAGTGGAATGAATATAAAGTTTAAAATAATAGGAAGGGTCAAGAACAGTAAGGATGCTTTTCATCTCATCAGGGATATCATAATCTTAGGTGGTGAGCACAATGGATGGAATGGCTGCTCAAAAGCTCAGTTTGGGGCCTATTACTTGAGGATGCCCTAGTAGACCAAGTAGAGATATTGAGCCCATCGCTGCCAAGAGGGGATGCTAGTGAGCAGGAGAGGGGCTATTAGATGCAGAGTGCTCAAAATACAACGCGCCCGCATTAGGTACCACTTACAAAGTGAGTGCTGAGATTGTAAAGAGCAAAGGACCAAGGCTTAGAGCAACGTGGGAACAGAATGAATAAGATAATTCAGGAGGAAAATGAGATGCGAGGACCACAGTGGTAGGCTACAAAAACTGGCTGGCTAATACTGATTGCTAGGTAAAGCAGCTGTATCACAGAGGAGAAGTCTGTGCAGGAGAAGCAGTCACTGGAGGCATATAGGGGACTGGTGAAGATCTGAGATTTTATCACCAAGTTGAGATATGGGAGAGAGGTAGACTGACCCCAGGATGGAGACGATCTCTCCTCCACAGTATAGACATTGTCCCTAGAAAGATACACAAGAAGAAGTTCAGTCTGTGTTCAATAGGATCATTGGCAACATTGATGGTGGCCGTAACTATAGTGACAAACTAAATGAGAGCATATTGTACCTTAGGAGAGACGTAAGGTGTGGTGCAAGAACGGGAATGAAGGAAACAGAATTCCTGCCATATATACAGAAGATGTTTAAGGATGCTATTGCTTCATGTTGAAATTTAAGATATCATCCATTCTCACATACAAAGAGAAGACACACTGTATAGACAGTAACTATAATTTACCTGCTCTAGGTAGACGGGTTTTAATTTTAAAGTGTGAATACTTATCTCAGTCAATTTGTAGAGCGATTGTCTTACATTTCTTAAAGATATCTGGAGCACAATTAATAAAATCTCAGAGAGTGAAATTTGAGTTCAGCCTGAAGACCTTGAAAGCGAAGTAGCTAACCACTGGCTCTTATTTCATCCTCAGTTCAAAATGGCGATCCTGCTTCTAGGAATCTCAGAGTGAGACTGTGTGTGAGAGCTCTCCCCTCTCCTTTTTTTAATCCTCTCTAGCGTTGAGATTAAAGGCTTGCACCACTGGGATTAAAGACATGTACCACCTGGTATCTACCGCAACTAGTGTGGCTACTGGGATTAAAGGTATGTATTACCACTGTCCGATCTGTAAGGCTGACCAGTGGGGCTGTTTTACTCTCTGATCTTCAGGTAAGCCTTATTTATTAAAATGCAAATGAAATGCTACTACAGGTGGCTCCATTGCATTTTGGAATATTTTCCAATTTGCTATGAGCTACTAAAGACTGTACATTTAGTTCTGAGTTGTATCTCAGCAGGAAGTGTTTGTCTGATACAAGTGAAACCCTGGTTTGTGTCCCCACCAGTGAATAAAATGCTTGACAGTTCCTTCTTCCCACACCCTGAGAAGAAAGAAATAAGAATGATTCAATTAAGATGAAGAATGAAGATTGACAATTGGGTTCAGCAGTACAGACTTGCCATGACTTTGAAGAGAAGAGATGACAGAGTACAGGGGATTACTAGACCATATTCCAGAACTTGTTGAAAAAAATTTAGAGGATGAAGATATGATTGCTTTAAAAAATAGGACACATGTGGGACTCACAGGGAAAGAAAGAGAGTAAAAGGGACTTTAGGAGCTAGGAGAAGTGACAGCAGGTTGAACACTTGGCAACATGAGTCAACAAGTAGAGCGATGCCTTTGCGTGGTCAAGAGAGAAAGGGCTGTGATATATGGGCAAATACTCTGCCCTGTCTAGAGCAAGGACATGCTGTAAGAACAGACATAGGTGGATGGGTAAAGGTAACCAGAACTTGTAATGCTTTTCTTCTCAATGCTTCAGTTTTTCATTGCAAAAGGAATCAAGGTCACTGACTGTCAACACAGCTGAGGGAGCTGTGTTGGGGGCTTGACGATACAGGAAAATTAATGAGATATTCTCACAGCAGCAGGATCGCCTCGGCCCTGGTCTGTGGGTGTTTTATGAAAGATCACTAATTGTTCACCCTTTAAATTACTCTCTTCTTCCTATATTATGACTCTGTGATTTTTAGCTCAATCTACAATCGTCTAGAATATCTAAATCCTCTTTCCAGCTAGCCATGACTGTTTGCCTAAGTTCAAAGTTCATCCCATAAGAAGTAGGGAATGATACTGTTTGTTAATTTCTTTTCTCCCCCACTCTCTTTCTCCCTATCTCCCATGCTCTCCCTCTTTCCTGCTTCAGGGATTGTAGAAGCTAATGCCCCATAACGGAGTCTCATAACTGGTCTATTCATTTATAGGTCTGGCTTCCTTTGAAATCAGAGTTCAGGGCAAATTCAGGTGTTCCTCGAATTTCATGGAAATGAGTATGGGGTAGGGAAGAAGAAAGCAAATATAGAGTGGTTTGTGTCAAGGGACTTTTTCTAAGGGAGAAGTAAAAATGACTGCAAATACTGCTCTGGTATTATTTTTACCCATGTCCTAAGATGATCTGGTATCTTCTAATTAGCATTCCTCTTGGCTGTGTGTTTACATCACAGTGCTTTGCGAATGCATACTTTGAAATATACCTGCACATAGAGCAGGTACAGTGCTTGGATTAAGTCCTAAATGTGGTGTATTTCCACTGTGAAAGCAGAAAATTCGACATATATCAAATAGTACAAGTCTGTGAAAGAGTGTTGCAATCCGGTCTGAGAAGCCAGTGTAGTCTGTGAATGACATAGACTCTAGCCAGGCACTGAACAGGGACAGTTGTTTTCAAGAGCCACTGTTTTATAATTGTAATCTGTGATTTGCACAGCATGCCTTTCTCTACCTTTGTTTTAGAACCTGCCCTAAAGATTGTGAATCAACAGTTAGACCAGCTGATTCTAACATGGTCAAGGTAGAAGCAGGAATTATCACTTCTTTCTATAAAAAGTAACTGTGGCAACTGAGCGAAGAAAGACCTAGAAGGAATGGCAGATGTCACCCGTGCCTGAGCAGAGAAGAATAAAGGATTGGAGCTTGAAAGGGTCTTTGAAGAAGGGACACACACGAATAAGATAGGTCAATGTGCTGATAACAGTATGACAGGACCATTTAAAGTGGTTTCATTTAGGGAAGGAGGAATCAATCGGTCAGGCCTTTGTGACCTGGATGGGAAAGGTTGACATCCCCGCATCAGTGCAGGCTCCCTTCAGAGATTTTGGGCTCTTGGCAAAGTATTTCTCTTGACCTTCCTGTGTTTAGTTCTAATCAGAAAAACAGAAAGACTAGCCAAGGCACTTACAGCTAGAACAGTATATTTTATTCTTCCATGGGTAAGTGCTATGACAGCTAAGGAAAAGTCACGGTTTTAAGCTGGGAGTAAGGGTGATTGCAAATGATAAGACATTTTTTAAATTGGTTAAGCAAAGCACTTTAATTTCCTTTCACAAAAGTGTGTGTGTGTGTGTGTGTGTGTGTGTGTGTGTGTGTGTGTGATGGGGGTGGCAGGTCTAATGTAACATCAGGCCCGGATGGTGAGTGTGTTATGTGTGTGTGTGTGTGTGTGTGTGTGTGTGTGTGTGTGTGTGTGTGTGTGGTGGGGGTAGGGGTAGAGGGTCTGATATAACATCAGGCCCAGATGGTGAGTCGTTGGGGTCATTATGTCTTGAGGCTTTGCCAGTGCAATCTCAGTTCTCAGCAACTTCATGAGACCACGTGGTTAAAATGGTTCTAGCCATAAAATACTGACTCCAGATAACAGAAGAGTGTAGAATGAAAAGGTGAGCCGTAGCCTTGACCATAAATGGGAAGTCTAAGTAACCATGCATTTTACATCAGTGCTTTTTCCACAACTTAGTCTCCTCAATATGGCTAGCTGGAGGGTCACCAAGCAATGTAATTTTTATTTGATGTTGTCGTGTGTTCTGCTGAAATGTAGTATTCCTATGAAAGAGGGAATCACAGTTTCACAAGGACAAGTGACAGCTCCTGACATAATCATCCTAACAATGGTTATTTGGGTTTCAAACATTTTTAAAATAATTTTAAACAATGTACATGCATCTCCATTAAAATTCTAATTGTTAAAATGTATTCTCATAACAATTTATGACTTCATATATATTATTTGCCTTTAAACTTTTGTGAGTCTTAAAATTCTGAATTTCCTATCTGTAATAGTCTTCTGTTGTGATGATGTTCAAGTCATGTTTTCAGAAGCACACATAAAATTTTATTCACCAATGGGAATGCTGTCTATTTTGAAATTGCTGTCTTCTGTGAGGCATTTGAGAGAACATATGCCTTGCAATGGAGAAAAGCTGAGACAAAATCCCTGCATATAATAATCTGTTTGGTTCAGCAAGTATGGCATACCCACAAGGGCCAGGCCCTCTTTTAGGCATTGTTCAGAGTTGAGTGTGACCAGATCTCTGCCATCAATTACATTCCCAAAGACATCAAGAAACAGCCACAAACACATCCAAAAGGCAATGATCCTGAGTGCTGGAGGCTATGAACATGATGGGAGATGAGAGCCATACGTAGGAAATAATCTGTTTTTGTCATAACACAGTCTTAAAATGCTTTAATGAAGCTACAGTAAAGGAAGTAATATCTAATATTATGAAAGAAAATTGCTCTTTTGAAGAAAGACATAATTAGTGTTTGCTTCTTCCTCGGATAATTTTACAATTGGAATTGAGGCTATTTCTCTCTTTCACCTGTTCCCATTTCACAGCTGAGTATGTCTAAAGATGCTTTCTCGTATCTGAAAGTTCATATCATAAAGAGAGGACTACCTTAATTTGCTCCTCTCAGTTCCAGGCAGAATATGTGACAGCACATTTAACAGCAACAAAGATGCCCATCCTTCAGACTACTAACGCAGATATGAACTAGATACCCCAGTGAAGCCATGGAAAGAAGGAAAAATGAACCTGCCTTATACAATATGGGAAGAAAGTTATTTTGTGTTCTAGGAAGAGGCTCACAGAGATAATTCAGAATTTGTTGGGTGATTGCTCTGAAGAGAAGCTGCTAGGAACATGAACTAGGACAACAGGGCCGGAAAAACTGCAGACTGAACAGGGCATGGCTGATATTCTGGGCCTGGCCATACTCAGAGCCCCTTGCAGTCTGCAATTTTACTCTGATTTTACATTGTTTTGATGGGCTTAAACCAGATTGCATTGGATGTCTGCATTTGCATACAAGCATTCTGACAAACAGAGGTGAGAAAAACAGCGGGAGTGGAGTAGCTGTACCTGACAGTGTTCAAGAGTCTGTATGCTCTTCCTTCTTTTATCTACAGACTTTAACCAGCAGGGTTTGAGAAGAGCATATTCTGCACAACAAATGATTCCAAAAGAAACAGCTTGTTGAAGAGCATTGCTAATTATATCAATCTCTTGCATCTACATTTTGTGAAGCTATCTGAGAATTCTTTCAGTAAGGAACCTGATAATAATATTTAAAACCAATGGCTTCAGCTTTAAAGATGGCTTAGCAGTTGAGAGCACTTGTTGTTCTTGTAGAGGACCCAGGTTCGATTCCCATCACTCACAAGGTATCTTATAACCAACCTTAATTCTAATTTCAGGGGATCCAATGTCCTCTTCTGAACTCTGTGGATGTAAAGCCTATACATGATACACAGACATATATAAGAGCAAAACATCCATACATATTAAATAAATAAATCCTAAGTTTAAATGAAAACAATGGCTTCTAATTTTGTTTGTTCATGCACACAATTTGCAAATAAATAAATAAATAGATAAATAAATAAATAATAAAAACCTGCTTTGATAAGCTTTTCTGTAGTTTCACCTGGGTGAAGATTGTCTGTATTAGGCCAGTGATAGCAAGTCTTCTGTAGTCTTCGAGTTGGGTCCTTGATGGAACAAGTAGAGAAGAAATCTTTTATAATCATAGGAATGGTTTCTCTCTTCCCAAGGCCTAAGCTATCCTAATTCATATTGCTGAACTTCAGAATGAATGTCATAGCTGTTCAGATTTTTGACATATTAAAGATGACTATTATTCTAGATAATGAACACGGTACTATAAAAAGTCAAGTGGAAAGGTGAAATTCATCACAAGATACTCCAGAGTGCCATCTTTCATTCTGAAAAAAAAAAGAGAAATACATAAATATTTTAAAACAACTTTGGATTACTGGCACTATATTTCACAATCAGCTTACAAAGCAAGTAGTCAATTATTTTGGTTGAAGAGTATGTGTGTTAATTTAAATTTTCTCCCAGTTATTTCACACACACACACTCACACATGAATACATGCACCCCCGTGTATAAATACTCACATCCCAGAAAAATAAAACTAAAAAATAGTAATTCTAATCAACATTATGAAAAACTACACCACTTTAGTTTTTTTATTAGTGACTTACACAAAAGGTACAAATATTGCACAATATGGAGATTTATGAGAAAATTACTAAATACCATAAATGTTATCATATTATAGTTGAATTTTTAAACAATGATTGATAAAAATCTTATTTTAATCAAGGACATATTTACTTATGCCCTATCAGACTGACACAATTTGGGTCATCCACAGACTAACACCAGGAGTGCATACAGAAGAATTCTGAAGACCTTAGTGGATCTAATCCTCTCAGAAACCTGCACGCTAAGCAGTACTTTGCCAGGGATATACCGAGTAAGAGAGAAGAGAATCAAATTGAAAACATGTTTGCAAAAGAAACTGTTCGGATTTAGTGGCAACCTACCACTCTATAAGACGGCAGCGAAACTCATAAAGGAATTGGTTTTGAAAATGAAGGTCTCCTGGTAAAGACAGAGTTGGTGATCATTGCCAATCAGCATTTATTGACAGAATATAATATAATTATAATTGACAGAATATAGAATTGTCCTGCACCACATCCCCCTCTTTTTTTGGGGGGAGGGGGAAGTGGTGTGGGAGAATTGTCTATATTCTGACAATCATATTTTAAATAAACGCTGATTGGCCAGGCAAGAAATATAGGAGGGACAACCAGACAGGAAGTAAAGGCAGGGCAATGAGAACAGGAGAATGCTGGGAAGGAGGAAGCCCATTTCTTCCCAGTCCTGCCCAGATCACAGAAGAAGCAAGATATGACCTACCCCACTGAGAAAGGTACCGAGCCATGTGCCTAACATAGATAAGAATACTGGGTTAATATAAGTGATACAAGCTAATAAGAAGCCTGAGCTAATGGGCCAATCAGTTTATAACTCATGGAGACCTCTGTGTGATTTTCTTTGGGGCTACCGGCTGAGGGAACCAGGCAGGGCAGAAACCCTCACCAAGCAGGCCCTCATGTTCATTGCAGTTCTGTATCTGTGCCAGTGCTGGAGCAGTAGCAAAGATGTGACAAATGAGAGGTGAGAGCTGGGAAGGAAAAACCTCAGTAAGTATTCATTCTCTCTACTCTCATTTTCTTCTGACAATTTAAGATGTCACCTTGGAACTTATGTGGAGCTTAACTCAAGACTAGGAAATGAGGAGTGAGATCAGTGAGAAGCAGAGCTTCAAGAACTGCTGGAAAGGAGAGTTAGGGAAGGAGCCAGCTCCCTCTGTTGAGCAGGTTCTCAGGGAAGTTATTCTTGCATTTGCTAGCCATGTCCTCCTCTGTAACATGCTGATAGTGCTACCTTCAGTCTGGCCACATTTGAAAGGGAACAAGTAGAGGAATCATAATGAATGACAATATTTTTTGTGATAGTTACAATTAATATTTGTTGAACATTATTGATTAAGTTTTTTGGCTTTATTTTGGTTTCTCTGTAGATTGGGACCTATTTTGGAACTAGCTCTTGTAGAACAAGCTGGCCTCAAACTTGCAGAGATCTTCCTGCCTCTGCCTCCTGAGTGCTGGGATTAAAGACATGTACCACCACTACCTAGCTAAGTATTTTTAGAAGTATTATTATCTTGTGTGTGTGTGTGTGTGTGTGTCTGTGTGTGAGAGAGTGTGTATGTGGTTGCCTGAATGCATACATATGCACCTTGCATAGGACTACAGAAGTCAGGTGAGGAGTCAGATCCCCTGAAGCTGGAATTAAATATTTGTGAGTTGCCAAGCAAGTACTGGGAACTACCGGGACTTCAAAAATGGTAGTAAACACTCTCAACTGCTGAATAATCTCTCTAGCCTTATTTATTATGCACTTTTAAATGCCTGGTATGTGTTAATTGATTTAACTTTTTCAATATCTAGATAATGTTGATATTTATTCTATTATTTCATTCAATCTACAAGGAAACTGAGGAAATGGGAGGTCACACCACTTGTTTGTGGCTATACAAGTGATTTAGTGGGGATAGTTTATTTTTATATATGATATGTGTAAAAGGATCAGAGGCTTCTATTACATGCCTGTGGCAGAAATAACGTTGTCAGAATTCTAAGGCATGAGCTAAACAGTTCTATTGTAGGAATGCTATTTTGCATGCAAATAAGATTGTACCAGAACAAAAATACATAATTCTAAATAGAGACTGAATTTTTTTTGTAGAAAAATTGAAGGCCAAAAACATCAAAAGAGTCTGTGTTGTCCAAGGAGTTTCTAAGTAGAGTGGATAAATGAGCCTGAGAAAATAGATTCTTGGGCGAATGTTCTGTTGTGGTTTGGATGTAAAGTATCTCCCACAGGCTCAAGTGTTTGAACACTTGGTCTGTAGCTCATGGGGCTGTGTGGGGAGTTGAGCATGGAAATTTAGGAGGTAGAGCCTAGCTGGAGGAAGTGAGTTCCTTAGAAGGGAGGCAAAGAAGGGGCTTCAGAATATAATGCTTAGTCCCACTTCCAGTTCTAGCCCTATTCTCTGAACCATTCTAGCATAAGTAAGTTGCTGTCACTTCCATGGGTGTCAGGATTCCTGCTGCTACATCTTCCCAGTCCTGATTGAAGGGAATGTATTCTTTAAGACCTTGAGCCAAATAAATTCTTTCTCCCTTAAGTTACTTCTTCCAGGTATTTTATCACACTGATGGGAAAAGCAAACTGTTGTGCTTCAGCAGGCCTTTGTGTTTATTGTAGTGTCACAGTCTGAGTGGTATTACTGAAACATCTGTTGCTTTAGTCATGGAAAATAGTAGGGGATGACCAAGATGAGAGGAAACAATGCATTTTCTCTATTTCATATTATTTGAGCTTTGGTGAAATGCATTCTCTGTTCTGTAACTGTTGGTTCATATCTGACTCTTTTAATTTTAAAATTCTATTACCTTTAAATTATTAAGATAGTATCAAATGATGTTTTAATATTTTACAATGAATTTTTCACAGTCTAAAAATTTTGAGTTATTTTTGAAATGGCATCATAAAAATTAGATAAGTAATTTTAATATTAATATTATCTCACAATTTTCTATTTATATGGAAACATAAGAATAATAGAAAACTAATGTGGTTCATGTAAAGTGTTGGTGAACATAAATTATCACATCGAATAAAGAAAATATTACTCTTTGTTACCTGATGAAAAATAAACAATAACAACTAAATATTTACTAAGCAAGACCTCAGAAAAGTATTGCTACCTGATCATTGTCATGTATCTGTGGGGCATCATTTCATTGAGAAATGTTCAGACTGACCACATTGGTTCAATGACATCATTAAATGAACATAAAACACTCATTGCTGCTGCTTCCTCCAAGTTGGCCTTGGTGATTGCCACAGAGAATCAGAGTATCTGCAATCTTTTGCATATAACTCTTGAGTTAAGGTCTATTAACATTCCCTCATAGTGAGAGAGGGGACTCTCATGTGACTCACAGAGTTTAATCCTTCCTGAAATCCTCTTTTACAAGTCAGGGATAAAATTTGACTGGAGGCGATCAGGAGAGCACTCTTTGGTCAAAGGCTTGTTTTCCATCTGCTTTTATATTTGTGAAAGCACTGTTTGGTGGTAGAATCCTCCTGAGCACTGTGCAGTAGGTGGGCCTCTTCACTGCTGGAGATGTCCATAAATTGTCTGGATACACATTGATGGTGGACCTGGCTTGGTGTCACCCATGCCTCTATAAATACACTTAGTAAACTCATTGAGGAAGATGTGGCGGAAATAATTTCTTTACTCTATGAGTACCTTCTCCATCTGAGCTGAGCTTCCACAGGAAAAGACACACAACAATTTCCTAATTAAAAAAATCCTAAAGTTCTGCCATTAGCTTCTGTCTTTCTGTTTTGCCTTAAAGATGAGAGAGTCATAGGCTAGCCATCCCCAATTTATCTTCTAATTACCTTAATGATTTGTTACTTAATAGTGTTTTTAGTATGAGAGAGTCATAGGCTAGCCATCCCCAATTTATCTTCTAATTACCTTAATGATTTGTTACTTGATAGTGTTTTTAGTTATATTTAGGAACCAATGTAAGTAAAGTTGCTAATAATATTCATTGTTGGATGGCTTTGTCCAAAGTTTATTGTTTTTAACATATTCAGAGAAGGAAGTGAAAATGGTCTTAAATGTTAATTTCTGTTGTCAATGGAAATCTGAGCATGGAGTCAATGTAACATAGAGAAAATGTAAATTGCTGGGGATATAATTCAGTGGTAGCACTTGCTTAACATGCAGATATCCCTGGATTTGATCCCCACCAGTGAAAATAAAAGAACAAACAAACAGAAAATGTGATGGGGGTGTGGGTGGAGCAGAATGTAGCCTGGCTATTACACGGGAGAACATTCTTACCAAACCTAGACAACATTTGATTCAAACGTGTGGTGTTTCTAAATTTAACTGATGTGTTTTCAGAAACAATAGATGAGTTGCTGGCCTCTCCACTCCCTGCTCCCTCACCCTAGCCTTCTATTCATCCACTCTTCACTGTCTGATCACCTGTTAAGTAACAGCTGCACTGTTCTCATTTAGTATCTGAAATCAGCATGTGAGAAATCAGTGTGAAGGCAGTCTCTTTGTTGCTTCCCCGGAAATAAAATCTGAGATGGCATAGACAATACATTTGTATCAGAGAATATTCTGGAAAGCAGTCCATAAGAAGGGGAAGGAAAAGAATCATGTTCTGGATGATAGAAAAATTGGGTAGAATGCAGCAGCCTCAGCAAAGTTCTGCAAAGCCAATTCAAAAAGCCATGGCCTCAGAATTGCCCATAGTTGGTGCAAAGTGGTGGTATCTTCATAGCTCATGGGCTAACCAGTAACTAAGTATGGACTGGGGGCATGGACAAGCCCGTTCTTCAGGTGGGAAGATGGCCAAGTGCTCGAATATCAGGGGTTTCATTCCTAAAGGGAGATGTGGGAAACGTCTACCCTGCCAGACAGAGACCTTTGCCAGTGGAGCTCAAACCGGCAAAGCCCCTGGAAGGCTCATCTACCAATGTAAATTTATTAAATTATAAAAAACTGACAATAAATATGACAAACAGACTCCTCTGAAGAATAAACAGCAAGATGTTTCTACCATTCAAGAGAGAGAGGCACTGAGAGGGGAGCAAATGTGGAGGTGGGTATAAGCGATAGAAAGCAATAAAAGACTTCTCATTGTAGGCAGAGAACTCCTGCTTGCCACTTCAAACAGAACCATTGTTCTTGTTCCAGGGACATTCTCAGTGACCTCATACCTCCTGAAGATTGGTCTTCAGGTTCAGAGAATAACAAACAGATTGTGCTTACACCATTTCTGCTTTCTCTGGTAGCAAGGTGACAAGCTTTGGACTTGTGACTTCTTGGGTCGATGGACTGGTTTATGCAATAAGGCCAAATGAATCTTTTCAGGGTTTTGGCTCCTGATCGGAGAAAAAATAAGAGTTTAGAGAACATAGCCTTTAGGAAAGCTTTTTAAGTGAGAGGCATTTCTTAAAAGTTAGAGCTTGAAGTGCGAACCGTATGAGCCACAGATAAGTGTGATCTTACCACACTCCTCCATATTTGTGACTAGCAAAGCCTCCTGGAGACTGGCAGCCCTTAACAGCTCTATTTTTATTAGCACTCATAGCTCCACACAAATCTCTACTGCCAACTCAACAAGCGATACTGAAAATTCATGCTGCTAACATTTCTGAAAGTTAGAAAAACTGGAGAACGTTTAATATGAAAGACTGAGAAGTCTTATATAATCTGAAGAGACTATGTACCATTTGTATATGTACACCATGACATTCACTTTCCAAAATATAATAAAAAAATCCAACAGGACCATTTTTGCAGGCTGGAAAAGGAATAGCAAATTTATAAGTCAGTGTTCCTGCTATATAGAGTCAAGCCTTGAAGTAATGCTATCATGACAACAGCTTCATCATTTGGTAAGTTCAGCTGGAGTCAAAATTAGAATGTTTATATGTTAAGAATTTACAAAAAAAGCTGTAAGTGCAAATTCATGTTCTCATGGCACTCCAGTTAACGAGTTTTGATGTGATAAACCCAGAAAGGAAAAAAAAATATATAAGAAACATGGAGAGATGCTAAATGTCTTCACCTCACACTGAGTAAATTTAACTGTTCTCCCCAGATTAGCTCCAGAGTTTTCCTTGCAGGCACAAAAGAAGGTTATTCTACCTTGCATTTTAGCACATCCAGGAGCAAGGGGAAAATGACAAAATACTTTGAAAAAACTCGAAAGGATCTAGCTTTATTTGTGGTTTTTAGCTTAGTTTGGAAAAGGCTAGGGCATATTTCAAAATGCTCTCATTGGACTTTTAGGTTTTTTGAAAGAGGAAGAAATATTGGGCTTCTTCCAAATGTCTGAAAAATGGCATCAGGTTAATGTTTATATAGAATGCTGAAACATTTGCAATGTACACCCTTCATGTTAATGCTTCTTCACACTTCATAATGTAAAGCCAGTGCTTTCATTGCGAGTTGAAACACAGTCAGTTTAAATCCATGGACTAGCCTAGATTCATTTCAACTGATCAAAATTGAAAATTCTCCAAGCTGAAGATAAAAATACAATATTTTTTGTATTTTTAAAGAGCCCTCTTTTCAAAATGACTTTCCTTCTGGGACTCTGCCATTTCTACCCAGGGCTCATCAGCTTCTCCCAGGAGCCCAGATCATAAAATCCAGGACCAAAAGAAAGGAAAAAGCCTGATTCTGTCTCAAGTCTTCTAGCAATCAGAAGCTGCACCATTTCCTACAAAAACACAAAGCCCTTGCTCAATCGGGTAAGAACCTCCTCACAAACAGCAGAAGGTGGCAAAATTCAGTGCTGAGAGATCCTGTCTGTCCCCACAGTGACCTGCTCTGTCTGAGAGCCAGCTGAACCCCTTTCTTGATGCCCTGCCCTGGACACTTGCAGGACATTGCTTATCCCTCCCAACTTTCAATCCCCACAAAAATTGTGGCTGGCATTGCTGCCTGAGGAATGAACCACACACAAAACTGCCTTCTGAGATTTTTTTCCCTCAAGCTGACCGTCTGTCTCCATGTCCCATTCCACCTAGTCTGCTTTCACGCACAAAGTCTGCACTTTCTATCATCCGCCTTGAGAATTTAATTGAACATGAAATTAAAAGCAGTTGGTGGCCACCACCTCCTGCTTTCACCTTTCCCACTCAGTTTTCAATGTTTTGTTGAATGCTTTGGAAACTTCTAGGTCTTATCTTTTATGTGTTCTCACCATTGCTGCATTCACTCGGCTCTCTGTGCATCATTATCTGCCATTGCCACCAACATCTGGCGGAAGTCATTCAGCTTCTGCTATTAAAGCCTCAAGCTCCACTACACCTCTCCACCTCTCCCTATTCACCCCACATTGTCTTGTTCCAGATGGAGGCTCCCTCTCCTTTTGGCCCAGTCAATCTTTTCATTTTATCTGTGAAAATCATTTTGTGCTGTTTTCTCATTTTGTGTTGGTGATGGCTCCTTTAACGGTAACTTTATTTTATCCCCTGCATGTTCTCTATCAGATTTAGCAAGTTTCTTCTTCCTCAAAAATGTAATAACCCTTGTATTCCATTTCTTTTTTTTTGTATTTGATTTTTATCTTCCTTTTGTACAGGAAAATTTAAAAAGAGCTATAATACTTGCTGATTTCATTTTCTTACCTCCCACGTTTCTCACAGTAGTCATCAATAGCATCCTTCTGATAAACATACTGTGTAGTTTTCATAGCGTTGGCCTACTGGCAATGTTTTACATAGTTCATGATGAAGTGTTCTCAGATTCCCCAGTGCAACATTCTTGCCTAGATTTCTTCATGTTGTTATGGCTGCTCCTTTCCAGCTTCTTTGGAGGTGCCAATGATGTTACCAATTTTCTCAATGCTAGGCTCCCTTCTCATTCTGTTTCCCCTCAATGAGTTTGCTCATTCCTGTGTCATCAAAGAGGAAATAGATGTTGCTAAACCCCACATCTACATGTTCAAATTCTTCCCTGGGCCCCAGTCTGTATTTTCCATAAACTTACTCATTATTTCTTTTTGCATACATGTTGTTGTTTTCATATCAGCTCATCCAAAATTAAACTTAGCACTCACTATGGAAAACCTGCTTCTCTTGGAGTACATATAGACAGCAGTATTCCCATCTGGGAGGTCTATGCAACCATGCTAGGAAATGAGGGTTATGGGAGACCCAAGCTTTAAAGAAAATTTGAGGAGTTGTAGATTGATAAAACACATTTATTCACTCCAGAGGATAGTTACCAGAAAAACCACTAGGCAGGCAGGTTTCAGCAGGTGCCTGGATACATGTCAATAAACAGAAGATACTCACAAGTAGGCCCAGACACACAAAGGCTGCCATCAGTCTACATGGAGGGCAGCACACATAGACTATAGCAGAAGTCCCTGAGATCAAGGCCATATTTATAGACTCATATTAATGTAACACTCTGACAAAGATAGTTATATGACAGATTATTTCACTATTTACTTTGAAGTTCCCCAAATATCCAGTGAGAGCTATTTTGTGCTGACTCATAGTTCCCAGAGAACTAGTGTCAGTCATATTTTAGCTGAGTCATTCATGAATCAACCAAGTGAAAATCAAAATTATTTGGAAAAAAATTCCATTGCTAAGAACATGTATAGATTATAGTCATGACATCATTGCCTAAGTACTATATAACTGTTTACATAGCATGCATTCTTCTGTAAGTCATCTTGATATGGTATTAAATGTATTAAGAGTATACATAGGTTATGTGGAAATATCATACCACTTTACATTAAGGTCTTGAAGGTCTGAGTATTTTCATCATTGACAAGGTCTTGGAGAGAATCTCTCATGGTCACAGAGTACTAATCATGCCGTAACTTCACATCATTGTTTAACTTCTGTCCCCTAAGAACTCCAGTAGGCTTTTTGTCTCACTTAACTTCTCTACTAGACATGTGGCATATATAATAAAATTTTGTTGCATAAATATGAAAAAAATCACTAAATTCTCATTGTATTTGAGGATGTAAGACACAGATATCGCTCTCTCTCCATATATACATACATATATATGTCTGCATGCATTTACCTGTTCAAAATTTTAATTAAAATATGTAGATAAAAAGGCCTCATCATAGTCTCTGACTCTCTAAATTAAGGAAGGTTCAAGAATGGAGAACAAACATTAAGACAAAAATAGTTCTAATGCCAAGATAGGATGGTTGAACATCAGTCAGCATATGTGTTTCAAGTGACTTTAGACTTACTACAAAAAATAATAGAGAATAATTAAGATAAACAAAGTTTTTGGGAAAATAATAAGCCAGTACCATTCCCTTTCCAAGTCCTAGTGTTGAATTGCTGCTACTTTTCATTATTTTGCATTACTGTTGACAGTCCTCTACAGAATTCAATGTGGTTGATCATTCTCTATAGAACTTGGGATAAATAATTACATCTACTTTGAGTAATCACAATATTGGCATTATGGTCAACTGCTTCTCAATAATACAGATAATTTAAAGAGACATTAAAGAACCTGCCCAAATCTATTTGTTTGTGAAGAGTGGCTCAATAGACTTCCTATCCCTCATTTTGTGCTTGTAAGAAGTTTTGATATTGTCATAACATACAAATATCTTTGCAGATGAAATATATATATATATATATATATATATATATATACTTACCTTCTTCTAAAACATTTTCATATAGTTTCTTTCAAAAATACATCATTTTATCTAATGACTCATCTTTATTGTCAACATCATTTGCTTTAGAATCATCATAGTAAAACATCTGTGGTCATGTCTATAAACGTGTCTCTAGAAAGGTGGAACTGCTTCATCTCCATTAAAAGTCTGAGAAAGGACAGAGATCTAACTGAGGAGAGAGAGTCCTACTCTAGGTGTGCTGGGCTGTTGTTTGGCAGGTTCCTTAATATTGCAGCTTTGCCTCTAACCTAAACATTTGCTTCAGGAAGATAGGTGATCAGAAACCCTACGTAGTAAACAGCACATGAACAAAAAGATCATATGGAGGAAGAATAAAAGCTTGGAAAATTCTTGAAGGTCGTAACCAACAGTATAGAAAGAGAATGAATTGGTACAGTCTGACCAGTAGAAAGAAATGTTTGGACTATGGAGATGCTGTAAGCTGCATAGAGTTCCAAGGTCCAGTTTTTGCCAGCTCTCACCTGTGTTATTGGCTTTCCAGTGACATTGCAATGATAATCTCAGTGGATGTTCATTGGCGTAATCATTACTTTAGTCTGTTCTGGACTCTTTCTGGAGTTAGTAGGGGTGTGTGTTTGTGTGTGTATGTGTGTGCGTGTTGTGTCACCCTAGTAAGTGTCTGTCACACAATGGTATCATCATCCCATGGCCTGGGGTCCATAACTGAGTAAAAAGGGGACAGCAAGCTGAGAACCAGTGTTCATCTGTTGCACTTTCTGATTAAGGACAGCAGTTGGCTGATCACTTCATGTTTCTGTTGACATGCTTTGTCTGTCATGACAGACTGGATCCTACAGCTGTAAACCAAAGGCAACCCTCCCTCCCCTCCACTGCTTCATGCCAGGTCACAGCAACAAGAAAAGTGACTATTACATTTGCCAAACCATACTTCTAAGCTTCAAGCTGCATGCCATAAGATGAGAAACTATGTAGCTGATAAGATTTTTATGATAACTCAATGAATTCAACAAGCAGTTTTTCACTCCGAGTTTTACTTTTTTTGAATTATATGTAGAAAAAGATTCACTTTTTCATATAACACTAAAGTGGAATAATGTGAATGCCTCTGACCAGTGCAGTCCGACAGATTCATTTATCTTGAGTTTGTGACTTATCCTAAACCTCGTGGTTATCCTAAAGTGATACAGGGGTTATGGTTTGGAAGAATAACTGAGAAACAAGTATGTGATTACTTCTCTTAATGAACTAAGAACAAACATCTGTTCTTCCCAGATAAAGCAGAGATAATAGAATAAAATGGTACCATCCAAATCTAGCTTAGTGAACTGAGTTTATGGTAGTTACTTACAAGAATGTGGTCTAAGAGGTACTAGAGCATGGATGATTCAAAGTTACCTGCATTACTGAAAAGCCTCCCTCAGCATGGCTGATGACACACCAAAGTTTCATCCCCAGTACCTTCATAATTTGCTGATTGGGGAGTCTTTACTGTTTCCTAGGGATAGGGACAGAGAGAGCATGTATACTTACCACCAAGAAGTGTGCAATGGAATTAGGCTCCCCAAGGAGATAACTGTGCAATCCAGATCATGAGGAAGAAGTTTGCAAATGTTTTAAGTGTGGGGAGCTTCCTGAGCTTCAAAAGCTTCATTTATTTTATTTCTCTTAAGAAACTCCCCTCTTATCCTGTGGGGAGGATGTTTTACTGTTAAGGTTCTATACAGCACCATTCCATATGTGCACACATTTGATAGGACCTGAGCTGCTGCATGTCAATCTCTACAACTGCAGCTGACAAATAACGCAAGGTTACTGATTGCTGAAGCTTTGTGTTAATTAACCTGGTGAACAGAAGGCAGGATAGACGCTGTCACCATTTTGTGTAGAAGTGTCCTTAGCCATAGGAAGATTGTGACACAGACAAATTTATTCTTTCAGAATATGAAATATTTTAAGCAGAAATAAGCCTCCACAGCACTCTTTTTCCCTACTTAATATATTCAGTCCAAGCCAAGATATGCATGTGGTTAAAGCCATGAGAAGAATAGGTCAAAGATTCTTCATGAGATTTTAATACACACTCCCAGATGAGAGACATGCCTGCTGTTTGGAATGTGTGGTGTCTCTTCCGTAGTCATAGACAGCATTACAAAATGAGGCGATGCAAAAGGACCGCTGTTTTTATAGAACTTGATCAGTTCCACATGATATATTACAGACTGAAGATAATATTGAATATATTAAGCGCATAGTAAAATTGTTAGTGATAAAATATGCTCATAACTATTTCACAAAGTATTAACTTCTAAACTGATCAGATTGTTTCATTCTCCCACTTCTCTGGTGAAAATATTTAAAATTGATGTCTATTACTCTTCATAACTCAAAGAGGTGGGATTTAACTTTGTCACACTGTATCTCAAGTTTCTTGAAACAAACAGAACGAAAATATAGTGGAAGTATAGAAAAATCTAAGAAAATTTAAGCAAAGTAGTATTAACTTGCTTTCATAATTATTTTCTACCAAATAAACACAAGGAAACAGAAAACACTTAGAAATGTTGTACAAACTACTAAGACACTTAGCAAAGATAAAACAGCTTCACATAACATATTTATATTATACTAATCTCTACATGAGAAATTTTTGCAAAATTCTAAAAAATTCCTATCCTTGTTTTTTTTTTGAAATTTTTATATCCTAACAGGTCATTAAACAATTTCAGCAATGGAACACCTCTTTTTTGATTATATATCTTCAAAACGTATGCATTTTGCTTGTTTATTTATTTAATAAGTGTGTGTGAGTGTGTGTTTGTATGTGCGCATGTGTGTGTGTGTGCATTTGCTTACTACAAGCGTGGATGTGGAGGTGAGAGGACAATGAAGAGGATCTTTTTTCTCCTTCCATCTTGTGGGCCCTCAGAATCAAACACAGGTTGTCAGCACCTTTATCTTCTGAGTTATCTCTCTGGTCCAATTATCTAAACATGATTTTACACATTCATTAAATTAATCTGAATTATATCAACAATAAATTGCCATTAGTTCAATGAAATTAGATATTGCTAAATGGTCAATAAGGGACTAATATCAAATATAATTCAGGAAATAAATAAAATATTAGCATGATATTTTATGTACATAGACACATATACATTTAATGGAAAATGCCTTTGTAAAATAATTATTTGTCAAAATACTATTTTCAGCATTTTGAAACAACAGTAGGAAACCAAAAAGCTGTAATGTGTTTTAGTTTTAGTAGGAATTATTTAATTTCCAAAAGCTTTACTCTATATTCCTAATCTATTGAGGGAAGAAGATTTGTAGGTGTTGGTGCTTGTGTGTTCCTCTATTCCTTGGCCATCACAGTAACTTAAGGACAAAGCATGTGCAATAACTTGGGGACAAAGCATGTTGTGGTAGTGAACATGGATTCTCAACACCAAGGAAGTGCACTTGTCACAATGAAATCAGGCTCCCCATGGAGATAATTATGTAATACAGATGCAGAAAACCTTTAATGCTATTTATAGCAGAAGCAGCTGCCAATCTCCATATGCTCCACATCTTCCCCTGAGAAGGAAGAACCAGCCACAAGTCAGCGACCATTATTAGTAAACATACTTTAAGTGCTTTCCCCTTGAATGACTGTTAATTGAAATAGCACAGAAGTATGTTTCACACATTAACTCACTGTGGAATAAATCTACTTGTGTAAAAAATATGCACAAAATGGAGGAATGTATAAGTGAACAAGACAGTTCCTTGAAAACATATTTTTGTTGTTGAACTCTTAAAGTTACAAGCAGGTTGTGTATAAAAATAGAGAATGGAAACCCAGTTTTTGTTATTTTGGAACTAAAAGAAAATCCAGTGCCTTGACTGGTGTATCAACTCATGAAAGGGGACTGATTAATTTAGGATCCTGATATAAAATGGTGTTCATATAAACATTAAACATTGCAGGATGTAAACATTAAACATTGCTGGAATGTTTAATGTTTTATTTTATTTACATTCAGACTACATTTTTATGGTCTTATCTTTTGAATAAACTACTTACAAACACATAACTGCCTAAACATTGACATGGTGAGTATTAGTTACATAATATTTTGAGGCAGTATTTAATTAAATTGCATTTTAATGAGTCTAAAAATAGTAATGGAACTGAATAAATGTATTGGTTCTTGAGTTATTCTAATTCAGTTTTTATCTGTTAACCAAACTTTGTACTGATACAGGTAGTGCTGGTGTCTATGTTAACAGGTGATACACATGGATAGACCTGAAAAGGTGAAAGCCATAGCCAGTTGTCCCTAGGTTTTCACTAGTTTCCAACAAGGGGTTCCTTATCAACACATCTGTCTATGTATTCATCATGATATAGAGATGGTTTTCTCTAGCAACACTTACTGTTGGAACATCTCTCTCATCCACTTCCCTGTAAATTTCTATGAGCATTTATGAGTGTAGTTTGACTCTCATGAAATTATTCCACAATTGGTTTAGGTCAGTATATCCATAAGCATCTATCTATCTTTGTGCCCCATTTTTGTCTCTCCCCAACAGTCCATATGATGTCAAAGGAGAGAAGTAAGAATGTAACATAAGACATGGGGCTGATTATTTGAATACTGTGGAAACTAGGTTCCCAGGCAAAAGGGCCAATTATTGTAGATTTGGGAGCCATTTGGTAAGAGATGGGAATTTACATTCTGCTTGAAATGGAGCAATTGCTACTTGGCTCCAGGAGTCCTAAGGTCATGAAATGACCAAGCCATTCGAGGGTGTGGCAGATTTGTATGCTGGAAGTCTGAGAAACACCTAGAAACCTATTCATCTTGTCTGCCCACAAATCAAGCTTTGAGACCATCTCTGTCATCTGTGGGCATTTTTCTTAACCCACCCTGAGCAAGTCAAGGCAAATGAGGGCATCTATCTCTAGAAAAGAAGGTAATAAACACCTGTGAAGGACACTGAGGTCTCTTTCAATCCCCATTTATTCCCTAGTTTAAATAAAACAATCCAAAACCTATAAAGTGAAGGAATCTATATTTCAGTTCATAAAATAAACTCCCTGACACTACGCAGCTCTACTAATACAACTATGCATAGAATTCCCAGAGCCTCTCATTCTCACTTTTAAGTTCTTACCTGTGTGTATGTATGTATGCATGTATGTGTTTGTGTGTGGTTAGGTGTATATTCGCATGCACATGTGTATATAGGGGTGTGTGTGTGTGTGTGTGTGTGTGTTTGTGTTGGGGGCAGGCAGTGGACAACAAAAGAGAGCTGAAATATGGCCAAAGAGCTGTAGGTTTTCACATTTTAACTCACAGACGAAGGTTGAAATTGGGAGCTCCAAGCAGTTATGGTAAAGAAAAATGATTTAATCTTTATTTATATCTTCAAATAGATAACAGCATCATATTTAAGAACCTGCCTATAAATACACATATATTAATTTTACTCACAGGTATCTCTATAAAGAAACATTTACTTCAAGTGTTTACTTGCTGAATATTCTCTTAGTCTGATTTCTGATTAATATTTGTAGTTCACAGGGAATTGAGATATGCACTGTTAATCCTACAACTGCATCTTCTTGTTTCTGGCAACGTAAAGGCAGTACTACGAAGAGAACTGCCATCACTCAAACTGCAGAAATGTTTTCTCTCTGAGAAATGGTTGCACCTGACACCAGAGCAAATGAACTGAGGAGCACAATTGGAAACTGAATTGCTTTTTGCTACATACATTGCCTTGAGTTTTGCTTTAATGAATTAAATCCAATGCTTCTAACACTTGCAATCACATGGAGCATTGTTTCCTTTGCCAATGATTAGCCGATCTGTTTTGTGTGTGTGTGTATGTGTGTGTGTGTGTTTTCAAAGGCAAGTTGATTCTTGTTCTACATATTAAAGATATGGCCTCATAAGCCTAAGAGGTAACAAAGAAAAAGCTTCACAAAATTTTACATGGACCATGTTCACAGAAAACACAAATGCTGAGTTAAAACAATTTGCATTAAAAGCCACAAAATACTCAACTACTTTTAGTCTCACAGTGAAATTTTGCAAAAGTAAAGTACATTTGAAAGCATATTATAAAAAGCCATTTACAAAAAAGAATCAGGTAAATTGTAAATTCTCTTTTAACTTTGAAGTGGTTCATGCTTTCCCAGTTCGGGGGCAGATCATCCATGTGGACTCATTGTGCTTGTGAACTAGAGAAACGCAGTGTGTCTGGGGTGAGCTGCTGAGGGATATATGTGAAACAGCAGATGTCTTGCAGTTGGGATGCTGGGTAAACTCATGTTTTGTTTATGAAGCAGCCTTTCTGAAGTTGCTCTAGCAGAGCTCAAATGCACACTTCCTTTTTACTGATACACCATTTGTATTTTAGCTTAAGCAACTTTCCTCTCCTTTCGTGACTGTGGCAGGCAAGCATTCATGGACTAACTCCCCCTTCTTGTGGCTTTGTTGACTAATTTTAGTTACAATGTGAGGCCCTGGACTTTCTTTAAAGGCCAGTTCCAGAAGACAGGGAAGAGTTGAGCTTCTAAATCCATCTTCAGGACCTGAAACATCTGTTCTCCCCTTTCATTCCTGAAAACCACACTGGACCCAGGCCTTGTTTCCATGGATGCAGCCGCTGCTGTCAGAGTTATTTCAACTACAAACAGACTGCTCAATTCTCTTGCTTTTGTGTAAAGCACCATAGTTTTACGCAATATCTTGGACTTTTCTTTCTCTTTTCTTTGATCTTCTGCCAGGAAAACCTTAAAAAGTAAAATGAATTTGCGGGATTTGCTCATTTTTAACCTTATTATTCTAAGAGAAGCGTCAGGACCTTCACCCTAGTGATAGTGACAGTCCCTGGGACAGAACTGGCTCATCTTGAAAGGTTTGTGGAACTGTGTATGGAGACAAACATGTATTTCTGATGTCATGTCTACATTTCTGCTGGTAAAACTTTTAAAGTTAAAAGGCAAGGAGGCAGGGTAAGAAAACTTGTATAAGTTGGAAATTGCTTTAATAGGCAAATGTTGGGAAATTTAGCTTGTACTAGCTTCAGATTTAATTTTTTTATACAATGTCATTATTGGGTCAAATTGTAAAGTTTCTATAAAGCATTTGATGAAACACATTTTTCTAAAATGAATGACCTTTATATGAGGAAAATATATTTTATAAGAACTTCCTTTATATCCCCATGGGTTTGTGTTGGATTTTTTTTTTTTGCAAATATGTTAGGAATAAGGAAGAGATAAACAGTAGGAGAGTGGAGGGTAAAATAGCAGTATGGATGTTTGAAAAGTCATAAGGAAGCATACTCTTAGCTTTGTACCTAAAAACCCATAACACACATATAACACAAATAATACACAAAGTCTGTGTATTATGGATTTTTAAATATAAAGCTAAGAATATGAAATTCTCTAATCTCAGGTTATGATGCCTCCTCTGAGAGATAAAGACCAACAAGAGGTAGCTACTCTGTCAAAAGGCCAAGGCAGCTTCTTTATTCAACCAATGAAATCAACACAAATATAGAAGAACCTCTTACACCAACAGTGTTTTGGAGACAGGATTTCTTGATGGTATGGAGCTTTCCAATAGCAAGATTGGCTGAGTGGAGAACCCTGAGGATCTACCTGTCTACCACTGCAGACTTGATTTTATAAGCATGCACTGTCACACTCAGCTTGTCTAGGTTCTGGGGGTAGAACTCAGATCCTCATGAGTGCAAGTCGAACTCTTCACTGGCTGAAATGTCCTCCAGCCCATTGTTGATCCTCCTCATAGGTACAATGCATCTTTATTTTATTGTTTGGGAATATATAAATCTACTTTAGAACAGAATAAAATATGGGATGATTAAACTCATGTTAAGTATGTATAAGCAGAAAGTAGAGTGCTTCTTAGCCAGAGATAGCAGAGGGACAGAGATAAAATTAATACTTGTGAGTCACAAGAATTACGCACGGGGAACCTAAATGCTAAATATTCATGGCACACAAAATATAGAGAAAACACAGCTACTCGGGGTACATGACACTCAAGCACACACTCAGTGGGTGTGCTGTCTTAATTAGTGGCTTCAAGCTGCAAATATCTACTATGAGTTGGTGAACTGCAGCTGGTGTCAGTCACACTTGTCCCTACATGTTGATTATGTGAGTCATGAGCATGCTCTCAAATATCAATTTAGTAAGATGTTAATCTCATGCTGAGGTGGTTAGATGGATGACCTACTAGAGGAAGGGACAGGATGCATGAATGCTGTGCACCAGGGCCGAAGTTGCATTCTAATCTGTTGTATCTCTTTTCTCTTGATTCTTACTGAGTGTTTTAAATTGTCCTCATAAACCATTTTATGTGACCATTTTAATTTGGTTATTTCTGTTTCACCTCTAGAATGGTGTGTTTGCTTTCTATTATTCCTGGTAATGATCACAAACGGTAGCTTAAAACAACACAAATTAGAAATTTATAAATGTTAAAAGCTCTAAAGTTTGTCTGTGTTAAAGTGTCAACAGGTCTATGTTCCTTTCTGAAGGATTTAGAGGAAATCCTGATCTTCAGCTCCCCAGCTTCTACAGTCTGCTCCTATCCCTTGCCTAGTGGTTCCTTCCATAATTCATGCCATTAATGGCAGAGCGAGCCTCTCTCACCATGCTCTGGTTCTGACCTTTATTTCTTCATAGTCTCCATCTGAGAGGTCTTGTGATTTCACCGTGATCATCTGACTGAATAATATAATCTCTTAAGGATACACATTTTAATGTTTAAAACCTGCTTGTTAATGATGTCATTCTCTCTTGCCCAGCACACAGCAGATAACCATGGAATTGAAAATGAATATTTTGGAAAGGTCATGGTGTGGTTATCAACAGCTTATGGCATGGACATGGAAGTTCCCTCTAAAATGAGGGAAGTTTTATTACTGTTATTGGCCATCGTCTTCTTGCTCAATATTTTAATCAGTTTTAATTTGCTAACACTTGTACAGCAAAGCCAAAGAATGATTGTTTGAGAGCTTCTTGCCTTCATTTTCACACAAACAGAATCTTACATCTTTATCATTTCCTTCATTCTGAAGGAAGTTCCTAAGCTCAGGTACAATTCAGAGTCACCATCCCACATTGCCATTACTAGCTGAAGACTGAGATTGACTCCATTCTGCTCGCTGAACAAAAATGAGTGTTTCTTTCTCCACACAATACAGATATTTAAAGCTAACTCCAAGCCAATCCTGAGCAAAGTCAAGTATAATACTCTCTGCAACCTTTCTGCTTATCCAATCAGTGGCTTTGCAAACTCCTAGAGTTTTGCTATGGTGATCAGGGCAATGAGATTATTGGTCAAGGAATCTAGAAGCTTAAATATCTATAGAACTTATCAGTTTTTCTAAATTTGTTTTTCTAAATTTGTTTCGTGGTACAGAAACTGAACAGACTATCACAATGTTCTCTCATAATTATCTCTCTCCCCTTCACATATACACACACAGGCACACACACACATCCTCTCTCTCTCTGTGTGTGTGTGTGTGTGTGTGTGTATGTAGTGAACGTATATGTGCACATATAGATGAGATTATTACTATCACATATATACTATATATATAACTTCTATATCTATCTAGATATTTATGAAAATGCTACTAAGCATGAAAGTGGGTTGATGGGTTGAAGAGGAGCTCAGTTCTCATGTAACAAGATTCCTGACTAAATACACAAGAATAGCTGCTTAAGGTGTTCCCATTAGGTTTTGACGATTAAAAAAATAAGTATTATGGTTCTCTATAAAGTCTACCCAGATTCAAACAAATATTTGAAGTTTGGCACACTTAAATTTCTTAAATAGAGTAAGCAAGCATATAATTAGGCTTGTTTCCCTCATAGCCCAAGGCTCATTCCAAGGCATTTTAAAGTTCTGCAAGTAATTACAACTTGCTTGTCTGTGCACTGTGGCTGTGACTGCTTTGGCTGTGCCTCCAATGCAAGTGTGTCAACAAAATGCCAAGGAAGAAGATTTATCTAGAAACAGTGAAAAATATTAAAATTGATATTTTTAATATTATGTAGATAATTATGTGATCTTACTGATTCACTTATCATGAGTGTTGGTACTGTATTCAGTTAGAATGCACAGGGCTTAAGCTCTAAGCAAAAAGAAAGGCAATTCAAATTACTCTCCGGGGAGTTCTTCTTTAGGACATCACTTTCTAAAGTTGAGGAATTAAAGAACGTAAATAAAGCTCAGGATTCCATGTGTGTGTTGGGGAATAAAGCTCTACATTGTTTTACCTGTTTATCTCATATGCATTGTGTACCCTGCAGTTCATGAGCTCACTACCTATGTTAGGTGTTTCGTTATGTTTCTCCGAGGAGATGCCGCATAGATCTCTACTCACCCCAGATAGGGAGCCCACAAAAGACTAAAGTGCAGATATCATCAAAGTCCTACTTGGTGGAAAAATGAGTTTTTTTTTCTTTTTCTTTTTTTTTTTGTTGAGTTTACACAGGAGCAGAAATGACTAACAGACAGTAAGCATCTCAGTTAGTCTTGGTATCTTCCAAACTACTAGTATTGTCTTTGTTTTATTTTTCCAGGAAAATGGGCTTGTTTTTACTGTTTATTCTTAGGGAATCTAGGCAGTTTCAGGGACTTCTGTTGTGAGAAGCTTACTCTTATGGCCTTTGAGGGCCCTGCCACCCAGCTTCAAACTAAATCACTCATCTGGAATCTTATTCTTTCTTTTAATCACCCAGCCTTCGCTTAGCTTAAATTATCCAGACTACTTTTGGCCTCTAAGCGTTTGCCTTTTCTCACTTCTGAATATCTTACTTTTACTCTTACTCTGTTACTGACTGGGTAGCTGGGGGCCTGGCTGCTGAAGTCCTCCTCGTCTTGTAACCTTGCTTCTCCTCTTCCTTGTTTCTCCTTCTATTTATAATCTCTGCCTGCCAACCATGCCTATTACCCATTTACCTGCTTGTTAGACCATCAGGTGTTTTAGACAGACAAGGAATCACAGTTTCATGGAGTTAAACAAATTCATCATAAACAATAGCAACATATCTTTACAACATTAAACAAAGGCACCGCACCAAAAGCAAAAGTATAACACTTTAAAATAATATTATTCCCCCAAAGACTTCTAGAAACCCTTCTGAGTTATTTACTCCTGTCTTAATGAACATCCCTGCAGGACAGGTTGCTTCAATCTCAGAAAACAAAAACAAAAACAAAAACACTGCGCCACAACCCAAAGCTCAGAGCAGGTGCCCTAAATAGCCTTGGGTAGAGGTACAAAATTGTGGTGTCTTTTAGGATGTCCCATGGTCACCAATTTTAATGTATATGGCAAAATGTTCAAATTTAGGTTTGTCACCACTACTTGGCCATTGTTCCCTTCATGTTCATCTGCATAGGTGTGTATATGCTGACTTCCTTGGCCCTTCCTTGTGGATCATGGCCGGGAATGTAGCCTAGTACCTTCCCGCCACCATTGTGCCTTAAAATACTGTAGGGTGACAAAGTAAGAAGAGCAGATTCAGTAGGCACATGAAAAGTTGTGTATTTGTTTAGAAACTATGGATCCACCCAAAGCCTCATACTTACTACTGAGCTAAATCATCAACACTGTTGAATTTGGTATTTTGTTTGTTAGTTTTAAGTAAGAACTCAATACTGGTTACTCTTATTGGCTTATACTAAAGTCAATTGGAGATTTTAATTCTGTTTTTCAATGAACATTGAGTGTTACTTATTTCTTACGTGCTTGAATGATTAGGAACTGCCCACCATGATAGCCTTTCCCCCTAGACACCCCTCAACTCTGTTATACATTATTTATACCTTTGGAATGTTTCCATAACAACATTTATGGGTTTGCAAGTCTGTGGTGCACATGTTAGATCACTAGTCTTACCAACATGGGTGTCATCCAGAAACTCAAAACCTCATAGGACCAGGTCCTCCATGTCTCTTATGGATTAGTACTTATTTGGGCTCTTTGTCTTCGTCTGTTATTAACAGCTATAGCTTTCATTTTTCTTTGTTTGTCTAACTCACATCTGATTTCTAACCATTCCATTTGTTCTTTACTCTATAGAAACAAATGCTCTCTGGAATAAAACAAATGGAGACTATTTCATAAAATATAGAAGTTACATGCATGTAACTTACTTTCCTGTCTTTGTAATGATCATTCACAAGAGTTTTCTATGATTATGTTAGCATGTCAGGCAACATTAATATTTATGTATTTGCTGAGTTTTTAAAAGGTGTATAAGAGATAGTTATCAGATCATGACTCCCAAGCCTAAGTTCTCAGCACAAAAGAGATTTATTTGCCTCAAAGGGAGAAATAGCAGGGACTAAGAGACAAAGACAAGAGATAGAAGATGAGGGAGAAGGGGAAGGAACAAGGCAAAGGGGGTAGTGGCATTTATTCCACAGGGACAAAGGACTGCCTCTTGATAGAAAGAAGACTAGCATTGCCCATAGGGAAAAAAAATGGCTGTTTATAAATATAAAAGGGGAAACTTCCAGGTTAGGATGTGGTGTTTAATTTAACTGCGCATGTTGACTGGGGTTAGCCAAAGGGGGGCTTTTGATTGCTAGACTTCAAAACTTTGATAGCTGAACCTAGGTTATCAGCGTTAGGAAGAGGAAGTGGCCAAGTAAGAGAATAGACCTTGGTGGCTAGCTTTAGGAATGTAATCCAACCGTTTTTAGCAAGGCAGAGGGGATTGGAGAGAAGGGCAAGGCCTACCAGAGCCATGTTTGACATGAATGGGCTGACTAGAGTCCCATTAGGCTGAGGATTTGATTTTTTTTCTTTCTTTGAGACATACTGGCCTCAAACTGTTATGGAGCTCAAAATGAACCTTTTGAACCTCTGATGCCACTGCTTCCGCCTCTCATGTGCAGGCATTATAGGTGAGTATCATTGTACTTGGCTTATGCTTACATGTGTCGCAGGGGGGCATCTTGGTTGTTCCCAGCTGCTTAGGCCCCAAAATAGTCACACAGAAACTGTATTAATTAAATCACTGCTTGGCCCATTAGCTCTAACTTCTTATTGGCTAACTTAGTTTAACACATTTCTGGTAATCTGTGTATTGCCACGAGGCTGTGGTTTACCGGCTAAGGTTCCTAGTGTCTATCTCTGGTGGCTTCATGGCTTCTCTCTTAATTCCACCTTCCTCCTCCCATGCTATAGGCCAAGTCAATTTTCTTTATTCATTAACCAATAAAATCAACACATAAACAGAAGGACCTCCCACGCCATACATGAAGTATTGTGATTGTGATTTCATTTATTCTTACACTTTTCAAACCTAAAATTGCTATCTCCTAACCAGTAAACAATAAGCAGATCATGTGTGTGTGTGTACAGTTGTGTATGTCTGCATTCACAGACTGTAGCATGCATTATGAGGAAGGGAAACTAGTGCAGCTACAGAAAAACATGTTGATTAGGTCTGAGCTACTGGGAGACACATCAGAGGTGGCTTTGTAAAAAAGGTGGAATCTGGTCTGAAGGAAGAGAAAGCCACACAAAGAGAAGGCAAGAGAACGTTTAAACCCAAACAGCTGCACGCATAAATATTTAAATCTGTGTGGTCTTATACCTGCCACAACTAAATAAGATGAAAAGTGTGTTTACATCTAATGCTCTCTCTTTAGCTTTCATTTCATTAGCTCAAATATCACTTGACCTGTGTCTAGGTCAAGGTCAGATTGAGTCTTGGTGTCTGATGAGATTTTATAAATTCTCATTTAAATCAAAAGACTTTGCCTATTAACTATTTCTACAGTCAGTAAATCACAGGAAAAACTTTTCACTGGAAATGTTGCCAAGGAGACAAGTCTGTGTTCTCCTCTAAGAAGTGTATTTGTAACAGGGTCCATAGCCCATCCTTTGGCAGAGCAGTGGTGGCGTAGGGAGTATGGGTGGAAGGGGCGCTGGGCAGGAGAAGTGGGAGGGAAGCACAATTGCTTCTTTTAAGACAGAAAATGAGATTTACATTTGATGCAGAGATCCAGAAAGGGAAATATAACAGATTTAGTGCCGAGATAAAACAAACATGTAGCCATCTCAGGCAAAATTCACAAGATAAGGGAGCAGGTTACTCGGAACACGTAGCTAATTGCTTATTTTTCAATTTGCTTTAGATCTTTCATCGTGAACATGTAAACAGTGAACAGTGGGTCATATTTTATTCATATTCAATTGACTCACTAAGTTAAAATGTACTTACGTGTGTAAAAATTCTAATCCCTGGGGCTTCATACCATTGAATTCTGAAGGGCTAGTGATGTTAATTTTGATCATTATTCCAATCACACTAGTTTTAATTTTGTCAAAAAGAATGCATGTTGTGTACAACATTGAATGCAATTGCTCCCATTTCGGGATGTAGACTTCTGGCTTTGTCTGTCTAGAGAGAAGCAGCAGCCCTGACAATGCTGACCCCGTAGCCTCTGGTCTCACAGTCTCAGGTTGTTTCCTTGGCAACTGGGAGAAATTGAACGTTATAGTTTGAGAGGAAGTTTGTAGAGGAATTTCAATCTGAAAGCTACAAACAAGATTCTATCACAAGGGACTGTGAGGCTATTTCTGTCTGCTGAGGGGTGGTGAAGAACTGACTCTCTGCAGGTATCAGGGGAGAAACAGGGGACTCAGCTGCTTCTGGGGTAAAAAGAGCAGACACAAGGACTGCAAACTCACTATGGAGAGAATGTAACTAAATCTAAAACAGTTCAAAATACCCAGTTTCTCCTTCCTTACAAACTATTACCTCCCTATAGACAGTAGAACAATCAATGATGACCATTTTCCTTTCATAGGATGTGGATATGGAGTTAGATGACTGTGGAGTGCATACTGAGTGTACTGTAGGATGTGAAAATCACACAGAGGGAAAATACAAATCCTACTGCAGACGAGTTAAAACAGAAGGTATCTTGAGCTCTTTTAAGTCAATGCTCTGTTATGAGCTACTCACAATTTTGGCACAAACTGCTGCTGAATTGCAAAACAAATCAACCATTGGCATTATCCAATATGACAGAGATAAGGCAGCTCCATTCTAGCTGTTACCTATAGACAGGGCTTTGAAGTCTGACTGTGGATGTCATTTGAGTGCAGGACAGGAGCATATCCTGCTGAATAACAGTACAACAATCCTGAGCTGTCAATGAGGAGAAAAGCCCACATGTACTGTCATGAAAAATTATCCATGATAAAGTCCCAACCTAAGCATAAATGTATCAAAATATGTTCTCCAAAATATGGTTTCTAAATGTCTAACTTTCCACTAGAAACATTGCTCTAGAGACACTGCAATAATTACTGATGCTTGCATGCACTTGCTGCAAATTCATTTTTTAATTAATAGAGATTTTGATTAATACAGCTGCTTTTGTTCATAACTCAATGCCTGTTGATTTGATAGATCCCTTGTACCAGATAATAGAATGTAGTTTTTCTTACCCATTTCCTCCCTGCAATTTCCCTGGACAAGGTAACTTTCTCTCAGCATTTAGTCAAAGTATTTCTTACATGGACTCCATTAGGTGCTCCTCTAGGTTGCTCTTATCCTGCCCTTATATCTCTGATACTTGTCTGCCTAAAATTAAAGAATCAACATTGGCCATACATTAATCTTTGCAGGGGTTTTAATGTGTAGCGGAATTTTTGAGGCTAGCCATGGGGGAATTGCAAAGTTTAACTGGGAGAAGTAAACCTGGAAATCAATTCAAGCTGATCTTTCAGAAACGTAAGAATAGACGATGGAGGCAGGCTAACCTGTCTAGCATAGACTTTCCTTTGGTGACCACCCCAGTTTAGTACTTGAAGTTCCTTTCTTGTGAATGCCCTCAGAGAGTCCCTTTCATTCCCTTTGCAGGGAAAGAGGTACCTATGAAGACTGTCTCACTCAATAATTACTGACATTGTCTGGACACTTGTCTGATTCTAAAGGGAAGCAGTCTGCAGTCATCTACTGCAACATCTGAGTCGTAAGAATAAATCCTATATGACTACCCAGTAACCAAATTGGTTAGGAGATGTGTTACAGATTTCAGCAATTTTCAGAGTTTGAAAGGACCGCGTATGCACATCACACTATTCATAGACATTGCCCAAAGATAATTTTGAGAAGTATTTTTTTTTCTAATGATGATTTTATACATTTCTTAATCTGTGCATTGACTATAGTCTGTTATTTTAGAGAAGCTGTAGAATTTACTTCTGGTGGCAACATTGTGATGTTTAAGAATTTCCAGATTTGAAGAATTTTAGATTTTTAATACTTTGATTGTGGATCCTCAAGCTGCAGTTACGATAAAGGAAGTTGGAGGAGATACTTCCTAGAAATCCAGTGTTTTGAGTGGGTTCTACAGTGCTTACCCTTCCTCCCACATCTGGCAAGCTTGATAGTCTAACATTTTTTCATGCTGCACAGGTCTTGGGCCAAACTGCTGTGCAAACACCCACAGACACACACTCTCAAGGGAAAACTTTGTATCTCAAATAGAAGATCATACGAATCATTCTAAGGTCAATTATTCCCTGCAATTTTGTGAAACAGACATTTTGAGAATTTTAATACATCCAGGAAGATGGAGCTTTCCATCCTTGTGCAAAGTTGTGTTTGTTCTTTCCAGTCTCATTCTTAACTTCCAGGTTTTGCCCCTGGGTACCATTTCTCATAAGATGCTAGCAAATGAATGTCTTAACAAACAAAATCAGTTTCCTTCCTTGATTCAATGTAGAGACAGCTCTGTTATGCTACAAATGCCTAATGGGAGATGATGGGAGAGGATGTGGCCCTACTTAGTCAGAGTACTCACACAGTCTGTTTCAGGCTCCTGGGTTGAGTTCCATGACCTGGGGAAATTTTTAGTGCCTGCTGCTGACTTTGCAGCCTCTCTGAAACCATCTCAGGAATTTATGAAAAAGCGCTGGGTTATTTTACTACCCCAGTTTGGTGTCTGAAACCAAAATGTTATGGCAGACTTGGGGGCCCTTTGGAATTTTCCATATAAAGTCACCTGCAGAGGTTTAAGATTGATCTGGAGCACATTTCTTTCTTTCTTTTTCTTTCTTTCTTTCTTTCTTTCTTTCTTTCTTTCTTTCTTTCTTTTGTTTCTGGACTTTCGCACAAACTTTCATAACTGTTTGAAGATACTTTATTCCGATGGCTTCTGCAACTCAGTCTTCAACCTTATGATGAACAAGATTGGATCTTATGCCATCAACAGTGCCATTGTCCTCCTGCCTCTACATTTCTGATTCCAACAAACTGTTTTACTTTGTCCTGTATGTGAAAAGCAAAATATCCTCTGACACTTCCTAAGTCTGTCATACTGGTGTGTGTGTGAGTGTGTATGCTCACACACATCTGCTGTTTTCCACCCAGAGCAGTTATACCAGTGTTATCTATACAGTTCAGCTCAACCAGTGGAGTTTACGCACAGTTTAATTGTGTTCCCAGGATTTCTGGGTAGCAGCAATGTGTCTAATAAATAGTGGCTATAAACCAGAGAGATTTTGTGGTTAAGGGAGTCTCTTGATTTTTCCTTTTATACTTTTTAAAATGAGGTATCCTGTTCCTTCCTAGCCATGTCGCTCAGCTGCAATAGTGTGGACTTTAGTAAACCCTGTACCTTTGCTTCCCCTAAGCTGTCATTGTTTATATCTATTGGAATTACCCATGACTTTGCTTGCCTTTTTAGGAATTTTCATGCTTTAGATGGCTCAGTATGGACCTTTCCTTTTAATTTTCCTGGAAATTTTAACCTGGTTTTTAATTTTGCTCCCAGGTGGTTGTTTTGTGTCTTATACAATGCATTTTATTGAGCAGCTGCTGTGGATTTTAAGGCTTTCAAGTTTTTCCAAAGGTACACATTACTACCTTTAGTTCTCTGGGTTTGTCATGAGTAGACAGGCTAAATATAGGCCTTGCTATTGAATTCTACCCTAATGCAAAAAGTACTACAGCTATTTCATAAGAAGATTAATGTTCACATATTTTTATTGCTATGAGCTTTTATTTGCAGTAAAGGAAAAGGTAATTATTTTCCTATGTAATAGATAAAATTTTAAATGAAGCTTAAAGGTGCTTGAGAGAATGTGAAATTTACTCAGTAGTAAAAATGTTTAGTTGCATTTTCTTTCTTTAGATGCTTTAAAAACTACAAAATGAATGCTATTTGACTCAAACTCAGTGAGTATCCAATATCATGTGAAAGCATTGCCTTGATCCCATTCATGCCACTGAATTATATTAATCCATTAAGTGCATATAGACTAAGTCTAAAAATCAAGGGATTAAAGGATTAGCTATGATAGCTTTGTATATAAATATAATCCGTAAATAAAATTCATAATATCCACGTAGTCATAGTAGGAACTAAATCTGTTTACTATCCCGGAAGTTGGAGTGAACGAAAAATGATATTCTCAGAATGATGCATGAAATTTTTTCTTAATATTTTGTTGGGAATGAGGAAGAAAGATGATGCACAGCCATATTTCTATAGGAACTTATTCATGGAGTATTTGTGCACATAGAAAAAAAAACGAGAATTAAAAGCTGACACAGACAGCCATGCCAGTGAGACAACAAGCTGCACTCCTACAAATGACAGGTGTGTGTATACAGTGAGTGGTAGGAGTTGAAGAGGTAGACAAAGGGTTCAAGCTGAGAGAGTCCCGTGCGAGTTCTCGGGTCAAAGAAAGGGACATCAGGTACAGAGAGATCAGCTTCACACACAGACTCTCGTAACAGCAAATTTGAATGTACAAACTTCTAAATAGTATGCAAGGAAATAATCAGGCAGTAATTTAAAGAAAAAATATTGATTTCAAAGCTTTTATAATCTTACATATCAAAATAGATAAAGGGTAGCCTCTTGCACAAAGGAAGTATACTTCATAAATTGGAAATAATTTCGAATTCTATACAACAGAAAAAGACCTTTAGTCTACCTCCTTCATTTTATTAACAAGGGTGTTGACCCCCCAAGAAAGCACTTGACTTAGCAACAATAATGGAAGCAACTGAAGCAAAGACGAAACCAGCATTTAGGGGTTGTTTATTGTTTGAGTTTTCTACTTGGATTTCATGCCATATCTCAACTATTGAACTCATAAGAACAGCCACTATACTTGATCTTAGTCAGAAGTCTGAGAAGAGAAGCCGGGTGGTGGTGGCACACGCCTTTAATCCCAGCACTCGGAGGCAGAGGCAGAGGCAGGCAGATCTCTGGGAGTTCGAGGCCAGCCTGGTCTACAAGAGCTAGTTCTGGGACAGGCAGCAAAGCTACAGAAAAACCCTGTCTTGAAAAACCAAAAAAAAAAAAAAAAGAAGAAGTCTGAAAAGAGATACTATCTTAATTATTAAAGGTGATGAGATACATAAGGTGGTAAGAGAAAAGAATGAACCAACTTCTTATCTTAAAAAAATCCACTTAAAAGTGTGAGAGATAGGAATAATATGTTTTATAAAGCATTGGAAAATTATATAAATTTTACAACAGAAAATTTGTGGTAATTATCCCAGCTATCAAAATCATAATGAATATCTGCCTGAGTGTATTATGTCCTTAAAAATTAATAACAGTAAGAAGTATTCATATGTGCATATATATTTCAGTATTTGTATACATATATGGCCCGCATGTAACTCAAGAATGCATAATTTTGAGTCATCACTCTAAAAGGATACATTCTCAGATTAAGGAATAAAATAACTGTATGACTCCCAAGCTCCATTCAGTTATATGACTTTAAAGACAGAACATCCAGCCATGCTGCATAAGAATGGAATGAAAAGTAACAGCCTATTTGGGGCACTGTATCCTTTAAAGTTATCTGCCTGAGATGATGAACATTGCGTCTCTGGGCAAACAGAAATGGAGCTGTCTTTTCTTCTCACTGCCTCTGATCATGGTCATTTGAAATCCTCCATTCAAAGGAGGACATGTATCAAGCAATAGCTTCTTTCTAGATAATGTTGGTTTTGAAAATTATTTAAGACAAAATGAATGTTAAGAGGTTAAAATATTAACAGTGCTCAGTTCTCAGAGATCTTTGCTCATCTTCCACTTTGTAATATAACTGAGAAAGTAAGGCTCATAGGTGTCTGACCCCCTAAGCTATCCCACACTTAGCTCCAACCCCATTTTGCACACATTGCCTTTCATACACTAAATTTGTTTCAGGTATTCATTTCCTACACTTAAGTCATAAAATGTGTAGTTTCTCTCTTATTATCTTTCCAAATTTCATCTCTGTGATCACTGTGTGTGATCTCTGATTCTGAAGATGTAGGATTCTTTCTCTTTCAGTTCTTCTGAAAGAATATTCAAAGAAGCAGTAAGTAAAATAAGAGACCAGAAATGGGGATAAAATATCATGCTCTATGTTGAGGGGAAGATAAAAAATAAAGTTTATTAAGGCTTGTTTATCTTTTGATAATGCCATTGATCAAGTGAAGCTCATCAGTTTTGTTTTGTTTATTTTTCTTTGTTTGTTTGTGTTAGAGAAATATGTCACATTTATTTAGCATTTCTGCAGAGGGAAGACATCCATGTCATGTGCACATGTGGAGGATAGAGAACAACTTATGACAGTCAGTTCTCTCCTTCTGCCATATAAGCCTGGGAATTAAATTTGGATTGTCAGGTTTGGCTTTGGACTTCTTTCCTAGTTGAATCTCACTAGCCTTCAGTACATTTGATCAATTTGTTATTCCATACAATTCACCAGAAATTCCAGTGTAACTTCTCATTCCCTAGATGCTACCTTGTAGTTAAGTGTCAGTGGGAAACTTATCTCATGGTGTGAGCATCCCTTATCTATGGGCCTCAGTAGAAGTGGCCAGGTCTTCAGGCTGCAGCATTATTACTCCAAAGGGTATTGGTCCTCAGAATCTATTCCAGTTCAAGCAAAAACCATTTCTTGTGCTAATCAGGATAAACATCTTAGGTATTCAAATCCAATAAAACTGCAAACATGCAATTCAAGTACTGAGCAAAATTAAAATCTTTTCAAAATTCATATGTGCTGCAGAACTGGTAGGGAAGTCAAATTTTATTTTTATGAAAATTGAAATTTCATTGAGACGGCAATTGTATTAAATCTGCCAAATCTTATCCTTTCTGGCATCTATGGCCTTTGAAATAGTCAGTGAGTTTTGTTTTTTAATGTGTTTAAGAAGTAATTAATATGTATCTTTCTTTGTCAAGTTTATATGAAAATTAAACTAAGAGCTTGCATGAATGTGTAGCCTACATTTATTCTCTTGAAGACAAAGATCTATAAATGGTGGTCGACATGCACATGAAATCAAAACAAACAGGGACAAATTGTGCTAATCATGTTGTGTTGGTTATTACATTAAGTTTAATTGATAGATACAGGTTAAATCAAAGCTATATTAAGAAGTTTATTTTGGGGATTTACTTAATTTACACTGAAAGCTATGATTTGAGATATGAGTTTATTGAAATATATAATTTTCCATATAAAAGCCTGTTTATGCAAATATATGTACATACTCTTAGCAGTTGTATCATATTGGATGAGATATTTAAGACACTTATTTTTCTTAAAATTACCCTATTAAGAAAAATAATGATCTAGCTCTACTCACATATGCTTGGGAATACATGATTAGAAAATCGCCTGCACGCAGCACACAACTAACATTTATTACTCTCATTGTACTTTAACATTGCTGTAGTAAAATACTTAAGAAATTAATGTTTTAAAGTATAAAATTCATATGCTGTTAGCTTATAGCTATGGTTAATCATGCATATTTGGAAGTAAATAATATCAATAGACTATTTATTTGAGACTAGAGGGTAAAAGAATTTTGAATGTTTTTAACTACAACAAATGACAGTTGTTTGAAGAAGTTAGTATTGTTAACATGACCTAGACACTACATGAGGTATATATAAAAGGAAATGGCATGGAACACTGCTGACACATGTATTTTAATGTTTTCAAATATCAATTAAAATACAGCTTTGTAACATTTAGAATTGTTTTGACAATTTCATACATGTTTATAATGGATTTTACTATTTTCACCCCAAACCCTTCCCACTTCTCTCTTATCCAGTCAACATTACGAATACCCACAAGTCCCTTTCTCACATTCATGACTTTCATTTTGCTTTATGACCCAATGAGTATAACCAGGGCATCTGTTTGACCATAGGTGTGTTACTAGCCACTAGAGTCTGATGAGCAATTGAAGACAATTTCTGTTCATTTCCTAGAATCCAAGAGTATCCAATAGTTCAACAGGGAGGGTTAGAGTCTTAGGAGTTCCTCTTCATTTAAGTGTAAGGGTGTCCACCATACTTCTGACTATTTGAGTTAGATTCTTGGGAACCACATGTAGAAAGGAAGAACCCCCTTCTTTATGTGTTCTGTTTCTGACTCCCACCTCTCTCTCTCTCTCTCTCTCTCTCTCTCTCTCTCTCTCTCTCTCTCTCTCTCTCTCTCTCTTTCACACACACACACACACAAACACACACACAAATAAATAAATACAATAAACCTTTTATAAGTTATTTATAAATTAAAAATACAATTATAATGAAAAATAGTACTCCATTGTTCACATCTAAAACAAACAAACAAATAAATAACCCCTCCCCCCAAACCAGACTACACTAAACACCTTCAGCTTAAAAGGTCATTAGAGGACTATTGAAACACATATCAGGGTTACTATGGAATACCCACTACAACTGTGTAGGCAAATTAATTTTTGCAATATTACTCAAATATTAAGCTGACCAAAAAAGATGAAAGTCATGTGATCTGCTAACTGGTTGTTTTCATGGGGAAAACCAAAGTATCATGTCCATTTCACTGAGGGTAAGGGCTTATTTGGAACCAACATGCTTCTATTGGAGCCTAGTGTCAGGAAAGGCGGAAAGGGCTTTGTGGTTATTATGTCCCAACCGATGTATTGATGGAACTGATGTATTGTGGAATCTGCTCTACGATTTTGCTTCCTGAGTTATTAGTACAATCTTACACAGTGACACTATGTGAATATTTGCAAAAGAAAAGAGACATTGATTTTACATGAAACTTTACACTCAAGAACTGTGTGTATATTCTCCTAGCAGTAAAGTGACTAAGAATGGGTAAGAATTCCATGTGATGGAGATGGGTCAGGCTTTTCCACTTGTGTGAGGCACCAGTTAGGCAGAAAAATGTTAAAGGAGAAGACAAATATTAACAAACTTTCTTGTTGTCTTCTGCCCTCCATAGACTACATGAGTCTGAAAAAAAAAATCCCTGAATGACCCAAGTTAAACCCCTAAGAATCATTTTTCACCAATGCAAGCAGAATCCAACATATTGTGGTGGCAGAATGAATTCAGTCACAGGTCCCCAAGTGAACTGCATTCTTCAGGGTGCTGACAAAGGAGAAAACATCACAGGCAGAGATGTTATAGACTGAGGCTGTAGGCTGGCCCTGAGAATAAAATGAGGTGTTTAAAAACTTTTGCTTGCTAGGTGGACTTAGTCCTTACATCTGTGGAGAAAAGACAGGAGCAGAGATGAAGAATTAACTAAAAGATTCATCTGACATAAGGTATCAGTCGTGCTCAGATTGAAGGCATACTAGATCCTAATTCAATGTATTGTGCTGGAATTAATGGCGTTACTATTTTTTTCCATTTATCTAGAGAATTCCACAACTTTCATAATTAAAGTTTTGTAAAATCTTCAATTTCTGCATCTTAAAATGCGTGTGTTTTTAAAAATTATATATAAGTAATAGAGTTATTGTTGTTAAATTTAAAAATGACCAGAGGGAGAAATGGAAGGCAGAACAGACAAATAAACAAGTGGAAAGGTAAACATTTCATTGAAATAAAAACACTGAGAGGATTTGACTAGAGGTACGTTGTATGTCTTTCAGTGATGCACTGCATCTTCATGGGACTGGAAGTCATTCAGTCATTACACTGAAGAAATGTTTGCTGGACGGGTAATAATTATGATCAGTTATATTCTGACATGGCTTTGTGTGTGTGTGTGTGTGTGTGTGTGTGTGTGAGAGAGAGAGAGAGAGAGAGAGAGAGAGAGAGAGAGAGAGAGAAAATAAGAACAAGAAAATGTGTATTCAAACTGGATATGGAGGTAACAGCCATAATTGTAGTACCCAAGAGGCTTGCAGCCCAAGGTTCACATTGAAAATTAGTCTGTGCTAGCTCTATTCTGAAACCTTTCTCAACAAGAGTAGAGAGAGTAAAGGGAGGAGAGGTAGAGGACAACAACAAAACAAGAAAAAAGCACTTTAATGTCTAGGCAAGCTATAATACAAGGTGGGCATTTATGGAGTCGACACAGAACGTTATCAAGTGAAAGGGAAATCTCTGAAGATTGAGTTGAAGGATAAGTATGAGTTATCAAAAGTGGCCAAAGAAGGACAGGATAGTGGAGTGGGAGGTCCTTCTGGCAATGTGTTGTTTTAATTAGTTAATGAATAAAATTTGGCTTGGCCTGTTAGGGCAGAGTAGAGCTAGATGGGGAGAGCTAACCTAACTTGTATGCTGGGAGAAAGAAGGCAGAGGCAAGGAGAAGCCATGTCAGCCACAGCTACATGGGATACATAGAATAATGGCGATGGGTTAATTTAAGATATGAGTTAATCAGAAATACACTTAAGCCACTGGCCAAACAGTATTGTAAATAATATGGTGTCTGTGTGGTTATTTAGGGCTGAGCAGCCAGGAACAAACAAGCAGCCCCTCACAACAGGATAGAGTCTGTGAAGCCTGGAGGACGAAGCTCTCCCCACCCAGGATACATATTTTCTAGTATCATATGGGCAAGGCTAGGATGGGAGCACAGAGCTGTGGAAATGAATTTGAGTAAACAGGGCATTTACAAGTTATGGTCAGAAAATGTAAGAAGAAAAAGAGCAGGGACGACGAAGCCAGGTATTAGTTATATTAAAGGAATTTTTAAGTATGGCCATAAACACATTTATTTGTCAACAATGTGGACAGCATATTTATAGAATGTGACTGGAGTCCAGAAAAGTAGACACAACACTGCCCTTGTTTTACAGGTTTACAAGAGACAATGCTCTGCCTTTATAAAAGATTTTCTCTGGACATGTGCAAGAGGGAATCAACACTGCTCTAATTATGGTTTTAACTGACTTCATTCTTGCTCAGCTGGGAGAAGCAGGGCTTATGATTTCATCTCAGAGGTGACATATAGGCCTCTACTCTGACCAGATGGGTGGATGCTGATCCTGTTTAGTGACAGAAATCTATGGACAATATGTTGAAACATAAATGTTGTTTTAATGTATTGAATTTTAATCATCTGAGTGTTACCTTGACATACATTGAGCTGTTGAGAAGAAAGAATGAAATTCATTTTATATTAAAAAAGGTTGATATTAATGAGAAACTATGTGAATCACCAGCAAATACACAGAGCTGTGCTTATAGCCAGAGTCAAAAATGCATCTGAAATTGTTAGGCAAGCTTTACTTTCACAGGTTGCTTCATAAATACCTGGAGAGAAAATCCACAGCCTTTTTTTTTTGCATTCTCAAAAAAATGACTAAGAAAAATAAACCTTCTAATATGAATTTATTTAGAATAGATGCCGTGAACCAGCATCTATTCTAATACAGGAATACATGGCACAAAGTTATTATGAAAATAGAGAGGCTGACCTAGAATACTACTGAAGGCATGACAGTGTTCAGGGAAGATAAGAGTAGAGGAAGGCCCAAAGAAGACAAATTATGTTGGAGTAGACAGTAAATGCTACTTGCGACTCTGAGATGTGGAGCCATACAGTGTTGTTTCTAAAGCCTTTAGTATTAAGTTTTGCCATAAGGTTTATACCTGCTGTAACATCTAATCCTTAAAAAAGAATGAGTGAAAGAATAAAGGAGATGCATGCACTAGTGCTTTCCATGTTTTATCAGGTGAAGGTAAGATGAAGAGAAACTGCTCCCAGGCAGTGTTGCAGAGTTGGGGACCGTGCAGGTGGGATTCAAGAGCAAGTTGCTGCAAGAGCACATAACTGGCGGCCTTAGTTGCTATGTGAGACTCTTGAGTAGTTAAAAATAAATTGCAATGATGCTGAAAAACTGAATATCCATATGGGCAAAACAGAACTTTGACCCCTCCTTCCCACCATGCCGAAAAACCAATTTAGAGTGGGTCAGATGGAAACAATCAGACTTCTGAAGGAAAAACATAAAACATTCCAGCATGTTAAGATTTATTCTAGAAGCACTTTACTTGAAAGAAAATAAATGTAAAATTAGATCTCATTAGAACTAAAACTTCTGCTCCTTGAAAGTTATCATAAAGACAACATAATGGCATACCATAATTGGAAGAAAATATTTGCATACATATATTTGACAATTTTTAATATATGCAAATAACATTTAAATAACAAAAAGATAAATAGATTTGTAAAAGTGAAGGGAATTGGACTAGAGAGGTCAGAGGAGCAAATACTTAAGTGCCCAGTCAGTTCCTTGTTTTCAAGGACATTTTTTGAATGTATAAATGCAAATAGTAAGCACAGAGGAAGAATTTCAGACTTGCTAAATACTGAAATTTAAGAAGAAAGCACAGAGAAGTCATTACTCTCAAACATTGATAAACTACATGGTAAACTTTTGCCTAAGTTGATGTGTTAGATCATTCTTCCATGCAACTCAGTAAAAGCAAACAGGCTAGCATGCAAGAATTGCAATTGCTGCAGTAAACAGTGGAAACACTCACCAAGCTGGATGACATCTCCAAAGGTAAACAGCTGAGAATAGGAACAGGTGAGAAATGGGGCCCAACTGTACCAAGTAGGACTTGCAAGCTCAGTAAACCATGGAGAAGATGCTTTATCTCAACTCCATTGCAAGGCAGTTAGCTGGAAGATGAGGGACTGGATACGTAGTTGGAGGTGACACTGGAAACAGGATTTTGGAGCATAGTCTTTCTCTCTCTCCATCCTCAATGTTCTGGCTGAAATTAGTAAGAACTATTAGAAAAGGCATACTCTTTCCCTTTCCCACCACTGCAGAATAGCCCAAGAAAAGAGATAGCTATTGTAGAGCCTAGAAGTGGGTGTGGTCCAGGACCTGGCTTAAACCTCTGTACACAGAAATCATAGGGATCTCAGCATCACCCTGTGAGTCTGAAAGAGTTTCTTGTCAAAGTTTTGTTGAGATAATGGGGGAACACTCACAAGGACCTCACACTTTCTTCCTTTAGGCCAGCACTATAGAAGAGCCTGAGGTGCCCAATACATCTCAGTGAGGTCACCCCTGACTGGATAGGCTAGGACTGGAATGCAATACTGAGAAATGATCAAGACTACCCTCAGAGGGAACCCACAGAGAGGAATTCCCTTTCCTTCTCTTGGAAAAACTGCCAATGTGAAAGGGACTCCAGGAGGAAACCAAAGGAACACTGCTCAATAAAGCCTAGTTGTGCCATAAACTCTAACAAGTAATAGATTTAAACTCCACTGGTGCAATTCATAATTCAACTCCAGTTTTATAGATTTGAGATAGAATTGTAAATTGTACCTATACCATCAATGAAGTTTGTTGCAGGGCAAAAATAAAGCCCATCCAGGGATCTGGCGAGATGACTCAGCTGTTAAGAGAGTACTTATTGTTCTTGCAGAATTCATGCCGGTGTCTCACAACCGCCTGTAACTGGAGGGGGTCTGACTCCATCTCCTGGCCTCTGAGGACATCTGCATTCACATATGTACATTCCCACCACCCAGACACACAGATGAAAGTAAAAGTAAAAAATGAATAAAAGAAACAGCCATTCCACCATGGAATAAGTACTGACAGCTAGAATATAGTTTATTCAAATATATTTGATTACAGCTTTGTTCAGTTTTTGGTATGTTTTAATATTTTTATCTTTATCTTTACTCTCGCATGAGTTTCTAAGAATGGCTGTGCTTTAGGTTATATATTGCTTAGTTAGGTTTTATGATCCTCCCTGTGATTCTTTATCTACTAGTGTATGCTCCTTGTTAGTCTTCCTATGAACAATTCACATATTTTCCTTTATGCTTACACCTTATTTGCCCTCTATCTGTTTTCCATGATTTATTAATTATAATATTCTATTGCTTTAATAATTTTAATCCACATAAACCCTAGTTGTATCTCAATTTCACCTCATATCTCCTCACATCTCTTTTATTCAGTTGTTCTAATCCTAGTTCCTAACCATATCTTCACTTCTATCCAATCTAAGTACCTTCACTTCTATCCAATCTAAGTAATTCATATGTACTTATGTAATACTACCCTTCCCTTATTCACTTCTCCTTCAATAGGTTTTGACACTAAGGGATAATTATTTTACTCGGATAGTATGGATAGTGGGTCTATCCAACACTTATGGTCATTTCTACAGTTAGTATTTTACCCCATGGGTACTATAGAGGTGAACTGAAGCTTAAACTTATAAACTATGTATTGTATGAGGTGACTGGGCCGAGTCCCACCACCCAGCTAGCTTAACCCAAAATAATTACACAGAAACTGTATTCATTTAAACACTGCCTGGCCAATTAGTTCTAGCCTCTTATTGGCTAACTCTCACATCTTGATTAACCCATTTCTAATAATCTGTATGTCACCACGAGGTCATGAAAAATTAGGGCAGTATGATCCACCTAAAAATTACTAATTGCACATTCAATACCAAATCTAATAACAGTGAATTAGATTAAAACACAAGCAAAGAATTGAGAATTATTAAAGACTATATAATGAAATATAATACTTTATAGACAAATTTCTATTTTACTCAAAGAGATTACAAATAAAGAGTTGGAATTAATAAGAAAATCAATACATAGTTGAGCACAGGAAATCAATAAATGACTAAAACTGACTAGGAATCCTTACTAATGGAATGAAGGAGAGGAAAGAGAGAATCATGTAAGAAAGGATAGATGAGTTGGAGCTTTCAGACACCACAAAAAAGAAACAATAGGGAAATATGAAAACATGATGCTAGTTATAAGGAACACCATTAAAACAAAAAATTTAGGAGCCATAATGATAGAAGAAAGAAAAGAACTTTAGACCAAAGACAGAAGAAATAAAAGTCATGGTGGAAAACATTTTAAATCTAGAGAAAGGTATCATCATCCAGACTTAGTGAGCACCCAGAACAACTCAAAGGTATGCCCAGAATGGAGACTCTACATGGCCTACTCCAGTTAACACAGGAGACATAAAGAAAAAGTAAAAATATTGAAAATTCCCAGAAATCCACAAGGATGACTCCAGCTAAGACCTTATGCAATAGAGAAGAGGGTACCTGAACTGGCCTTGCCCTGTAGTCAGATTGTGACTATCATAAATGTCACTCATAAATGAAGGTTCTATAAACTTCATCCAACAACTGATGGAAACAGAGGCAGAGACCCACAGCAGTGCACTGGGATGAGTTCCTAAAGTACAGTTGAAGAGTGAAAGAGTGAGAATATTAGAAAAGAGGTCAAAACCATGAGGAGGATACCCACTGAAACAGTTTAACTGAGTTAATGGGAGCACACCAACTCCAGCTGGACAGGGAAGGAGCCAGCATAGGACCAAACTAGACCATCTGAATGTGGGTGACAGTTGTATGAATGGGGCAGACTTGGGGCCACTGGCAGTGGCACCAGGATTTATCCCTACTGCTTGTACTGGCTTTTGGGAACCTGTTCTCTCTGGATGAATACCTTGCTCAGCCTAGATATAGTAGGGAGTCCCTTGGACCTTCCCCAAAGTAACGTGCCTTACCATCTTTGAGGAGAGGATGAAAAGAGTAAATGGAGGGATTGGAAGAAAAGGAGGGAGTGGGAACTGGGATTGGTATGCAAACGAAAAAAGCTAAGCATGAAAAAAGAAACATGAAGTTACATAAAGGCAAGCTCTAAAAAATTTTAGCAGTTTTCTCAACCAAAACTAAAAAGCTGGAAAAACATAAGTTAATGCAATCTGGACACTGAAAGGCAATAATTGCCAACTCAGATCAATCTAGATAGTAAAACTATCTGTCATATTTGTGGGGGAACAAAGAACTTCTCCTGATTAAAACAAACTGAATGCAATAATGACAACTAACCTAATAATACACAAGATACTTGACACAATCCTTTGGACTGAAGAGAAAGGTAAGCATTCATGAGTATAAAGGAAAGAGTGCGCTATGGTGGAAAGGTATTTACAGAAAGATGCCAAAAAAAAAAACAACCCTGAAAATTAGTGGTTAAGAAGAGACTACCATTTTCAGGTAATTGGCAGGCCTAATGGGACTAACTTTCAGGAGAAGGAACAATAGAAGCAACAGTGTAGATAATGTTTTATTTGGAGAGCATATTGTAAAGCCATGTCTCTACCTTGGGCCAGATGTAAATATATATATATCCAGAAAGAAGTAGATTCCTCCCAAAGGGTTGTAAAATATCCCTAAAACTTCCACAATATCATATGGTATTTTAAAGCTCTAAAAAGGCAAAGCTGATGCTTATCTTTCTAGTGTCTGCAGGGAGATAGTGGTTGTGGTTCAAAGCAGACCATGAAGGATGAGTCCATTCTCAATGGCCTCCAAGGTTGTGGTTCACTGTTTAACTACCTCATGTGGCTACTGGAGAAATAAATATTGAGTCTTTTGAATAACTGAAAATACACCTAACTAGGCAGCATTATCGCTCCTGGTTATTTGCCCAAACACTTCAACATATCACATAGATAGTTGCAGCACTACTTGCAATAGCCAATTTATGAATCCAACCCAGGTGTCTCACATGGAGGAATGAAAAAAGAAAATGGGAACATTAAATAAAGGTACAACATGGGATTGTTTTAATCCAAAAAGAAAATTGAAGGGAATGCTGTTTACAGGAAAGGGAACACCTCTGAGGTAATCAAGTTAAACAAATTAAACCAGTCTCAGAAAGACAAGAACCATGTGTTTTAACTCATTTGTGTGTCCTAGACTTTATATAGAGACATGAAGTCATGAGCATACAGATGCCATGGAAGAAGAAGAAATGCAGGCCCAGTGGGAAGGGGAGATGTAAAAGGGCAGTGGTATGTTGGGGATAGAGTCAAACAAAATTGTGGCTGTATGAAAATAACCTTGTATAACTCAGTATAATAATAAATGATTATAAAAAATAAATAAAATTAAAATTATGAAAGAAGCCAGTTGGTAGTCTTTTTTAACTTTTTTATTTTGTATGTATAGATATTTTGCCTGCATAGATGTCTGTGTACCACATGCATGCAGTGCCTGTGAAAGTCAGAAGAAGATATCTTTTTCCCTACATTGGAGTTAAGAGATGGTTGGTTAATATTTGGATACTAGAGATCTGACCCAGTTCCTCTGGAAGAGCAGTCATTATTCTTACTCACTGAGCCATCTTTTCAGCACCAGCTGGTAGCATTTTTTTAAAGAAAAGTCTAGTCATTAAACACACCAATGTCATTATATAAACATTTTCTTCCTGAATTAACAAAATGGAAACACATACCCAGAAGGAACCTTACACATGCATGCTTCTAGCAACTTTATTTATAAAAGCCAATAACAAAACAAGCTAACCAGCCAACAGGAGAGTAGATGAAAATGTTTTATTTTTATACAATGGGCTGCTTTGCAGCAATGTGAAGAATGAGCTATTAATACTGAGAACATGTTCATGGATCTCAAAAATTAGATTCAGTTAAATAATACAAAGGAAATAGTCATACTATGACCTTCTTGATATGTTCTAGAAGAGACACAGTTTTTTGGGGCATGATAAAACTTAAGTAAAATGCCAGCAACTCAGAAACAGAGGGACGTAAGACCTTAAGTTTAAAGCCAATCTGGTATACATGGAAAAACAGTGTTTCAAAAGAGCAACAGACAAAATAATAATAGATATTATTGTTTATAGCAATCAGAATAGTGGTTGCTCAGGCACTGTATGGTAAAGCTGTAAAAGGCTCTGAGAAAACTCTCTGTATTGACAGAAATGCTTCAATTTTGACTGAAGAGATGCTATAGATGCTTATTTTTTGTCAGTGCTCATTGCTCTGTACAACTAAGATCTCACTTAATAGTTTGTGAATACCTCACCTTGCCCTTCAAAAGAAGGAAGGATAATAGGTAAATTAGTTGTTACAACTTTTATGGGAGCACATAATTACTACTGAGTAATTCAGATTACCATGAAAAAAATTTAAAGTATGTGCAAATATATACATACATATCAAAACTCCCAAATTTTGTGAGATTATATATGCACAATATATTTTAACTCACAACTAAAATTAAGAAATTGTCTAAGAAAATACTTTATAACTAGTATAAGCAAAGTAAAGCCTGATAAAGATAAAATAACTGTGGGATGCTGGTGCAGGAGAATTATCTGTATTCTGTCAACCATGTATTTTAATAAAACGCTGATTGGCCAGGCAGGAAGTATAGGAAATAGAAGTGGGGCGATGAGAACAGGAGTATTCTGGGAAGCAGGAAGCTCCCTCTGCCACTCCTGCCCAGGCCACTGAAGAAGCAAGATGTAAGCAACCCCACTGAAAAAGGTACTGAGCCACATGGCTAACATAGATCAGAATAATGGGTTAATGTAAGTTACAAAAGCTAATAAGTAGCCTGAGCTAATGGGCTAATCAGTTTATAACCTAACTCTGTGTGATTTTCTTTGGGGCTTGCTGGCTGTGGGGAACTGGGCAAGGCAAAAACCCCAACAAGCCGGCCCCCTCATCACTACAGGATGCAGACACAGTTAAGCAATTAAAATTGCTTGCTGCTCTTGCAGAGGACTTCTTCTAGTTTACTTGCTGTTGTTATGACAATAGCAAAAGCTACTTAGAGGACAGAAAAGTTTATTTCAGTTTATACTTCCAGGTCACAGTTCATCATTGTAGTCAGGGCAAGACCTCAAACAGGAACTGAAGTGGAAATCATGAAGGAAGACTGCTTACTTGTCCACTCACCAGCTTGTGCTCAGCTAGCTTTCTTATACAGTACAGCAACAACAAGATAAGGTTGATACACTCACAGTGGGCTTAGATCTCTGATATTAATTATCATGTAGACAATATCCTGTTAAACATGACTATAGGCCTATCTGATCAAGGCAATAAAAATTAATCAGGATAGAACCCAAGTTCTGTTTTCAGCAACCCACAACAGAATGCTCACAATTTGCCTACAATTTCAGATCCAGAGTATATAACACAATTTTCTGGCCCCATGGGCATGACACACAACCATCTACTCATATAAACCCAGAATACACAATACACATAAATAAAAATAAAATAAATCTTTGAAACAGTAAGTGAATAAAGATTATATTGAAATATAGGGATGGCATTAAGTTAAACATACTAAGACTACAATATCAGTAAGTTATATAGACCAGATTAAAGATTTAGATTAAAAAAACATTGTCATTTGAGTAGGAAAAACTCAAAACAAACAAGAAAACCTTAGTGCCGAAGATTCTTATCTCCTATGATGCTTATATACCAAAATAGCTTTTTATGTACTCTTGGAACATAAATTGTAACAATCTTTTTGTAGAGCAGTTTGACAAGATCTATCAAAATAAGACTTTCATTTTATTCAAGACTTCTCTTGTGAATCTTTTCTACAAACATGCAGACATATATACACAGATTTATCTATGTGGACATTTATTACAATGTTTACAATAAAGTTGTACAACTGAAAATCAAAAAAAAAGAGAATCCAAATTGATAGAGAAAGCTTTAATATATGTGTGTTGTAGAATATATTCAGCCATTACAAAGAAAGAGATATAAACTGTAATAGAATATTAAAAATATATACTGTTATATTTTTAATAAATGTTTATGAGCATACATAGTTATCAATTGAACGATTAAAAGGAAGGGGTTAATTATTAAGTCAGTTATTAAGTCATATATAGTGGCTTGTTCCTATGGTTTTTGGAGGTATTTGACATAGAAAAGATATCTAGTTTCCATTCACTAAAGTGAGACTATTAACATTCTTTGCTCACCTGCAATTATGCATTCTCTAAAATAGAATAAAATATATGATAATGGGAGTGATGCCAAGGCTATATTGTTTCATTTGAATCCAAATCTGAGGTAGGCATGTCAACTTAAATAACAGTTACTATAGGTTTCCCATTAGCAATCTTTGGAATACATAAAAAAAGACTTGTATGCTAGTGGTTAGAAACAGTATGTTAAAGTAAAAAATGTCCTTAAAAGCAAACCGTGATAGAATTATTATATTAGCCATGATTGAGTCCCATTCAGGGATAGTTATTTCCTTCTTGTGTAAAGAATAGAATCTATCTCTGGTCTTAAGTGGAGACAATATTCTAAACTCCAGAAAATATTGAATTAATCCAGCTGGGCCTGTCAGTCATCTTGTCAAAGGAAACCCATCAGGAAAGCAAGTTTATCTAAAGCCATGATAAACAGATGGTCAGAATAATTATACCCTTAATTGAATGATGTATGCTTTCTTTCCAGAAACCGGACCCTCAATGTAGTTGCTATGGTCACCATAAAGCCATCGTGAAGCTCTACTCTTTCTGCCTTTTTGAGCCCTCATTCAGAAAGGCGAAACAGTCCCCATTTCTTTTCCTCTGCTTGTTTCTTTCAGATGCTGGTTAGAGCCTGTGCTGATTTTGTTGTTGTGTTGCTTCTCTGGTATTTTGACCTTTTCTCTTTACTCTGAAGCTACCCACCCCTCCCAGCATTGCGAGCCTATTTTAAGAGACAAGACTTGTTCTCTTGCTTTTCCCATTATGCTATTCCAGCCAGCTGCAGGTATTTAGAGGTTTATTTTTTTTTTAAAAAAAAATACTCTACTAAAATTGTTCTCAAGAGCTTCCTTTTGAGTCCATTTTTAAATTCACTTAAAGAGCTCAAAGAAAGGACCCCAACTTCCCTGGTAACCGTGTCACCTCTAAAGGCTACAGCTGAAATTTTAGGCAAATAGATTTTGAATTCTAGCAGAGTTCTGACCAAACAGGGAGAGGATTGTTTGGGGAAGAATACATAAATGTGTATTGGATGACATTTTCTTTTTCATCCTTAGCATAAAGCAATACCACGTAATTAACTTGACCCCATAACCATGGATACTAATGATGAAAACTGCACGATGATACCATACAATGACAAGGCAACTATCTAGTGGACATTCCCCAGAAATGGCCCTGACCTTAGATTCCAGGTATTACTCTCCCTTGCCTTTACATCTGCATGCGAATGATCTTGAAGATGCGAGAGCCTATGGATGTGGATGGTTAATGGAAGGCCTCCATGATGTAGCTGGTGTGTGCTTTTTGAGAGGATGGCACAGTTATCCTCGCTCTTGGATGAGTTTATAACTTTTACAACAAGGGTGCTGATGACTCATGGTCACCAAAGCCCCCTTAGACAGAGGCTTTTAAGTTTACTGGATCACACCCAACCAGATCAAGGAACAGTAGGGAGTGAGCAGAGCAAACATGAGTTTGTTATTGAAAAGAGAGAAATAATTCCTGAGAGCTGGATGGGTTTGAAGCAAGGAATACAAAAGTAATGTCTAGGGTTTTTTTTTTTTTTGCCTTTTATGAAATATATGGCAGGAATTTGATGGACGCTGGAGTAAGATTTACTGTGACTGGTCATTCACTGAGCACAAAGTATGCCAAAGCTGTGAGTGGAATACAATTTGTTAGAGTGTTTCCTGTACTCAGAGAACTGATACCATTGCTTTCCAATCAGGTGAGTAGCCAGTGATTATGGTCATTTTCATCCATTTTCTTTACTAAATCATTTTATTAATTTTCTAGGCTGTTGGTTGAGTCACTCTTTACAGTACTAGTTCAAAATATACCATGGACCCTTCCTGTAATTTCAGTGGAATCTAGATCCTTACTATGTAAGGTTACCGAGGATGGCACAGGACTTTGAGGTGATGCAGTTATTTTGAGGTCTTGTACATAGCTGCTCTGCCATGCTTTATAAGGAAGCCCACTAAACTCATTGGCTGCCAAACTGAACTTTTGGTGGAGTCCTGACTATGGTCTGTCTTTGGTACTTATCTGCAGTGAATATATGCTTGATCAAATCTCCCCAGGAAGAAGTTACATCAGCACGATTCTTCATATTTTCAGTAAAATTTTTATTATTTGAATTGGAAAATTATTAAATTTTATCATTTCCAGAATTCTATGATCCAATTAAAACTGTTACTTTTAAAAACATTAGGTTCTATAAATATGTATACAAACATAATATCCATGCATTTAGACTGTGGATAAAGATGTGAAATGTATTGATTTTGAAAGGAACAGAGAATATTCTAGTTTTGTTTTTGAGAAACTGCAGATAATGTGTTTTCATCAAAATATTATAAGTATTTCAACCCTGTTATTAGACATCAATTCATATTATTCATTTAATTGTGAATTATTCATTATGTTTCTAAAATTATCTATGTATAAAATCCATAGCAAATTAAATTCAGTAATTAAATCAAAATTACAGAGTGGGAATACATTTTGCATTCTTTCTTTTTTGTTTTAAAATTCAAAAGACCTAAAGTAAGGTCTACAGAGAGAGAAAGACACAAAGTTAGACAGAGACTCAGAGAGAAACACACACAGAGAAACAGGAGAGTATTTTAAAGGGGAATATACAATTCATTGAAAAAAGGAATCATGTTTTGACCCAGAGTGAGTGCTATCCTCCTAAGGCAAGAGGCATGTTTTTTTTTTTTTTTGGTTGTTGTTTTTTTTTTTTTTAACTGATTCTTCAACAGGGATCTTGCATCTTAATGAGTGCAATGATGGTAATTAGAATAAACAAAGGCAGGCAATATGTTATTCTATAATAGTTGCTACAAAGGAATAGAGAACAGAACAGACGTCAGAATGACTGCAAAAGTGGTTGTAGTCATACAGGCTAGAGAGATCTGAATGAAAGAAATAAGATGTGGGTCTATGTGAGGCATCATATTTCAGGCAAAAGGAGGAACAACTACAAAGGTTCTGGGTTGAAAATGAGCCTGGGGAAATGACAAAAACATCAAAGGGTTCCATGTGTTTGGCAGGCAGCGTGTGAGTATACAGAAATGGGAAGTCAGGTCAAACCATACAGAAAGGGTCAAGAAATACAGAATGCTCAGGGTCACAAGGGTCAAACCACACAGAACACTCAGACACAGGTAAAGAGTTTGGTTTGTGTCCATTGGAGGTGTTTTGAACATCAGGATGGCATAAAATTGTAGTAATAGGAGTGGCGGGGCTGCGTCCCCTGCACCCCAGCCGCCTGGCTAGCTTATGCCCCAAAATAACAACACACAAACTGTATTCTTTTAAACACTGCCTTGCCCATTAGTTTCAGCCTCTTAACTCATTTCTAATAATCTATGTAGCACCACGAGGTGTGCTTACTAGAAAAGATTCTAGCCTACGTCCATCCTGGGTCGGAGCTTCATCGCATGTGCCTCAGAGATCAGAGCTCTAGCATCCGCCCAGGAGAGGGGAGCATGGTGTCTTTCTGAGCTCACTTCCTCCTCCTCCCAGCATTCTGTTCTGTTTACTCCTCCCACCTATGTTTTAACCTATCAGGGCCAAGCAGTTTCTTTATTGCTTAACCAATGAAATCAACAGATTGATATATGACACTCCCACATCATAAAATAGCTTGTGGCTTCTCTTGGTCTGCATAGGACCTATGAGATTGACAGAAGTAAAGGATGGGACTAAGATTGTAGGTTCAAGCTTGGGAGGTTGTTATGAAGTTCTGGCTTTTGAACTTTGTTGCTAAATGGTTATCTTCTTATACTTAAACCCAACTCATCTTTTTTTTTTTATAAATTTATTTATTTACTATGTTTACAATGTTCTGTCTGTATGTATGCCTGCAGGCCAGAAGAGGACACCAGACCTCATTACAGATGGTTGTGAGCCACCATGTGGTTGCTGGGAATTGAACTCAGGACCTTTGGAAGAGCAGGCGATGCTCTTAACCGCTGAGCCATCTCTCCAGCCCCCCAACTCATCTTTTAATCAACTTAGAAAGTAACAGTAAAAGTCATAAGACAGAGAGAAAAGGACACACAAGCTAATATATGGTTTAGAGCCAAGAAGCTTGACTTAGTGATGGACTCGTTGAGGAAGAAATGTTTGTGGAGGGGCATATGGAAGAAAAAAAGCTCCCAGTGTGTTTTAGCCTGGAAGCAATACACGAGACAGACATTTGTATATGATCAGTTTTCTGAGGAGACTCTTTCTAGAGAGACTAAGAGAGTGGGAAGAGTGGGAAAGGGAAGGGGAAGAGGATGAATAGCGAACCATGTCAGACAATGTTCTGGAGCAGAATCTGCACCTCTGAGCTTTCTCTGCTGGAAAGCAATCAGAGTAGTAACTGATGTTATCAGGGAGACATATACTCCCTGGAATAGGAGGTTCCTTGTGGCTCTAAAGTACCTGTTATGCAACTGCTGCCCTCTCAAGAAGAAACCATGGGCTGAACTGTAACCCCCAAACTGCATGTGACAAAGTCTTAACTATCACTATCACTGTGGTATTCATGTCACGATGGCTATAAAATACTAGAGACTTTATAAGAAATGGAAGAGAAAGAACACTCTTTCTACCATCCCTGAAAGCCAGTAAGAGGCCCTTCACCAGGAACCACATCAATTAGCACCTTAAGCCCTTGGTCTTGGACATCTTTTCCTCTGTCCTGAGATTATATGTCTGCTGCTTAAGCTACTTGATGTGTAAGAAATTCCTAGCAGCTCTAGATGAGTAAGAGTAGGAGAGAAGTAATGTGGTATACCTGAAGCCTACTAAAGCTGGAGGATGGGGATAGCACACAGCTGAGCGAGATTCTATAGACTACACTATCCTTCCTTTTGTTTGTGCATCTGTGCATTTTATTTCACTTTTTCTTTGGCACTTGCTCCGTCACTGTCAGTCATTCTGGTGGAAGTAACCGACTGTGGGGGAATAATTGCTGAGACTGTTAGCTCACCTCTATCATCCAGATCGACACAATTTGAATGTATTTATTTCAATCCTCACAGTAATAAGAAGAGGATTTATAAACCAGTCTGGTAGTTTGGGGAATGGGTATCTTGAAAATTAAGAGGTCTGGTTCTTGTGCTTGACCCTTGAAAATTAAGAGTTCTGATTCTTGTTCTTGACAAGGTTGGAAGTGTCCTTGTTTCTTCCCTAATAGAAGGCCAGACATACCAGAAGCATTTAAGGGCTCGGATTCCTGACCAATTGTTATCTTTCTTCCTCTTTTATGTAACCTTTGTGGATGTTATACATAGTCTGCATAGCTGTCTGGAGGCTTCAAACAAGGGCATGATCAAAGTGGAATCATGAAGCCCTCATAGGTCAACTGGATTGATAATTCAGGACCAACATCCAGACTTCACACCAGAAAAGTCTGAATACCAAAAGGACCTAGACAGCCCTGAGTGAAGATAGCTTCTGGGACCCTATATCCCTAGCTACTGGTCACTTGAGATGAGGAAGTCACCATTATTCTCAAGGACCCCAACTTGCCTCTTTTATAAACAGCAGCTCCTTTTACTTGATATAATTCTTATACCTGCACTGTAAGTGAGAACATAAAGCAGAGGGCTATGAAAATATCCCCAAAGGAAACTGAATTAGCAAATAGGAGATTCAGAACTCAATCCTGAGAAATCTGCTACTAGAATCCCTTTTGTAAGCACTATGCTGTACTGGTCCATATGTGGAAACCTGGCTCTGCCTTTGGCACATGCTCCTTCCTCTATGTTTCATCGATTGAGGCCCCACAGAGTAACTTTGACCTATAATAGCAAGGCCTCTTGCTGTGGTCATTTTGTGCTTGGCTTTTAAAGGGCTTAAGCCATTACCTTTTGGGACAAAGACAATTTACGAGGCAGCTTAAGGTCTCCATGCTGGAAAGTGATGAAGTTCTATTAATCTCACATCCACTAATTTGATTTGGTGTGTTCCTTTCATGGAAGACACTAGCCCATCATAAATCTGACAGGCCTGTGCTCACGCTGCATTGCTTTTATTATTACTGTATTACAGGGTTTCAGTAACTTGGATTTAGGATTACAGACATAACTGCCAGAGAAATTTACAGCATGCTGCCATCCCCACTTTTTTTATGACTTGGCTTGCACAGTTTCTTTCTAAAATCTTAACACTTATCCCTTGACTTCAGTTAAAAATACAATTTGTGCTCTTTCTGTCTGGAAGACCTATTTGTATTCTGAGAGAAACTAATGTGATTCTTAGTTCTTCATAATTTTATACGTTCTTCATGAAGTTTGGAAATATTCTTAAGAAGAACATTTTCTGAACCAGTTTCTAAAATTTAGTATTTTAGTCACTACCAATTACGCATTACTTTTAATTTGTTGGCATTCTGATAGTTCGTCTTTAAAAGCTGACATTGAAGACAAGCAAAGTCACTTGAGACAGAACCTAGTCATACTCTGAATCAGTGTCTGTGACTTAATGAGCTGTGAGGAATGACAAAACTTGTCCATTATTATGTTGAGGACATCCATTTTTTAAAGGACAAAGATAATTATTAATTATGTGCTCAGAGTTGTATTTTTAATAAAGAAGTATAAGGTGTAAGGCAATTATCTAAATTACTTCTTAAACTATTAATGATGAAGATAAGTAAGCTATTTCAGAGGCCGCTCAGAATAATGTACGGCTTGTTAAATTTTTTTTCCAATAAAATGTCTCAACAACCTTATATGATAATCCAAGATTTTTAGTTTTTGATAGCTAAAGATTTTAAAGCTATATAAAATGCAATGATTTGTTGTTGCTGCTGTTGCTATTATTTCCTGATTTCATATCCTTTACAATCTACTAAGAATTTCATTTTTTTATCCTGTAGAGTTTTCTTTGAAGTCTATTTTGGTCTTAGTGTTAGCCTTGCTGTCCCTGAAATCTATGCACAGAAGCCTTGGATAGACGTATGCTCAGAATTGGTCAAGTTTGAAGTGAGTTTGCATTTTCCAGGGGGAAATGCTTTTTTTGTGTGTGAAGTTTAAGGTGTTCTGGTTGTTTGAATGTAATTGTCCCCATCTTCTCATAGGGAATGGCATTTCTAGGAGGTGTGGCTTTCTTGGAGTGAGTATGGTCTTCTTTGAGGAAGTATGCCATTTGGGGGTTTTAATTTGAGGTTTCCTATGCTCAGTATATTACTGTTGCCTTCTGATTAAAATCTAACCAGTACCATGTCTGCCTGAATGCTACCATGCTCCCTGCCATGATAATAATGGACTGAACCTCTGAACTGAATGTGTAAGCCACCAACTCAATTAAATGTTTCCTTTATAATAGTTGTAATAGTCATAATGTCTCTTTGCAGCAATAGAAACCCTAAGACAGGTGTCTATACAAGGTGGTTTGTCTTCTGAGATTTTAGTGAGAAAAAGAAGTAGGAGTATGATAAGAAAGTTGTAGATACATGTCATCAGGCATTTCTTTCTGTCTTGGCTTCTGTGTAGAAGCAGGTAGAGACACCGTTCAAACTTTTGTTAGGACTTCTGCAATGAATGATGATGGAGACCTTGACAGACAAGGGCTAAGAAATCAGCATGTGATGTACAACCTTGAGTAGAATCTAAGGGTATTAAGATAAAACAAGCAAATAAGCAACAAGCCATACACACACTTCTGAAAACTGTTCATGCTTTGAATGTCTACATTTTTAATTTGTTTTGGGAAAAAAGAAGCAGATCAAGAAAGCTTAGCAGGTTGAGGGCCTATTGTACTTTAAAAGTGGTGAGGTTTCTGACAGAATACAATAGTTTGCATCTAGGAAGGACATCAGAGCTGATTATGACTTAAGTACACAGACATAAATATAAGTCTTTGGACCGTGAACACATAAATGCATTTAGATATACATCTTAGTAGCTAAGATTATATATTTTATTCTATAAAAGTGATTGCATCTCTGGAATTTGAACTCTGGAGTTGTGAATGGAGCTTTAGCTTTTTATATTATAATATTGGGCTCATTCTATTTTAGAATGCATTCAGGAGTGCTATATGACCATAAAAAGAATGCCAAATCAGCAACAGACTTGGACTGAGCTCTGAAATGGTCCAAATGAATGAATGGACAGTTTGTACTCTTATTCAGATGGGATGGGCTTAGCCAGCCATTGATGTGGAATTCCCCTCTGTATGCTGTGAATATTGCTGGTTAATAAAGAAACTGCTTTGAGACTATAGCAGAACAGAGCAGAACAGAGATAGGCAGGGAAAACTAAATTGAATATTGGGAAAAAGAAGGCAGGATCAGAGAGAAGATATGTAGCTCCACTGGAGACAGACATCAGAACTTTGTCTGGTAAGCCACAGCAATGTAGCAGTACACAGATTCATGGAGATGGGTTAAATTAAGATGTAAGAGCTAGCCAAAAAAAGAAGCTAGAACTAATAGGCCAAGCAGTGATTTAATTAATACAGTTTCACTGTGATTATTTCAGGGCTGAGCAGCTGGTACCAAAACAAGCAGGTTCCAATAACAAATTGACGCACCAACATGGTCAACTCTATCCACGTTAAATCTGAGAAAGCTTAAAAAGGATTCTAGACACAAAAGAACAGAGTTAAGCATGGCTTAACACCATGGTTCCTTTAAGAGAGGCTTTTCTGATTCAGCAGTAGCAGAAAAAAAAATCTGTGCAGTTTTGAAATGGTATCTTCTGGGCTGTGCTGCCAACATGAACTCTGACTCTTTCGGCAAAACCAGCTACAAAGTCTTTAAATGGGTTTTGTGAGTAGATTGCTACAACTTGATTAATGGCAACATATACTCACTGTGTGCCTAAAATTGGGGCAATGTCATGGCTCTCAGAGGTAGCAAACAGTTCTGCCATGCTGGACTGGGCAGAGCAATCAAGCAGTGTCTTGTTTGCCCCAGCAATGCTGCCACTTAAGTTTGTAAGAAGCATTTAGCATTTTAAGAAGCCATTCTGGTCAGAAAAAGATTACAGATATGCAATAAGGACAGATTCAGATATAAAAGACCTCTAAATGTACATAGGATTGGAAGAGAGAAGAAAAGAGTAAAGGGGCTGTAATATAAAAGAGTACAGACAATCATAAATTAAAGAAATAAAGATAATAAAATAAATATTAAACTTGTAGTAAATGTAATAGAATAAGAAAAATAAGCCACATAAAGATGGGATATACACATAAAGTCTAGATTATGTATACTATTGTGTTTTCTTTGAAATTTTTGACTGTGAAGGAGCTAAATACAGAAAGATATTTCATTGTATGGGCTGCTAATATAATATAAAGCTATCTTGTCTTTAAAATTGGGGACTAAAGATATGTTGGTTTGGAAAAGAGGTTCTTTTGTTTCCACAGAGGATGAGAACCTGTGGATTCCTTCTAGACTACTGTGGATTGATGGACCAAGATACTTAAAAGGTCTCTGTGAACACCCCCCAAAATTATTTTGCCCAATAAACAGCAGAAAGTGGTTTGGAGAGAACTATACCCAAATTTCCAAATATTGTTTATACATTTAAAGCGGAATTTGCTATATTGGTCAATACTTTGCATTCATATCAATCTTGCTTTATCAATACAAATTTAAGGTCAATTTTGTTATATGTATATTTCTGCTCTTTATTAAGGTATTGTGTTTGTGCAGCTCATTTAAAAATGTAATGTATAATTGAGAAATATAGGTTAATTGATAGTCATCTATAATAGTCAAACTTGTCATGTTAGATTTTCTAGATATACAGAGAGGTATTTCAGATGGATAGGCATTCTTCAAACCTTTCAAAGAGTACAGAAAATGGCATTTAAAATGTTTAAGAACTTAGAAATTTTCATTACAATGAGACCTATTTGCTCCTGGAAGCACCAATCTACTTCAAGAGGAAGATGGGCATCAAAAAGGCCCATTATGGAGTTGGTTTGGGCAATAAACTGCTCTTGCCTGGAATGCTTGATAGTATGCTGTGTGAACTGGACATGCAATATCCATAGAGAAATGACTGCTAAAGTTGCCTAAAATAGTCAGACAGTCCTTTGGGGTTCCAGCTTAATGAAATGTTCTGCTGGATACTATGGGCCTGTAAGCTGAAGTTGGCTGCTCTAATGATACATAAGAACTTTGGGTGACTATAGAGGTAGCAAAGATGTCTCTGTCAATTCTAGAATTTTGAAAGTGGCTTACAATGCACTCCTTGTTTACTTAGGTAATGGTATATTCCTCTGGGGTCTTTGATGGAGTTAAAAATATATATTTATAATTTTAGTTTTCCTTAGTTATGATAAAAGATAAAGTAGATATAAATATTATAACTATAATTCTTGCTTGATACCTGTTTTGTCATATGTAATTTTACTATTTCAAAGTTAAAACCTTCCTTTTTATTTAAACAAAAAAGGGGAGGTGATGTGGGATTCCCCTCTGTATGCTGTGAATACCATTGGATAATAAAGGATCTGTTTTGAGCCTATAGGAGAACAGAGATAGGTGGGAAAAACTAAACTGAGTGCTGGGAGAAAGAAGGCAGAGTCGGAGAGAAGCCATGTAGTCCCACTGGAGACAAATGCCAGAACTTTACCTGGTAAACCACCGCCTCGCGGCAATACACCGATTACTAAAAATGGATTAAATTAAGATGTAAGAGTTAGTCAATAAGAAGTTAAAGCTAATGGGCTAAGCAGTGATTTAATTACTACAGTTTCTGTGTGATTATTCAGAGCTGAGCAGCTGAGAACAAAACAAGCAGGCCTCCTACTATAAGACATGACTTCCCTCGGGGTACCTTGGAGAATATCCCCAAAGAAAGCAGTCATGTGGATTTAGGCTGTCAATGGATTTCTGCAGTTGACAGCTTTCTGCAGTTGCTAGTTTCAAAATCCTCATGATGCTGACCTAATTTCACCAAAATTATATTAAAAGAGAAGAATATGTTTGTTTTTCTCCAAAGACATTGATTGATGCAGTCCTCTTAAGGCTAATAGCATATAACTATGTGATCATGTAAATTATCTTCCTCATAAAAACAAACCACTTGTCAAGCACATTTTTCTGTCTGTTTTTCTCTGTCTGTCTGTCTGTCTGTCTGTCTGTCTCTCTCTCTCTCTCTCTCTCTCTCTCTCTCTCTCATGAATGCAAGAATGACCTTATACACACATACCAGAATTGTTTTTAATTTCTGCCTATCTGTTTTGGTATCATTTGAGATCTAATATAATCTGTTCTTTGATTTAGTAGTCTCTATATTGGGATTTTCCAAGGAATCATAAACAAAACAAAAACCAAGAATCCATGGTGTGTGTGTGTGTGTGTGTGTGTGTGTGATAGGGAGAGAGAAGAGAGAAGAGAAGAGAGAGAGAGACAGAGAGAGAAACATACACACACACACACACACACACACACACACACAGAGAGAGAGAGAGAGAGAGAGAGAGAGAGAGAGAGAGAGAGAGAGAGAGATATTAAGGACCATGTAGGCAGATAAGTTTTAAGATCTAAAGTCCGTGAGCTAGGGAGTGGAGATTTGATCACACATCTTAAGTCTAAGGGATGGTAGTCTCAAGACTGAAGACAAGTTTAATAACTCTGGAATTCAGGTGTGGTAGAACATGCTTGTAATGTCTGGAGACCATTATAAACATGTTGTACATGCTTTTGTATGGAACATGACTTTTCTGTCTTCTGGGTTTACTGTCTAGAAATATACTCATCATTTCATAGGTCAATTCCACACTTAGGTTTATAAGAAACTAAGTTTTAGAGTAACTGTTCTATTTTGTACTACTCTCAGTTTTAAATGAGTGTCTCAATTTCTTAACCTATTCTTTAGCATTGGTCGTTTTCTTTTTAATTTGAGTCATTCTGGTATAGATAACATCCATTGTGGCTTAATTTCCATTTCTGTAGTAGCTGATGATTTTGACATCTCATCATGTACTTACTGCCATTTGTTTGTCTCCTCTCATAAAATGAACAATGTGCATTTGCCCATTGTTTGTTTCTGTTGGTCTTTGGGGTTATTTATTTGATACACATTTTCTTTTTTTCCACTGGTAGATTAATCAACATTGAAAGATGTAACAAAACTCCAAAAAAAGAGTGTATAGTTGTAACAAGAAAAGTTTCTTATTACATAGACCTGGAGGTGGAAAAGTCCAATATCTGGGTGTCTGTGATGGCTGCTTTTTGTGTTACTTTCTCTTTGTGCCCACACAGGACACAGAGAGGTTAAGCTCTCATGTACCTTTTTTTGGGAAAGCTAATTTCAGTGGATGAGACTGTTCTTATTGTGACATTATTTGACTTGAATTCCTTTGTTATAGGTAACTTCTCCAAATATAACCACAGCAGTGATTAGAGCTTTAATATATTAAACTAATAAAATATGTTTCTCCTGCATTTGTAGCTTGTCTATGTTTCCTTTTGAGACAGTGTTTTACAGCTAAATTTAAAAAATTATGAGATTTAATTTAGCAAAATTTTATAGCTTGTGACTCATTTCATTGTTTTTCATATTGAATAATTCCTCTACTGGCCTTGATATGAAAGGTTTTCATAAAAAAGAAATAGTTTTCCCTCTAACAAATTAGTAGTTTTACATTGTAGTAATTGACTATTTTTAGGTTTAAAAATAAGTCAAAATTCATTTTGTCATCTCTGGAGAAATTCTAGTTGGTCTAGTTAGTTACTGGAAAGGGAATCATTTTACTTGTGGGTGTCTATTTTTAAATGGTGTTGTTTATAGTTTTTCTGCTTCAGTGATGACTGTTTTTCCTTCCATACAACTCAATTTCTGTAGGTATGTGCTAAGACCTGATCATTTCATTTAAAATAAATTTCACATTTGGTTTAGATTCTATGTCTATTTTATTAACTGCATACAAAAAAAATCTCATTCTCTTTGGACTAAATCTAAATCATAATGAGCATTGATTTTGGTTTATGTGTGACTATTGTTAGTATAGAAGCAAGACGGTTGATTCTCTTATCCCAAAATCTCTTTCTTCTTCCCAAGAATGGAGTGGGCAAAGAGCAAAGGAAGAATAAGTGCAGGGTTTTTTTTTTCTCCATGAATGCATATCATTTTAATCAGGAAAGTAGAAATTTAGGCAGTGGTGGCAGCAAGATGAGAGCTTGCCCATGAATGTTAGAGCTCAATCTTCCAAGCAGGCTGAAGTCAGCCCTATAAAGACAAAGCATCCTACAAAGAATAGGTCAGTCACCAGTTATAATGACAGTCTTAGAAGGCAGAAGATACACTTGTTCACTGTAGGAACAAGTTCTTCTACCTACATGTAAGCTGATGACCTGAATTCAATCCCTAGGACCCACATTGTGGAAAGAGAGTACAGAGAACTATCTCTTACAAGGTGACCTTTTACTTTCATATGTATGCCATGATACATAATTCCATAGATATAGATAGATAGATAGATAAAATTAAATGTCAACTTTTAATATATATCCAGTCTATCAATTCTATTCTCTAGAGAGCCATGACTAATACAATAGTTTGTGTTTGATTTTGAGACAAGGTTTGTGCTATATTTTCTAGGCTGGCCTTGAACTCTCTTCCTCTTGAGTGTTACTGGGACTAATAAAGTATGAAAGCAAGCTTGGTTTCCATATAGTTTTTTTTTTTAGCAGATATTCAATTCTGAGTAAAATAACTTTTTGAGAAGAAGCAGACATCAGTGTGTATCTATTGTATAAATATCTAGGTTCTACTTGCAAAGTGGATTTTGGTAAATATACGTTTTGACTCAGATTACAGGGTCATTTATGTTTTTTAAACTTATTTTAAAGTTTGGTGAGTTGGGGGGGTGCATGCTCATGCATGTGCAGGCATACAGGTGCCATGAATATGTATGAAAGTCAGGAGACAATTTTAAGGAGTCAGCTCTCTTCTTCTACCACGCATTCTAAAGGCTGTACTCAGGTCATCACACTTGGAGGTGAAAGACTCCCGGCAGGTATCCAGTTAGAGATGTAAACCCAGGAAGAGATAAGAATAAAAACCTCCCGCAGACTGCCTTTTTCAACCTGGATCAGACTTCAGGGAGTTGAGTGTCAGGCAGTTAATTGTCAGTAGACTTAAAACAGTGCAATTTGGGAAGGGTCCAATCAATCCAGTTCCAGGAACACAATAAAGCTTAAAGTCTGACTACATAGAAACTCTGTTATAAAACACATGTGACCACGCGAGTGGGTTCTAGGCTAACAGGCCTAGAATCTTGTGTGGTCTCTGACTGAACGGATAGAAGTCAGCATATCATAAAGTATATGGAGCATCTCCCCTACAGATGGGGCGTCATTTAGAGAGAATATCTGGGATAACCATTCTTGGGAATTAGGGAGAGATCTGCCTCTATAGTAAAAAGTGAGTGAGGTCTGCCTCCACAGATAGCAAAAATGTTACCAGGTCCTTAACAAAATCTACCCTCAGCTTTCTGAATGGAACATAGGTATGTGATTTTAATTTGTGCATGGAGGAGACACCCCTGCATGATTGACATTCCTGGTTCTCTTACTGCTTCTCTATGAGTACATGGATCTCTGCCCACCAACATGGAGGTAAATCCCTTTACCCACTGAAGTATCTTGTCCACCATCATTGCTACATTGCCATAATTTTCCCTTATCCTTTATTTGTTTTCAATGCTGAGGCAAGATAGGAAAAAGCTTTTATAGTGAGTTTCATTGCAGCCCTAACCTTTATTTTTTTTACTTAAATGAATTTGCCAGAACTTTCTTCTTATTGGTGGTGCAATGTGCTTATTCTTGATTACCTGATGTTCTATAGTGTTGACATTTATGATGGTTTATTGATTATTCTCAATGTTTAGTAAATTTCTTCATTAATTTTTACACAACAAAACCAACAACAAAATTAGCATGACATTCAGGATTCTAGCCAGAGACAAAGTACAAGCAGAATTTTGCAAATTGTTTCTGGGTTAGGCTATATCAAATATGAAAACAAATTATATTTAGGAACAAAAACACTTCTATTCTTGATTTTTTAAACTCCTTCTTAATTAGTCATCCTTTCTGGTGTGTCCTCTTGTGTTTGCAAATGCTGCTCAGTCTATCCACACTGACAAAGATCTTGATCCATACCTACCCAATTACCTCTTGTTATTTGCTTTGCATTTTACTGTGTTCTAAGAAACTGAACAAGTTCATTTTTATGTATCAAAATAGATCATTTTGAATATGCTGTGATTTCTTGTCTAGTCTGAATGTCTTCATACCAATCTCCTCTTATGGCCCTAACACTCTAATGGTCATGGTCCTCCTGTTACGATAATCCTTTACTTTCTTGATTTATAAATTTTTATTAGTTCTTTCTTATGAATCTCATATCTACTACATGTCATATTCTGGATTATAATCTTGTTAATATTCATTTGCTCAATATTTAGGTGATTTCCTATGTTTAAGAATTTAGTCAAAATGTTTTCTAAATATTAATAAGTTTATTTTTAACCAAATCTATGATTTTATTAATATTACTGTCCAATTTAATGTGAGGAAAATAAGATACTAAGAAGTCAATCATCTTCCTTTATGATCACACTATTACCAAGTAGTAGTACAAGGGTTTATGCAGAGAATTGATGTAGTAGGAGCTGCGGGCCTCTTCCCACAGCCCGTCTCCTGGCAGCCTAGCTAGCTTGTGCCCCGAAATAACAACACACAAATTGTATTCATTTAAACACTGCTTGGCCCATTAGCTCTAGGTTCTTACTGGCTAATTCTTACATCTTGATTACACATTTCTATTAATGTGTGTAGCACCCCAAGGTGCGCTTACCGGGAAGATTCTAGCCTACGTCCATCCTGGGTCGGAGCTTCATTGCGTCTGCCCCAGAGAGCAGACCTAAAGCATATGAGCTCACTTCCTCTTCCTTCCAGCATTCTGTTCTGTTTATTCCACCCACCTATGTTCTAACCTATGAGGCCAAGCAGTTTCTTTATTAATTAACCAATGACCTTCCTCCATCAAATTGATATTAAGAGTCCACAAAGATATTCTTTTTCATTTACTGTATCTCCTCTTATACAAAGCTCCTTTGTGGATATAAAAAGTATAGGACTGACCTGTATTATTTAGTTTTCTATTGCTATGATAAAATGTATTGACCAAGAAAACTTAAGTAACAAAGTTTTGGATTATGTTTTAATAGGCAGAGTCTGCAATGCCAATGAGGGCATAACAGCAAGCAGCTAGAGCAGGAAGCTGAGAGAATCCATCCTTAACCACAAACAAAAAACAGAAAAAACTGGAATTGGGGCAAGGATATGAACTTTCAAAGCCTCTACTAGGTGACATACTTCTTCCAGCCAAGTTGACCACCTAAAGGTTCCACAACCTTCCCAAATAGGGTTGCTAACTGGGAACAAATTATTCAAATACCTTAGCCTCTGGGGAACATTTTCTCAATCAAACAACCACAGGATCTGAGGATCTACAGGACCTAGCTCATTCATGGAGAAAAGAATCACAAAAGGAAAAACAATGACCTTTGGAGACATCAGTTACTTTTTATATGTAGATCATGGTCCAAAGCAGGCCAACTTCCGGTTACTTGTAGTCAACTATAGTATGTTATATGACTTAAATTTGAAGTGAAATTTTTGTAACTAAAAAGAAATCTTGGTAAATCTATTTTGATTCATTTAATCTGCTTGAAGAGTCTGTGTCTGGCTTGAAGTCCACGTAGGAGAGGGAGTAGATCTTAGGGAGAGTGGTGGTCAGGAGAAACTGGGAGGAGTGGAGGAAGGGAAAATTGTGGTCATGTATTATATGAGAGAAGAATCTATTTTTGGTAAAAAAAAATAAAAAGAGACTTAATTATAAACAGTGGACAGTGTTGAGGTAAGAGGGACAACAAATGCTGCAATAACTTTGTGGGTTGAAGACATTAAAGTACTTCATTGAAATAGTTGCCTTACCTTGAGCTGCGTTTTTCTTTAATGTCATCCAACATGTAGGTTTTGGGTAGATAAAAATTCTAATAATGTAAAGTACAGATGACTACCAAATTTTTTCCCTACATACATTAAACATAATAGAAATCAACGGATGAAGAGACAAAAGTTTACTTTTGAAAAAAAAAAAAACCAAAACTTACAAAAAGTCTGAGGAATAAGAGAGCATTCCCAAGCTATGTTGGAAAATTGAAGACATTCTATGGAGATAAATATCATCTAAAGCATACAACTGCTGAGGTAACATGTAAACCTTGATTTATTGTATTTGTGGCATGATTATAAAATATCCAGCTAGTTCTCTCTTAAGGGCATAAGATTAAATTAAAAAAAATTTTAATGTTAGATGCAAGTATTAGAAATACCTATTATGTATGGAGCCCTGTGCTAACCTCTTTCTATAATTATTCTTCAAGAAAACCTAGAGGTCATTTTGTTATTTCCTATTAATATACATGGATTAACTAAAACAGAGAGAATAATTCACTTGTCTAATATGACAAGCAGTTGACACTGAAAATTTTGAACTCGGACTTCCCTGACTTCAGTGTCAAATTCCCTTTTCCCTTAAGTGAATGAGAGCTCACCATCAACCTTCTCCTGGAACTCCTACCAGGGGATTTCAATGAGGGTCCTTTTCTGAGTTGTAGAAGAGAGACTATCTTACCAATGTGGCCTATATATCTGTTTTAGGTTTAGTGCTTCCAAAGCACATAGTGACAGGAGTAGTTTAACAGTCTAAGAATGCATGGGAGAGTAGTTGGGGGCAGAGGAAGTATGGCAAAGAAATTGAAGTATCTATTACCTAATATGTTTGGTCAATTCATCCAGCCCTTGGCTCTGCTTGATCTCATGGGTTAGCTCAGAATATAAAGGAGACATTCAAATGTACTTCAGTTTGAGTCAAAAAAGCAGACAATTCATTCTTCTTCACTAGTAATTCACTATCTAAAAGCTATTCAGGGAGGCAAACCCACAGAGTCACATAGATGTGTCAAACTCAGAGCCAAAATGTGAGAGAATAGACTCAATAAAATGGTAAGAATTGATGAAGGGAAAGACTGGGTTTTATACCACTTCTGTATCATTTAATGGTTCAGGATCTTCACATAATTTGAATTTCTTGCATTAGTTACCAAATATTTCTAAACACTCAGTTCACTGGAAATATACCAGCATCAATAATGCCTGAAAGCAAATCCTTGTTTCAATGTAGGTATAAAAATTCTGACAAATTTCATTTGTTACAGTCTACTTTTCACTTGTTACACCCTTCACCTGTTGGTGAATAGCAATGTCATTTTGTGAACACTCCGGATTTTTCATGCAATAAAAATGTGGGGTCTGCTAACAAACACTCCTCAGGATCTCCAGGAATGTTCTCTATGTCACAACCAGGACCCTTATAGGTAGGAAGGCTTTCTGTATGAGGTCCAGGGAAATTGAGCAGCTTTTCTACATCAACAGAGTCTAAGGTACTATTTCATTGCTTTATTTTTGCTATTTACAGACCACAATCTACTTCATGGTCATTGCCATGTGTCCTCACTTACTGTGAATAAAACATGTCCAGTACCATTCATTGGAATGGAATTCCCATGTTAGAGATGCCATGTGACCAATGTAAATGCTTTTTCATTTCATGAAATGAAGATTGCGGTAGAGTAGGATACATGATTCATGTGTTACCCTTAGTGTTCCTTAGCCCAAGAAAGCAATCAGCACTCTGAATGTCAGGGGTTTTGTCTGTGAATTGTATATGATAGCAAAGAGATATTCTTATAACTTATTGTTATGTGTTTACAGTTCTGACCATGATTGCTATACCTAAATCAAACATTTGTTAAATTACTTATAAGAATTGTCAATTTGTTTGCATGAGTTGTGCATATCTAGAGCACATAATGAACGTTGTTAATAACTGTTTTGGGATAGGCAGGTGGCTTTCTAAGCTTCAGATTATGAATGGTAGAATGGGTGCTTTGCCCATAGGACTAGGAAGAAAAGGAAATAGAAGCTGATTTCTCTTCCACCTTCATTCTGGTAAGTGCTTTTCCACTGAACAATACCATACCCTTTCTACCTTGCATTTTAGCAGGAGTAATAAAAGATAATTAAAAAATATTTTTGTTGTCTTAGCTTCAGTGTAATTTGGTGAGGATATTTTGGTACATAAGTGACTTGACTTTAAAATGAATAGCATGGAACATTGCTAATTCAAGAATGAAGCAGGCCTGAGTTGAAAAGATGAGCAGTGCATAATTTGAGCTGACATTCTGTTTATTAACATGAGAATCTTACAAAGTCTTTCAGTTATTTGGATTACTTGAGACTTAAATGCATATGTACATAAGGTTAATTATAAGCAAATTGCTAAAACATTCGTCATGAAGGAGTAGATATGTAATTTAACAAACATTCACAACTGGAAAAAATATTGTTTGTTAAGAAGAGAAATATAATCCTCATGACTGTAAACTCATTATTTAGGTAAAAAGGGAAAAACTCATAAGAAACAAATTAGTACATTTCTGAGAAAATAGGTTGTGTGAGAGTCAATAGTGTAATTAAGAGACTAGATAGATGTCTCCTTAAGCAGCTAGGTTGAGGGCTGAGCTGGATACAGAAAGTTAGGGAGGTGACACATTTGCTGCTGCTGGAGGGATAAATTCCTCAAGTCACAGAGAAGTAGATGGATAAATAATGACTCCTTTCCACAGAAACCAGCAACTAAGAATTCACAGGGCCCCAACAACATGTTACTGATCGAATGAGTCATTAAAAAAATTAAAAGTGAAATTAATTCATTCCTTGGTACAAGTATAAATGGAGCGCCAACAAATTAAAACTCATGGGATGTAGTCAAAACAGCACTAAAAGGGAAGCTTGCAGTAATAAATGCTAAAATGAAAAATCTAAACAATTCATGTAAGCAATACAGTGCTGAATCTTAAAGAATTAGCAAAACAAGAGCAAAACCCAAACCCCAAGGAATAATAAAAAAGGTAGAAATTTTAAAATATAAACATAAGTAATAAAAAGTTGAATTCTTGAAATTAAACAAAAACAGTCAATCTTTACATGTATCTTGAGAGAAGGAGACTAAAGCAAATAGAAAATAAAAAGAACACGGGGGATAAGAAGGATGGATGCCTTTATAGCCAATATTCAATGAATATGGGAACCACTAGAGACACTGGGCACATACACCCTACCAACATTGAGTTATCAGGACACAGAGAACCTACAGAGTACCAACTAATAATTAGGCTGAGCTAGATACACAAAAATTCCCAAAGAGAAAACTTAAGCAGTGGATGAGTTGCCTGATACATTTTACAAAGTTTTAAGTTTGAACTTCTGCCCCAAACAAAATGCCTTTTAAGTAAACATTTACTTTTTAAATTCTCATAAATGTTATTGGAAACTTGAGTTGTAAGATCCTTAGTGGTCAAGTAACACTATTCACTAGGTTACATCACAACAGGATGGAATCGTATCACTCACACCACTGATACCGGGTTTCATATTTCAACAGAGATTCCATTAAAAAGGAGAGTCTTCCCAAAGACCAATGTTGGAACAAAAGTAAAAATTTGAGACACCACATGCCTCTAAATATTATCTAATCATCGGGCAGTGGGTTGAAAACAAATCAAATTATAAAGGAGATTTCTATAAAGGAGATTTTTTTTAAAGACAGAAAATGCAAAAAGAAGCTTTTTTGGTAGAATTTTAGAAAGAATGATGCAATTACAAAACAGGAATTTTTTAAAACTCCATGTAATAAAATCAGTTACGAAACATCAATGAATGAATCGTTTGGGGATAAAAACGGTTTTAGAGAAGGCATCATTCATAAAACGCCACACACTTCCTGTGGCTGACTGGTTACATATACCTGCTAATTATAAAAATGAGATAGAAAGATAGGATGCACAGTTGTGACATTGGCTACACTGACAAAACTTGTCTTTACTGGCTCTCAGACAAGTCACTATTCTGTAGTTGTGATTTGATCAGCCTTGAAGTATTAATTTCATTGATGTGCGCCCTAGATCAGGAGGCATTTTCAGAACTTACTTCCTATTTACTGGGTTCAGAAGAGAAGAAGCTGTAAATAATGCTGCAATAAAAATTGTATTAATCTAGAAGGTTGAAATTTTACAAAAATCGCTGATCTGGTTACCTTAAAGAATTAAAGAAAGAAACAACGGGGGTGAGAACAATGGCATGTAGTGTGTGAACGGCCTTAAAATACCTGAATAGAAGAAATGAAGAAAGCATACACATTTTTTGGACTACAGATAGTTATATTAGAAATTCCGATAGAGCTATTTATATGCTTTCATTGTGTTTTCATTATTGCATTTATATAAGAGCATACCTTAGGTTTTTCAGACAGACATGGAATTGTTGCAATGGCTGCAGACTCCCTAGTAGTTCAAAAAAATGAAAGGCTGTATGTGTAGAAGGAGGCAAAACAAACATGACAGCCAATAAATAACATGATTAATCTGAAGATAAATGTTTATGCAACTGCTTTTCTGTGGACTTAGCACTTTCAAAGTAAAAACAGTAGATAGGAAACCCTTTCCTTTTATGCTTGCCTCATTTAATTCTTAAATTTAAAAATCCTTGATTCATTGCATGTTAAATACTTGAGTGATCTGTGGTCCTCATGCAGTAAAATACTCATTAATTATAATACATTGTGTAAATTAATTGCCATTATGTTAGTTACTTGTATTGCTGAGATAAGAATACTTGATTAAAGAAATTTCAAGAGGATGGCTTTAGTTTGGCTTCCAGACTCAGAGGTTTCTGTCCATCATGACATAGACTATGGTGGCCAGAAGAGAGAACAGCCGATCCCATTGTCCTCATGATCAGCAAGAAGAAAGTATTTAAAGCTGTGTGTAGTTCACTTCCTCCATTTTAATCAGTCTGGAAATCCAGTTCATGGAGTAGTACTGGCTGCATTTATGTTGTGTTTTCCCAACTCAATTAGCCTACCTGGAAAACCCTCACTGGGCATAACCCAAAATTTTCTCCATTGGTATTCTAAATCAAAAATAGCTGTTAATCAAGGATGACTATCAATGCCAAATTGGTTAAAGTATGTAAATTTTTTCATTATGTGTAAGTTTTTGATTGTTTGATTACTTTGAAATGATGTGTTTATCATGATGAAGATTTAATATATTGCTTTCTACTATATTTTTCTGTTATGGGATATTATTTTAGCTGGGCAAAAATACGTTACATTTGTTTATTTTGTGGAATATTACTTAACTGTGTAACGTTGTGTTACATTTGTTTCTGCATCATTTGTTTAAGATGTAAGATTGTGTTACATTTGTTTAACCTTGCCTGCCTAAGTCACCTGACTGGTCTAATAAACAGCTAATAAATAGCTAGAAAGAGAAAGGATAGGAGGGGCTAGCAGGTTGAAAGAATAAGTAGGAGGATAAATCTAAGCTGGGGAGAATGAGAGAAAAAGGAGGAGAAAATGAGGGAGGAAAAAAAGGGAGACACCTGGGCCAGACAGACATGGAAGAATCAGACACAGAGTAGTACACACAGAAAGAAAGGGAAAAATAACCTGAAGCAAAGGTGGATAAAGAAAAACAGTTTAATTTAAAGGGAGCCTAAGCTAGGCTGAGCATTCAAAACTAATAAGTCTCTGTGTCAAGATTTGGCCCAAAAGAAAAACCCTGGCACCTTTTCTATCTCTGCTTCTAATCATCATTAGCTTTTAAGGTCTTTATGCTTTTCTTTAATGGTACACACTGAACTGGAAAATTCGCTGCATGACTTTTCACTATGCCTGAAACTATATATTAGGGTTTCATGATTACTAGATGTTCTGTGAAAGATTTAGTGTTTTGGTATTTCCCACTGTGCAAAGCTGAATATGCATCTTATAAAACAGTTGCAATAATAATCTTTTTGCTTTGTGCTTTAACATTTTTCTGTTTGTTAAGACTTGCCTGTGGCCTAGAATGTGAACTAATATGATGTAGCCTGCCAAAAAGAATGTGAATCTGAAGCTGTAGGGTGGATTATTTTGTCACTGTCTGATAAGTCAGTTTGATTCATGATACAGTTTAAGTCGGATCTGTGTTTTTTCTCCTTTTCTGTGTGTACTTGCAATATTATGAGAATGATGTATTGAAGTCATACACTATTATTGTATATGGATTATAAGTCTTATTAGGTTCAGCACTCTGCTTATTTCAACCAGCTGCATGAATATTTGATGAATATATGTTCATGATAATAAACTCCTCACCATGGATTGTTCTCTTTGTTAATATACATTTATCCTTATCTTACACTAAGGTTGACTTTCTTGAATATAGGATAAGAAATTTTCTGCCATTTGCTCACTATGTAGGATTCATTCCTCTGAGCCTTCATTCAGACCTACTCATATAAGCTATATACAAATGGGTTCTATGACTGGATCCATTAAGTAGTCTTCATCTTTTTTTTTCTCTTCTTTTTCTTCTTAGTCTTCATCTTTTAATTAAAAGTTGGGACTATTAACATTTAGGATTAGTATTTGACAGGCATTTTGTTGATCATTTTCTTCATTTCATTGCCTACTGTTTGTTCCTTTCCTTTTCTCTTAATTATCTTATGAGTTTGCAGAGTTGGACATAATTATTTCTTTCCTAGTCCCCATTTCTTAATGCCTTCTTCCCATGTTAACTCCTTTCCATGTTCTTGTGATGTGATGATCTTTCTTTTTTTGCTATATGTAGAATGCCTGTGAGCTTTGTAGTCATAAATTGCCTTATATTGACAGGCATTTTGTTGATCATTTTCTTCATTTCATTGCCTACTGTTTGTTCTTTTCCTTTTCTCTTAATTATCTTATGAGTTTGCAGAGTTGGACATAATTATTTCTTTCCTAGTCCCCATTTCTTAATGCCTTCTTCCCATGTTAACTCCTTTCCATGTTCTTGTGATGTGATGATCTTTCTTTTTTTGCTATATGTAGAATGCCTGTGAGCTTTGTAGTCATAAATTGCCTTATATTGTACTTAACTTACCCGAGTTTTATTTCTGTATAAACTTTAAAAGATATCTTTGCTGAATATCATAAGTGGCAGTTATTTGTTGGAGTGGAGTTATTTGTTGGTTTCTGGCTGCTAAACCCCAAAATAATCACACAGAAACTGTGCCAATTAAATCACCGCTTGGCCATTAGCTCTAGCTTCTTATTGGCTAACTCTTACATCCTAATTCAACTCATCTTCATTAATCTGGGCATCACCACAAGGTTGTGGCCCACTAGCAAAGTCTCAGCATGTCTGTCTCCGGAGGCAGCTCCATGGCTTCACCCTACTCTGCCCTTCTTTCTTTCAGCATTTAGTTTAGTTTTTTCTGCTGAACTGTGCTCTGTCCTGCTATAGGCTCAAGCCAGCTTTCTTGATTAACTAATGGTAATTACAGCATACAGGGGGGAATCCCACATCACTTCTCCTTTTCTCTTTAAATAAAAAGGAAGGTTTTAACTTTAACATAAAATTGACCTTCAATTTGTATCAATAAACCAAGATCCAAACCAATGCAAATCTCTGAAGCAGCAGTTATTTAATTTCAAGATTTAAAGTTTATCATTTTCTGTTTGGATTTTACTATTTCTGATGAGAAGTCTGATATAACCTTGATTATTTTGATCCTATAGGAAAGATTCTTTTCAGACTTTAATGGAGCATTTGTTGTCTGTTTCATTGGTTTTGTTTTTTACTTTTTATATTTTGTATGTTAATGATGATGTGTCTTAGAGAGGGACTTTTCTGGTCACACATATTGGAGGTACTTAAAGTCTCTGTACTTCACTGCCATATCTTCCTCTACACCTGGGAGATTTTCTGCTACAACTTTAGCGAGTATTTTTTTCTGAGCCTTTAGTTTTTATCCCAGCACCTTCTTCTACTCCATGTAATGGTATATTCATTTCTTCAAAATGTCTGAGACCCCTTGTATGCTGTGGTGATACTTAGTTGTGTTTATCTTTGCAATATTCTAAGCATGGTATTTCCTCAACATTTTCTTCCATCTAAATATTGTTTATTTTATTTCAGTTAGCCCACTAGTGATGTTTTCCTCCTCAATTATTGTTTGGTCATTGACAATTTCTAACATTTGTTTGTCCCATTTCAGAATCTAATCCTCCTTACTGAATTTCCCCTCCTTATTATTTAACTATTCAACAATTTCTTCAATTTTCTCATAAGCATTGTTGACTATATCTTGGTGTTTAATTGAGTTCCTTATTTTGTTGCTTGTTTGACTCAGACATCATTAAACATTTGCAAAAGTAGGACTTTAAGCACTTTTGTAGAATTTCAGCAATTTCATTATATTTGAAGATATATAGGCTTGTTTTCCTATATTTTATGCTTGTATGTAATGGTTTGCACATCTTTTAGAGTGGATGTGCCTTTCAATTATTATCTTTCCCCTTTTCTATTCTTTTAGTTTGTTGTAATTTATTTGGACATTCTTATTATGTAGTATTTACTTGACTTATGTCCCCTGTTACTATTTAGAAGAGAGAAGCAAATAGCAGTAATAGGAACAAATATTTTTTATAGTAAACTCATTATTAAAATGTAGTAAAAGATAATTGGATGCTTCATTTTTTCACAATAGCCCCACAAAACAGAAGAGCAAGGGTAAACTTAGGATAACTGGAGTTTAAGTATTATTAAAGGTAAAGATAATTAGAATTAGAAGTAGAAAGAGGAAAGAATGAATGAAAGAAAATGAAAACCAAACAGCAATGAGAGGGAATGTGTATGAATTATAAGTGAGAGAAAGAAGATAAAGAACATAGCAGAAATAGAAGAAGTTCCTAAAGACAGAATAATCACAAAATCTAATCAAGAAAGATAAGTCCTAAAACAAAACAATTAAGAACATACTGAGGGAGGTGGGTCTTGTATCTTATCTGTTGCTTTCATTGGTTAACTAATAAAGAAAACTTCTTGGCCTGATAGGGTAGAAAATTAGGTAGGCGGAGTAGACAGAACAGAATACTGGAAGAAAGAAGCCGAGTCAGGCAGTCGCCATGATTCTCCTACCTGACACAGCTGCAGGTTAAGATCTTCCCTGGTAAGCCACCTCATGGGCTACACAGATTATTAGAAATGGGTTAGATCAATATGTAATAGCTAGCCAATAAGAGGCTGGAACTAATGGGCCAGGCAGTGTTTAAAAGAATACAGTTTCCATGTAATTATTTTGGGTATAAAGCTAGCCTTGTGGGTGGCTGGGTGCCAGGAACGCAGCCCACCGCAGCTCCTTCTACAAACATACCATCAATTCCTTTGTCTTTCTGGTAGGAAGAGTGTAAATTCTCTCCAGTTGATGCTGTTGTAGGTACCTCTGAACCTGGGGTAGCAGCTGCTGGAATTTGGAGTTTATCAGTCTAAGGTGAATTACTTAGTTGAATTCCTGAGCTAGAATTGCATGCTTTCATTTCCAGAAAAACGGGAGTCTACCACACATCAGCATGGGCTCTCCTGTAAGACAAGGCCCACTCTGTCTGTTCTGTCTTTGATCTGTGTTGGGAAGACTTGATGGTCAGAGGTTGCAGTCTTTTATGGTCTTGAAGCTCTCTCTAAAGTTCAGCAACAGAGGGACCCTCCCCTGTTAGACTTCCTGCTCTCTACTAGTCCTTATCTGGAGAATGTCTCTAGGCCCTGAGGACTGACCTTGTCTGAAAAGTATTTCTAAGGCTGGATGCGTGATTCCTCTTGAGTATGACTCACAACCCAGTTTCTTGCTAGAAGCCTATCACCTGCTGCACTTATGGTGCTAGAAGTTTTGCTACAGGACCCTGCTGTTGCATATGAAGTCTTATGATAGCAGCAGGCCACTGTGCAAGTTAAGTTTTGTCCCAAGGCTTCCTAGTCCAATGTATTTCCTATGCTCTGAAATAAAGTTGAGCTGATTCATTGAAGTCATATCCTGGAGGGCTATCTCAATCACATCTATAGCCTCCAAACCCTATTTCCTACTTCTGCTCTCTGCCCCTAAGATACAGAGGAACAAGGAGAATTTATACTGAGGGTTTGTAGTTTTCACAGCAGAATTTCAGGAACCAAGATTCTGATGGAGCCACATCTGCACTTGGGGATGGATACTATCAACTTCCAAGGCACTCAAGTTGTTTTTTGACTAGCATCTCAAAGATTTTCCTGAGTACATTTGCATTAATGTCATTTGTGTCTAAGGTCAGCTCAGCTTCTATCTGGTGTTTGTTTAGTCCACAGGATCATTGCCTGTTCAGTGTATGTGTGTATTTCTGTGTAATATTGTCAAATTATCTATTCTTCTTAGCAGAGTGAATCTGATCTCGTGTTTGCCTTCTTCCTTAGGACTAATAGAGTGCTCATCCATAACAGCTTACTTTATTCAGCTTGTACTTTACACTTTGATTTTATTCTTTTTATGATTAATTTATCAAGATGTAGTTGAGAATTATTTGCATCTGATATCATATACTAATTTTCAAAAATATGGAATTTCTAAGAACTTCATGAGTTAGTTCACAAGTGTACTTTTCTAGAAAGATGGAGCATGTGCAAAAGTTTGAGTGAAACTTTCCCATGCAGTGGTAAACTCTTGGATCCAGCGGGAGTAATTTATAGTCTTTACTGGTTTTAAGGAGAATGATTTGACTAAAGAGGCATTCTTGCTTACCACGAATGGGCTTTAATATGCCAAGGCAAATTACCACCAAGAAACGAAAAGCTTGCTGAGTAATGGTGGCACAGGCCTTTAATCTCAACACTCAGATGGCAGAAACAAGTGGATCTCTGTGAGTTTGAGGACAGCCTGATCTACAAAAGCTAGTTCTAGGACAGGCTCCTAAGCTACAGAGAAACCCTGTCTCGCAAAAGAAAAGTAAAGAAAAGAAAGGAAGAAAGAAAGAAAGAAAGAAAGAAAGAAAGAAAGAAAGAAAGAAAGAAAGAAAAAGGGAGCTCACTCCTGTAGTGTCTACCTGAAGAGACATTATGGAGAAAAGGTATTTGTTTTGCATTATGTAAATCATTGTAGGTTTACATTTGTTTGTTATAAAGAACATGCAAATAGCAATTATTCCTAGAACTATAAAGACAACAAAGGACAATGCTGACAGTGCTTGCTTATGTCTAAAGGATTCCTAAAACTATATGTAAATAAACCAGTTTATAAATAATCTCATTTTTCTAATCGTTTGACCATTCATTTAATTGATTTCTGATTTATGTTGTTATTTGTTATTTTATCATTAAACAATTTAATAAATGTATCAACAGGTGAGGAAAATGTATACTCTATGAAAAACAAAATTATATGATCAATAGTTAAATTATTTGGACTTTAATAATTTAAAAGTTCATATATAATGAGAATGCAATATTAAGAAAGATTAAAATAGCTTATTTCAAAGTTATCTGGGAAGAGCAATAGTAATTCAATTAAAATTCTAATTAAATACTGTCATGTCAAGATACTACTGTTTTTAAGCAATCATTTTTGTGTAGAAGCTAATAGTTATTGAAAATGGCTATTTTCAAAATACCATGACTCTTTTTCCTCCCTAAAGTTATGTACTGTGTTGTGGGATAGTAGCAATAACTAATTTCAGTGAATCAATCCCAATTTTTCCTCACCTATGTCATTTCTCTCTACATGAAGATGAGAGGTTCTGTATAAATAATCACATTTATATATCTACACGTCGATTTCAAGTGATTATCATAAAACAGGGCCTTGGGTAGGTAGAGTTTAAGAACAACACAGCATAGAGTTTTTCAGTACGTAGAAGCCAGAGTGGTAGAAACCAAGGAGAAGTTCATATGCTTTTAATCAAACTTGCCATTTTGAAATCTTTCACTAATTTATAGTTTGTGAAAATTGTTACCCACTTTTTTCCATTATGCTAAAATTCTACTATATTCATTGTTAAAGTAGTGACAATCTCATGGAAGTGTTCTCATTAGCATAATTTAGTGAGCCTGGTGGACTCATTCCTTTTCTCTTTCCTGTTCTCTGTGTGGCTCTAGCACATGGTTCTGTTTACATAATATTCTGTCCTGTGCCTCTCTGAAACTGTATCCTGTTCTGCCACCTTCTCATCTTCAACTATTTACATATTTTCCTATCAAATTTTACTTAAACAAATGTTTGTAGTTTTGAGGATCACTCTAGTAACTATGGTGGTTACATGTCATTTCAAATTTTCTATATTCTTTAGAGTCAATTGCCATGCTTGGTGACTTAATATTTACATGATCACTATGATTATAACATACACTTCCTATAGGCATGGACAACTAAATCTTTTGAGAGCTTTTCCTCAGGTTTTTGCTTAATAGGTATCCAGTAGCTGAAGTGGCAATACATACCTTTAATCTCAGGACTAGGGGGGCAGAAGCAGGTAGAGCCTTGTGAGTTTCAAGTCTGCTGGTCTACACAAGGAGATTCAAAATAGCCAGGGCTACATAGAAATCTCATCTTAAAAATGTACCCATTAAGTATTACATAAATTCACTGATTAGTGCATGAATGAAATAGTAAAGAAGGTAGTTTTCACGAGAATTGGGATTCATCACTTGATAACTGATTTCCTTCAAGGACCATCCTCTCACTTCGGAGGAAATGATAATTAATGAGTTTGTGGTTCCAGGACTATTACAATGCAGATAAAAATGTAGTTGTAAGAAAAAATTTATTCCTAGTTTATATTTAAGGGAAGAATTTATTGTAAAACAATTACTTACTTTCATATTCCTTTGAAGAGTAATTCTTAAAATTTGCTAAATATTCTTCTTACATAAAGGGGACCATACACAATGTAGGGTCAGTCTGCAAATAATATGTGGAATATTCTAAAGAATATTAAACATTGACATTATAATTTTGTGGTATTAAATTTGAAAAGTACATCACAAGTGAGTTAATTATTCAACTTTAAAATCTTTTATTAGTAATAATAGTACATACAATAAAAATATTTTTGCTCCAGAGTATGAACCCTGTTTGTAAATGTTTGATGAATGGCTTCTCACCAGACAAGTTACTTAACAAATTCCATTCCATTTCTTTTGTGTTTTGCAAAACATTACAGCTTTTTGTCTCAAGGTTATGTCACCAAAGAGGTGATCCTTATAAAGAGTATACTGAGCACAGGGCAACATACACCACACACTGCACACCGTACAACCACCACCATACATTGCTCACCATGCACTAAGTGGCTTATAGCAATGACTCAATGACAATTATGCTTTATTTTGCACTGTGCAGACATTCACATAACTATAACTAGCTTGTAATAATGGAAATAGCTCTTTCACTTCCAGAGAGATTCATTACAATGAGTAAGTCCACATGAAAATTTGATAAAACATTCATGCAGAAATTTCTAAAATGAAATTTTATGAACAAAATTAATTTTTCTAGAACAAATATTTGGAAGAAATGTGATGTTTAAATTTTCTCCCAGGTTGTTATGAATATTTATTTAATTAAAAGATTGAACTAAAATAAATGTCACGCCTAGGTCATATTCCTGAACTAAATAAACCCTTGCTCAAGTATAATTTCTGCCTCTAACTATTCACACATAGGAAATAAAGGTAAAGTCATTTCTTCTATACTGTACTGATATCCCCCTTTATATGCTGTGAATATCATTGGTTAATAACGAATCTGCCTTGGCCATCTTGCAGTGCAGAAGGGGAAGGTGGGAACTCCAAGCAGATAGAGGAGTAGAGAATAGGCAGGAGACGCCATGGAACTGCCACAGGAGACAAATACCGGGCTCCAAACAGAAATTTACCGGTATGCCACAATCTCGTTGTAATAACAGATTAATAGAAAAGGGTTAATTTAAGATATAAGAGCTAGATCAAAATATACATAAGTTAATATGCCAAGCAGTATTTTAATTAATATAGTTTCTGTGTGCTTATTTCAGGTCTAAGTAGTTGGGAAATGAACAAGGAGGCTCCAACAATACTGCACTATAAATTTTGTCTATGCATTTTCTCTTTTCTTTCCTGATTTCTTTTACTGCCTTTCTCCCTCTTTCTTATTAAGCAAAACAAAACAATTGAGCAAACTAAAACTCGTATTGATTATCAGAACCTCTGATAAAATGAAAGGGAGTGAAAATATATACAACATTTCCTAGTGCTTGGTACCAGTAATCTCACAGAAGGAAGCAAGTATTTCAATAAGCTGAGATGTGCTTTGCGAGTGAAAGTCTTGATCCTATAGAAAATTAAATAACAAAAGGGCTGTAAATCTGGGAACAAACAGAAACAAGGCTAGTAAACCAGAGGGCTCTGCAATCTGAAAATCACCTCTCAGACACCGTGCAAGAGTGGAGCTGGGCAAAATAATACTGCTTTTCAAGTGAAATCCCTTTGTCTGCAAGAACTGAGATTCATGCAGGTGTCCAATTTTATTAGCCCTTCACACTCAGATAGTTGTAAGGCATTATTTTCAATGTGTTCCCGGAGGCTATTTTTTCAGATACTGCTATGTGAATGCCCATTTTAAAAGAAATATTCCAAACAAAAACCATAGAGAAAAATATTACAAGATAAACATAGCTATTATTCAAGCTTATCAAGTCTCCCATTTTGCTGTATCATCTTTGGGTTTTTAAAAAAGATGCTATTTAGTGCAAATGTTATTGAAGTCCTGTGTAAAAAGTTTCAATTCCCTTTTCCATTAAACATTTTTTGAAGAACCTTACATCATCCAATTGTTATTTCTGCATAAATATTTGTTATTGCTATAGTACTTTCACACAGGATATCTGGTGACTATTCTCACCAGATTTTCTTTGTGTGATGCTTCACCTTGCTTATTTTTTCATACTAATACTGACATAAATATATAGAATTCAGATGTTGTGTGTGTATGCATACACACATCATACATATATACACACATGCATATCATACTTCATTTCAATGCAATATTCCATTTCTAATCACCTAGGAACATTTGCCTCTTCTAACTATAATGCAATTACCTTGTTGTTTTTTTTTTTTTTTTTTTTTTTTTTACTGGAGTGTGTCCTGCATCGTGATTACCTCTGTGAAAAGTGACTTCTTCCTTCTTAAGATGTACAGAGAAGTTTTGGAATTTCAGGATCAAAAGAGACACAGCATAAAACTTATTAGATGCTTGAAGTCACTGGGAATTAGTGGCCTCGCTATCTTCCACTTTCCATGTAGAGCATTTTCCAGTTTCTTTCTTACTGACATTTGGTATTAGAAGTTATAAACCGATGAATATGCTAATATACCTCATGAATTATTTATGTTCTGTTGTCTGATTATTATGATTGTCCACATGATATTGGTCACCAGTTGTTTTATTAGTTGTCTGCTTTTACTCACTGTTTGTTTTCTAATTGGTTGTTTGTATTTTCTCATAACTAAATTATTAAGATATATTAAAGCATATTATATTTTGTCTAGTGCTCTTCATTTTGCAAGCACAGTTTTCTTAAATGTGTTTTTGGATCTGGCAATGATACAGTTTTCATATTAGTCTGTCCTTGTTGCATTTTACATTTGTAACATTTTTGTAGTACAGTATTCAAATATCTCTAACATTCTAGCACTTTTTATACCTGGTTTATCTTTTCATTATCCACCACTGGAATTAACAAGCTATTTTTGTTTTTATTTTTGAAGCTATTTCATGTTTGCTATTACATGAAACATATATTGATATTAACTTAAATATTAAACTATTTTATTATTTGATGTGCATAGGTGCTTATCCTGATGTGTGTCTGTGTATCACATGCATGCCTGATTCCCCCAGAGTCCATAACAGAATATTGCATCCTAAGGAGGAGGAGTGAGACTGCTGTTATTCACCAAGCGGGGGCTGGGAATTGAACCCAAGCTCTCTGTAAGAGCAATTGATACTCTGAACCACTGAGCCATCTTCTCAGCGCAATGTCACTAGCTTTTTGTTGTTGTTGTTATTTGCTTTGTTTTTTGAGATTAGAATATAATAGCATTATATCTTTCTTCCTTTTCCTTCCTCCAAACCTTCATTTTGGAAGAGAATTCAGAGACTTGCGAGAGCCAAAGGGTCAGAGAGTTTGCTGTGAGACTGTGTCTAAGAGGAGTGTCAGCAGCTACACTCATAACTCTCTCCAACATGACTGCCTAAACAGGAGCCGAACAATGACAACCGTAGACATGCTAATGTGGACAGGAAGAGAGCACGAGGTCTCAGCCCTGCACCAATAACCACAGACAGTAGGAATGCTGAGAGTGGGAGAGCACAAGGACCGGGTATCTATGTCATCGGTTTTGAGAGATAAATTGTTAGGAACTGTGAAAGACTCAGCTTCCATTCAACTGACTTTTAGTTAGCATTCAGACCAATCTGTTTTGTGCAACATAGGCTTCTGCCACATCTTCTTTGGGATTTTGGTTAGGTTCAGATGCTTTTTAAAGCAACACACATCACTTTGTGGTTGTTTTGTTTCAGGTTCAAATTCTCAACATTTATTTTTAGTTGGTTTTTACTAAATCTACGAAACAATTGGCTTCTTGTAAGTGTATAATAAGCTTTGATCATCTCTAACTCCTATTATAATATGTCAATCCCCCTGTTCACTGCTGCTCTTTGTGTATTTTCACTATTTTTAAAAATATTATTTAATACATATTACACATAAACGTGTGAATTTAAAATTCAGAGTCGAGTTACTCTTGTTCTTATGTGTACGTTTTTAGGGCTGACCACCAGTATTGTATAACCAATTAGGGATCTTATCCCTGGCACAGACTCATTCTTCCTCTTTCAAGAGCTATTTTTGCCCTTAGATCTTCATCTATAAGCAACATTCAGTGTGATTTCCCCAGTCCATGTTGGCATGTCAACTGGTACTGTCATTATTCAAGACTTGTTTAGGTGGCCAAGCTGCTGGGTTTCCACAGGTATAGCTTCTCTGCAAACATAAAGCAAAATCTCCAAGTAAATATCCCTTTCCCATGGTCTTACAATCTTTCATTCCTCCTCTTCTGTGATGTTTCCCGAGCCTTGCTGATATGGATTTTATTGTAGATATATCAGTTGTGCTGGTCATCCCATGGTCGGTTGTTGTCTGTATTTCAATCAGTTCTCTGTCTTCTGAAAAATGAATCTGTTTTGGTGAGGATTGAAAGCCACCCTTGTCTGTGGGTATAAGGATAACTATTTTGAAGGCAATTAGGAATTCTGCTGGTTTAGTAAACTGGTAGCAGATGTTCTTCTAGCTTCACAGTCTCACTAGCTATGGATATTTGGCTAGGCTTAAGTACCCGATATGAACGTCTTCCTATAAGTCTAATTAGATAGTTGTTGTCTACTGCCAAGATATATGTTATTATTGCACCATCAAGGATTTCTTGGCATGCTTGTCTTTGCTGTGGTTTGTAGGCATCACAGCTTGGTAGAACTATTGATAGGTTTTCTCTCTTGGCTGCTTCTATAGCACCTTATGGTATTATGAATACTGTCCTCAGAAAGGAAGCTTCCAGGTCATTTCCAGCCTGCTTTCTCCAAGCTGTGTTCAAAGTACGCCGTGACTTCAGAAATAGGGACTTATCTTCAAATTTGGGGAAGCAACCACATGATGGGATTCTATTTATTCAGCTGTAAAGAAAAATAAAATAATAAAATTTGTGTGTTCATGGAAAGAATTAGGAAATATTATACTGAGTGAGGTAACCTAGACCCAGAAAGACAAACCTCACCTATTCTATGTTTGTGGTTCCTAAAACAATCTTGTTTTTAAAAATCCAAATACATATAATAGCACTAGTGTTGACAAATTATTTGAGCTTATTTTTTACAAATGCATATTTTTGTGTACTTGGTGCCATTATTTTAGTTTTCTCCCCTTCTATCTTATGAGAGTCACTAGTTTTTCTTTTGTTTAGTATTTTTTTCTTTTTGTCATCTATTCTTTATTATTTTTTATTTTCTTTATACTCTGAAACAATAGACCATGTGTCTAGTATTTTGCAATTCATTTTACCCATATAGAAGTAATAAAAATTTCCATTAAATCCAAATTTATTGGGCATAGCCATTCCATCTTAGAATTTACTACTCCACAGTTACTCTCTGTGCATTCTATTTCATACACTAGCATCATATGATTTTGTTTTGGTATTTAGAAAGCTTTAAAACATAATTATTTTAGATCACAGTTATGAATTCTCATCTGTGGGTTTTGTTAGCTTGCAGTCTTCTTTTACTATATTTCTTCCCAATTTCATATTTTATCTTGATGAAGTGTCTATTAAAATTATTTCCAGGGGAATTCTTATGTGGAAACATTCCTGTTTCTTGCAGTGTTCTAAGCCATCATTGCTCTGTCTTCACGCTTGAATAACAGTCTGATAGGTTGTCATATTTGGATGAGAAAATAATATTGCAAACAATGGAAACATCTTTCTGTCTTTGTAATCGGGATGCATATTCACGCTGAAGACACAGCTACTAAGGTTCAGTTGATTCTTTTCTTACAACTCCTGTTTGAGGATAGCTGATGAACACTCTTGAAGTACATGCTGTGTGGTGAATTCACAAGCGTCTTTTCAGCGTGTTGTTACTGGACTGGGCATATATTTTATAACAACATTTTTTATTTACAACTTTTCTATTTAGTGTTTATACATAATACCTACTTCGTGTTTTATTTCAACTAATTTTGATTCCAAGCTGAAAGCATTCCTTTCAGTGTCCTTTGGATATTTTATAAGGACTTAAATGAAATAGTCATCACCTACTCTGTACACAGCACTGAATCAGGGATATACATCTATGAGTGGCTTACTTTTCTTCCTTCGCCTTAATTTCCTCCACAGGATTTAGGATTTGTGTGGGCTTGTTTGATGTCTTTAGTTCCCTTGTAAATTTATTCACCTATGTTTTCTACTCCTTGTTTATCTATATTTTCTGTGTTGATCCTGGCAGTTTTCCCTCTGTAATGTGTTATTCTAATGATTCCCTGCATGGGCAGGGGTGCATGGTCTCCACAGTTACACTCCTGATTGCTATACTGTTTCAATTACATTTCTGACCAGTAAATTCAACATTGTTTTGTGCATGCATCATAAGTTTGCTTTAGGTTGCCATACTTTATTTTTATTTCCAGATTTATTAGGAAATAAGAATAGTGGGAAGTTAAATACGGTTCCATTTGGCCATCTTTATGGAAAGTCTCTTTGGCTTTGTATATTTTTAAGCATTAAGTATTTGAAGAATGTCTTTTATGAATGCTTAAGTGGGTTAACATACAAAGCACTTAATTCTTTTAAGCTGTCATAACTTACTGTCTATGTATTCTTTTCAATTGATAAACACTTTGAGCATAGGTCAAATGTCACAACATTTTCTAAACTAAACGATTTTAATATAGAAAACAATGACTATATTTTGCAGACTTGGAATAATTTTTCAAATCCTTTATTTTGTGGGTAGACAGTAAAATATGTGACTTAGCACAACTCTGAGAGAAGTAATTTGAAGTATAATGGTAATTTCTATGTGTAATTTTAATGTGTAATCTGTGCATATTTACATGTTTATGTTCATTGCTTGTGTGTAGAGGCGCTGAAATGCATGTGGACACCACAGGTCAGCAATAGATGTCTTCTTCCTCTTTTCCCTTTCCCTTTATCTTTTGAGATAGGTTTTGGAGTTGCTGATTCAGTTGTGCTGGCTTCTCATCAAGTGCTCGGGTCTTTCTGTATCATATATGTCAAAGGTGAGGTGGTAGCTGTGTATCATGCATCTGACTATGTCTTAAGTGCTAGGAATCCAAACTCAGGCCTTCGTGTCTGCATGGCAAACACTTCAGCAAACATGCCATCTTTTCAACCAAACTGTAAATATTCTTAAAGGAAATGGGAGCATTTTCTTCAGGGCAAGGGAGTAAATGACAGTTAGGAACACTGAGGTAACTGGTTTATGGAATAGGAATCAGCTCTAGGCTAGGCAGTAAACAAGTGTCGTGGTAAATCAGATTACATCTCAGAAAAACAGTTTCCTCATTTGAAAATTTGAAGTATTGATATAAAGAAACTCCAAGATTTTTTCCATCTCTACTATAATATTCTGTTGTTCTAACTGAGATTACATATTAAATTTGGAAGTTGACTTAACCGGACTATGAGCAAATTGTAAGGAGACTTAGCCTGTAAAGGAAAAAAAGACTGTCAATGGAAGCATGCAAGAACACGAAGAAGAGCAAGCTGCACTCATGTACAGATGGAAAAACAAGTCATGGCAGAGAGGAAATAACAGGGGTGGCACCATAGATCAATTTCTGGAGTTCGCTTTTTTTTTTTCAGGCAAAGAATGTTTCATCCAGGCAATTGAAAGGTACAAGATTGTATTTTCAATTTTCAAGTTTGAAAATTGCTTAAACCGACCACTACTTAGTTTCTATTTTAGCCCCAGACAGAAAAAAAAAAAATGGAGTGCACAGAATTCAAACAGGCAAAGAGATGAAACGGCACATTTCCTGGGGCTTCCCTGTAAAGCACCTTAACTTTTATAGGTTTAGAAGGAAGCTGGCAGGGATGTACTCATTAGCAAGAATTCGGTGTTCCTATTACTTCAAATCACCAACTTTTCATAAATATGGGTATTAACAGGTTGGTGGTTCGGCAACTGTCTTTTGTTAAGTTAACTTTGTTTACAAAATTACTTTGTTTCTCTGCTGAAGCTTTGGAATAGACTGGCCTTGCCTAGAAGTACCCTATTGTCAAAGGGTCAGAGATAAACATCAGCAGAGGCTTAATAGAAAATGAAGGTCACATGTAAATTCTGTATGTATCATCAATAGCTGTCATAATGTTCAGCTCCTGTTAGTGACAAGTTATTTTGTGGATTGGATTGAAATAGACATTTTAATAATTTGAAAATGCAGTGTAGGACTTGACATACTCATCAATCTATCAGATAAAACCATAGCACCTGAATTTTTTCTAGACTTCTTACAAGTCCTCTATAGGATTTCATATCCCTCATGGAAAGCTTCTGGGCTTAAGAATTCACAATATTTCATGACTTTGAAAGGTGATTTTTTTATATGCCATGCATTATGTATCACTACCTAATATGCCTTGGGCAGAATACTGTAACTAACTAAATAATTTTTATAGAAAATCATATTAAGTGGCACACATAGCCCCATTTCACATCATATTTTGCTTCAAAATGAGATTTGGGGAAATTTCTAGAGGTTTTGGGGTTTGCAGTTGCGAGTGTGAGCACCTATAGTAGATTAAAGATTCAGTCAACATATGTACAGTAGATCATAGATCAGATTAGCAGACCAACGGAGGATCATAGTTTCGAAGTCAACATACCTACAGTGGACCACAGGTCAGATTAGCAAGCCTACACTGGATCAGAGTTAGGATAAGCGTACAGTGGACGACAAGTTAGGAGATGATGCAACAGACTTCATAACACACAGGAGTGTGAAAATAACTTGGAAGAATTGATATCACAATTCTCTGTGTGAAGTAGAATAATTAATTTAGGCATAGAAATCCACAGCATACTCAGCATCTTTGGCACACAGTATTTAAATAAAATGTTTTTTTTTTAAAACTTGCCTATGATCCCAATAGTGTTATCTTTGTTTCAATATAGTAGGCAAGTGTTCACAAATATTATTTAATGACAGCAAGTGTGCTCATATGTTATACGACGTTCTTTGTGTTAATATTTTAAAGACGTGCCAATGGATGGTGTGCTAGAACTTCCCAGGAGCCTGAGAAGCAACCAAGGCCTGGAAGAAGAATCCATGTCTGATCAGGGAACTTGTTAAACAGGGACATCTGCAGCAAATCAGCATCCCTACACAGAGGAAAACCCCTGTGTGAAGTCATTTTACATTTCAAAAGTAGCCTAAGGTGCACCATCCTCTCCTACTTGTTTGAGCTTTGATTCTTTTGGCATAAGACTGGTCAACTGACCAATACTCTGAAAAATAAATGAAATTTGGTTTCACCTCTAAAACTGGTAGAGAATAAGGACTGACCTTTAAATGCAATGTTCTGTAAGTTTATGTTAGTTCATGAGTAAAGACTAAATATGAGAAAGCAATTGTAGCAATGTTTTATTATAAATTTTGAAAACAATTTTCAAATTTCATTGGAAACACGTACCAAGGCTTAAGCTGCTGCCATCCTGCAGTGAGTACTGAGGACAGGGTGCCGTTGGCAGCATTCAGTATGCTGCTTTCACCTGTCATTTGCACATCTACGTTCTGCTTTTCAGGCTACTTTGTACATCACTGAAACACTTTGAGTGGTTCTTTCTCTCATTCACTGCGGGATAGTAATTTCAGGTAGATATTTCTGATTTCACCACTTTCCTTCTCAATGAGGATTTTTCCAAAGATACAAATGGTCGTTTTTGCATTCATTTCCTATAAGAGTATATTTATTATATACTTGTTAGATAAGTCAAGTAAAATACTAGTAATACTACAACTAATTTTTATTTATTAATGTCATCTTCTCATAGGTTTTAATTTTTATGGATCCTTGATTTTTCATAATGACTACATTGGTGTAAAGCAGACAGTAAGTGCCCTCACATAATTCAAAGCTTCTTATAAAATTTTTGCATTATGAAAAGTCACAATTTTGTTTAACCCATATTTTACATCAGTTATTAAAGTCATTTTTAGTAAAATGGAAATGTTACAAATAGAGAAAGGAGGAAAACTTCTATAACCTTGATTAACAATGAATAATCCAATCACAGTCTTCGGAATCCTGAGCTAATTCATGCTTCTTGCAGTAAATTTAACCTGCACTCTTTTTATCTACTGAAACCAATGTCAAACTACGACCTTGTTTTCAGTCTAGTTCCGAATCATGTAATTTTACAGAAGTGCTGGATATTTCTCATGCTGTACAAGAAGTTATCTTCTTATTCCTTGTCCAATCTTATGGGTATAATCTTATAAAAATAGCTCAATAGAAGAGTTTTCTTTTAAAGAGAATTAGAGACAGCTTATTTTGGAGCCATTTTGAGTGACCAAGGTCCAGGAACACAGATTTAGGTTTCCCAGAATCCTATGTTTCAACATGAAAGCAGTTTCACAGAGTCTTTTGTTTTAACTTTTTGTCATTTTATGAACCAACCATAGTTCCCCCCTCTCCTCTATTCTTGCTTTCCTTCACATCTCTCCTTTTACCCACTTCTCATTCACTCTTCAAAAAGGGTAAGGAATCAACCAAGCCTGGCACATTAAGTTGAGGCGGGACCCTTCCCCCTGCATCAAGGCAGAACAAAAAGTCTACCATAGGGAATGAGCTCCAAAAATCCAGCTCATGCACCAGGACTTGATCCTGGTACCACTGCCAGGGGCCCCTCAAATAGATAAGATACTCATTCAGCTGTTGCCCACATGCAGAAGTCCTAGTTCAGCCCCAACTATCAGCCTAGAGTAATATGAGTGCTTTCTGTGTTATACGTGCTAGGAAAAATATCATATATTTAGTATTTTACTTACAAACACCAATCTATTCCTGCAGAAAATCATTTAAAGGTATTCATTTTGTATACTAAATTATTTTCCTAGCATTAATAATAGGACAGTTTTCTATGGTATAATACTAGACAAAAATTCAATACATAAAATGAGTAAATGTTTGTCTACATATTAAATTGGTGTTTGTAAATAAAATTCTAAAGATATATTTGATTGAAAATTATGTAATGTGTTTGTGTTCTTTAAGACTCACTGCAGAAAAACAAGAACAGGGGTTCCAGCTGTGGAGGGGAGAAGGAGGCCAATACAAAGGAGGAGGGACAAATATCGTAAAGATGTTTGATAAATCCTCAAGGAATCATATTATTTTACATTTACCTAAAATTATATGCAATGCATTTAAATGAAAACCACACACACACACACACACACACACACACACACACACACACCTTAAATAAAGTTATGCTACTTAGGATGACAGCAAGAATATACAGTAGCAAAACTTCTGTACCAGGTGTGACAAACTTCCTTTTAAATGGTTGGTCAGGGTAGTCTAAGTCCAACTCATACAATATTGACCATAACTGCTGCCCAAGTTTGCCTATTGACGGTCAAAGACAGATTCTTATTGCTGAAAACACTGTCCATGTGGGAATAGAGAATTCAGCAGATTTAGAATAGATCCAACCCAGAAACTCTATCTAGCAATTTTACTTCCATGGTACCACAAAAAAATTATGGCCAAGGGGGGAGAGAAGTGACTAACATTCTTACTCAGTTCTGATCCATATGACCCACAACAAAGAGTAGCAAGGCAGGATATCCTTAAAGGTGCAATAGTGGCATTCGTGTTCCTGTTAAGGCCCACTTAACAGAAGAAATTAATGCGAGGGGTGTACCCACACACTGAGACAATGGGGATGTTCTATCGGGAGCTCACCAAGACCAGCTGGCCTGGGTCTGAAAAAGCATGGGATAAAACCGGACTCGCTGGACATAGCGGACAATGAGGACTACTGAGAACTCAAGAACAATGGCAATGGGTTTTTGATCCTACTGCACGTACTGGCTTTGGGGGAGCCTAGGCAGTTTGGATGATCACCTTACTAGACCTGGATGGAGGTCGGTGGTCCTTGGACTTCCCACAGGGCAGGGAACCCTGATTGCTCTTTGGGCTGACGAGGGAGGGGGAGTTGATTGGGGGAGGGGGAGGGAAATGGGAGGCCGTGGTGGGGAGGAGGCAGAAATCTTTAATAAATAAATAAATAAATAAATAAATAAAGAAAGAAAGAAAGAAAGAAAGAAAGAAAAAGAAAAAAAGAAGAAAAATAATGCCTAGCACTAGAAACTTTAATCAACTTCCCAGTGCTTGCAAGGTCATGCACCTTAGAAAAGAATCCACTACCACTAATTTGCAAGACCAGGATAACTCCTTATTACATTCTAAATCTTATTTTTATGCCTACAGATAAAAGTAGTTATGCCCCCTCATCAAAGAAACTTCTCTTTATAGCAAGTAGAAAACCTTATATAAAGCCCACAATGAAGATGTAATGCAGAGACCAATGATTGTGTGGAGTCCAGCCCCAGTGGATACATCTGCAGATATCTCTACATCCATGGCTCTGGGTGCATTGCTGAAGAGAAGGAAAGATTGTGAAAGATGAAATACCAGAAATTCCTCTATCAATGTATCCCTCTTAGAAATAGCTACACAAGCAAGACTTAAACAATGACAATACCAACAATAATGTTAGGACAGTGATTAGGGGCAGGGAAAATGCATGGGGTCCCACAATCAATTAGTGATTACTGAGGGAGAGAGAATTAACCTGTCCCAAGGCTCAGAACCCTGACTGGTTGGAAAAACAAAGTGATAAGCCTTGAAACAACGCACACAAAATAACAAAAATGAATAATCATATTTCATTCACTCATTTGTGCACACAAATACATACATATGTACGTATGTAACAATAATAATCAAAGAAAAAGTCTATCGATTTAAGTGTGAAAGGGGCTGGTGGGAGCAGAGGGAAAGGAGGAAATGATGAATTTATATTTTAATTAAATGTATTTTTAAAGGGCGATTTACTGCAGAAAACATTTTCTGCATTTGTTTGAGATAACAATATGAAATAAGGATTTTAGGATGTACATAGTAAAGAATGGAACTACAAACTGAAGCTTAGAAGAAACAGTAAAAGGATGAGAACTTTCCAATCTAATTGTGGGTATGTGCATAGACAGGTGACTGGGAAAAGCCAGTTACATTTTCTCACTGTTTTGAGATGCAAAAGAACAACTGCTAAGGCTGATACTGAGCTGAGCTGAGTAGTTGACAACCTTACCCCAGGAGGGAATCCTAACCAGCATTGAGCATCCCAGTTGACTACAGGTAAATGGACTTCCCTACTGACCCTAATGGAAAACATGTTTGGAAGAATGGCCCCTGAAGCTATTACTGAGAAAATCACAGGGCACACTTCTGCACTTGAGTTAATGAGTGTGGCACCAGTGAGAAGTGCTGAGGAATTTGAGGACAAATTGAGTTCAAGTCCCAGAGCCATAGGTTACCTTATGAAAGAGTCATTTGTAGGAGAATGTTTTAATAAGACTAGAAAATAGATCATGCTCAATTTTAGATATGAGTCCATGATTGGTTAGATGATTATCTGAACAATCCCAATTAGAGATGAGTGGGAAAGGCATGGGAATGTTTGTAAATCCATCCTGACACAATTCTCATCTAAGTCATTCTCCTAGAAATACTATTTCTATGCCAGTCATTGTAGTTTTTGACTGATTCATATCAATAGATCTCATATTGTGACACATGAAAAACCTGCCTTAAAATGATGAGCATGCTTGCCTATTACTTGATCCCAATATATTAAAGAAAATCTCTGGTCAGTCGATCTATGTCATCTTCTGTTTTTAGACATTTATAGATAATTTCTATGTGCTAATGTTTGGAATAGTGTTGACAGAAGTTTCTGTCCCACCCAGTCCTGAAGCCATTTAGTCCCAATGAATCACACAGAGGCCTACATTAATTATAAACTAGTTGGCCTATTAGCTCAGTTTTTTTTATTAATTAACTCTTACATATTAAATTTACCCATAATTCTTGTCTGTGTTAGCCTTATCTGTTGGTACCTTGTATGAGTGAAGCATTCTCATCTTGCTTCCTTTGCTTCTGGGTGACAACTGCAGATTGAGGCTTTCCTCTCCCCAAATTCTCCTATTCTGGTCACCCAACCTATACTTTCTGACTGACTACTGGCCAATCAGCATTTTATTAAACCAATACAAGTGAAAATTTTTTACAGGGTACAAGACCATTGTCCCAAAATAGGACGATTTCAACCATGTGTATCTGCATGCATATGTATGCATACATATGTATTAAACACAGTTATATATCATTGAGAAATTCAGAAATTATCAAATAGTAACCAGCGTCAAATATCTTCTGTGGAGGAAAATACTTCTATAAATTTTCTCCATAAATCTAGATTCATGGAAACATTGGAAATGTGAGATTTAAATTGTCTCAAATCAGGAGCTAAATTAAGATTTGTACTTGTCTATTTCAGAAGAGCTCCTCGGGGACATGATGAGTTTTAGGAAATTGGTTCAGAGCTAGAGGTTTCAGATATACACAACAAATTTTAATATGTGATTTACTTCTCTAAGTCAAAATAGTGCTTGCTGGTAGAAAAAAATAGAAAATTGTATAAAGTTAGCTTATAAAATGACTTAGATAGCAATTGTGCCAGTGAACAGGCCTGAAGACCTGGGATCAATTCATGGGTTCCAAGAGTTTACTTTCAAGAAGCTACTCCTGAGTTATTCTTGAACTTCCACGGAAGCATCACTGCATGCAAGTGACTTTACAAACTCACACACACACACACGCACAGGCACACAATGCAGAAATATGTACACATACCCAAGCACACACACACAAATAAAAAATTGAGTGAAATAAATTTTAAAAATTTAAGTAGGCACAATACATAAGGTATACAAAGAAGACTATTTTTTTTAAAAAAATGTGTTTTATTATCTATCTGAATGTATTACTTATGTATGCATTGAGTATTGCTGAATATTTTTCAATTATTCCCACTGATGATATCTTAAAATCCAGTTTATTCAATAAGTTATTTGTTTAATTGCATTATGGTTACAGATGAAGTTCAAATGCAGGTCTTTTTTATAATAATAAAATACATCATGAAGGAAGTGGAAATGTCTTTGTAGTATTAGCAATAAATTCAGTATCCATTCTTAATACCAGGAGGGGTAATCTAGAACACATTTTCTGGCTTCTAATCATGCCTGAGTCAGGTACTCTTATTATCATGACTCAGAAATGGAAATAGAAAATATTAAATTTGTCTGAATGTATCACTGAAAGAGTCCAAGAACAGTCACTCCACACTCCACACACACACACACACACACACACACACACACACACACACACACACACACACACTCAACCAGTTTCAAATTTTGCAAGGACTTACATCACCCTTTCTGTGGGTAAAACTAGTGAGTCACTATGGCCTGGATAGAAGACAGAGCGCCTCCTATGGTTTTTCTGTCTATGCTATTTGGTTGCCTGAATCATTTCTTTTTATATGTAAGTGAAAACAGAAAAATTATCTTGGGACTATCATTTTTGATACATGTATTGTGTAATGTTCAACTTAGCTATAAATATCAATCTCTCCAAATACTTATCATTTATTTTCTGATAAAACATTGAAAATATTCCACTTTTCCTGCATTTGGAAAGATTTTATTCATTGTTACGCTAATGTAAAATAGGATCCTAGAACTTATTTTTTCCCAATCTAACTATAACTTATCAACAATGTCTCCCCACTTTATCTGTTCTTGCCCCAGGATCTCATACTCTGCCCTTACTATTCTACTCTCAATTTCTGCGGTCAACTTTTTTGTAGTTCACAGGTAAATGAGAACATGTGGTGTTTGTTTTCTATTCCTGATTTTAACTTAACATATTGCCTTCCACTACCACACATGTTTTGTAACAAAATTTTATCCTTTAGATCAACTGAATAGCATTTAATTGCACATATGGACTACATATTCTTTAATGTTTTTGTTTTTTGAGATAAGGTGTGACCATATAGCATAGGTTGACGTGGACCTCTTGATCCTCCAACCTCAGTTTCCTAGTGCTGGGATCAGAAGGGTTCTTTATCTCATTGATAAAGATTGATGCACACTAGGCTTTTGTCCTTTACTCCTCTATTATACATCCTTGTTACACTGTCTTTTATTACAGTAGACTTTATATAAGGAAAGATAAACTATTTCCCAAGTTTAAGGCAGTGGGGTCATCCGTTTCCTCACATTAGAATAGACATGGTGCTGTAGTAAGGCCGCTTGTTTGTTCCCAGCTGCTCAGCCCCAAAATAATCACACAGAAACTATATTATTTGCAATACTGTTTGGCCAATAGTTTAAACTTATTTCTGGCTAACTCATATCTTAATTTAACTCATTTTCATAAATTGTGTATTGCCACGAGGCTGTGACTTACTGGCAAAGTTTCAGCATATCTGTCTCTGGCGCGGCTCCATGACTTCTCCATGACTCTACCTCCTTTCTACTAGCATTCAGTTTAGTTTTTCCCACCTAGCTCTAATCTACCCTATCAGACCAAGCCAGTTTCTTTATTAACCAATGGTATTCACAGCATACAGTGGGGAATCCCACATTACCATGGTAACATTTTAGAGGAATTATTTAGAGCCTAATGCTAAATGACTTCCTTCATCCCCTGTGGCCTCAGATTGTATGATCTCACAAACAGGCTTAAATGTCACTTTTATGCACTATTTAGAATCACAGAAAAACTATGTAAAATGTGCAAATGTTTCACATATGATACTTGCATTTAATTGACTTGTGTTTGGTGGATACTTATTTGAGTATTAGTTCTAAGGTTACTTATCGCTTTTTTTATTTGAAAGGCTCAAAAGTCAAGGCCGAGAGAGTCCAAATGAAACCCTATGTCACTGTGCCAACACAGTGGAGTGAGTCTGACGGCCACCCTGCATGGAGTACAAGTTGGGAGGAGAGCAAAGAAGAGAACAAAAGCCAAGCCATGCCATTCATCACTGGGAGTTGTGGCCTTAATTCAGCAAGGGAGGTTCCAGGTAATATTTTATGATAGTTAAGGCACAACTACAGGTTCCCCTAAATATTTTTCTAACATTGTCTTTAAAGTGAAAAATTAAGTGAGCTTGGATTTAAAAAGCCTTCTTGGTGCCCCAGAAAAGAACTGCAGCTCTAACAAACTCACTTTTCTCCCCACACAGCTTCCGACGAATGTCCATAATCTCTCCTTCAGATTCAGGATGGGGCTGAACTGCACTTTGTAAAAGTTTAAAACTTTGTAAAAGATTAAGAGAGCAGCAGATTCCACTTCCCCCACTCAGCTCCTTAAAATTCCTTGGTGAACTCTGTTCTTAACAGTCCTTTGGGCCTACCTTATTGCTTTTCTTGATTTAGTGTGGAAGGTGTAGGGATTGTTGTCAAATAAAGAGCAATCACTGTCCACAGTGATTGTCAATGTGAGATATCAGATGTTGGCCACCAGGTGGAAACTGTTCAGAGGCTCAAATGTTCCCTGGTTTACACAATAAAGTAAAACTTCAAATATTCACATAAAATTACTATAACTAATTATACACACACACACACACTAACCATACAAAACTGCCGCTTAGAAGCTGCATGGTGCCTCCATGAAGAGCCTGTGAGTTAGAGACAAGAAAGGCGGGGTTGTGGCTCCATTGGTGCTTGAGCTCTGCAAAGTTATCAGGCTCTGACATTCTTCTGTCCTGTTTGGCACCCTTGGTGTTGACATCTTGTATTCATTACATTTTTCTGTCTTCCACTTAACCCCCCCTCCCCATATGCTTTGTTTATGTCTTGTTATGCTATGTCCTCAATAGAGTATGTGATACTTGGTGTAAGGTATCTTTTCTCATTTTACCATCTGGCAGCCAGCTCTATTCCCGAAAATCCTAGATATTACATCTATAGCTTATAATCTTTTATCCACAAAGAACAAAGATCCATGGATCGATCTCTCTCTCTCTCTCTCTCTCTCTCTCTCTCTCTCTCTCTCTCTTTCTCTCTCTCTCTCCCTCTCTCTCTCTCTTTCGCTCTCTCCCTCTCTTGGAAGATGTTTGACTTTGCTCCCCAGGGTGACCTTGAACTCAAGTAATCCTCTGCCTCATCATCTCAAGCAATTAGGTTATAGATGTGTGCTATTACACCTGGCTTAGGTTATTATCCTCAATCTACAAAAAAAGGACCTGAGAAAATCCAGAGAGCAAAGCTAAAAGCTATTTGATTCCAGAGGTTGTGATCTAAGCCACAAAGAGCACATTTTATGCTGTCTTTTTCAGCTGTCAATACTTGTGCAGTGCACAGAGAGAAAAAAAAAATGAAAGGGCCAAGTATGGTGCCTTAAGTCCTGCAATCCAAGTATTTAGGAGACACAGACAGGAGGACCATGTCTGGATTCCCAATGAGTTCCTGGTTGGTACATTCTGTGTATCAGGACCCTGTCTAACACAGTAACATAGAAGAGAGCTAGTGCACTTTATTTGATATCTGATCTCAGTCATCATGAGCTACAGTTGAACTGAAAACAGCAGTGTTGACTCTAGAACTAGCTTAGTGTTTAAGAGCACTTGCTCTTCTTCCTGTGGACTTGACTTTGATTCCTAGCATCCACATGGTGGCTCAAAATTAATAAACCCCCTTTTCTAGGGCTCCATTGCCCTCTTCAAGGCACTATAGAGACCAAGTATGCACACTGTGCACAGACATACATGTAGGCAACTCACGTATACACATAAAAGAAGTAAAAACAGAAGCATAAATCTATTTTACAGTTATTTTTCAGTAACTTCTGTAAGGATCATCTCCTTTTACTAATAAATCAAGTGGCTTATATGAGTGACATGCCCAACATAAATACTTCCAGATATTAGGCGTTTGAACCTGTACCCCCGTACTGCAATGGCCTCTTAGGCTCATTATCAACCAACTGCTTCATCCTAGATAACAAGACTATGTGACAGCACCTTCTTTCTTTGACTCTGAAAGGTTCTATCCCCTATTATTAAGAGACAGGCTTTAAACCAGTGGAGAATCATGTTAAGAATATCTCTCCTTTGCTGCTCTTGGGATGGGAATTTAGAACACCAAAGAGGGAAAAGTTGGTTTAGCCATATTGATAAACTTTGGTTGAAAAAGGAAAAGTAGAAGATATATTGAAAAAATATAATTTTATACTATTAAAAGAAAAGTACAAATTTCACTACTTTACTAGACAGTAGAGAACCCTTCCCCATTCCCAGCCTGGCCTAGGAATTTTTGTCATGTTTGGATATTTTTTAATTTAAGAATACACCTTGAAAAGTTTGAATTCAATAATTTGTTATTATAATATCTGAGTATTATTGCTCTATCATCTTCTTTCATTATGAATTTATAGTCATTTTTTTGCTCAATAATAAAAGTTAGACACTGAAGGCCTTTGTCTGCTCAATATCGCACAAGATAGATCATTCCTATCCTAGAAGTTCATATTTCATTCTGTACAAGTTTTACTTTGAGGACAGTCAATGGAAGGTAGTCTTAGAAGTATGTATGGTAAAAAATGTTATTAATTTGGTTCTCAGAGATGCAAAGTCTTATTATTCAATTCTTTCCTGTAAACCCTAGTGTGTTTTCTACACACATATTGCATTTTATGAGTGTCCAAGGAGATTTCTACTATGAGAAGAGGATAAAGATTATTCAAAAATTGTCAGGTCTTTGTTCCTGATTCTTGAAACTGATTTATTAAACAAACTATAACAGAGGAACAATTTGTACCGTAATCTTATAATATGAAACCAAGTAACAACAACAAAAACAAAATTAAGGGAATTAGCTATTTTTATGTTACTGTGGCAAAACACTGAGAAAAATATGTGGAAGAAAGATTTCTTTTGACTGTTTCAGAAGGTTCTTTTCAGGGTTCTTCACTGTATTGATTTTGAGCCCATTGTGAGGAAGGATATCATGGTGTCAGGAGCTTGTGGTAGAGACTCCTTTTATCTCATAGTGACAAGACACAGAGAAAGGGGGGGGGAGAAATGAGACACCTGCATCTGCTACAAATATCTAAGGTACCAATCAAGGTGACATTTGAGATTCATAGTCATAAGTGTATCCCAAGTCAACTAAGAACCCAAAAATATCACAGTATGAGAAAAAAGATCTCAGGGTGTCCTGAAATCTGTAACAGCTGGGGCACCAGAGCAGTACTGAGTTGGCCTCAGCCGTGGTTTGCTTTCTTCTAACTGTCCTTTACCCTTGCCTTGGTAAGGACTCACTCAGCTTACACAGCTCCCTGAGGAAGAACCTAGCATCAGAGGCAACTCAGAAGGAGCCATAGAGCAGCCTTAGCACACGAAATGGCAGTAATTCCCACCTCTTTCCCATAATTCGCCAGTGCCAGTATGCAGAGCTTCAACCCGCTTCCACTTGTTCCTTGTTCAGTTCGTTGTATAGAAAATGCAGAAATACTACCCATTCCAGTATTTCTTCACATTTGATTCTTTTCTACACTTCAATGTATATCAGACCCCATGTGATAATATTTATTGTCATATATATGCTCTCTCTAAAAGTTTTCACAGTTGATTCTCAGATTGTCTCTGCTTTTACATTTCCTAATTCATTCTTTCTATTGACAGGCATAGGTCTTGGCTTTCTCTTCCAGCTACTCTATTGAATTGCTAGTCTATCTAACTTCTGGGTTTCTGAAAGGAGTGAGTGTATCAGTGTGTGAGTTAGTGTGCACATGTGAGTGTATTGCCTACATGTGAATGTATTTGTTTTCATATGACTTTCTGTTCCAACTGCAGAAATGCAATGTATTTTTATTCTCTAAGGCTATTAATCATAAATATCAGCTTAATATTTTTCTGCATACAGTTTTCTGTGCCTGTGTGTTCTCAATTACATTTTGTGGGTGGCTTTGTTTTAGATTATTTGCTTGTTTAATAGTTCTTAATAGCTTCTCCCTTTATTAGTTTACTTCTTGAATATTAGAACTTAAGGACAAAGTGCTATTGGGAATGCTTTATTGTTCAGCAAGGCCATTCCACAATTCATCCACCCGATCTGTGAGGAGGGTAGCAAGGGAGAATCTGTAGTCTGATTACTGAAGGCAGCTCAGCATCCATGAGAGCTAGTCCTTCTACTTTCACTTGGGAAACAGAACTTTGAGACCTCCTTGAAAGCTGACTGGTGAGATGGGGACTGAGAGTCACGTGGACCAGCCAGGTTTCAGGGCTCCTAGTCTACAGCACCAATGCAGGGAAACCAAATCACTTCATATCCCTTATCAATGATGTTTTCTTTTCTCAATCCTGTCATTTGCTCTGCCCACCATGAACAACTTCCCTAAAATGTCTGCTATAAAGTGGTCATTCATAATTGTTCTTAAAATTATTATGAACATTTCAATGTAGAACACACAAAGATAATAATTATCCTAGAATTACTAGTGTTTATGACTCCCTATTCTTTGGGTATAGATTCTTTAAACAGAATTACATACATTCCCTACTTCTTAACATATGTAAAGACTGTTGAAAAATTTAAAAGTTGCTGAAGATACCCCCATAAGAGATAAAAGATTGGGATCAGCTAACATGAAATTGGAAAGTGCTTCTTTATAAAACTCCAGGTGTGAATAACCAGAGTGACAGCCTCCTCAAGAGGAAGAATTTCTAGTTTACCATATTCCATGGTTAAACACCTTTGCTAGGACAGGGTACACCAAGAATACCAGTTGACGTGTGGGCTGAGGGAATTGAATCAACATGGAGTAGTGGCAAACCCTGATACCTAATAAGACCTTGATTGAAAATGGGAAATTCTATAGCAAACAAATTGGGGGAGCCTCAGGCTGAGTTGGATGTATCATTTGAAGAAAGGAAGACTCAGACAGAAATTAAACAGAGTTTCACAAGGGCTGTTAAGCTTTCTGACATTCATGTTCAACTCATGATGTGGAAATTAGTGGTGAACTGTGACAGAGGTCAGCAGACAGAACAATCTAAGGCAAATGTTGAAGCTCCCTGACCGTGATTATACATCTTCAGCACCCCTCCCTCAAACACACAGAGATTAATCGCCAGAGAAAATATTATTGATTCTGGAGACTGCTTGACCACTAAAGTAGCATGTTAGGGAGCCCTTTTGATGGTTCAAGAAAATATTTTACATTTTGAACAATGGTGGTCATTGCACAGCCCTGAAACTCTGAAACATCACTGTGCTGTGCATATTTGCAACAGGTGCATGCCATTGCTGGCAGTTCAGTAAGTGTGTTTGAAAAGTAACTTTCAAGTTGAAATTGCCCTTTAATATTTTACTGATGGAAGTTTTACTCAAGTGTTTTTAGCTTTTATACTTGCGGGATGATTGCTCCAAAGACAGAATAATGTCTCCATTTTTATCTCCTGTGCATCATTTCCCCCACACATTTTACTTGTAGAAATGATGAATCTCCCAGATAACAGATATTTAAAGGGAGATCTAGATAAACAACAACTTTCTTAGGGAAGAATTACATTTCAACTGTTAAAAATGGACACTTTCCATTTTTTCCTTGTGATTCAAGGATTGATTTTCTCCTTGGAAAAGCTAAGTTAAGGAGAGTTCAAAAATCTATCAGAGGGTTCAATAGACCTAAGGTCTTGGCAATTGTTGAGTTTCACCAAAGAACAATTGTGATTCTTCAAACTGTACTTGGCTTGGGAGCCCTTGGGATCTCCTTTATGCTGGAATTTCCCACTCCATCTGAATGAGCAGGGTCTCTATTCTGACTTTCACCTACTTCCACAATGCATAGATATTATTGGAAATCACTCCCCATCTTTCCTATGCTTTCAGGGGGTTATGTGATTAAAAAGCTGTGTTTCAGAAATGTTATTACAGTCTGACATTTTAGTAACTAGCATTCTGCCATCCAAATATCAGGAAGAACCATCACTAATATCATCGATCTGACTCACTTCCCTATTTATGAACTACATTTCTTCTACCTCCCATTTCTTTTTTTTTGTATTTTTTGTTGATATTTATTTATTTGTTGATATTTTTTCTTGATATTTATTTGTTGATATTTTTTGTTGATATTTATTTATTTGTTGATATTTTTTTCTCTGCTCTCCTCTGTGCCTCTCCCCTCCCCCTTCAATTCTTCTCCAAGGTCCCCATTCTCCCAATTTACTCAGGAGATCTTGCCTTTTTCTACTTTCTACTTTCCATGTAGATTATATCTATGTAAGTCTCTCTTAGTGTCCACACTGTTGTCTAAGTTTTCTGGGATTGTGGTTTGTAGGCTCGCTTCTCCCACTTCTTATGGCCTTGAAATTACTAGAAATGTCATCCAACAGAAGATTTTGGTGATTCCATATTTTTGAGAATTCTAACACCAACCACTTTTGGTGCTAAGGATGCAAATGAGTACTGAATGTGAGGGGAAAAACCTAGTAGCTCCCAGACCAGTTGATTATAAGTGAAAGGGATGGTGACAGAGAGAAGACTCCAATAGTGTATCTGTGTTATTATAACAGGAAGGAAAATGACAGTTTTCACCTGTGTTCATATTTCTGTGAAGCACTATTAATAAAAACTCAGAGAGGGAAATTGGGGTTCAACCTCAAGGTCTGAAAAGCAAAACAGCCAGCTACTGGCTCTTACCTTGACCTCAGTCTGAAATGGTGATCCTGGAGACTGTGTATTGAGAGCTGTCCCCTGCCCCTGCCACTGTTTTATAATCCTCTCTAGGGCTGGGATTAAAGGTGTGCACCACTGTGATTAAAGGCATGCACAGCCCAGTTTCTATGGCAACTAGTGTGTCTACTGTGATTAAAGGTGTGTGGTACCATAACTATCTGTAAGGCTGACCAGTGAGACTGTTTTACTCTCAGATCTTCAGGCAGTCCTAATTACTCAAATACAATTGAAATGCTGCTACATTTCTATGCTGTATTTATATTTTTATCAAAAACTAAACATTGCAAAGAGCATGAGTTTATCATTACTCTCTGTCCTAGAATGGGTTTGTTTTATTTGTTTTGTTAAGTATGTGTGGATTGTTGTTGTTTAGCCGCTGAGGGTGGCAGGAAGGAAAGCTACACCATATAACAAAACTCTTCTGGGAGGTTTACGAGGCCAGGGAGAAGAGAGACAGAGAGGCCGACATCTGGAGTTGGATGTGGTTGCAGAAAGGTGGGGTGTTTGTGCGGGTCGCGTCTTTTACGAGGGCATGCAGCACGTGTGCATAGGGAATGAGAGTAGCTGATGACATTTCCTGCCAGGTCCCCTAGGGCAGGCAGGCCAGTGCAAGTGTCTGAATACTAACAAGTGCACACGCACACTGGGAGTGTTCTTAGTGGCTGCAGTTGAGGACCCAAAGGCCTGCCAGCAATGCCCGAATGCCAGTTAGGAGATGTTATACTTTTGCTCTTTGCCATTAACTGTTTTAGTTTCTTTGGTTTGATGAATGATCAGGTAAAGATCAGACAGATGTTTTCTTTCATGATGTGCCAGAAAAAGAAGGTTTTCATTTTCATCTGTGTTGAGGAGGTGTGTGTGCGTGCGTGCATGCGTGTTCTCAATATGCTATGGCTGTTTAGATCTTGGACAATGCTTTCACAGAGTCTCAAAGACAGACAAAAATGAAAGTGCAGGGTGTTTCAGACCCCTCCAGGCTCCATGACAGCTGTGCTCTTACAGGGGACCTCTGCTGCTTCCATGGATATACTGCAGCTCTGTAAGATCAGTAAAGTCATTTTATTCCCTGTAGTTTTGTTTAAGTTTCTATGACAGCTTTGTTTACCTTAACTGATAGCTACTCCTTTAGAATCCACAGTTATAAAGGATTAATGCTGATTGTTTTGGGTGGGAGGGTTGCTCTGAACCAAATCAGATAACAACAAGCATTGTAAATGTGCTCCCTCTCCCCAGCCCCAAGAGCTGCCTAGCAGTTTGAAGAGAGAAAGTTCTCCAGAGACAGAGCTGGTGATACAAGTTCTCCCTGCATTGTAGCCTATGCTGCTCTTCTCAACAGCTCCAGGAGCTGTGAGACTGTAGTTTTCAACCCTCCGAAAAGGCTAAACTCAGGCCTAAATCAAATGCACATAGCAACCCTCTTTGGATCAGATTCAGCTACATGAACTTTTGGTGAATTACCTTTATCTGGATATTAAATTAATAGATGAGGCTAGATCCTCAAGAGCTGAAACAGAGAACGGAGTTCTGGGGGTGTTGTATATACCACCAGGGACCTACATTTTCATGAGGACAGTTAACCTGAAAATGCAGTATACAGCACAATATTTTTAAAAGCATGTATTTGATTGCAATAGATTACATTACGTCCCCCAGGCCTCCCCACCAGCTCCTCCTCCCAGGGGAGCAAAAGGGAAAGGAAGGGGGGAATGGTCCCTTAATTGGTTGTCTAACACAGCGTGGGCAGATTTGGAACTATATGCACAGTAACAAGAAAAATGGACTCAGCACTGTAAATTTTAGTAAAAGTAAATAAATAATAAATACCTAAGATTACAAGAAGTGTAGGAATATATAGTACAGGAAATGTGTATTATTATTTATATAATACACTATATATACTATATATAATAACTAAGGCATACTTTGGGGACTACTAATCTTGGTCTACACAGCAAACTCTAGATCTGACAGGCCTATATAGTTTGGTCCCATCTCAACAAAAAAGTATATACATATACACAGAGCTTTGAAGATTGAAGAAAATACTTACAATGCTTCACTTATGGACTAGGTCAAAAATTATTATAACATCATAGAAAGGCTAAATTTATCAGGAAACATTTAAGTCTCTGAACCTTACTTCAGAAATTATTATAACAGAGATGTCATAGAAACATTTAAATCTCTTAGCTTTACTTCTCAAAATTTTTTCTCAACACGACATCATGTCTTCACATAGTTTACATTGAACCACATAATTTCTCCATATCTTGTTGACACTGAGCTAAAAGCTTGTAGAACGCTTGCTACGGGCAGACCTAATTAAAATTAATTTGAAACTTACAAGTTATTAGAATTTCTTAAAAATCTGATTTGAAGACTTATACAAAAGAATCTTATAAAAGAAAAAATCACCATCTATAAATCTTCTGAGATAGATGTAAATGAAACAAGGAGCCATTTGGAATCCATGCTGTGCCACTTGAACAATGACAGATGTTACACCAGTGGCATAGTCAGCCTTGTCCAACAGGAACAGGAGAAAGAATTTTTGCGAGAATAAAAGGGCTGAAAAACACGGCTAGACCCAAGAGCTGTTACTTCTTTTAATTTTCCACCTCATTAACATCTCAGATGGGGATAGCCGAACATGTAGAATTTATGCCCCTTTATTATTAAATACTTCCCCATAAGCTACGGTTTTGTCCTCAGGGTATATGTCTGAATGTATGTGAGTGTCTGCAAAGTGTTTTATAGTCATCCACATAGCTCACTGGAGCCACAATAAAAATAATAAAACTATTATTGTAGGATGATTTGCCAAACACAGAATTCAAGAAATTAGCTGTGAAATCCCATTATTTACAATTAAAAACATCTATAGCCATTGGTATTTCCTATTTTGAAAATGCGACCTATCGAATTTGCCAACATATACTGAAAAGAAAGAAAGGTACCGGGGCTTGTTATTAAAGGTCTCATAGCACTTTTGAGAATACAGGAAGTTCTTTTAGTTTTCTGATTCTTTAATTTCTTTCAGGGTTGGAAACATTGTTTCCAAGCTTATGAGTTTCTCTCTGTTTTTGTTACTCAACTCCTTGCTTTATCTCAGGTTTTCAAAATCTAGTATTTGTAATAATCTGTGATTTTTATGCTTCACTGAGTCGAATGTGACTTCCTGGGGAGCCAGCGTCTCAACCTATTTATCATTTTGTCACATACATTAATGAATCCTCAGGTCATTTCCAGGCGTAACCGTACATGAAAAATGTATTTTATCATCTCTAATCATTTTCACACATATCCTATACATTGATAAGTATTAACCAAATTAATATATGCATTAATATGATGAGTAAGGAGATATGTCCTTCAGAACTGTAAGATGAAGTCTAAGCTTTGATCTTATTTGGCAGTGTCTGCAGAAATTACCTCCTTTAACAAGAAATCCTTGTGCTCAAGTATTTTAGTTGATTTTTCTCTCTGAAGTGTTATTCAATCACAGATGCTTAAATTTCAGTCAACAGAAATGAATCACCTACTATTTAATCAGATATTTAGATTGTCAGCATAGGTATTTACAATTTACAACACAGTGCATTAAGCTGCCTCAGCCACTAAAAACTCACAACTCACAATCAGAAAGAGCATCATATGTTTGACTTTATATTTTGAAGCTTGATTACAATTCCTTCTGTTTACCACAAGTATATTTACAAAGATCAGTGATCTTCCTATACCTCTTGCTATATTAGATCCACTACCTTGACTTGCTTCAGGGACAGAATTAGCATCATTCAAGGTGCATCCAGCTCTCTTTTGGTTTGTAATTAGGATGAGGTCAGAATGACATTTAAAAGCTTAAAGTGAATATGGAGAGCATTTCTGCAGGAGAAGCAAGCAACGTTGGTGAGGTGAAACATGAATGGAACATGCATGTGGCATAAAGTCCAAAAAGGACGAATGAATCTATTTTCAGGAGAATAATACAATGTGGGCTATCACAACAGCAACAGAGAGGGCGTATGTGCATGGAGACAAACCTAGAGTGTGTGCAGGATGGCAGAATAGGGTGTGTAGGGTATCCTTTTAACTTGTAGATTGGAGATTGTTACCTGCGGCAGACTGGCCATCTTATGTGAGAAAGGCATCCTCCTTGTGAAACAGAAGCGTGAGATGCTGCACTGGGTATAGGAGAAGAGCAAATGGGTCAGTGATGATGAGCAATAAGAACCACTTTTTTCTTATAAAAAAGGGAGTTATAAATTCTGGAAAAAGTCAACTAACATGATATCAGTTATGTCATACTAGAAATGTAAGGATGCAAGCAAAATCATCACTACTAAAAGATAAATATAAAAATGCAATAAAATGTACACATAGTTATGTATGAAAATAAATAAACATACATGATTGCATTATGCTTTCTTACATATGTGGTTTTACTTTTCCAAACTTTGCTTGTCATCAGGGACAACACATGGTGATGAACATATCTAGAAAACAGATCAAGTCTTTAAAGTGTTTTCCTCTGACAGAACCTACTCTTCAATGGAAAGTTACCTTATTTACTGGAATGAGGGAAGGAGATAGACATGAGGTGAATCTGGGCCATCATTTGTAAGAAAATATTTTTCAAAAAATTTATGGATGGGGCTGGAGAGATGGCTCAGAGGTTAAGAGCATTGCCTGCTCTTCCAAAGGTCCTGAGTTCAATTCCCAGCAACCACATGGTGGCTCACAACCATCTGCAATGGGGTCTGGTGCCCTCTTCTGGCCTTCAGGCATACACACAGACAGAATATTGTATACATAATAAATAAATAAATATTTTTAAAAAATTTATGGAGACATCAAAATAATAGGGAGTGCCATTTTAAAATTTGTTTGCATTTCATCACAAATTATAGAAAACTAACTAGATTATAGCATTTTGAGTGACACAACAATAAACAAAAATGCCTTCACTGAAGTAAATAAGAATATAGAGCATAAATTAAATATACATAGAATTTGATTATCTTTAAGTTCTGCTATTTGACAACTACAGTGTAGCACTTATTATCAACCTTCATCCATAGACATTTGAGAGGTAACAATGTGTTCACCTGAGATTGATTACAATTTTTTGAGATAGAGTTTCACAGAATAGCCTCGGATGGCCCTGACTACCTTATGGTCACAGCCTTCTAAGTATTGATATTATAAGCGTGACCTACTGCATACACTTTTAAGCCTCGATTATTAGCTATAGCTTAGAGGTCTCCCCCTCACCTCATTGCGTGATTTCCTTTGCTTCACAGTCTCCTCTACTCTAGACTCAATTGAGAAGTGGTGTGTTATCTCACTGTTGAGATTTTCATTCCATTGACAAACTGTGATATGGAGAACACTTTCATTTTCTTGTAGGCTATTTGGAGAAATTACGGTTTCCCTGTTGTTTTTACTATGGAGTACTAGGAATTCCTTGCATGATTTGGATATTGGTCCTTTAACTGTTTTGTTAAATGCTTGCACCTTCTGAAAATCTATATATTCTTTGGACATGTTATTGTATATCTATAATCCCAGTACTTGGGAGGTGGGGGCAAGAATATCAGGATTTCAAGATCAGTGTTGGATACACAGTAAGTGGAGGTCTGGCTGGGCTGCATAGGTCCTCTCTCAAATAGGAATCATAATTCCTGTATTGAAAACCTACCTCCACAAGTGATGGCTCGGGTAGATAGAACTCACCTAAAGCAACTAGAGCAGGGCATGCCCTGTAAGTGGAATTAGTGCATTTAAAAACCAGTCTGGCAGACACATCTAAATCCTCTGCCAAGTGACATTACAGTGAAGATATCAACAGTATATAAATGAGGAAATAAATTTCCTGGTGCCAGGGCTTAGACTTCCAATATTTAGAACTCTGAAAAAAATTATATATATTTGTAATATATATATTACAAATTATATATATTTGTAATATATATTTGTAATTATATATATATATATAATTACAAATTATAGGTATTAATTTGTTACAGCATTCTCAATGGAATTAGATTTATAGTTTGAAAATGTTAATTTTTAATCCTACCTGTCCATCTTTACCTCCATTACCTATGTTTTCCAACTCTTATTGTTCTTGTAGGCTTATGGTTTCCGTTTTTACTTTGGGTCTTTAATATATTTTACTTTGGGAGTATACTGTAAGATAAGGGTTCATTTAACTCATTTATTTATAGATATTCAAATTTCTCATTATTGCAAAAATATCTTGCACTTTTTCAAAAATGTGAGTAGTCCTAGAGGGCATTACACTAAATATATATGCTAGACACAGAATCATCAGCCTAAGAGTCCAGTTTTATTTGAAACTCACATAATCAAATAGAACAACATATGCTCAAGTCAGTGGGAAGAAAATGAAAAGGAGGCACTCTGGTTTGATTCTCAATGCCCTTTGAATGTGCATCTGTCAAAAGATTTATTGCTAGCTGATGGACTTTTAGAAAGATATTAGATCATGATGGCTTTCAGGTAATTAGTGATTAATCAACAGATTGAATTCAATGCCATGTTAGGGGTTGGGGAAAGTGAATGAGGAGGGGGCTGTCAGGAAGCAGCAGTTCATTGAGAGAATACACTTGTACGGTTTAATTCTCCTGGCCCTTTCCTTGTCTCTTTACTTCTTGAGAACTATGAGAAGAGCTCTCTTTTCCTAAACTTTCCACCATGATAAAAAAAAAAAAAAACTTCACTTTGGACTCCAGCAAGGAAACCAGACAACCATGGAATGGAACCTTTGAAGCTCTGATGCAAATCAATCTTTTTAAATTTAGATTGATTTTTCTCAAGCATTTTGACATAGTGTCAAAAGTGGACTAGCAGAAGTATTAAGCAAAGGGTAAAAAAAAATAAAGTTGTGTAAGATCTATAAGAATAGAAATCTGTGAAGTTTATTATCTATCATTAACAGACATCAGATTTCCTAATAAAAGTGTTGCTAAGCAGGTTGGTGTTAATTTAAGCATTCTTACCACATATTAAATAATAATAGAAAGCAAAGGGAATTTTGGAGAAGATGGGTACCATTGTATTTTGTGAGTAAAATTTTGATGGATTCACAGTTGTATAACTCCAAGCTCATTGAGATATGTACCTTAAATAAATAAAGACTTTTATATGTCAGCTTAAGTTAATAACTTTTTAAACATTAAAGCAAAACCCTTACAGCCTCTTTTGCTTAAATCACCTATCACCACCATCCCAGATCTACTCTAGTCATGCAGCCTGTGTACTAACTCAGCTTAGGGAGTTACAAAGGACCCTTACCTAAATATCTACACTCCAGGCCTTGTTTGGATAAAGCACCACCCACATCAGCCCCCATGACTGACCCAGATCAGTGCACTACCATACTACTATGACTCACTTGAGTCATGCATCATATACACCAGGACACCCTGGTGAGTAATGTCAATACTGTCTCTCCTACATGATCCCCCATGTTCTTAGGATTAGCTCTTCCCATGTATCCTGTATACCAGTCCAGGCTAGTGAGTGCCCATGACATCCTTAACGTGCTAGATATTCTTGGGTACCATAGCTTGTGTACCAGCCCAGGCAAACCCAGTCAGAACTCACATTCTCCGGATTTCTCAATTATTGCTGAATTGGAATCTTTTTTATTCCTTTAATCAAAAACTCAAACTAAGTATCTTTGACTAACCTACAAATTCTTCATTACTGATTTGATATGGAGTGCTTGTTTTACCAGCATAACTTCACCATTTTTCAGATGTGCTGTGTGTTTTCATGTCAATAGAGTTTACGATTGTTTCTCTGGAAAATTCTAACTAGTGATGAAAATCAATACTCGTGATCAAATATGAAGTCTTTCTTTCCTGACTCCACCGAGGGAAGTAGATTACAAGCTATTGTTTCCTGTTTCCATGTGACTTGTCTTCTTACTTTATTCCAGTGCAGGTTTCATCAGCCTTGCTGAAGACTTGTAGACAAACACACGCACACGTATATATGTATTATATAGAAATACATATATATTTATATATACATAATATTCATACATATTGTCAATGTATTTTATCAATTTCCTCCCTCTTCTCCCCTTTAGCTCTAGCTCTTCCGAGGAACCCCCATCACATCACCCCTCAAATTTTATGTAGTTTTATTAATATCATTTATTTATCCACAGAGAAACTAGTACTGCCCATATGTGCATCAACATGTGGTCATTCACTGTGACAAAACAATCTATCAGTGTTCGAAGTGTCAGCCAGAGTGTTCAGCCAGAGATGGGACATCTGTACCAAACATCTCTTAAGGATACACTAAACCTCTTGGAGGAGGCAGAAAAAATGTGAGAACTGAAAAATGGATGCATTGCTGTGACATGCTGTCCTCTGGACATGACGTAGCTACTGCACTCCTGGACCCACAGTAACTGTGATTACCTGCACATGACCAAACAGGTTAAAAATTTTAGCATGGAAGAGAGAGAGGATCTTGATCTAGTTTGACAGCTATTAGCAGTAGATGGTTTCTGGAGAGGAACACTTACTTTTCTCCGAAAAACATTGACTGTTTCAATGGTGAATGGCTAATTTCTACCTCGCTAGTGTCTGCTAAATTGGTGTTGGCTTGTATTCAGTAATGGATAGACACATTCCCTTCTCAATATTCCTCATGTTCTATTCTAACTTTGTGACATGACAGGATGACTTAATGTAAGGAATAATCTGTCAGATGCAACTTAAATGTTGTCACAAGCTGGTGACTATTGAAATTCTTTAAGCTTGGTGAAGAAGAAAGAAGCAACGGGGCCCTTAAAATATCAAAGAAGTAAATACTAGTCTTAATAGGCACTATTAAGTAGTTACTTGCCTTTTTCTTTTATGGAGGACAGAGAAAGGAGAGCGAAGTGGATATAAATAAAACATTAGGACTTTACTTTATCGTTGGGTTTAATGATAATGGCTTAATTCTTGTTTATTTCTTCTTGCATTTGAAGTGTAGATGCTTAAAGTGTTTCCCCAGAGAGAGATGTTCACAATCCAGAGCATCAAGCTAACTGGTTGTATGTGGCTGCAATATTTTTAGTCTATTTAATCTGATGTCTTTTCAAGATGTTAAAGTTGAAGCTTTATTTTTTTTTTTGCTACAGATTTTCCATTGTCCTCCTTTTGCATCTGAAATGTAGAATAATCTAGTTATGTCCAGACTGATTAGAATCATTAAGTTAGTCATCCATAGAGGACAGTGTGAAATAAATCGAGAAAAGCAATTCCCAACAGATTGTACAAATTTACCATTAATTATCAAATCATTTCTGAGCAATAATAAATCATTCAAGTTTCCCCTCAGTATTATTTTAATATTTAAATTGTAAGAAGTTTGAAGAATATTCTGTCAATGCTAAAGTACTGAAAAGATTGGGTTTTTATTCTTCTATTTTCAGATATAGGCATTTCACCCTTTTTCGTGATTTGCTGTCATGGAGTGTTATATAATTTGATGCAATGTGCAATGTTTGTTTGAGTTGTTAGATTTCAATATGGATGTTTAACTATTTAATCCATCTCATAAGGTACCATTTATAACCTATACTAAGAGAATAGATAGGCAACTCCCTCAACACCAATGTGCAAAGATGGGAATGTCTGTCGCTTTCCTGGCAGATGCAGCTGCCTCTGTCCTCACAAAGGAAACACAGTTAGTTTGTCAGCAAACTAATACTTGATTGCTTTGAACAGTACCATGTACCATGTATATCCTGTTACCTCTCTACTACAAAACAAAGACTTGGCTTTCTCTGGGTTGGGGTCAGGATATGATGAGCATTTTAGAGACTGGAGAACCTTCATCATCTAACCTTCATTATCATTGTCTTTTCACATCAGCAGAGCTTTTATGTGTGATCACATTATTCTAACATAAGACCTTAAGGTGAAGTTGACTGACACAAATGGACTCTTCTAAAGACAATACGCTACTAACAGGTACCACAGCAAAAGCAGAAGTTTCTACTGGGTTGACCACTAGGTAAACCCTTAGTCTCAGTTGTGCTTTGAATCTGGGGATTTATGCTTCAGAGTAAAAGAGTGTTCTTTAAAGACAGGGACATTAATAGAGTGCTATTTTCTTACTGAGTAATGACGAAAATTTTAATTGCAATTTCTGCCAAGTAGCCTGCCTGGAATTAGTCTTCCTTGGGAGTGGAGTAAGTTAGTAGCTAGGAATTTCCAGTGATTCTCCTAACTCTGACCCTTCACCTACTACAACACTGGCGTTACAAGTGTTTGTAGTGCCAGATGCAACTTGTTATATGGGTGCTGAGGATTTGAATTCAGGTCCTTGTGGTTGTACAGCAAGCCTTCTTAGCCACTGAGCCATTTCTCCAGATTTGGAATAATTACTTTATATTCCAAATAGACAAAAATATGTTTCTAGGATTTTATAATTGGTGGTTTATTTATCCTAAAGGTAACAAGTAAAGTCCATATATAGGCTGTCCTTAGCACCCCTCGGTGCTGTTGGAATCTGTTGTGGGTTATTTGATCACACTATGAACCCCCAGGTAACATTTGCATTAATTAAGGAAAACTAACTTTGGGTTAGGAGGCTGAGTTAGTAATTAGTTTACAGAAAGTAATCATAGAACTTTAGAGAGCATCTGGAAGAGATGGAAAGATGTACTGGATGTAGTAGGGAGGGATTTTGAATGGGGCTTTATTATTATTATTATTATTGTTTTGTAGAGTGGAAAAAGTAAAAAGTTTGAGTTTTTGAGGAGATCCCAGGAAGGACAGAAGGTTACCTAGTTGCTGCTCAACCTCACTGAGCTAGTGGGTTTTCACTCCAACCTTTGAATCATGAGTCTTATTTATAAATAGAACGATAGAGAATTAGAGCTATCTTTAGTTGAAGCAACAGAGCTGGTGACTGCAGAAAGAAAATTTCAGCCAGGCTTCATCCTGGGCAACTGGGCCATTGCCGGAGAAGCAAGCCAGTAGCTGCTGAGTCGCAATTGCTGGCTGAATTATCAGTAGATTAAGGCAGGGCCACTGTGCTAAAGATAAAGCAACAGGAGCAACAGTCCAGCTATGTGGCTGCTCCACTCACTCCTGCCGTGTGGCTTGCCCAGCCTTTGCATTTCTTTCTTTCTTTTTTTTTTTTTTTTGGTATTTTTTCGAGACAGGGTTTCTCTGAAGCTGTGGAGCCTGTCCTGGAACTAGCTCTTGTAGACCAGGCTGGCCTCGAACTCATAGAGATCCGCCTGCCTCTGCCTCCCGAGTGCTGGGATTAAAGGCGTGCACCACCACCGCTCAGCCTTGCGTTTCTTTCTCTTCACCTTGAGTGCTTTGTTTTCACAGGCAGGTCACCCACAGTTTAAGAGAGATTTTGAGCAAGAAAAGTAAAAAGCAGTAATAATGCTATTGGGTATGCTATCCAGGAAAGTTAAAATAATAATTTAAAAACGACTTGAAATATGCATTGTCAGAAAATATGCTTTGCATTCTGGTCAGCAGACTTATTGCACACTTTGATGTATGCATTTTGCTCAAATTTATCAGAAGGCTAAATGGTAAACACTTTAAGAGCTTTCACACTCTTATGGAAAAACAAGTCAAAAGCAAAATGAGTACTAATTATCTGACACTTCTTGCATGAAGGGTTTTTTAATAGGTTCATTAGGAGCTGTCTAGAGCAGGTTAAGATAGCCATTAATCTTCAGGAATAGAAGGTTCTAATGGATTTAGAGAAAAGGTAACATCAACGGAATAAGTAGGATTTCAAGTTTGGAGTTTTCTTATTTTTTAATTTATTTATTTATTAAGGATTTCTGCCTCCTCCCCGCAACCGCTTCCCATTTCCCTCCCCCTCCCCCGATCAAGTCCCCCTCCCTCATCTGCTCAAAGAGCAATCAGGGTTCCCTGACCTGTGGGAAGCCCAAGGATTGCCCACCTCGAAGCTAAATAAGAAGGTGAATCCAAAGACAAACACATAGGCATCCTCATGAATATTAACCTTCATCAGGCGATGAAAGGAGACAGAGACCCACATGGGAGCACCGGACAGAAATCTCAAGGTCCAAATCAGGAGCAGAATGAGACCGAACACGAGCAAGGAACTCAGGACCGCGAGGGGTGCACCCACACACTGAGGCAATGGGGATGTTCTATCGGGAACTCACCAAGGTCAGCTGGCCTAGGTCTGAAAAAGCATGGGATAAAACCAGACTCGCTGAACATAGTGGACAATGGAGTTTTCAAAGGTATTTTTTTAAAAAAAATATTAGTCCATTTTAGTTTTTTATTATTCTGTCTTATAGGTATCCAAAATTAACACTGTTTCCATGAGTGTCAGAAAATTTTTCAAAAACACTGAATCATGTGGCACACGTTTAAAAGTACGTCTTGGGAAAGGGGAAGAGAAGGGAGGGGAAATTGGCTGGTTTGTAAAATAAGTGAAAATAATGTTATTTAAATAAAAAATTAAAAAGAAAATATTTACAGCATAATCTCAAAAAGAGTACATCTTACAGCAGCCTTCTTATCTGTTCACATTTCAGAATTACCTCTTTCAAATGGAATCATAGGATGAAAAAACTGTGCTCTAAAGCTGACTACATGGTTTCTACAGTTGCAAATATCATAAAGGGAATAGGTGTTAAGAACTTTAATTCAATTAATTAGACTCTAGGGTTTGTTTATTATCCTTTATTCATGGAATTTAAACATTGAATTCCCAGTATTGTGGCAGATTGGTTCATTACCCATTATCAATATATAATTGCTTTTTTGAAACAATATATTCTAAGTAATACTTATTTCAACAAACAGAAGATCTTTGAAAAAATAAATTTTGTGCCTTTCAGAATTCTAATATGTCCTTCATTGAAAGAATAGATTCTGTTGTTAGGATAGAATATAAACATAAGATAATTGAGTATTTCAGCACTTCATAATTAGCAAAAATTACAAATATTTGTGGACCTACAAATTCAAGGCCAGTCTAGACCATATAACAAGACTGCGTCTCAAAAGATAAAATAAAAGAAGACACACGGACTTAAAGCTCTTTTAATACATGAGAATGTCATATATGAGTGTTGTATTTGTACCATTCTCCCCTCCTCCTTACTCTAATTCCTCCCATGTTCCTCTCACTCCTTCTCAAATCATTACACACACACACACACTCACACACACATACACACACTCACACACACACACACACACACGACACACAGAGACACTCACACAATAGGCATTAGCTATCTCTAGGTCTAGTGATAGGGTCTTCTGTGAATTTCCCCATCCATACTGGCAAACCAATTTGTTACTTGTTATGTCATCATTCTTTAGGTCTTGTTTAGATAGCTATATTGTTGAAATTTCTCGGTTGCAGTCTACTCGACACATATAAAGGACATACCTCTCGTGAGATTTCTTACTCTGGTATTCTGGATATTGAGTCTTTTGGGCATACCCCAACGAGTGGTATAGGTGGGTCATAGATTTACTTTTAGTTTTTGAAACTCTCCACAAAGATTTCGATATGATGGCATCACTTTGTACTTCTACCAATAATCCACAAAAATAAACTACAGATAGATCAGAGACCATTAAAATAAATCTCAGTTGAGTTGAAATAGTAGTAAACTTACAAAAATAAAAATGTAATGAAAATGAGTGGGAACAAATTTAATCAGTTGTTACTCACTTGTAATGGCTGATAACTGGCAAGATAAATACAATGGGGGAAACCTTAGTATGTGTGTATGTAAGGGGTGAGAGCAAAGGTTCTGGGCCTAGCTTTTCAATTTCCGTTAATGTGACCATTCTAGACCTTCTGATGTTTCAAGATAAACCACAGACTCTTCTAGTATATATGGAATCAATTTATTAAGCAAGTATATATTACTTGTTAACAACTTATTGAAACAGTTTATTATTATTTTTTGGTCAGCAAAATACCACTATTCCTTGATCCACATAACAGAACAGAATCAAGGTCTACGTACCTCCTGTGCGAACCCAGGCACAGGCCCAAAATTTTGAAAAGCAAGCCTGGAGCAATGATTGTTTTCTGGCATGTACTTCCTGATTTATTTTATCCTGAAAAAAGAATGAAGGTTATGGGTTACTTCTTTTAATATTTATTTCTCATCAATTTTTATAAAGTAGAATGACAACTGTATCTTATCATGTAAAATTAAGTATTAATATTTAAGTGCAATTATTTATAAGGATTTTTCTCCTTGTTTTATTTATTTGTGGTCTAACTAAAATAGGTTTCTGCCAAATATTTTATTTATTTTTTGTCTTCCTAGAAATTATAAAATATCAGTTAGATTTGTTTTATTATGACAAACCATATGCTGAATTTGGAAAAAAAGTTAGGATAATAAAACTTTCTAATGTGATAGCTTACACTTTGAAAATTGTATCCAATTGTTAATTTTTTTTTTGGTCCTTGGCAGACTTATATGGCATATCAAATAAGTATTATTATTTAATTTTATTATATAATATGGAAACATTATGGAGGAAGTTTCTAGTACTTATGCTATCATTCAATTGTGCAAATAGAACCTGTTTAGACTAACGTGACTTTTCTTCAGCAGGTAAGAGAGCCTCAGTCATTTCTTGCTAACCTCTTTGTTCAATGTTCAAGCATTCCTACTTTGAAACAGTTTTGTATTGAAATATTTGAAATAACCCAAATTAATGAAATTTAGAGCTATAGTAGTTCTAATATTAAAATGATCATATTAAAATGAGAGTTCTTACTTCTGGGGTTTCCATAAATATTTTTAACAAGTACTTATAGATAAAATCAGAGGACAAAATGGGATCTATAAGCCCACATTTGGGGATGTAATTTTTCATTGAGGAGTAGAAATATTACAAGATAACTTGTCACATTAAATAAGACTTCAAAGCATGTTTTCAAATCCTTTTCTTTATATTAGTGTTTGAAGCAATGCTATGCATTTATTCCAAACCCTAGTGTTGGGTGACACTATACCTGAGTTCACATGAACACCCCAGATAAGGTACAAATGGCATATCAAAGTAAAGCTACCACCAAATCCATTTCAGAAACAGTGGGGTTTATTGAGATTATTTACGAGAGGAAAAGTGAGAGGTTAATTATCTAAGCAGAAGTGACTTAGAACCACTGTGTCTCTAAAACCCTGCCTCTGCATTGGTGACAGCACAGAAATCTGGGAACCTAGAGCTCAATGTACAATTTGCAGGTAGTTAGGGAGCATCCCTTTTAGGCAGCTCAGGTGGTCTGAGCTTCTTCCAGAAAGATCAGTTGGTCTCTGGTACTTCAAGGTCACCCAGCTTGTCTAAGGTTCTTTTCTGCAGTTAGATGCTACTGATTTGAGACCTTCTGAAACCTTTAGATTGTTTACTTTCTATGGTTAAGGAGCTTTCCTGCAGGATGCAGGGCTTTTGCCATATAATATTCACTAGACTAAATTTTAATTTAATTCTTGCTTTCCAAGAACTTGAAGTGTTCATAAGTAATTTTACTTTATACTGAAATCCTTACTCAGGTACAACTATAAGCTTATGTCATACTTTAAAGTAGATATAAATCTCTATCGATACTTTCATCTGTGATGGCAGCAAGAGATAACATCATGCCTCTTATAAAGCTCTTGGTTTTAAAGATTTTAGAGGCTTAGTGATTCAGAGCATCTACTAGTACTGCAGAGGACCCAAGTTCAGTTACTAATACCCATGTTAGTGGCTCCCAGTTGTGTGTAATTCCATTTTCAGAGTGTCTGACTCACCCTTCCGGACCTCACAGGCACCTACATTCATGTGCACATACCCCCATACAAATATATATCTATTTATTTTTCATCTATAGATGCATGTATATAATTTAAAATATATACAAAAATCTAAAATATTTTGTAGAACAATAATATTAAAATTCTACACATAGTTATATCTAAATCTACAATGGTTGCAGAACAGTTGCCCAACAGATGCCTAACCCCAACTGATGTATCTATCACCTAGGGTTCAGAGGATGCTGTGGAAAATAGGAGAAAATGATTGTATGAGTCAGAGAATGAGGACACTTGCTTGGGAATTTTTTAAATATGACAGGAAAGTCACTTCCACGAAATCTCAACAATGTAGTCACCTTAATAAAACCTGCAATATGAGAACACTGGTTGACATGTCAAGATGAATTGGGGAAAGCTCACAAGACCCCACTTCTTGAGAAAGAGCTTCAGGAAATTAATAGATGCAGACAGAGGCAGATCAGTCTTCTTCATGGACAAGATCCTAAAAAAACTATGCAGTCACAGGTGGTCATCCCTAAACATATTCAGCTGGGAAAAACACCAAATGGACATACCAATGTGTATTTATATATAAGTATATATAAATGCATATATAGCAATAATTGAAGTCACGAAACTGAGAGGGTAAGAGGAAGGAAACTTCAGGAAGGTTGGAGGGAGCAGCAGAAATTTACAGAGCAGTAGAAATTAAGTAAATGCAGTATTCATACATGAAATTCTCTAAGGAAATTTCACTTGAAATACCTAATGGAAAAAGTAATACTCCAGAAAATGCCTAGCTAATTGTACCCAAACAAACTATAAAAAGATATTTCAGATTTATAGAGAACTCCAAATTCCTGCTTCTCTATTACTTAATTTTTACAATTCATTTTGCATTTGATATGCTAAATATCATAAATATTGTGTCAATGAGAGAAACAAAGAGAGCTAATAGATAATTAGTGTTAGCTGTTCATAGTAGAAAATGACTCTTTATTATTAAAATGAATTGAGTAGGAGGCATCAAATCCTTAATTCAGAATGGTGTAAACTATTTCAGTCTTATTAGTATTAATTACTCCTAAATAATATATTGTTTTAGTGCCTTCAAAATCGTAATAAACACATAAATATAATTTAGAGAACTAAATGTATGCTATTTGAATAAAAATTATTTTTCAGTATTGACTATTTTATGGACAACCTTATCTTTTTGTCCTCTGTTTATTAAGCAAAGATGATTTCTGTTTCAATTTGACTTTCAGAAGAGACCTCTTTGTGTGAATGTATGTTTATGTATGTGTGTTTTAGCATGTATATGTATTCTTATGGGTGAGAGCACATGGAATGCAGGTGCTTATACATTCCCATGATTGCACGTGTATGTGTGCAGAGACAGGTCAAGGTTCTGTGCCTTCCTCAATGGTTCTTCATATTTTTCAAATATTTATTAATTATTTGAGATACAGTGACAACATGTTTGACCATAGTCACCCCCATTCCTCTCTATAATACTTCACAGATTCACCTCCACTTCCTTACCCCTCAACTTCATGTACACATGTATTTTTTTTAATTACCCTTCAACTCCAATTTGTGCTGCCCATATATTCTTGGGTGTACGACAATCCACAGGAGCATGGTTAACCCACCAGGAGCCACATCCAAAAGGAAAACTTCTCCCAGAAGTCATCAACTGTCTGTAGTGTCTGAAGTCAAAGCTCATGATCCCTTTTGCACTCTATGCTAGGATGTTCACTGGAATGTTCTTGTGTCTCTCTTATAAAGGCATACACACTGCCTTTACGAGTGGAATTGCCCTGTCCTGTTCACAGCACACTTTTCCTTCATCATCCCTGAACTCTCATTCTTAGACTCTTTCTGTAGTGATCTCTCAGTCTTGAGGCAGAGGTGTGAAATAGATGTCCCTTGCAGACAAAGCACTCAACAGTCACATCTGTACTTGGATGAAGTGTGAGTTTCTATGCTAACCAGCATTCACTGCTGGAAGAAACTTCTCTGATGACATCTGAAAGCTGCATTAATCTAGGGCAGAGAGATACTAATTCAGAGGATGTTTAGTATTCTGTCTATTTGGCAAAGTGCTAATCGTTCCTTCTCCCCTAAAATCTCTTAGTTCCCCAGATTTTCAATCCTTATAACTTTCATGTCACTATTGTACACACAGGCATGGCTTTCCACACTTAGTTATTATCACAGTTCTTAGGGTTCAGAGCTGTGTAAGACTATTGATGAAAATTTCTCTCCAGCATCTTTATAGTAACTGCAAGTAATATGAGAGCTATTCAGCGGGGAGCAAGCTTCCTGGTGAGCAACAGATTCGACGCTAAGATCTCCATGTAAATGGGAACATGCAACATTTGACTTTCTGGTCTTGCATTTCATTCAACATCGTGTTTCCTAAATCATCTATTTAGTCACAGATTTCAGGGTTTTTTAATTACTGAATAAAATTCCATGGTATATAGATACCAAATTTCCACTATCCATTCATGAGTTAATAAAAAAATCTAGGTTGCTTTTGTGCTCTAGTCATTGTTAAGAGTGGCTATGAACATGATCAAATATGTATCTCTATAGGAGGAAAAAGTCCTTTGGCTACATGTATAGGGGTAGCATAGATGGCTCAATAGTAGACCTATTTCTAGATTTATGAGGAAACACCACACTGTTTTCCACTTGGATGCACTAATTTCCACTCCCACCTGTAATAGGAGACTGTGTGCTTGTTTCCCAGCCACCCAGATCCAAAACAATCACATAGAAACTGTATTAATTAAAGCACTGCTCAGCTATTAGCTCAGGCTTCTTATTAACTAACTCTTTCATCTCATATTAACCCATTTCTATTATTTTATATTTTACCACAGGCTCATGGTTTATTGGTAAGGTTCTAGGGCCTCTGTCTTTTTTGTTAGTTACATGGTGTCTCCATGACTCAGCCTATTCTCTCTATATATCTCTATTCAGATTTTCCACCTGGCTATATTCTTTTTTTTTATTTTTTACTAAAAAAAATTCCACCTCCTCCCAGCCTCCCATTTCCCTCCCACTCCTCCCCCTCCTCTCCCTCTCCTCCCACTCCTCCCCCTCCTCTCCCTCTCCTCCCACTCATCTCCCCCTCCCTCGCCAGTCCAAAGAGCAGTCAGGGTTCCCTGCCCTGTGGAAAGTCCAAGGTCCTCCCCCCTCCATCCAGGTCTAGGAAGGTGAACATCCAAACTGGCTAGGCTCCCACAAAGCCAGAACATGAAGTAGGATCAAAACCCTGTGCCATTGTCCCTCATTATCCACCATGTTCAGAGAGTCCGGTTTTATTCCATGCTTTTTCAGTCACAGTCCAGCTGGCCTTGGTGAGCTCCCAATAGATCAGCCCCACTGTCACAGTGGGTGGGTGCAACTCTCGTGGTCCTGACTACCTGGCTATATTCTGCCCTGCCATATGCCCTAAGGAAATTTTTATTAACCAACGGTAATAAAATATATTCACAGCATACAGAGAACAATCCCACATCACCCACCAATACTACATGAGTGACTCCATAATACTTTTTAAGAAAGGGTCTTCAATTGAACCTGGAATTCACTAATTTTCTAAGATGGCTGGCCAGTGAGTACCGGGAGTTTGACTGTCTTTTCCTTCCTGCCTCCCAAGTGCTGGTAATATAGATACTGTGCCACTGGGCCAGGATTTTCCCTGGACAGTGGGACTCTGAACTCAGGGCCCTGTGCTTATGTAACAAGCACTTTACAATATTATCCATCTCCCCCATACTCAGATGAAACTGCTTTTAAATAAAAAAAATGTTATGCATTTTTATCTTCTTTCCACCAAATGCATTTCTCCAAATAATTTTATACAAGATAATGCTTTGAGGATTCATACATCAGTCAGGCACTATTCAATTGCTCTAGTTATAATGAATGAATGTTCAAATAAATTACTTCTGCATTTGACTGAAAATGATAAGATGTTCTTATTTCAAATCAGATTTAAAATTCAGATCCAAGGGAGCAGAATTATTATTGGTAGAAATAACATTAAAATCAAACTAACAGGTTTTTATAGATTTTACTTGAGACTGTCTCTTTAAACTACCACAGGATCTTTGTACTGCCAAGTGTAAGGGTCTGTGGGGACTTTACTGTTGTTGAATGTGACCTCTTGAGGTTCTCACATTGGATTTTACACTCTACATATTTATTTGAATTTCCATGTGTAGTCTATGCCTTTTCTGCTCCTGTCTGTGATTTGTTGCTGAAATTGGACTTTTTGTTCTTTTCCCTTACAAGCCACAAAAAGTTCTGCTAACAACAGTTATTTTTATTGCTTTGGTTATTATTGAGACATGTTTTCCTGCCAAAGTCTTTTTTCTCTTTCCGTGTACAAAGAGTTTACTTTTCTTTATGATTTTATCACCTTGACACATGACAGCTACTCCATCTTGACTGACATTCCATCTCTGCTCTCACCAGAATCCAGTATGCCTTTGTGCTTGGTTGGTTGCCTTCTCAACTACATGACACTACTTCATTCCCTCTGTCTTTACTGCTTGTTTTAAGCTGATGCTTTTGGAAGGCCAATTGTTATCTTCATCACTCACGCTCAACACCACAGGGGTTTCTAGCATGTTTAAGTCTTGGGTTTGAGTTCACACAGCAAAGGTAACAAAAATGAACAAATATATAAATATATATGAGCTAGCCTCACAGAAATAATGAGTATCACTCCCTCCCTCATTTTTAACATTTCCATCTCTACTGCTTTACTGAACTCATCATGTGAACAAGACTTTCTTGGTCCCTTTAATAAAAATCAGGTCAAAGCCTCATCTGCTTTCTGATAATTTTCAATTAATACAAGGTTTAAAATTGTCTTACTTTCTACATCATTCTGGGTATATTGCTGCTCAGAAATTTAGTGTTAGAGGAGAGGGATGCTTGTTCATCCTGGCTGCCCAGAACCAACATAACCACACAGAACCGGTATTAATTAAATCACTGCTTGGCCCATTAGCTCTAACCTCTTATTGGCTAACACTTACACATTAATTTAACTCCCTCCATTAATCTGTGTATCACCATGTGTCAGTGGCTTACCAGCAAAGTTTTAGCATGCCTGACTGTGGCCAAGATTCCATGGCATCCCTCAGACTCTGCCTTCTTTCTTTCAGCATTTAGTCCAGTTTTCCCTGCCTACCTAAGTTTTGCCCTATCAACAGGCTAAGCAATTTCTTAATTTATTAATGGTAATCTGCATCGTTTCATACCTTGATGATCTTGGTATTCTAGTGAGTCATGACCAATAGCCTACTGGTTCTTTGGTATATTTTTAGCTTGGTCGGAGTACTGAAGTTTACAGGTTGAATATATTGTTCAAACTGCATAGCAGCTACTTTCTTAGTAAGAATGTTCAGTGAAGGAATATTATATATTCATCAATTTAGCTGTTATTTGAAGACATTATTAACACACAACTTCTACACACAACTTGGTTTTATATTTGAGTGATTTTGCTTTCTTTCTCTTCTCTTTTCCATTCATAGGCTCACAGAATATCAATATTCTAAATGAAAGTAACTTTCAACAGTCTTTGAGAATGAAGATTCTAGGCCAAAGTGAGAGTTTGCTTTGTTTTCTCCCGAGATCACCCTTTATGACTTCAAATCAGCATTCTTGACAATTCCCATGTGGGGAAGTTATCCTTTCATGGCCAAAGTTTTAACTGTCTCATCTCTGTAAAGGAACTATATCCTGACATAGTCAGATTCTGCCATAGTGGGAGTTAGAGCTTCAGCAGATAAATTTGACGGGGATGTAATTCAGCCTTCCATCTCTAAACTATGCATTTCCTCCCTGCACCCATTCTTCTTTCCTCCCTTCCCTCATTCATTCCTTTTCTCTTTTACTTGTTTCGGTGCTACTGTCAGCGCTAGTGCTTTTCAAAACAATTTTGGGTTCCAATGCTTCAACGAAAATCGAAACATAGCCTGATGTTTTATAATCCTTTGTATATCGAATAATATTACACATTGCTCACAATTGTCACTGTAGCCTTATACTTTATTAACCATAGTTATTTGATATTTCTTGTCAGATTTCTCTCAATTCTCTATAATATCTGTGTCTCATTCTTATGGTAATTTTGTCTCTTTTGATTCTCTATCTTCTTGCCTTTTAGTGCTTACAGTATTTTTGATGAAAGGCAGCAATTGTATACATCAGAGTACATCAGAGAATGAAGTTTTCAAGTCTGGTATCTGTATGCTTTTACTTCTGTTAGACTTTTAGAGTGGTCTTTCATTTAATACATTTAAGATTTGGTCTCAGTTTGATTGCTGTGGTTGCTATGGCTACCCTTAGTGCAAATCAGATTTCAAATTCGTTCCAATATCTAATGCTCTGGGTGAGGGCTAATCTGCCAGGGAAATGTTTCTTTCATTCTGAGATTTAGAAATTCTGCCTGCATTGTCCCTCACAGAGTGTGTGCATGTGTTTTTGCTCTGATATGGGCATAATTTCAGCAGTATTCTGTGGTTCTTATTGTTTGTAACACTATGGCTCATGGTATTGGTGACATTCTGAGTTTTCACTCTTGGGTTTGTCATTTTCTTACTTCTGTCACCTGTCTTCATTGGCTCTGTGAGTTCTCCACATTAATGATGCCTCTTCCTCAGAGTTGTGTTTTTCCTGTCCGCATTGCAGTAGATGCAGAGTAGGACTGTAATCCTTTTCTGTCTTACAATCCAGTTCGTGTTTTACAGTAGAAAGAATAGTATGCGTTGAATGATATATCCTCCCCCAAAAATATATGTCCTAATGCTTAGTATTATAGACATGACCTTATTTGGAGGTAGGATTTCTATGGATTTTAAAATTAAAATTTAAAAATTATGTTTTATGTCAAACTCCCTAGGATCATCTCCTTGAAAGCAGGAACCAATTTGATTTTGAAATAGACACATGCAGAGAAAGGCTGCAATGATACATGAGTAAATCAGGGATGCCAAACCCTAAGGCATAAAGTTATCTTCTTTGTGTCCACAATGCAAGAGCCTAACCGTACAGCAAGCTGGAAGTTCTTGCCCTCAGAATCATGAAATAGCACACTTCTGTTGTTTAAACCATCAGTACTATGGGACTCTGCTGTGGCATTTCTGTAAATAATGTTGCTAGCCCTGAAATGAGCTAGTTAGTAGAGAATAATATTTCTGAGAATTAATCATGTAAATTTACACGGACCTACTCTTAGACAGTATTCTTTTTCTTGTTAACTGTTCTTCTCTCACACATTATGTTCACTCAGCAATTTTCCTGCCTCCATCCCTCCAAGTCCCTTCCCCATTTTCCCTCTCCTCTCCCCCAGATCAACTCCTCCTCTGTTTCTCTTGGGGGATGGAAGAGAAGAGCAGGCCTCCCAGGTATATCCACCTTGCATGGCTTAAGAAGATACAAAAGACTGGGGACAAACCTTCATATCACTGCTGAATGTGGCAGCTCAGTAGGAGGAAAAGAGTCCCAAAAGGAGGCAAACGAGTTAGAGACACCCCCATTGTTGAGAGTTGCACAGGAACACCGAGTTACAGAGTCCTAAGGTATATGCAGAGAACCTAGCTCAGAGCCATACCAGGTTCATGTGTGTTTCTTCAGTCTCTGTGAGACCCCGAATGAGCCCAGATCAGTTGATTCTGTGGGCTATGTTCCTGTGGTGTCTTGTGGGGTCCTCTGGCTTCTACAGTCTTTCTTCCCCTTCTTGTGCAGGGTTTCCCTTCATTGCCTAGTGTTTGGCTACGGGTCTCTGCACCTGTTCCCATCAGTTGCTACATGTCACCTGTCCCTCCAATGACACTTGGGATAGGCACTGATCAATAAACATAGCAGAATATCATTAAGAATCATTTCATCATTTTTTTCTATTTTGTTTGGCTTTATCCTGGGTCTCTGGGCTATCCTATCTCTGATTCTTAGCCACCAAGCAGTGTCAGTCATGGGATTCCTCTAGTCGCAGGGCAGTTGGATCAGTCCTGGGTTGACCTCTGCCACAAGTGCCGTACCACCATTGCCACAGCTTGTCTTACAGTCAGGACAGATTGTAGGTTGAAGGGATGGATTGTTGTTCCAGTCCTAAAAACTATGTTTAGCAGCTCATATATTTATTCCAGGCACTTGGGAGGAAGAAATAAGCAGATCTCTATGAGTTCCAGGCCAGCCTGGCCTACAGTGAGTTTCAAGACAGCTAGAGTTATTACAGAGAGAAACCCTGTTTTGAAATCCCCTCCCCACAAATAAAAAAAAGAAACAAATAACATATTGCTATTCTCTTGTATAATGATAGTATAATCCTTTCTCTTACTAATATTTGAGAAAGCTATACAATGTACTTTTTCAATATACATTCTCATTCTTCCTCTTAAGTTTCCCAGATCTATCTCTCCCCTTGTGGGCTCTCCCAGCTTCATGTCCTCTTGCTTTGTTTTGTCTTTTTGTTTCTCTGAGTTTTAGATACCCTCTGAGTCTAATTTTTATTTTCTATTCATAGTTTTGGGTATAGGATCCCATATGGGATCATAGTCAACTTACTAGTGACTATAGCATGAAAGAAAACTGTCTCTCCCTCCCTTAAAACCACCAACTACCAACCTAGAAAAGGAGCTCTTGAACCCCTCTCTGCTCCATGCTAGAATGTTGACTGGTTTGATCTTCTGCATGTTCTTTGCAGGCAAACACAGTTGCTTTGAGTTTGGAACTGTGGAGATCCTGTCAGGTCCTTACACTATTTGGCTACAATTCTCCGGGAACTGCCTTCATAGTCCTGACATTATCCTTCTTTAAGTCATTTCAATGATACAGGGCAATGGAAATCACAATGCATTTTCTTGAAGAACTATCGATGAGATGATCACTTTTAATATATGTAAAGTGTAATTGGCCAGTTCTTTACTTTGCATGCTAAGGTACACTTTTCTCATTGAGTGGAGTATAATAGGGGAGAAAATGGAGAATTTCCCTCAACTACACAAATTTAAAGCAGCTTCACTCAGATGTTGCTGGAGAGACAACGGCACGTTTGTTGGAGTGTCCTTTTTGTTAAGCAGACACCGGCACTGCTTTGCTTTGAAAATGGTTGCCGCTTTGATTCAGCTGTGATGTACCATCTGTCTCATGGAAAGTGTTTCTAGACCTGCAGCTGAGACACACAGTTTGTGATAGCAAACAGATAACCTGAGAGGAACCATCACTCTTTGTCAGGAGCAGGGTTGGGCAAACCAATTTTCATATATTACATTTCCCAGTAGCATTTTTATTTTCTGAGTTCTACCTTTCTTTAGTGCGCTGACATCAAGTGCATTTTTTACTGTTTATCTCTTGCTTGTCTCAAAGACGTCCAGAGCTCACGACTATATTTCTATGTGACATTTGCTCAACGGTGACATATGATACCCATATATAATGACAAAGAAGAACAGAGGAAACATCAATTTGTTTAAAGAAGTAATTTTCTAAATTTTCCTTGTTTTCAGAAGCAGTATCTGAAGTATTTTATTAATTATGTCATTTTTCTCTTCTTAGATCACACTCCTGTAACTATAAAGTTAACTCATTCTCATACTTTCATAGATGAACTTTATTTAGCTTTAGTGCCATTGACTAACATACTGGTTAATGTCAGTGGAAGGAAACATATGAACTGCTAATGTTAACTGTTAATGTTTATGATTTTTTAAAGGTACACATCAATCAATACCATGCACATAACTTTGCTGATATGATATTTTTGACAATTTTGATATTTTGACAATTTAGAAATGGGTTATACAGTGAGACTGTGTTCTCTAATAAACAAAGAAAACATATTTTTGCTCTGCCTTTTTATTCTTTCCAGGACATCAGTAAACAGAGGATGGAATACCTTACTGAGAGAGGGACCTTCTTCATTCAGTCTTCCGAATAAAATGAGAATCTCTGCCCCATGCCCCAACACAGAACAAGGAATAGTTTACCATTTACATGTCTCATATATTAGTCAAATGGACACATAAAAATTTATAATTTATATATTTTCTCACATAAATACTAAATGCTAGGAGAATAGTGATATTTTAAATGACTTGCCACCTGGTCCAGATACCAGTTTTGTGATCCTTTACACAGGTTCTAGAAACGGACTAACTGCAAAGAATAGAAATGTCACAAATGAGACTTACAAAGGACTCTTTGTGTCCTCTCTACTATCTCTACTACTATGATACGATATTAAAACTAGGTGGCTTGAACAACAGATGTTTATTTGTCACATTTCTGTGTGTGGGGAAATCCCTGAACAGGGTACCAACAAGGAGGGTTTCACTCTCAAGCCTTTTCTTGACATGTGGGCAGCTGCAATGACCCTGTGTGGTGAGGGCCAGTAGCTAGCTCTTTGCATGTGGGAGGTGACTCTTCTTACATGGTCAAGAATCTTATTGTGAGCCGGGCGGTGGTGGCGCACGCCTTTAATCCCAGCATTTGGGAGGCAGAGGCAGGCAGATCTCTGTGAGTTCGAGACCAGCCTGGTCTACAGAGCTAGTTCCAGGACAGGCTCCAAAGCCACAGAGAAACCCTGTCTCAAAAAAAAAAAAAGAATCTTATTGTGAATGTCCTAACTTATAGCTTTAGTACTAGTTACCCCAAACTGTTTTATTTCCAAACAAGTTGGATGTAATAGCCTAAGGGATGAATTTGGGGTAGAAGAGAAGATATAGGCATTTCTCCCATAACATAAAATCTTTTTTTATTGTGTCCCCTGATTGGTTTTATATAAAGCTAATAGCACTGTTTTAAATGCATTCTTATAAAATATGCACGTTTTCATTTCAGTGTGCATGCAATTGCATCTTGATCCTTTTGATTGGTTACAGGTTTAAACTTTCATTATAAAGTTTTTTTTTTAAATTTTTTTATTGATAAAAGGAGGATAAAGAAAAGAAAAAAAAACAAATTTCCACCTCCTCCCACCAGCCTCCCATTTCCCTCCCCCTCCTCCCACTCTTCTCCCCCTCCTCCCACCCCTCTCCCCTTCCCCCCACTCCTCTCCCCCTCCCTTTCCAGTCCAAAGAGCTGTCAGGGTTCCCTGCCCTGTGGTACGTCCTAGGTCCTCCCCCCTCCATCCATATCTAGGAAGGTGAACATCCAGACTGGCTAGGCTCCCACCAAGCCAGCACATTGCGTAGGATCAAAACCGCGTGCCATTGTCCTTGGCGTCTCATCAGCCCTCATTGTTCGCCATGTTCCGAGAGTCCAGTTTTATCCCATGCTTTTTCTGGTAACAGTCCAGCTGGCCTTGGTGAGCTCCCAGTAGATCATCTCCACTGTCTCAGTGGGTGGGTGCACTCCTCGTGGTCCCGACATCTTTGCTCATGTTCTCACTCCTTCTGCTCCTCATTGGGACCTTGGGAGCTCAGTCCAGTGCTCCAGTGTGGGTCTCTGTCTCTATCTCCATCCATCGCCAGATGCAAGTTCTAGGATGATATGCAATATATTCGTCAGTATTGCTCTAGGGTAGGGTCATTTCAGGTTCCCTATCCTCAGCTGCCCAGGGAACTAACTGGGGACCTCAGCTTGGGCACCTGGGAGCCCCTCTAGGGTCAAGTCTCCTGCCCACCCTAAAGTGGGTCCCTTAACTAAGAATTGTGGTTCCGTGCTCCCCTATCCAACCTTCCTTTATCCCGATCCTCCTGTTTCCCCAAGTCCACCCTCCTTCCCTTCTACCTTTTCTCTCCCCATCTCCCCTAACCCCCATCCCACCCCACCCCCAAGATCCCACTTTTCCCCCCGGCAATTTTGTCTACTTCCCTTATCCAAGAGGATAACTATATGTTTTTCCTTGGGTTCACCTTCTTACTTAGCTTCTTTAGATTCGCCTATTGTAGACTCCGTGAACCCTATTTATGGCTAGAAACCAATTATGAGTGAGTACATCCCATGTTCGTCTTTTTGGGCCTGGGATACCTCACTCAGGATAGTGTTTTCTATTTCCATCCATTTGCATGCAAAATTCGAGAAGTCATTGTTTTTTACCGTAGCGTAGTACTCTAGTGTGTATATATTCCATACTTTCTTCATCCATTCTTCCATTGAAGGGCATCTAGGTTGTTTCCAGGTTCTGGCTATTACAAATAATACTGCTATGAACATAGTTGAACAAATGCTTTTGACATGTGATAGAGCATCTCTTGGGTAAATTCCCAAGAGTGGTATTGCTGGGTCCAGGGGTAGGTTGATCCCGAATTTCCGGAGAAACCGAAACACTGACTTCCACAGTGGTTGCACAAGATTGCATTCCCACCAGCAATGGATGAGGGTACCCCTTCCTCCACAGCCTCTCCAGCAAAGGCTATCCTTGGTGTTTTTGACTTTAGCCAATCTTACAGGTGTAAGATGATATCTCAAAGTTGTTTTGATTTGCATTTCCCTGATCGCTAAGGAGGTTGAGCATGACCTTAAGTGTCTTTTGGCCATTTGAACTTCTTCTGTTGAGAATTCTCTGTTCAGTTCAGCGCCCCATTTTTTAATTGGGTTAATTAGCATTTTAAAGTCTAGTTTCTTGAGTTCTCTATATATTTTGGAGATCAGACCTTTGTCTGTTGCGGGGTTGGTGAAGATCTTCTCCCAGTCAGTAGGTTGCCTTTGTGTCTTAGTGACAGTGTCCTTTGCTTTACAGAAGCTTCTCAGTTTTATCAGTCGCCCTCCTATACTCAAAGGATATGGAAGCAGAGAGGGAAATCAGAGAAGCTTCTCCATTCACGATAGCCACAAACAGCATAAAATATCTTGGGGTAAATCTAACCAAGGAAGTGAAAGATCTATTTGACAAGAACTTTAAGGCATTGAAGAAAGAAATTGAAGAGGATACCAAAAAATGGATGGACATCCCTTGCTCTTGGATTGGGAGGATCAACATAGTAAAAATGGCAATTCTACCAAAGGCAATTTATAGATTCAATGCAATCCCCATCAAGATCCCATCAAAATTCTTCACAGATCTGGAGAGGACAATAATCAACTTTATATGGAAAAACAAAAAACCCAGGATAGCCAAAACAATCCTATACAATAAAGGATCTTCTGGAGGCATTACCATCCCTGACTTCAAACTCTATTACCGAGCTACAGTAATGAAAACAGGGTGGTACTGGCATAAAAACAGAGAAGTCGACCAATGGAATCGTATAGAAGACCCGGACTTTATCCCACAAACCTATGAACACCTCATTTTCGATAAAGGAGCTAAAAGTTTACATTGGAAGAAAGAAAGCATCTTCAACAAATGGTGCTGGCACAACTGGATGTCAACCTGTAGAAGAATGAAAATAGACCCATATCTATCACCGTGCACAAAACTCAAGTCCAAATGGATTAAAGACCTCAATATCAGCCCGAAAACACTGAATCTGATAGAAGAGAAAGTGGGCAATACCCTACAACAGATGGGCACAGGCGATCGCTTCTTAGGTATAACCCCAGAAGCACAGACATTAAGGGCATCATTATAAAGTTTTTAAAACTTACCAAAGCTGCGATTTGTGGATGAAACTCGTTTTCTACTTTTGAGAAGGATTTTTTTCTTTTTTAAATTTAGTTGCTGGGAATTTGTTAGCCATCCTGTTAAAGTCACAGATTTAGTGGTTGTTCTGGTGTGTGTGTGTGTGTGTGTGTGTGTCTATGTGTGTGTGTGTGTCTATGTGTGTGTGTGTCTATGTGTGTGTCTATGTGTGTCTATGTGTGTGTGTCTATGTGTGGGTGTGTGTGTCTATGTGTGTGTGTGTGTGTGTCTATGTGTGTGTGTGTGTCTATGTGTGTGTGTGTGTGTCTATGTGTGTGTGTGTGTATGTGTGTGTGTCTATGTGTGTGTGTGTCTATGTGTGTGTGTCTATGTGTGTGTGTCTATGTGTGTGTGTGTCTATGTGTGTGTGTGTGTCTATGTGTGTGTGTGTGTGTCTATGTGTGTGTGTGTGTGTCTATGTGTGTGTGTGTGTCTATGTGTGTGTGTGTGTGTCTATGTGTGTGTGTGTCTATGTGTGTGTGTGTCTATGTGTGTGTGTGTGTGTCTATGTGTGTGTGTGTGTGTCTATGTGTGTGTGTCTATGTGTGTGTGTGTGTGTGTGTCTATGTGTGTGTGTGTGTGTCTATGTGTGTGTGTGTGTGTCTATGTGTGTGTGTTCTTCTTATACCACGTGTTTCAGGTTCAAAGGCAGCCAGGATCCTTGCTCTTAAACTTTACTTGGAAAAGCACCAAAATTCCAAAATGGTGTGGAAAAACATTTGTAGTATTTCCAGCAAAGCATCAAATTCTCAAAAGAAGATTTCTGACTGTCAGTAAATTAACAGCAAACATGATCTTTCATTGCTATAGAAAAACAACATTGTATTAAATAGGTTTTCATTGATTTTTATTCTCTTCATAAAACAATACTGAATTTAAAAATAAAAAATAAAAAAATAAAAAAAATTAGTAAGCCGAGCGGTGGTGGCGCACACCTTTAATCCCAGCACTCGGGAGGCAGAGGCAGGCAGATCTCTGTGAATTCGAGGCCAGCCTGGTCTACAAGAGCTAGTTCCAGGACAGGAACCAAAAGCTACAGAGAAACCCTGTCTCGAAAAATAAAAAAATAAAATAAAAAAAATAAAAACAATACTGAATTTTAAAAAAATTCTCAGTTTGGTTTCACACCTGAATTTCAAGTCCTGTCTGTCTTAGAAGGTGTGAGACTTTCTGCTTCATATTTACTCGTAGACAGGACTAATAATGTCTAATTATTTCTTCTGCATTAAGCTACCCTTTACTTTCCACCTACTTTGTCATTTGGTCAGGTCTCAGGATTGCTTCACTAAAGTGTGATAAATCAGGCAGAAATTCGCATGGATATTTTTAGGGAAAAGATCGGGGGGGGGCACCTATGGAAGTCATGTGTCCTTACGCAGTAATAAATTTGAGAAGTTTTTGGAGAAGGCTTAATGAAGAAAAGGGGAGATATGGTTTGGGGTTCTTTGCATACGGATGAGCCATCTACCAGAATAACTGAGAGACTGGGGCAGACACATGATAAAGTCAAAGGTGTGCCTTGTTCACTTCTTGGACCCACTGATCTTAAGGCAAAATAATTAATACAGCCCGAGAAAAAGGAAGCAGCCAGTGATTCTCACTGTGTGTCTCTTGGTGACTGTGACGACACACCAAGTGCTATCCTTTACGTTTCAAAGAGGGACATTATGGGAAAATCTTCTAAAAGTGGGCCTTATTAATATCTCATCAGCTGAACGCGAGAACAATAGACCCAGCAATGTTCATGTCACAACATTCTGTGAAACATCCAGGAACTGGGAAATGTGGGGCTATGTCCATTGCAGATGACCGAGGAATAAAACCCACCTGTGATATCCTGGCTTTCCAAGCTGACAGTTCAACCTGAATAGAAAATTTGATCCTAACAAAGTCACAGGTTTACCAGGCTTGTGTGTTGTAAATATGCTCACATACTTATAGTTCATATGAAATGTAGATCCATGTTTAAGATAATAATCCCTAAAAACACAGACAAACTCATTCTTTAAAAAAAATTCAATCGTGAAAACAAAAGAAGTAAACTATACATACTTGCCAAGCAGATTATCCACTGAGTATTTAGTCAAAAATGGCAATCATTACTAATGGCTCTGGGTAGGGCTATAGAATACAATATTCCCTACCATTTTCTTCCTCCAGATATGAAAGTATTCTCTAGATTCTTACCTCTTAAAATTATTTTTATGCATATCCCTGAGTGTGTGCATATGTGTGCCATATGCTGCAGAAGCCCATGAAAGTCATAAGAGGGTGTTAGATCCTCGGGACCTTAGTTTTGAGTCTCCATGTGGGTTCTTGAAACCACACTCTAATCCTCTGCAAGAGCAACAAATGTTCTTCCTTGAACTGTATTTTAAACTGGTTCTTGCCTCTTGGATAGTGTTATATGGGTCTTTTAGAAGACTACATCCCAATAGTGAAAGACACAAATATTCTGATTTAATTCTTGGAGTTATGTCTTATTAAGCCTGCTGTTAATGCTGTGTTGGTCAAACTGAAAAACTCTTCCCTAGCTCACAGATGAGATGGCTTTCTACAGAATCTCTGGCTTAGGTGGGGTTAGGTTCACATATTGCAACCCATGACTGTTGGCTTCAAATATTCAGTTCCAAATTCTATTTCCTATCGTTACGGAGTTGAAACACTACTCCTTCAAAAGCAATTCTCAAGTAGCATTTCTTTTTCATTAACGGTTTCTGCCAGCTATGTAGTATCCTTCAAAGCCTAATTAATAGATGTTTTGCAAAACTCTATCTCTGAGTGTCTTATTGATTTTTTTAATGAAAGTTTTCAGTACTTTTTTTATGAAGAATGGAGACTTATTAAGCTATAAAGAACATTTGCTTTAAACTTGCCTTTTTTGGTTCTTTTCATTTTAATAAAAGCTTTATTGGGTTTACTGAGAAGCTCAGCAAGAGCTATTCTGTTCATTAGAAAATTCAAACTGCTCAAAGGGAGTGGAATGGTTTGTTTCTTCTTTCCAGATTCATTAGAATTTTCTTCTGTGTGACTATGATCACATTAAGAAAAAGGGAAACCGGTTTGCATATTTTAATCTATGTTTTTATGCACTGATCTTTGCACAATCTTAACTTAGAAAATTTACAGAATGTATATTAATTTGGGGAAATATACGAATCATTTTTGTAGTATAAGGAAAAGAAAATTAGCACACACAGATAGACATTTACCTAAATTGCATCCCCTTCAATGACAACTTCACATCTCGACATCTCCTCGCATATAAATTCACTGCGGTTTATTAGATCTATAATCTGATTCTGGCTTCTGGAAATATGTTTTTCTTATTTCCTGGAGTTTTTTTTATCTGAGTACCCTCTAATCTGCATAAAAATGTCCACAGTTTCAGGAGTTAAGAAAATGATTCTTATGTAAATGAATTATTTAAAATTCTGAATAGCAACTTCAAACAAATGGAAGAAAAATGACAAAAAATTTAAACTTTGCAAGAACATTTTCAACATGGTGATTGGAGTCAAGTAGTTTAGTTTTCTGCAGAACATTACAGACCTTAGAGTATGTCGGTTTGAAAGAGCTGAACATTACAATACATACACTGAAGTTTAAAATTTATTTTGACAATATAAGCATACCATTTCTACACTTAGTATAGAATCTTCATCTACCTCAGTCTACAGTTCTGAGAGCAGAGGTTATGAATAAATTTATCATATCAAATCCTCTGCATTTGATCATTTTGTAAAGACACCTGGCAAGCACAATGGTGGGGAGTGGTCAAATGAGCACTTTGGTTCAGAGAGTGATAGCTACTCAATAAAAGATCAATCAATGCTGCTTGTCTAGATCTCAGCTGTCAATTTATCCCTTTTCTAGGATGGAAAGGTGATGGGGTCTCTAGCTCTCCTGATAATCAGATTGCTCTTTCATTTTTTTAAACATATGAAATAATGTAATCTCCAGTCTGTCTAGATTTTCTTTCTTGTCTCTGAATTTCTTTACTAAATAATTAATTAGTATGCTTACTCTAAAAAAAAGAAGTAATTGTTGACATACTCTAAATAGGGTTCTTTTAAAAATTAAAATGTTAGAATATTGCATAATGTTTTAACAAGAATAAATAAAACAAAAATAAAAAGGAAATGTTCAAATAAGGAATGCATAAAAATTAAGAATTAGTTTAATTAGACAAAACCATGAAACTAAGATTAATGGGAATACATATGCTTTTAAAATTATTGTTGTAATTGTATATATATTACATAGAGTGTAATACAGGCTTATAGTATTTAAGGATTATATCAAGGAACATAACTTCTTAAGCATTTATAAAACTATTTCAATCAATATTTTAAGAGTAATATGTAAACAATGGTAGCACTTGCTATTTTAATATGTACAAACAATAAATTTTGATCCAAATGGGGTAATTAATATTTCCATTTATCATTTTCTTTCTTGGGGCACTGAGTTTCTCTTTTGTATAGTCCATAAGATATATAATAGAATATAGTGAGACATAAGTTCCCACCAGTGCTATAGAACAGTATGCCTATGTATTTCTAAGGATGATTTGATACATTTTATAAGACATGCTACCATGATAACATGTTATCACACATTTACCTTTTTCTGACTTTTCCAGTATTGTTTAAAAAAATCCCTCTAAAAATATAAAATAGATAAGATAAAATAAATTTAAATTATTATAAAATATAACCCAAACTAGGAAGTCAGATACCTTTGAATATATCCATATTTGCCATCAACATCATGTAATTCATTCACAAGTTGTATTGACTTTAAAGATATTGATGTTTAACAAATTATAATTTTTTCAGATTATTGTAAAGCTGAAAAGTCATTGATCTTCACTTTGAGAGATCAATCCTAATTTTCTAATATTAGCATATAATACAGAGTAAATATTATGAATATTAAGCAAAATGTTGTGAAACAAACCACCAAACCTATCAACATTGCATAAAATTAATTTTGGTCAACTGAAAATGATTCTATGTTTAAAAATCTATTAACATATTTTACAGTGTTGATAGATGATAACACAATGTTGTAGGAAAAACAAATAACATGTTTCTACACATATTTTGGCACAGTACGTTAGCAGAGTATAAAGAGATTGGAATTTGCTTTATCTAGTAATAGATTTTCACTGTAAACATACAGCAACCAATAAACAACCAATCATAAAATATTACTGTTAAAGTTAAGGACAGGAGCTAAACATGGTGTTGCAATGTGTCACATGCCTTTCAAGCCAGCATTTAGAAAAATCAGGGAGCCAGTATAAAAGTTTCTTTGAAGCCTGGGTTACTCCGCAAGTTTGCCTAAAGCCTAGTTTCTATTGAGACCATATCTCACAAGAGATAATGAAATAAGAAGTTAAAATAACCTTAATAGAACATAATCCCAATGTAGCATTCAGGTTCTGGTTAATCCAAAACTCCTTCCTAGACCAGGATGAAACTTATTTATCATCCATATATATTTTTTTATTGAAAAAAAATTTCCGCCTCCTCCCAGCCTCCCATTTCCCTCTCCCTCCTCCCACTTCTCTCCCCCTCCCCCCACTCCTCTCCCCCTCCCTCTCCAGTCTGAAGAGCAGTCAGGGTTCCCTGCCCTGTGGAAAGTCCAAAGTCCTCCCCCCCTCCATCCTGGTCTAGGAAGGTGAACATCCAAACTGGCTAGGTTCCCACAAAGCCAGAACATGAAGTAGGATCAAAACCCAGTGCCATTGTCCTTGGCTTCTCAGCAGCCCTCATTGTCCGCCATGTTCAGAGAGTCCGGTTTTATCCCATGCTTTTTCAGTCACAGTCCAGCTGGCCTTGGTGAGCTCCCAGTAGATCAGCTCCACTGTCTCTGTGGGTGGGTGCACCCCTCGTGGTCCCGACTTCTTTGCTCCTGTTCTCCCTCCTTCTGCTCCTCATTGGGACATTGGGAGCTCAGTCCGATGCTCCAGTGTGGGTCTCTGTCTCTATCTCCATCCATCACCAGATGAAGGTTCTATGGTGATATGCAAGATATTCATCAGTATGGCTATAGGATAGGGTCATTTCAGGTTCCCTATCCTCAGCTGCCCCAGGAACTAACTGGGGACCTCGGCTTGGGCTCCTGGGAGCTCCTCTAGGTCCAAGTCTCTTGCTAACCCTAAGATGGCTCCCTTAACTAAGAATTGTGCTTCCGTGCTCCCCTATCCAACCTTCCTTTATCCCAATCATCCCGTTTCCCCAAGTTTCCCCCATCCTCCCCTTCTTACTTTTCTCTCCCCATCTCCCCTTACCCCACTCCCACCCCACCCCGAAGATCCCGGCAATCTTGTCTACTTCCCATAACCAGGAGGATAGCTATATGGATTTCTTTGGGTTCACCTTCTTATTTAGCTTCTTTAGCATATCAAATTATAGACTCAATGACCTTTATTTATGGCTAGAAACCAATTATGAGTGAGTACATCCCATGTTCATCTTTTTTTGTCTGGGTTACCTCACTCAGTATAGTGTTTTCTATTTCCATCCATTTGCATGCAAAATTCAAGAAGTCAATGTTTTTTACTGCTGAGTAGTACTCTAATGTGTATATATTCCACACTTTCTTCATCCATTCTTCCATTAAAGAACATCTAGGTTGTTTCCAGGTTCTGGCTATTACAAATAATGCTGCTATGAACATAGTTGAACAATTGTTTGGCTGATGGCTCAGGGTTATTACTGGCTAGTTCATACATTAAATCAACCCATTTCTAATAATCTGTATATTACCATGTGACTTTGTGATGTTACCTGTTCTCTAGTATATCTTGCTGCTCCAGCGGCTCACTGGCATTTCTCTAGACCCTGCCCTTCTTCATCTTTATCTCTGCTTGTATTTCCCACCTAACTATCTTCTGTCCTGACATAGGCCAAAGCAGGTTTATTTATCAACCAATAAAAGCAACACATATTTGCAACATACGGAAGGATATCCCACATCAATAAGGAACTGATGAAACATGTTTAGTCTATGAAAGAGGGGTTTTGAAATAAATATTGTTGATATGTATGCTATTCCACCCTACATTCCCATTGTAACATTTGATTCCAAAGTAATTATTAGCAATCAATATTCACAAAAGAGTTCATAAAACACTAATTTTCATAGAAAATCAATGATCAAAGCTAGATTTACATTAATTATCTCAGCAAATTTTATGTTAATTGCTAAAATCAAATTCAAAGAATTACAAAAGGCACTTGAAAATTGGCAGGAAACTGGGAATGATTTTTCAACAAAAGTATATTTCTCCCTTGACAGAACAAGCCAATTTACAGTCCTGTTTCAGATACATGGCAGTTTTCCTGTGTCTTATTAACCTAACTTTCTTGTTTCTTTTCATTAACACCTGGTTGGAAACTAGTTCCCTATTGGGAAACACCTGTCTACAGTTAACAAGGTGTTAATTGTATAAACAATCAAAAGAACAGTCAGGGAGTGAGCTCACAAATTCTTAGAACAAACTTTGAAAATAAGTAGACAAAAGAAGTTGGCAAAAGTTTATTATTTTAATAAGAATATTCAAAGTACACAATGATTCAAACTTTGTAATTTGAAATGGACTCTAAACTTCTTGGGTTCTTACTTTATCCTTCATAAGTATAGGAATAATGATCTTATTTACCAAAATTCTTCTATAACATTGAAGTATCTATCTTCAGCCTTCAAGCCCATAGTATTAACCAGCAACTTTTCCATGAAGCAGGACAAATAAATGAGATATCTTCTGCCTTATTTTCTTTCTTCTTTTTCTTTTTCTTCTCTTTTAATTGATTCTTATTGATCTCTAAATTTTTCTCTGCCTCCTCCCTGCCTCTCCCTACCTCCTCCAACCATCTCCCAAGATCCCAATGTTCCCAATTTACTCAGGAGATCTTGTCATTTTTTACTTCCCATGTAGATTAGATCTCTGTATGTCTCTCTTAGTGTCCTCATTTTTGTTTAAATTCTCTGGAACTGTTGTTTATGGGCTGTTTTTTTTTTTTTGCTTTATGTTTAAAAACCACCTATGAGTGAGTACATGTGATAATTGTCTTTCTGGGTCTGGGTTATCTCACTCAAAATGATGTTTTCTAGCTCCATCCATTTTCCTGTAAAATTCAAGATGTCGTTATTTTTTACACAAAATCCCCACACAATGAAAATAAAAACAAACAGAAAAACAATAAGACAAAACAAAAGCCAAAACAAAAATTCCACAAGAAGACACAGATTTCCTTCTGTGTTAGCCTACTCTAGGGTTTAATTGTTATAATTATGATATTTATGGAAGAAACATGATTTTTTTTAAAAAATTGGATTTAAGACCTACTCTATGAGATGATACTTCTAAAGTTTTTGAAAACCTAAGACCAGATAATACACAGGAGATGTCAAAAAGAATAATTATTAGTTAATACTATTATTAGACTAATAGGATAATTCTAATAATAATAAGTCAGCATCAATATCTAAATTCTCCAATAACAAGACACAGCCTATCAGAGTAGATTGGAAAATAAGATCCATCCTTACAAGAAACACACCACATAATAAAACATAGACACCATCTTAGGGTAAAATAAGAAAAAAAAATGTGTTCCCAGAGAATAGAACCAAGAAACAAGCAAGTGAAAAAGGGTTCCCCTCTTTTCACATCCATGTAGCTTTTATTGTAATTTTCTAATAATATTAGACATTACGACTAGAAAAAATAAAATCTCAAATTAATTTTGCTTTGCATTTCCCTAATGACAGTGTTGAAAAGTATAAAAATGTTTCAGCCATTTGAGTTTCATCATCAAGGACTCTCCTTTTTATCATTGCCCAGGTTTAATTTATTTGCTTTCTTGATGCTTATATTCTTATTTTTTTATTCTTTGTAGGGATCCCAATGCTCTATTAGAAGTATAGGTGGTGAGCCAGGTGGTAGTGGCTAATGCCTTTAATCCTAGCACTCAGGAGGCAACGACAAGCAAATCTCTGTGAGTTTGAGGCCAACCTGGTCTAAAAGAGCTAGTTCCAGGACAGCCAAGACTGTTGCACAGAAAAACCCTGTCTCAAAAAAAAGTATAGATGGTGAAAATATTTTCTCACTCTGTAGGATCCCCTTGTCTTGAGTGATAATGTCTTTCTGTACAGAAGAGCCTGGAGTTGCTTTGTATTCAATATAATCTTCCTGTCTCAGTCTCCCAAATGTTGCAGGCATTGGAGTTTCTTACTTCTAAATACCTGGTTAATTTATTTTATTTTCCTCACACCTGAAATATTATTTTTAAAAGTAATTAAGCATCTCTCAACAACTCATCTCATGCATCTGGTAACAGCTGAGTGGCCTCTACATTTCCCACATTCTAACTCTGCAGTTGCTTCCATACACTTGAAGTTCTTTATCCCACCCCTCTCTCCTGTCACTGATCTCCATTTACCAGTCTCAATTGGAGGTCTGTTTCTGGTAAGCTATTCCCAATAGTGCTGCATAGTTCTCTGATTAAGTGGTGTATAACTGCTGAAGCAGAGCTTACAACATGGGGTAAGATTTATATAGAAAACTTATGGATGATAATTCGTGTGGCAACTTTATGCTAAGTTCAGACTCTCATATGCTCCTTTGGGAGCAGGTGACCCATGTAAATTTTGATGTTAGAAAGGAAAACTAGAAATATCTCTATTTACTGGTTTAGAAATAGTCAGTGACCCAAATCTCTGCCATTCTATAAATTGAAACCCGTAACAGCAGAGGAGTGTCCACAGCCACACAGTTCTGTGGCAGATGTGAGACAAACTCCTTTGTCTTATTTTTTTTCAAGTATTGCAATGTTTATTGATAGATACAAGTATATAAAATCAGGGCATGAACATGACTTGATAAATTAAGTAGACTTAATTTCAATACTACAATAAGAGGGACCAATTCAAGTTCTCACCATTGGTTTCACACCCACAAAAACTACTTCAACGGCATTAAAGATCTCTCAAAACTGATCAGTTTTATGCAAGTAAACCATGTTTCTTTTAAAAAGACTTGTGCACTTGCCCAGGCTCAAGGATATTAAAATCTAGCACATAAAGCCCATTACTAGAGATAGAAATACAGGCAATGTACTATTATGGCAACAACCATCAATTACAGTTAATTTTTCTGTAACAACCAAATGGATAATCAAATATTGCAACAACTCAAGTATTACTGAGCAAAGTGCATCTCTACAGTATTCATTGTTGCTATTCAGTTTTCTAACTTAAAAACAGCCTATGGTAACTGGCAGCAAAGAAGATCTTTGCAATAGACTGTCTCTGCTTGAGAACTTAGGATGTAATTATTGCATGCTGTTAATATTCTATCTAAACAGTAAGGATACTCCCAAAGTATTTGATGGTGAACTATGCCTGGGCAGGGCGAAGCCAGAGGAAACTCTGGTGGAGATCCTTATCGGTCTTGACGTGCAAATCGGTCGTCCCACCTGGGTATAGGGGCGAAAGACGAATCGAACCATCTAGTAGCTGGTTCCCTCCGAAGTTTCCCTCAGGATAGCTGGCGCTCTCGCAGCACAGTTTTATCCTGTAAAACGAATGATTAGAGGTCTTGGGGCCGAAACTCCTTTGTCTTAAATGCAAAAGACACACCTTAGAACAGCCAGGTATTGGTGGGTTGTTTAAAAGGTTTTCTTTTATTCTGAAAATGAGTAGCTTTGCCTTTGGGAATCTGTCTTTATAGACAGGCTGGGCCATGAAGTAGAACATGGCTTCTTAGGTCAAGTTGCTTTCTCACTATCCCCAAAGACAACCTGACCTTTAATTTCACCTCTTCACACACCATGATGCACTGTATCCACTTGAGAACAACACATGCCCCATTTTAGCTTTCTTCAGAGACAAAATAACATTACAGTGCTTAGCCTTTGCTGATAACTGACCTTTCAGTTTTTGCTGGTGTTCAGACTTGTACCATGAGAGATTTCTCTAAGAAGAAACTTATGATCTCTAGTTAGGAACTTTAGTCAGTTTACTCCTGAGACATACTGTAAGAATGCCTAATGAAAATTATTTTTATTTCTGTATAAGCAGACCTACAAAATATTTTCTTTATTTTTCTGAAGTAAATGATGGTCTTATTTCACAGAGTTAAAAGTAATGGCTTCAAGCAAACAGACTTTTGAAGCAATCTTTAAAAGGGAAATATAAGAAAAAGGCTGTTATTTACAAAAAAGTATTTTAAATATCTACAAGTCTTAAGGTAATTCAATATAAAAAAAGTGAAACAGAGATTTATTTCCTAGAAACATTCTATCTTAACATTTAAAATGTTTGTCCATTCTTTGAAAAGAGACAGTCTCTGGTGAAGCAAACCTACCTTGACTGGATATGGTTTTATACAAGAAAATAGATGTCTCGAAAAAACCAAAAAAAAAAAAAAAAGAAAAAAGAAAAAAAGAAATGTCTTAGGGAAATTGAGACTTAAATGTAAGCAAGGGCTGTTCAATCAGCATTGCCAAATCAAGATGCAAACTAAGTCATGTTTTTTTTTCCTTCCTTCTCTAATCCACCCTCTTTTCTACATTCTTTATTCATTAAAGGAAAGGAGAGGGACCTCAAAAAAGAGCTAGTCTTTCAACTTAAAGAATAATAAAAGATTTCACACTTGCAAATATATTCATCTACAAACTATTTAGTTTATTCAGCTGGTAACCTAATAGCTAAAATCTAGTTATATACCAGGGAGTATATAGGCTTCATATACTGCAATGTAAGTGGATTTGTAAACAAGATTATTTTTAAAGTTATATTGACTTCATTGATTTTCATGAGTGTAGTCTGGTCTATGTAATGGACTTTTTATTGCAATTTATAGGTAAACAGTTAGAATACCTTCGGGCATGTATTTCTTACTGTGGTGACAGAAGCTAAGGAGTGGGATGTGTCACCATTAACCTTGAAACTATTGAATTTCATTTTCTGTGTTTTAACCATCCATTACTTTAATATGGCTGTTTGGTTATAGTATTTAATACCACATATAAGACAATTCTGTGAATACTATATTTCAGGACTTATTTAAAGAGGCTTTTAAGGATGACAGAGGACTCTGGGTTAGGCCAGCTGGCACTGGGAGATTTCCACATCTCATGGAACCTCCAGCACTGCTGTGGACCTAGTGGACCTAGAGAGTAGAATAGTCTTCCACCCCATGTGGCTGTCAGAATATTAATCATGTGTGGTTTGTTGTGGTGGTGGTTTGATTGTTCTGTTTCTCTCTCTCTCTCTCTCTCTCTCTCTCTCTCTCTCTCTCTCTCTGTCTCTCTGTCTCTCTCTGTCTCTCTCTCTGTCTCTCTCTCTCTCTTTCTGTGTGTGTGTGTGTTGTATGTGTGTGTGTGCATGTGCACTGTGTGAAAATGTAGCTATTCTAGAATTGCACAAGTTGTCAGAGTTCAGAGACTATGACTGTAATACAAGCCTCAAAGGGGACATCCATATTTCACCTCCTCCACAAGGCTCTGGGAACACTGCAGAAAAGAAGGCAGAAAGACTGTTATAGTCAGAGATAGCAGAGGACAAACACAAAACAGGGTTTTTTCTATTCTGGAGATAACAGGGTGGTTGCATTCATGATGTCATTGCTGGCAAAATATCAAGCTATTCACCATTCTGGGATGTAGTCTGAAGGACTGGTTTATGAGCTCCTAGATGAAAGGAGGAGCAACAGCTGAGGACAGTTGGCAGCTTTTGGGAGGGAGATAGTTTTCTTTCAGAGTTTTTTTTTTTCCAAAAGTGGGTAAACCCTGCTCCAGAGGACCACCCCATACCAGAGTTATATCGGCAGCACGAATTCAAGTCCGTGGCTTATTTAAAGAACGCACAGACACACACACACACAGAAACACACACACACAGAAACACACACACACAGACAGAAACACACACACACAAATGGACAAGAAGTTGCATTTGGGAGAGAGGTGGGGCTGGATATGAGAAGAGTTAAAGGAAGGAACTGGAGTAAATATGATCAAGGTCATAATGTGAAATGTTTAGAGAATTCATACAAGAGGTTTTAATTTTTTTATATCCCAACCACAGTTTCCCCTATTCCTCTCCTCTCAGCCCTGCTCCCAAGAACTTTCTTCTTCCCCCATTTACTCCTCTGATGGAGGAAGGTCATTGGCTAATAAAGAAACTGCCTTGTCCCATTTGATAGGCCAGCCTTTAGGTGGGTGGAGTAAACAGAACAGAATGCTGGGAGGAAGAGGAAGTGAGCTCAGAGGCCATAGCTCTGCTCTCTGAGGCAGATGTGATGAAGCAAGCTGCCAGGTCAGACATGCTGAATCTTTCCCGGTAAGACTGGTGCTACACAGATTACTAAATATGGGTTAGGCAAGATAAGTCACCACTTTGTGGTGCTACACAAATTAATAGAAATGGGCCAAGCAGTGTTTAAATGAATACAGTTTGTGTGTTGTTATTTGGGGGCATAAGCTAGCCAGGTGACTGGGAGCTGGGTGGCAGGAATGCAGCCCCTTCTACACTCCTCTTTTTCTTTTCAGTAAAGGGTAGACCTCCCATGGATAGCAACCAAACATGGCACATCAAGCTACAGTAAGTCTGGGCAAGGCAACCTAGTAAGAAGAAAGGGGTCTCAAAGGCAGGCAAAAGAATCAGAGAAACCCCATGCTCCCACTGTTCCACAAGAAGATCACGTTACATGATTGTAGCATATATTCAGAGGACCTAGGTAAATTCCATGCATGTTCCCTGATTGTCTCTGTGGGCCCCTATGGGCCCAGATTAGTTGATTCTGTAGGTTTTCTTGTGGTGTTATTGACCTCTTTGAAGACAATTGGGATAGGCAGCTACCTATGATTATAGCAAAATATCATTAGGAATCATTTCATGAAATATTTTAAAATGAATTTATAAAATAATTTATTGGAAGAAACTATTCTTCTTGTTTTAACAATATACATTTATTACTTTCTCTGAAATCTAGCTCTTTTAGAATTTACTAATGGTTTAAGAAATAGACATGCATGAATGCACATGTTCTAAGTTTAGAAGTCTGAGCATGTGAGCTACTCTACCATTCTTGCTTTCTGCGGTTCTAGTCCCATGGAAACCAACATCCATTTCATCTAGTTGTTCAGAGCATATTTGTGCATCATCATTGGATCTTTCATGATTCTGATTTTCAGTAATTGTTGATTTATCCCTTAAAAGCTTTTAAGGATAAAATGGCAATCACATATCTAGTTGAAAATTGAAAGCGGAAAATCTTTCTTTCTTTCTTTCTTTCTTTCTTTCTTTCTTTCTTTCTTTCTTCTTTTTCTTCTTCTCTTTTTTTCTTTTGGAAAGGAATTTACTTGTAAATTATGAGTTTTATTTTAATTTCTTGAAAGATTCTGGGATGAATAAATAACAGAAGCAGCCCTCTGTACCTATCATTCCATTAAAAGCTATATTTTTATTCTTTATAAAGGATTAAAAAAACAGTTGCAAAGAGGAGACTGTCTGGTGCCTATATTTAAGTCTGGTTCATTGAGAATTATGTTACAGTTACTTGACTTTCTGATTGACTAATTTCTGGCAGAGACTCTGATATATCTTCTGCAACTTTGATGTCATAGTAACATTTTATTTTAGTCTTTGCATTTAAAATTTAGTTAGTTCACACATATAAAACTTGTAAAGTAGTTGTATAGAGGTGTACTGTTAGTGTTTATATTATAATTGCTATGGCAACTATAATTCTGCTTTCTGAAATTGAGTCACATGTTAATTTGTGGAGCTTTGGGACTGTGTTATGTTATATTCTGAGAGGGATAATGTGACAAGGTTATTATGGCAGTCCTTGAGATGGGGAGAATGTTTTTTGGAATACCCAGTTGAATCCATTCTGAAATCATGCTTCTTATAAGCAAGAGTCAGAAGAATGTTCCAGATAAACAAGGCACTACATGAGGGTGGTATGTGACAGGAATTAAACCCTGATTGCTTGCTTTGAAAACAGAGAAGATGCCACAAACTCAAAAATCGAGTGACCTTAGAAGCTGGATCTGGTTCTGATACTCAAACAATTAGCCAAACAGGAACATGAGTAATACATTAGGGAACTGCATTGTGCCATTTGTTTGAATGAACAAGAATGCAGAACCATCCTTCAAACCTCTCAATGACAATAACTTCTTTTTTATACTGGGTAGTGGGTTCTTTTTGTTGCAATTCTTACCAATCTTCAAGGAAAAAAGCTTAAGGTAAGCAATTTTTATTTTAGTTCTTGTTTTTAGAGGTTCCTGTACATCGTGTCTCAGAGAAAGAGAGACAACAGACAGACAGACAGACACACACACAAACACACACACACACACACACATACACACACACAGAGAGAGAGAGAGAGAGAGAGAGAGAGAGAGAGAGAGAGAGAGAGAGAGAGAGAGAGAGAGGGAGAACATAGCAATTCCTATCATAGTAACAAGGAAGCACAGAAAGAGATAATGCCTGTATTTCAGGGTATCTCATTTGATTCAGTCTGTGGAATGTCGCTGCCCACTTTCAGACTGAGTCTTTTGTACTTAGTTAATCCTGTCTGGCACTCAACTACATCCTGGGGCATGCTTTGCTAATGCCCCATGTGCTTCTCATCCACTCAATTTGACATAGCATTACCCATCAAGGCAATGATTCCACATTAAATGTGTATGTTTTCAAAACAGTAAGCATTTGGTTTGTTTGAGCTTTCACAAAGCTAATACAATTGCTATAATTACTCTCTTTATTGGCCTTTACATTTCATCATCAGCAATTTGAATAAATAACCATTACCAGAAAATCCTCACTAAGAGCCACTATATTTCCAGAGATACAATTAATTTCAAAGTATTTGCTGTTAAAACCAATACTTTATAATAGTACTTCACATTTCTAGAGAATGGGAAGATATTTATGATTGGTCATGCTAGTTTTGTGCTGTTTATTTACACAGGATAGAAAGCATTAAAATGCTTCCCTGCTTAGCTTTAAACTTGACAAAGCCTAGAGTCATCTGATGGGAGAAACTTCAACTGAGGAATTTCCTGGATAAGACTGGACTATAATCATTGTCTTTACTGACCACTGACTAAAGAGAATCCAGCCCAGTATGGGCAGCACCACACTTAAGCAGATAGTCTTAGGATGCATAAGAAAGTTAGATAAGCATGAGATTGCCTGTGAGCCACAGATTGAGCGAGAAAACATAGTTTCTTCCATGTCATCTTTCTATATATCCCAGTGTATATTCATACCTGATTTCTTTTAATGATGCATTATAACCTAAATATACAAATAAAATAAACCCTTTATTCCTCTAAGCTGCTTTTGGTCAGTGTGTTTTTATCAGAAAGAAAAACTAGAGTAATCATTTTGTTGGAGACCCTTCAGGCTAATGTTCTTTATATTTTAATGTTATTCTTGCTGACTTGCTAGTTTTCCAATCTTTTCTTAATAGGCAGTAAGCTTAAAACCAAAGACAAAAATAAATTATACAGGAAAAGGACACATGATGATAGCATAGCTAGAAAGTAAAGTTGGACTATTATTGGTATATGGAAATAAAGAGGTGGGGCACCGTTTAATATGGTATGTGCTGTGAAATGCTGTCAGTAAAAATGGTGTGAGCTTTCATGGAGATTCCATAGTACCAATTACACTCATATCAAAGGAAAATCTTTCTGAACTTAGTGGTTAGAGGCAATCATTAAATTGCAGGTTCAATTATGTGTCTGGAAATCAAAAGGTAGAAATAATACAAAGTTCTATTATATTTCAAAATGCCAGGTAGTAAGCTATAAAGGTAGGTCGCGTATTACATATGCTATATACTAAAACATTTATTAGGTTAGAGAATATTAAAGTGGAATGCACAGGTTATTACAGAAAAGGCACATGAACATCTAGTGGTCAGTTTCAAAATCATATACATGACTGAACATCCTTGAAATGTAAAAATAACAGTTTCACAAAAATTACCAGAGTGCATTTTATGATATGTGTAAACATCTTCCTTATGTACATAATAAACATATAATTACCTGCTTTATATTATTCACAGAATACTTCACTTACTTCTATACATAGCTTTAGTTTTCCTATTTTCAAAATTGTAATAGAATTATGTATAATTGTTGAATCATTCAAGTGTCTTGTTATACCAATCCAATCAAAACAGTCAGAGATTAGTTTCATATGATTTCAAAATAAACATTGAAATTATCTACAGTTAACGCTTAGTGATAAACTAAATGCCTAAGTCAAAAGCTGTACAGATGTTATAACACTGCCTTAACTTTCAGGACTGCCAAGGCTATACAGAGAAACCCTGCCTGGGAAAAAAATAGTAAATATAGCAAAGTAGGCTTGAATTTAATGATAGGAAGATAACAACAAAGATTAGGCTAGAGATCAATGGAAAATAAACTAGAAAACAAAACAAAGGAAACAACAAAACCATAGAAATGATCACCATTTTTGAAAAACAAATTATTAAACACATTGCTAGACAAAAAAAACCCTCGATATATAGAAATGAAACAGCAAATATTGCACTTATTCCATAAAAACCTGGAGGATAAGAGCCTAGTATGTACAAGTATATAATTGTACAGTGAGTAATATAGAATAAATATATTTCTATAAACTTACAACATGTATATACAGAAACATAAAGAAAAGATCTAAACAATAGAAATAAGTCAAGAGGCTGAGTCAAAACTGCCTCCAGGGAAGAACCCTGGACTACTGCCTTCATCTTTGAACTTATCCAAACATAAAGAATTAATAACAGTATTAGAATTTCAAAAACATTGAGAAAAATACTTCCAAAATCTTTTAAACCAGTGATAACTCTGGCTTCATAACAATCTCAGCTATGTGAAAGCAACATCAAGATCACAATCACCATTATGATGATGATCATCATTTTCAGCTTAGTCAAGAATGAAATTGTTCCTAATGGATTTGCTCAGCATTAATTCAATACCTAAGTCAGAGAAGGACAGCACAAGTCAGTAAAAACAATAACCACATACCCGTGATAAACACAGATGCAAACATCCTCTCCAAATCATAGCAGACACAATTCAACAACACATAAATAGGATTAGAATGTAAGAATGGGTTCAATATGTAAATTTAATGATATACATTGATATAATAAAAAGCAAAATTATACAAGCAACTTTAGAGATTAAGATAGAAACATTTGAAGAAAATAAAAATAAATGGAAGCACACCCCATGCTCTTGAGTGGGAAAAATTACATTTCTTAATCCACAATACCCAAGTGGCCCAAAAAGCCAGTCAACATGAAATTTATAGGATGTTAAAAATATTTTTGTTTTTCTGTTTGTGTGATGTATGTCTGTGTTTGTGTATATGTGCATATGAACACAGGTACAGAGAGGCCAGAAAATATCAGAAGATTCTCTGGAGCTGGAATCACAGGCACTAAAAAACTGTTGAACATGGGAGAACCTAACTCAGGTCTCCTGCAAGAGCAGAGTTTGCTCTCACCCACTGAGCCATGACTCTAGCTTCCTCCCATGACTTTCTGTCATAGAACAATCCTAAACTTGATATGGAGATTCAAAAGATCTTAAATTACATAAAACAATAGTTGGGGAGAAATGACAAGGCAGGAGGTTACACTACCTGAATTCAATATCTAAACATGAAATTAGTTAGATCTCATGGTATGGCACTAGCATACTAATATAAAGTTCCATAGACTGGTAGAACAGAATATCAAACACAGGAATACAACAAGGCATTCATTATCAACAAAACATTGCATAGAATAGCTAATATCTAGAATTGATTTTCAATAATGATGCCAAGAATACATAATGTATAAAGGACCATTTTTCAAACTAGTTTTATTAAGAAAGCCAGATGCTGGCATTCATAAGGATTGTGTACTGGGTTCAATTATCACATCAAAATGATTACAGACCTGAAGTGAAAAGCTAACCTGTAAAACTGTTAGAAATAGATGTAGATAAAAATATCCATGGTGTTGACCTGACAATGGCTCTTTGAATATAGCCCACCTAAAAACAAAAACAAGCAAACACAACAGAAAACAAAAGCAAATCAAAGTAAATGGTATTACATTAAACTGAGAAGCGTCTAAATAGTAAATGCATAGAGACACAATTTTCACAAAGGGGATAAGATATGTGGAACCATGTTGACTTAGAACTGATGTCAAAATAGGTAAAAAGTTAATTTCTAGAGTAAGAAAACATATAGTCCAAGTTAAGCATCATGTAAAGCTGGATATGGTGATACATGCCTTCAATACTAGTACTGGGGATGTAGACAAAAAATCTGGTAGTCAGGGACTCCTCTGTGTAGGATGGTCAGACCAGCCTAATTTACAAAAGAAACTTTCCTCAAAAAATCAAAAAGGAACAAAATTCATCACAGATAATGCAGCTACATTGATATTTCTTGTAAGATATTCAAATAGCAAGCATATATATATATATAATTTTTACATGACTATTCTTAAATATCAGCGGGGTATATATAACTTCTCACTTGTACGAGTTTCTGTATTAAGTAGACACAAAGTAAGTGTTGCTGAGAGTGTGAGGCTTGAACAACTCTTGTGCACAATCTATGGCAATGTAAGTTGATAGCAGTCATTAAGAAAGTTAATAGAAAATTTCCTAAAACAAAATATTACTAAGTGAGAGAACAATATCACTTCTGAGACAGAAAATAAAATCAGAACATTAAAGAGATATCTCTACTCTCATATTCATCATGACCATTAATCAAATTAGGTATATCACAGTCAACATAAATGTCTGTTAGTGTATGAATGTGCAAATGAAATTTGGTCCATTTGTGTAACTCTGTCCTCTGTCTATTTCCACCTACCTATTTAATGACTTGCCCTTCAAAGTGTTAACCTTTAATTTGTGGCAACACGAAAGGACTTGTAAGCCTTTGAGCTAAGAGAAACAAGTAACACACAGTAAAACCATCACTCTTACTTTTATTGGGAAAAATTCAATGCAGTGAATGGCAGAGTGATGGTCAGTTAGGCCAGGAGAATGCCATAGGCAAGTCATATAAGATTAATTTTGTAGATATTAGTTTTACATTCTTATTCACTTTATGAGAATGGTGGTGTTTGTGATCTAAAGAGGAAAATGTGCATTTTTTGAAAGACTGGGTCCTCTTGTCTCAATCTCATTGCAATGTCTCAAACACCCATTTTGGGTTTTGAGGAATAGAAATGCCACGCTGTGATTTCAAAAGATGTTGTTGACTAATTGAGTCAACGTGACCACAATAAAGATGGGGGATGTTATAGGTTTTCCAGAAGTTACAGGTGAAGAAATCTACTGAGTCATGCAAAAGTTAGACTCTTTACTGTAAAAACTTAAGAGTAACGAAGCTTTAAGATATTTGAGAAACAAGCAAATTTAGTTATTTTCACCACTGGCAACTCTTTCTAGTCTTACCCATTATTATTTTATATTTGTAATGCTGTTTGAAATATTATAATTATTTTTTCTGATCATTTAATTTGAGTATGTAGGAAAATAATCGGTTTTGTCTGCTGTTATTTTGTCTGAAGTCTTGCAAAACATACTTCTTTTGCCTTTAAAAATTGCTTTTTATTCATAACCGTGTCAATTAAGAAAAATATTTCTTTTTTTCCCAAATTGAGTTACTTTAATTCACCTTTTTATCTAAGTTAACTCTTATAAACTCAAATACAATGTGAAACAAAGGGTATGAGAATGGATGTATGATTGTGTACTTGAATTCAACACAACCTTTGCTTAGGAAGTTGCCCATGACACTAAACCCAGGTTCCTTATTGGGTGTCCCTGACTGTATTAAGAATGCCTGTGTATGCCTTGGTCAGAACGTGCATCAGGGTTAAGTGCTGGAATCTTTAAATGCCTACTCTGTGCCTTATCATTTCAGCAGTGGAATTTCAGCTCTGAGTGTCTAGGGCTTTCTTTATAAGATTTCCAAGGATGAGACCTCTGGAAGAAGAAATATTGTCCATAGTGAAAACAGCCACCTTTAGTACACTTGGCTGTGTTTCCATGACTGCCTGCCCACTAAATTGTCAGTCTCCTCTTTCAGACTCTCAGTATTTATCACACACTCCTGTAGATACACATGAAGCATTTTTCTATTTCCCGTCACCCTACAGAATAGTCTATGTACTAAAGGAAGTGTCTAAGAAGGTGGTAACACTCCATTGTTTTATGTCATAGCACAGGAACTTTCGCCTTAAGGAATCAGTTTGCTGAACTTATTGTGGAATTCCCCCCCCCAAAAATACATAAATATAAATGAATTTTGAGAATAGCCAAGTGTTTTTATGAATTCGCCAATGCACCCTGAGGTCATGGAAACATTACTGTATCTATATCTCTCAGCATGGGCTTTAAGATGTGTTGGGTTGCACATACTTTCTGTCTAATTACATACCTTTTAGTTTTGTGGTACAAGGCCTGTTAGTAAGAAGGGTATCTCTAAGAACCACTTTCCTTTACAAGGTATTTCCCATACAAGGTTTCAAAGCCTAGATCACAGCCTCAAATAAAGACACTGATGAAATTCCTTTGCTTCAAAGATTGTACAGCTTGCTATTTAAAATCAACCTTAACAATAGTCTGAAGTAAGCAAGACATAACAATACAGTCTGAGAAAGCAAGACCAGACATTATATCAGATGTGAGCATCACAGATAAAAGAAAGTAAAGTGTCAGATGAAGCAATTACTTATATTGTTCTATTATTAAATGAAACTTGGAAGTCAGATATTTTGATAAAACTGAATGGATCCAAAGAGCAACAGAGGAATGGTCAGCTGACATTGCATTTCCATATTTCCAGTTTGGGGAAGGCTTCAAATCTTTCTAAGCCCCCCTTATTACTTTCTGTGTCTCTCTGTCCTAATCCGAGTTCATCAAAAACTATCAATTCTGGCCAGATGAATGTTTAATTTTGTTGGAAGTTCTGGGAGTGTCAGAGTGTGATCAAAATATTCCACAACAGGAAATGAAAAAGGACAGACAGAAAACAAAGTGATGAAAAATCAAAAGCAAAATGTAAAAATTTAACCAACTATGTTGCTTGGAAAATCAGGGAAATATTAACAAAAGTAGAATAATTAATAATAATATTAAACAAAAAGCTAAATTTGAAATACCTTAACCTTGCCAGTCATCATTGAGTTTACAAAAATAAAAAAATAAAAAGGCAAATGCCTGATAAACAAAAATAACACAAAATCAAACAGCCCATGTTATGGAAGAAAGACAATAAAACTTAGTTAATGGCCACACCTGATATGTCAGCCAGTAACCGTTCATGTTCAGGTTCCCAACCCTAGAAAAAAAAATTTAAATGTATCTTTATGCCTATTTAAAAAAAATTATATAATACACCACAAGAAATCATATATATATATATATATGTGTGTGTGTGTGTGTGTGTGTGTGTGTGTACGTATAGATAGATAGATAGACATATATATAGATATGACCACTTACATGTCTCTTACTACTATACTGCATTATGCTAAATATCTTCCTCTAAGTCTTAAGGTAATACTATATTAGACATTCAGTTACATTGCCTCCTATTATATCAGAATGGAGTCCATGCTCCATCTAATTCTGCATCTCTGTTAGTCATTCTGGATGATAGAGACTGTTCTTCAGAAGGTTTATAACCAGGTTTTCTGGCTCCATAAGCTTAGATGGCTCTAAGCTCAGCTACATACATTTGCTTCAAAATTGAGAGTTTTTCCCTAATATTATTTTGTTCCTAGCTCTTTTTGGGCATCTGATCACTATAGTCTTATTTTCATATTTGTATCTTATATTTCTAACCTAATAGTAAAGTCTGCTTATTGCAGAATCTAAAAAATCCACTTCTAGATCATATTGCATTGGGACTTCAGCAACTACCATTAGAGGAGCAATATCAGGTGCTGGATCTCTGAATCAAGCAATGACTTCTATTTATTCCACTGTAATAGATTACTCTTGCTAGTTAACAAGGGATTTTGGACCTATACGTGGGGTCCACATATGTTCAGAAGGAAGAGTATACTAGAGTATAAGAGTGTTCTTCATCTATCCTAAAAAGATTATGAAGGACCATTTACCTGGAGGGACGAATAATAGGGGATGCTAGGTGAACATTCCCTCTGCACCCATTTACTTGGCCTCACCTTTGAGTCACATAAATATTAATGTCAGAATCTTCTGAGACAAATGGCCTGATCAGTAGTGATAACATCCTTTTGATGTAGATCTTGCTTTTCCTTTACAAGGCCAAAGAGAAATGCCATATTCCACATCCGGGCATCAATATCAACAGGGTTTCACCTGGCTTATTTGTTCATGCTTGGAGGGAAGTGAGGATTAAGGAATGGCAGGTAGAAGAAATAGGAAAACATACATAGAATAGAGTTGAGAGGGCAATCCAGCAGATACTGTATTAGCCCATATTTATTTCTCATAGGTTTAAGTAGGGGGAAGACAAAAGATTTCTTTATCTAGATACAAGTAACAAAGTAATCATCAAATCATCAAATAGGCACACATTATGTCAAAATATCCTGTTAGTAGCCACACCCTGGCTCAAACTTCCTGTCATAACCTTGAAGGAGCAAGAATAAGCCTGAACTCTCTGACTTGGTCAAGGTGGAACAATCCACCTCTTTGGTATTCTACAGAGAAATCTTGTTATATGAAGTAGATCAGCTTTGAAGCCCAAAGGTATAAAAACATAACCTATTTGGAGACATGAGAACATGAGAGGAATAAGTGGTCCTTTAATTAGGAGCCCACTCAAGTACCCCAAATCCTTTTCTCAATGCAGTTCTTTGCTGACCCTTCTACTAAAGCTTCCTATTTTCTAAGTTCTGATTGAGAAGATGTGACTTTTTTTCTATTCACCTTTTCCAGCATCTTTTACCCAGAGTAGCTGAAATGCAAGCAGTAGCCTGCTTGCCCTGATGTTCCCTATATTCTTCTATCACTCAGCGCCCCTTCTCTAGCATCGTTCCTCCAAAGAGGAATGTTTCCTTTTTCTTCTCTTTGGTTTTCCTCATCCCAGCAACTACTTACATACAGCTTGTCTATCTTTTTTCTTTTTTCTCTTTTAAGCAATGTTATAGACTATCTACTTAACTATGTAAAGCATTTGTATATACTGCATCTGTTTAATGACGTGAAGAGGTGTTGCTGTTTCACCTTGCCTGCCTAAAGTCCCTGACTGGTCTAATAAATAGTTGAATGGTCAACAGCTGGCAGTAGAGGGATAGGCAGGGTTGGTGGGAAAAGAGAATAAGTAGGAGGAGGAATCTAGGCTCCAGGAAGAAAGAGGAAGAATAAGGAGGAAAGAGAGGGAGATGCGTGGACCAGCCTTCCAGGCAGCTGCCAGCCAGGGAGACATGGAGTAGGACACATAGATTGAAAGAAAGGCAAAAAGGCCTGCAGCGAAATGCAGAGGAAGAGAAATGCATGCTAAACTAAGTTACAAGAACAAGCACAAGATAAGGCTGAGCATTCATAATGGATAATAAATCTCTTGTGTCTTAATTTGGGAGCTCAAGAAAGCCAGCTACAAACTCTGATAAAATTGTCATTAACAGATACATCACTGGCAAACGTAGATTTGGAAAGCAGGATAAGTGCCCAGTGAAATATCACTGTTTCAACTGTTAGCTACCCTTCCCTTCGAGGGGGAGATATTCAGAATGTGTTTGAAACAGGACACGTTATCTAATACTAAGCTATTTCAGTGACTTGAAACCAAAGAAGAATCACAAGTTAGGGGTTTGAGGATACCCAATCATAGTGTTATGTATAAAGTGGCTGCAGAAGGTCACCGGGTCAGTAGAGAGCTAGAGGCAGAGGAAATGAGAAGCACTTGTCGAGGGAAGTTTTGGGTGTGAAACGTAGAGGTTGGAGAAGATCAGATTATTTTGGAGACTAAAGTCTCAATCCAGAGGTCGCAGGCAGTTCTATATAACTCTAATGCTTTTACTCAACTCTTTTTCCAGTTAGTGGAGTTAATTCTAAAGTTTAGGTCTAGGAGACGCTCCCTATAACCTTTCTTTCTCAAAGGTAAGTTAGAATACAAGCTCATATCCTAATCTCAAGGATCCATCTGCTTTGCTTAAACCCTGATACACTCGTGATGTGATCCTGCCTGAGGTGTGTATCTGGGGAGGCTCTAGAATAAGAGAGAACCTTCTGGACGCACAGGCCACCATGGTAATGCTGATTAGTAATATTACCATGGATACAAACAAGAAATGCCCCCTACCATGACTGTAATGCTACTGTAGTGACGACCATGGGCCACTCAAGTTTTAATGTCAATCTTTGAAAAAAAGAAACAAAATTTTTAATCTGTACTGACCATCCATCCTTCCTAACAGGCTTAGATTTAAGAAAATTCAAAAAGAAGCCACTGTAAATTTTCCGAATGTGTCTGGTTTTATGCTTAATATTCACTGTATTGTCCCATTTTAAGATAATTTGTAATATTTTTTGTGTGCAGACGAGTCTCCTGTATCCAAGGTTAAACTCCCTTTGTAGTTGAAAATAAACATGACCTTGAACTTCTGATCCTCCAACCTCTAACTTTCAATACTAGGACTAGGATGTATCATCAGGTGTGGCGCTGGGTCCCACACAGAACATTGTACATGCTATGCTAGAACTATGGCAACATCAGAAGTGGGTTTAAATAGTCTTATTTTTAAAGGAAGCATAATTCTATATTTATCTTTGGGTATCTAATTACTAACAGATTTTTCTTTTTTCTGTTAGATTCTCCTCATTCTTCCTTTTTTTCCTTTTCTTAGTATTTCCCCCTTTTTTCTGGTCATTTATTCTTCCTTCACACCCAGATTCATTTTTATTCCTGCTTCCTTACCCTTGTCCTTTATTTCACCCACTTAATCAACTTTTACCTAAATGTTTTGAAAGCTTCATTATCTTCATTACCTTTTCCAGTTTTATTTACATAGTTTATGGTGGGTAGTCTTTGGTACTGACTTATTTTAAGTGTATTGCACTATTTGGATTGGTTCAGGGTTGTCTATTACATGGTTTATTTTCACTAGTCTGAGTGTTGTTGGGATTGAATTGGGTCACTGAGACTCTGCTTAAGTAAATCCTACAGAAATATGTATCTTACTGCAAAGAAATAGAAGAAACATGAAGCAACAAGAATCTAAAACTACCAAAATAGATAAAATGCTTGATGAAGAGTTCAAAAATTAACTTATAAAGGGAAGAAGTGGTGAACAAAATAAAGAAATCAATTCATGGCCTTGGAGAGACAGTCAGCAACATAGGTAGGAGACAGCACAGAAGATGAACATTTTAGAAAGATGAGATTTAGGGGAAAATTATACAGAAAGAAGGGATGGTAAAAGATGTTTATGAATGAAAGATATATCCTGTCAAATTAAAAATGCAAAAGAAAGCATCAATAGACTAGATTGAGCTAGAGAAAGAACATTAAGTACAGTAGACATGGTAAAATATCTGAAATATTCAAGAATGAAAACACCATCACTGAGAACAACAAAACCCAAATGAGCCAGCAAGGTGGCTAGTAGCTAAAGGTTTTTGCAACTCAGCCTTATGATCTGAGTTTGACCCCTGCAACCCATATGATACAAGAAAGTAACCAGCTAACTCCCATCAATAATTCTGTCTGCTAATCTCCACTGATGTGCTGTTGTGTGTGTTATCTTATAAGCAAAAAACAACAAAAATACCATGATATAATAAAGATTAATGTGATCACAATGTCCAAGGATTCCAGGAAATGTTTAAATTTGAAAATCTACCCATAGAGTAGAATAAGGAATTGAGGATAAAATATAAAGACATAAAGAAATTATTCAATGAAATTATACTGAAATCTCTCCAAAATATAAGGAAATTTATAGACATCCAAAGGCAAGAGTAATTTAGGACCACAAACAGACATGACAAAAATTTTTTTTCCAAAAACATTATAATCAAGATGTCCAAACTGCAAAACTGTAACAACAAAAGATGCACTAAAAATGGAAGAAAGTCTGGAGCAATGGCTCAGAACAATGTCATTCTTCTAGAAGACTCATGTTTGATTCCTGGCAACCACATGATTGCTCACAACCTTCTTCATCTCTAGTTTCATGGGATCCAGTGCCCTTTTCTAGCCTCCTCAGGCAGTGTGTGCATGGGGTACACAGACATAAGAGAGGGAAAACACTGATATGCATAGAAATATTTATTTAAAAGTAGAATGGGTATGTTGGTAAGATGGCTCAGTTGATAGAGATTCTTACTTCTAAACCTGACGACCTGAGTTTGAGAGTCAGCATCCACACGGTAGAAGCAAATAGTCTACTCTTGCAAATTGTCCTCTGACCTCTTTGCCTCCTATTGCACCACGTGTTTCCCCTTAAAGCAGCTCTCCTCTGTGTGAATAAAAGGGAAATAAAACAACAAAGAAAGCTTCAACAGTCTAAAACTGTTACAGATAATCAAACCCATCTTAGTACTAACCCTTATGTTAATGTTAATGAGTTTAATTACCCAGTTAAGAGATTAAAGCAGGCTCTTTGTATTAAACACCAAGGCACAACTCTTTTTGTCTCCAAGGGAAGAAAACTCTCCTGGAAGAGTACTAAGACTGAAGGCAAAAGGATGAGATCAGGTAAACTAAGCAAAAAGGCTGAACACAAATCAGAATAGACATTCTGATATCTGATAACGTAGACTTCAACTATAAATTCATCAGAAGAAATTAAGAGGACCATTATGAAGATACAGGAATTATATATATATACACACTGAGAGTTGTTTTATTTCATAAAACAAACAGTGGTGGTCATACAAAGACACATAAATGATAATGTAGCTGTGCTGTGTAACTTTAAAACCATATTCTCACTGACAAGTAGGATATATAGACTGAAATTCAACAAAATTAAGAGTTAAATTGCATCAGAAATCAAATGAACTTAATAAGATGTATAAAAGATTCCACACAGCAGCTGAAGAACAGACATTTTTCTGTAAACTTTGAAGCTTCCTCAAACAAGACTGAAGAAAAAAATGTTAATGTAACAATGCCTAATAATATTCTGCTATATTCATAGATTGGCACCTAGCTCAAATGTCATCAGAGAGGCTTCATCCAGCAACCAACAGAAATAGGTGCAGAGATCACAGGCAAACATTAGGCCAAGCTCCAGGAATCCTGCTAAAAAAGGCAGGGAAAGACTGTGGAAGCCAGAGTGGTCCAGGACATGACAAACAAACAAACAAACAAAAAAAAAACCTCACAGACACCACTAACCTGGGCTCAAAGGAGCTCACAGAGTCTGTACTGTCAACCAGGGAGCCTGAATTGGACTGACCTAAGTCTTCTTCATACTATGTTGAACTATTGGCCAATGATAGATTGGGTGAGGGGAATCACCACCTTTAATTATGTAATGACTAGAACCCACCAGGCTACAACAGATAGCTCCAGATCCACGGTCACAGAGGTGGCTCTGGTTAATCCAAGCAGGTCATAATAAATAGACTTGAATGTGTGAGAGAGATTTGTGGGGAGAAAGGGAAAGGATGGAATAGTTGGAAGGGGTCAGTTAAATGGACAGAATGCACATGCTTCCTTCAGGGCTGGAGAGATGGCTTAGAGGTTAAGCGCACTGGCTGCTCTTCCAGAGGTCCTGAGTTCAATTCCCAGCAACCATATGGTGGCTCACAACCATCTGTAATTTGATCTGGTTTTCTCTTCTGGCATGCAGACAGAATACTGTATAAATAATAAATAAATACATTTAAAAAATGTCTAAGAACAAATTTAATTAACAAAAATAGTAGTGAAAGCTAGTCTTCAGGGAAGAGACTTTCAAATCAGGTCCTCCAGATCTTTTTCCTAAAGTGTATGGTGTCTTCAGCAATAGGCGTTTACTTTCAACCTTTTGGAATCAACCAGAGTCAATAGAAACAGCCTGATTGTTCTGGGAGTCCCTCGGATTCCCCTAACAACTAGAAAGCAGGTTTCCATGCTTGAAACTAGAGTTTTGTCAGTGGGAAATGTGTAAAATAGACTTAATTAAATACAGGGGATGGAGGTTAATACAGAAAGAAAGGGTTGGAAGAGTATAAATAGTACTAAAAATGTCTGATAAAGGCCTTGAGAATCATAATTCAAATTATTTACCAAAAAGTTACATACAATACATATAGGTTTATAAGCATACATAGTTTAAGGAATTTATCCTACTTGAGCTTCTAATATTCTGAAAGAAAAATATGAACATTTTACATTATGATATATCTAAAAACCATAAGCCACATGAAAATGATTCATGTCAAGTTTTTAACCGAATTTATTATAAATTTATTAAATGTGTTTCTTTTGTAAAATTAAATTTCAGAATATTTGTGTGCTGTTAGTTTTTGTCAACTTGGCACAAACTAGAGTGGCCAGGGAAGAGAGAGCCTTAATTGTGGAGCTGTCTGTTAGCATGACTCTGGAACATTTTCTTGATTACTGGCTGATGTGGGAGAGCCCAGCACATTGTAGCTGCTGCTTCCACTGGGCATGTGGTCCAAGTTGGGGAAGAAAGCAACTGAGCAAGCAATGGGAGCAAAACAAGAAGCAGCAAACCTCCATGGTCCCCACTTCAGTTTCTTCTTTTAAGTTTCTGCCTTGAATTTATACCTTGGCTTTCCTCAGTGCTACACTATAACGGGTAATACAAAATAAGCTATTTCTTCTCTATGTTGTTTTGTTCATGGTGTCTTTCACGACAGCCAATAGTAAACTAGAGCATGAGGCAAATAGACTATATCTGTTATAAGGAGTCATTTAATTTTAATTTTAGAATTATTGAATTCATAGTTATCTCATTATATTAGGCAGTTTCAAATTATATCTTGTTTGTTATCAGAACAAAATTTTATTTTTTTGTTACCATAACAGGTCTAGTAAATGAGAATTTTGATTAAAATTGAAGAAATTAATTTATCACAAGCTCCATCAATGTTACTAGAAGCACATCCACTTAAAGAAATATTTCAGAAAGGAAACATTAACATAAATATATTATCTAATAATAAGGCTCATAGTTCATTCATAATTTGAGGAATCTCTGAAAAAGCAATGATTTTCAACTAATATTAGAATAAATATATTTGCTCTCATTTTTATATTCAATTAAGCATTACTTGAGTTATTTTGTTAAAATTATCAGATGCAATCCCAGTGTATCCCAATTGATTTTTCATGAAATTTAAACAGTTGCCTGTCCTTTTGTTTTGTGAGGTATTATTCAGAAGAATCTGGTCCAAGACATTTCAAAATTCTAAAAAAAGGATCATTCAGTGCTGCACTTAATGGTAGAGGAGGAAAGACAATTTTAACTACAGTTTCCATCTGTACAAGAGAAAATGACACCTATTTGGTGTAATAAGAATGTGCTTCCACTGTGGTACAGGTTATGCAGGGGCATATCTGGCTGCTTTGCATCAGGAAGAATGACTAGGACCACTGCGAGACGTGAATAAACCTTTCTACAAAATGCTGACTGAAATGAGGATATATTTTAAGCATGATGAACAAGAAGGAGCAAGGAAGAATTACTTCGGTACAAAGCCATAAATAAAAAGAATGCCCAAGAAGGGAAAGAAGAAACGATAAGGAAAAAGAAAAAACGGAAGCCTCTCAAAAAGCAAGTATTTTGACAAAAAAAGTATAAATATTGTCTAATTGCCATGTTTGGCAAAATGACAAAAATCAAGAGTTGGTGTTAGATGAACATACCTTGGTATCTTAGTGTTTTACAGATGCTTCCTTAACTACATGGCTATTTCATAAATTAATAACTTACTTTTCTTGTGTATGTGCATGTGTGTGTTCACATTGTGTGTGTGTGTTTGTAATTGCTATTTGTACATATAGACGTTAAAGGACAATGTAGGTACCATTTCTCCACGGGGTACCCAAGGACAGAACTCAGATATTCAGCCCCGATAGTCAGTGCCATTGCTAGATGAACTACTTCATTTGTGTATTTCATAATATTACAAACACCTATGATCATAAAAATACTTTCCCTCTTTTTTTCATTTATGCAAATTTGTTTTATTACCTCCATCAATAAGTCAGCAATGTTTCATGGAAATTATTCAAAAAAGAAGATTATCTAATATTTCAATATTAAATATGACAAGTATAATTTCTTCAACATTTATGAGTAAATGAGATAAATTATGTAATCACCAGTGCACAATAATGCGAAAGACTGGACAGTTCTTTGCTTTCATTGAGAATTTTTAGGGATACTCAAGCCTGAAACAGAGGATAGAAACTATTTACATGATAATTTGACAACTTTGCAGAATACTATAAATTCCTTACCCAAAGAAAATCTTCTTTTCCACAAAATAGCAATTGGAAGGCTAGAGTTTTAGAATATAGCTTAGGGAATAAACTGCTTACTGTTTAGCCATGAGGACCTGACTGCAAATACCTAGTACATAGCCAAAAGCTAGGAATGGCGGTGTGTATCTGTAAGCCCACAGACGGCTGTGGGAGGAGAAATGATGGATCCAGAAGCCAACTGACTGGCCAATGTATCTAGAATGGCAACTTCATGATTCTGTGATCAACCCTGTCTCTAAATATAAGATGGAGTATAATAGAGGAAGATGACCAAGAGCAACCTCTGGCCTTCGTATGTGTGTGCACAGGTCCATATGCACAGGTGCATGAATGGATACAAGTACACACACACACACACACACACACACACACACAAATGTGCATACTAGTTGGAAGGAAATGTTAATTCCAACATGCCTGTGGTTGTGAATCCCATGACAAGAGTGCTGGGAGCCAAACCTGCAGTGAGTCTTTCTCTGTCCCACTAGCAAGCTCCAAACACACAGAGACTTCTTTTATATATATATATATATAAAACTTAAAGTAACCTATTTCTATTAATCTGCATGCTGCCACATGGGTCATGGCTTTTACTTCTCCTCTTACATGTCCTGCTCCCTCCGTATCTGGCTGGCAACTCCTTCTTTCTTCTTCCCAGAAATCTCTTTGTCCAGAAGTACTGCCTATACAACCTGCCTAGCTATTGACTGTTTAGCTTTTTATTAACCAGTCACAGTGACATATTTACATAGTGTAATCAAATATCTTACAAAGCAAATCACGTCCTCTGTAATAGCACGTGCTCTGAATGGCTAGCTTTTCACCTTCAGAAAGTACTTTTAGATGCTGTCATACTGTTTGAAAATTTCATAATTAAGGAATTATAGTTCATAGAACAAAATTTTATCAAATAATGCAACTATTTTTGCTTCTGAAAAGAACAAAGTATTTTAGTACATGCCAGGTTTAAATCTAAATTATAGAGATACATTAGAGCTTGTATCTCTATTAGAGATTAGATACTACTGCAATTATTTTATTTAGTCTTTTCTGCATATTTTGTGATGATCCTGTGATTTCTAACTTTGAGACAATTTGTGTGATAATTACATTCATTGATATACATATGTTAAATTATCACTGCGTCTCTGGATTAAGTCAACATGATTAGGATGAATGTTACTTTTGATGTGTTGTGTACTTGAATCTTATTTTTAGATATTTGATTGAGAAGATATTCTCACATTTTACACATATTTTTGCTTTACTATTTTTCCCGATTTTAAATTGTCATCTCTTATTATTTAATTTCACTTAATATTTAAAAGTTAGTATTTAAACGTTTTATGGAGTCATATAATATGAATTTAATATTTCAGGACAGAAAAAACTGGCTAACAATTGATATTAATAATTAAAGTAGTCAAAACTACATTTAAGAAAGAAAATTGTTTTTACTATTTATATAAATGATTTCCATGTACCAACTCTTAAATTAAGAAGTGAATTCTTGATAGCAATTAAAATTTTAGGTTTGTCATTCAATAAACATCAAATCCCTTAAATATGAATAAAAAATAAACACACTGAAATATTATTTAATGCTAAGAATATCTGTGACATATTTAGAACAAAATAGAGATGTGAGAAGATAAATGTGCATAGTCTGATTTTGATATTATACAGTGCACAAATGTGTTAAAGCATTGCATTGTATTCCTTATCTGCACACTATTTCTGTGTAAACATTTCTATAATTCGAAGGGTTTGTCAGTGGATATTTGTTTATCATTACTCATTGCTGTACAACAATGCCCTCAACATAGTAAGACTCTTGCACCTTTAGCCTTCAAAATACACTATGTGTAATTGTTGCTTTTCCATGGCCTTGATTTCTTCAAATCGTCTCCAGTATAGATAAATATATGTGTATGTATATATGTATATGTGTATATATGTATATATATAAACTGTAAAATTTTAAAGCATCTGTTTATCATTCTCTGTGTTTTTCTATAATTCTAATTCCTTTTTTTTAGCCATGATTTCCACTTAGTCCTTTCTTTAACTTTCAGTTCAAAGTGAGTATGGAAAGACTGTATCTACAGGGCATATTGAGGAAACCTACCTGTGTTCAGATTTCATCTCTCCTTAAGAACACTTACTTAAGTCTTCAGTGAAGAATAGTTTATCAAATTAGACAGCCAATGGTACACAACAGACAAATCCAGTACTGAGAGAATTAGTCTGCATTTGATGCTCTAAGTGCATCCTTCTCAAATCTCTCCTCCTCAAAATATTTTCTAGAGTTTCTGCTAGAAAACACCCTTTGATCAGTTTGCATACACTCTTGAGTATTTCACAATGTGCATGTGTGTGTGAGAGATTACATAGGTTTAAGGACAGATGCACACAAGCTATTGTATTGCAATTCTCCACTATTAGACTGTGACACTTTGGAGGTAGGTGGTGTATATTAATCATTCCCAACTCTCAAATTTGGCAATTTAGGTGAACACAGAGCAATTCATAAGTCTATTAGTTTAATGCATTAGCATAAATTATATATATGTAGTAAGTATGGCGATTCCATATATTCCTTATCAGCATGTAAGAAGCACTTAATCATGAAGTATTTGAATTTATTAGTGATTTGCATGATAGTCTCTGCATTTTGGCTAATTGTTTAATGTTATTGTTGCATAAGAATTTGGCAATTATATATGAAATGCTGAAATCATTCTTAAATTATAAAAAGACTAACTAGAAGTCACTTATAAGAAGATTTTCTTTTTCTTTCTTTCTTTTTTTTTATTGAGAATAGGAAAAAAAAAACAAGTTTCCGCCTCCTCCCAGCCTCCCATTTCCCTCCCACTCCTCCCAGCCTTTTCCCCCTCCCCCTACTCCTCTCCCTCTCCCTCTCCAGTCCAAAGAGCAGTCAGGGTTCCCTGCCCTGTGGAAAGTCCAAGATCCTTCCCCCTCCGTCCATATCTAGGAAGGTGAACATCCAAACTGGCTAGGCTCCCACAAAACCAGAACATTAAGTAGGATCAAGACCCCGTGCCATTGTCCTTGGCTTCTCATCAGCCCTCATTGTTCGCCATGTTCAGGGGGTTCGGTTTTATCCCATGCTTTTTCAGTCACAGTCCAGCTGGCCTTGGTGAGCTCCCAATAGATCAGCCCCACTGTCTCAGTGTTTGGGTGCACCCCTCGTGGTCCCGACTTCTTTGCTCCTGTTCTCCCTCCTTCTGCTCCTCATTGGGACCTTGGGAGCTCAGATTTTCACATATAATTAAACAAGAATGTCAAGGAAACTCTGAAACTTAATAGTTAAGGTTCATTTACATTTAATTTTGTAGCAGCAGCCATTGTAGGATTGCATTTTTTCATTGTCTATTAAGATGCCAATAACAATCTTTGAACACGGATCAGAGTAGAGAAAAAGTTGACCATACATATGCTGAATTGCTTCAAGGCTTACCACAGAACGTATATATCAACCGGATTTAAATAGTAACAATCTGTAGTGTCTGATTAAGGTCTACTGAAATGTAATACAATGCAGAAGACGGTTCTTTAACCACTATAGGGATAAAGAAATCTGAACTCAGGTGCTAAGATCCATCTTCTCTGACATGTTTCCTGCCATTTTTGAAACATATATATTTGTGGAAGTCATATCGAATTTTTCTTGACTGGGAACTCTTTTGAAGAGTTCTTAGCAGTACAAAGAGTTTAGAATATACAGGGAAGACAAGCATATGTAAAAGTGTGAATGGCAGTAAGCATTATAAATGAGAGGAATTATGGTTTAGTTGGAGTGATACTACTAAAACTTTTATTGTGGTCTCAATAATCATTTGCATAATTTTTTAGTAATTAAATGTTAAAATATTTTTCACTAGTATTGAATGTCCTTAAGCTTCGTAACATTTTGCTATACTCTATTAGGTGGATGTAATTCCCAACCGACTAGTAGAATAACAAATTGTGTGTATAGCAGGCACCTGGATGATAAATTTCCGAGTTTGACTTTCAAAGAAATTATCAATGAATCTAAACTTTAAGCTTTTTCCATTTTAGCCTGCTGACTGCTGATATCACCTATAGCCAATTTTTTCACCATTGCAGTTTCATGAGGAAAATAATCATAAAAACTTCAAATCATGTGTAATAAGACTAAAGAGGCAAAAGTGAGTGCTCTGGATGAGGGAGTCCAGTTCTCAGACAAGGACTTATTAGTGGTGTTTTTCACTGAATTCTGGAAAAGTGGGGAATTGCATCAGCTTAGAATTTTATTTGGCTGCAAAAACCAAAGAGCACACTAATGGCGTCTGAACCACCGTAGGTGTTTACTTACATACTGGAAGATTATGAATAATGTATCCAGAGTTATTTTTGTTGCTTCATAATTATATTAATCAAGAACCTGGGTTTCCTGTCTTTCATTTTAACGTTCTTTGCATAAGTTGTGTCTTTAGGATAATCTTTGCCTAATAGGATTCCAATCACAGTGTCTATTTCACAGAGGAAGGATTAGAAAGCAACATACAAAGACTTCACGTTTTTCTCATGAGATTTTCCCAATCCTCTCTATTTCTTTTACTTATTTCTAGTAGGCCATCTTTACTTCATGGGGGTCATGCATTATAGCTTTGTATCTGTGCAAGTTACTTACTAGAAAAAAAAAAACTGAGATTTGTTGCTAAGAAAAGAGGGGGTGATAAGTATCTGCTATCTGGGCCTCAATCACTAATCTTACCAAACAGTGAAATGTATCCTTTGCAGAACCTCAGTTCTTTCTTGCTTTCATAGGGATTTTTTTGGCTTCCCCCTGGAAGGGTCTCCAAATAAACACAGAAAGGAGAAGCAACTTTTACAGCTCAAATCAATTGAAAAATTTAGTGAAACTCTTACGATATGCTGTGCGCCACCACATTGCCTATCTGCTTATATTTCCTCTCAGTCCATCAGAAGAAATTAACGTAATCAGCAGTGCAAGATGAAACGACTTTATGTATGCAGTTTAATATTCTGAGCAACTTTTCATCAATAGAAAAGCCATTTTCATGATAAATGATCAAAATCGTGTTTATATTTTTATGCTCTACCTTCTACTTCTATAACTCACAGGCACGAATGGATAATGGGCCAGTAACATGCTCTGGTCAATTTTAGATGTTATGTCCCTCAGGAAACTTTTCAAGTGATTCAATTCACAAGAAGCTGAGGAAATCTGACAAGCCAAGTGTCAAGGTCATTTCTGCATTTCTCGTTGATGCACAATAAATTAATTCCTCTGCAGAAAATTATTTTTTGGAGAAGCAGTGAACTGTAGAAAGAACACAGATTTTTTAGCTCTAATAAAGAAATGCCAGGTGAATTTTGTCTCAAATCAGTATTTACTTACTGTGTAATTTCCATAAACCTTGGAAAATCTCTGAGCCTCTTCTTTAATTTAATCTCTAGGTGTAAAGTTATGATCTGACTGTACAAAAGCAAACTTTAAAACCGAGGAGACATATGTTCAACTGTAAAACTATAGAAACGACAGCTATTTCAACAACAAGAAAAATCTACTTCAAAAGCTACTGGTTGAGTTCATTGGCCCATTTACTAAATAAAATATTTATTTTCATGTAATTTAAATTTTGTTGGATTTATGAAGGAGGATTTTAAATATGACAATTGAGAACAACTACATAATATGAAAATTGCTGCTGAACATTTTTATTGAAATATTTTTGCATGCACTATATTCTTACCTTAGTTTCTTCTTTCTCATCTTCTCCCAGATGGTCTACATTTCCTCAGTGTCTTAGGGCTACTATTTCTGAGAAGAGACACCATGACCATGGCAACTATTCCAAAGGTAAATGTTTAGTTGAGGTGGCTTGCTTAGTTTTGGAGGTCCAGTCCATTATCATTAAGGTGCAAAGCATGGTGGCATGCAGGGAGAGTTGGCTCGTGAGCAGCTGGGAGTTCTATGTATTGCAGAGAACAGAAAGCCAACTAACACCCTTGGTGGTATCCTGAGCATAGAAAAGCTCAAAGTCTGCCCCCACAGTGGGACACTGCTTCCAACAAGTCCATACTTGTACCAGGGTTGTATTTTCCTTTGTGTGCTGGTAGAGGCCACACCTCAATTTTGAGTATCTCTCTGACTTTTTGAGATGGTCTCTCATTATTTCAGATAGACTAGCTAGCCATGAGCATCACAACCTGCTTTCTCTCTCTCCTCCCTAGTGCTGGGGTTACAGATTCATACCATAATATATAGTTTTATCTGGATACTAGGAATCATGTTTACATGGCATGAACTTTTCCCACTGCCGTGGATAATGTTATGTCAACATGACACAAGTTAAAGTCATTAGAGAGGAGGGAACCTCAATCAAGAAAATGCCTCCATAAGACCTATTTTTGTGCTGGCCTGTAGGTATTTTTTAAATTCATGACTGACAGCGAAGGGCCCGGTCCATTCTAGGTTGTACCATCTCTAGACTTGTGTTCCTGGACTATATAACAGAGTGAGCTTTGCAAGCCAATAAAAAGCACCCCCGATGACTTCTACATCAGCTTCTGTTCCCAGGTTCCTGCTACATTTTAGTTCCTATCCTGATTTTTCTTTTGATAAAGAGCAGTGCTGTGGAAGTGTAAGCCAAATAAATTCTTTCCTCCCCAAGTTGTTTTGGTCATAGTGTTTCATTGCAGCAATATAAACCCTAAGTAGAACACTGTTTCAGATTTGTTTATGCTGTGAAGATGTCTCTTTGTCAAGGTGACTTATGATTGGTTTGATAAAGAGCTAAATGGCCAATAGCTAGGCAGGAACACATAGGTGGGACTTCTGGGGACAGAGACGACTCTGGGCAGAAGATAAGCAGATTTGCCAAACAGACACAGATGAAGCAGAAAAAGTAGTACAGAATAATGATAACTGAACCACATAAAAGAATGTAGATTAAAAGATATGGTTTAAAGAGAACTACTTAGGAACAAACCTATGTTAGAGACAAGCTTGCATAATTAATAACAGGTATCTACATCATTATTTGTGAGCTTGCAGCCAAAAGAAAAATACATGTACACATGGCATCCAATGTAGAGGCTTAATTATCTAAACACAGGGTCTGAGATTGCTACATAAAGTTCTGGGCAAGGAGCTGAATGTGAATTTCTAGTCCTGTAGTCTCGCAGTTGGGCTAGTCCTTGGTGTACAGATGAGTGGCTGGCAATTGCTGCCTGCAGGCTGGAACCACCAGCGCCATGAAAAAGAACTATGAACTAAGCCAAGCTGTACAGCAGCTGACATAACAGTTTTAATTTTGTAATTGGTCTCTCTATCTAACAGCTTAGCATGTTCAGTGCTCTGGGATGATTCAAGTCAGTAGGCAACCTGCTTTTATCAGTTAAGGAACTCAAAAGTCAGAACAGTAAGTTTAGATAATTGCCTGGTCTGGTGGATTTTGTGAGGTGAAGTTACTACATGGAGGCTTTGGAACTCATCGTTAACGTCCTGGGAACTCTGAACACAACAAGGCAAAGTCTATGAACTGAAATTATTTCCAACTCTTCCTATCAAATCCTGGGTTGGTGGGTAACTGAGGAAAGGACACAGGAAAAGCAGCAACCATCCAGGCGAATACCAACAACAGCATCTGCAACCTAAAATTGCAGCAGCTCCTGCTTCCAGAGTTAATAAAATGCCACTTGGTTGGAAGAAGTGGGTCATTCTGTTTGTGTAAGCTGCAGTGGGCTCTTTGCCTCAAACTGCTGATTTGAGTACTTGAAATCTACCGTGGAGAGGCTGTTGTCCTCAATCTAAAGAAAATGACCTGCACAAAGCCAATAATCTCACCATCTCCAAGTGCCTGGGGCAGCATGTGGCCCATATCAAGCTTCACTGAAGGGACATCAACACCAATCTGCATGGTAGGCTTTTAGGAAGATCATGGGGTCCAGGTGTTTTGTTCTGGACCCAAAGAGTAGCACCTCTAAGATGCTCCTTTCCAAGACACCCTAGAAGTGAATTCAGAAAATAATACAAGGAAATCTTAGCATTGTCTAGATAATCACTAAGAATCAACATTTTTTAAAATCTATGCTATGATAAATTACTTGTTTATTTTAAAGTGGGAAGGTTTTTATTCCAGGCCCCTGTCTTATTTACTGATATATGAGCCCCGGGATTAGAGTACAGATTTTGAATGGTGGTAAACCCTGGTGACTATATTCTGAGACAAGGAAACCTTTGCCATTACAAGGAGACAGTGCCATCTACAAGTTTCACTCTTGCAAACCTCACGATCATGTTACATAAGAAAAACAAAAACTCTCAAAAGGATCTCTTATAATGTTTTAAGTAGGTTTCTGCGGCGAACCTCTCGACCAGCGAGGAAGAACGACCACCACACGAGGATTCTACTCAGATCACGCTTTACTGGAGTGCCCTTGATTGATATGGAGCAGGAAGCAAGAGGGGCAGGAAATGAGGGGCAGGAAGGGAAGGGCAGGAAGCAAGGGGGAGAGAGAGAGAGAGAGAGGAAGCTAGAGAGGCCCGAGAGCCCTAAGGCAGCTGCTTATAATTGGAAATGGCACACAGGTCACCCTGTGATTTGGCTGCCACCAACAGCTGACATCAGACCGCATCGGGATAGGCTCAAGGACCCTTATCCACCGTGCACGTGGGAAGTGGGACACGCAGCTCTCAAAGGCATAGCCAAATATGGAGTTGTTTATTTCCAACAAGACAGGATGTCGGCACCATCTTGTAATGGCGATCCTGTGCGGCTCACTACAGGTTTCTTTATCGGAATGCACTCCTAGCAGTCTTTGGTAATGTTGGGCAATAGTTGGGGTGACCAGAATAGGTACTACTGCCCTTGTGTTACAACATGAAAATTACAAAGCTTTAGGTGCTTTGGCTAGGTTAGAAACATAGAAACATAGATCTAGAATCATGTCTCAGTTCTTTAGCAGAAATAGTGTCACAGAACCACTGGAGGTTAGATCTCCTCTTACAACAGGGAAGACTATGCCTCAGTTTAGGAGAACAATGTCCCTTCCACACTAACCACTCAGGGGTGATAAATCTCTGTCCATTGTCTGTGATGCAAAAAAAAAAGGTTACAGAAGAAAGAAAAACAACGGAGGGACAGCTCTAATCGGCATGAAACCTTGTTCTCATGGTCCCCTTGGAACACCACCTTAATAATAGCTTTGTCAGGACCCCTGTTAATCCTATTGCTAACTTAAAATTTTGGGCCACGTATTAACACACCCCTCTGTAATATAAAAGAAGACACCAGTACAATTAATAGTTCTTTTCAGTCAATATAGGCCTCTGCCTACAAATGATACAAAATTCAAATAAGTTTAGAGATTTGACTTATGTTACAACTAAGGGGGGAATTAAGGAACCAGGGCCAGTTTTTTTTCCTCCAGAGCAAGTTTGCTAAGACTTCTCTCCTATATTACCCCACCTTCCTAAGCTTACTCATGTCTGTCTTCAACCAGACCCTCAGGAAATACATCCAGTCTGGAAGACAATCATGGTCCTACCTGACCACAAGCAGGAACTGTTCTTGCTATTTTCAGTGAGACAGAACCCTTACATAGCAATCACAGTTGCTTACCAGTTGTCATGGATCAATCATAAAATGATTCCTGTATCAGTGACGGTCTATAGCCATTCACTTCAAAGTATACATAAGCACAGCTGGAATTTCCCTAGGAATGCTTAAAAGGGGCTGACTTATGCTCTCCCAGGGTGAAACCATTTCAAGACTGGTTTTTCTTGAAAATATGACTACTCGCTGCAATTGCATATCATGTGTCTTCTGATTATTTGGAGCAATCTGAGCTCCCTACACACTATATTTTATTTTGTTCCTTTGATCATATCAAAAGGTAGTGTTAGATTTTACAAATAATGTTTAAGGCTGTTTCTTGCCTTGAATTTACCTAGCATCTCACATCTTTTAAAAAATAAGCTCCTACGTAACTATAGTCAGACTCATAGGATGCAATAGTCTTGTGACAAGTTCAGCAGTCTCATTTACCCCCAAATTAGCCACAGCTTGCTATCAATTGATTTCCCTAGTGACAAGTATTTCCAGCTTGCCCTACATTTCTTTATTCCAGAATTTGTCACATCTGTATAGATTTGTTTTGCATGTTTGGTGGAAGCCTTTCTTACTCCTTGGTGAAATTCCCTAGGTACCAAGCCTTATCTGAGTCTCTGCCTACTTCCACCCTTTGAGATGATACTTTCATGACTTACTCAACTTTCGCAGACAGAAGTCAGATATTTTGTGAAGTAGCAAACTTTCTTCTGGGTTATCTTTGTTGATTGATCGCATGCTAAGGTCTTTCTCTCAATCCTTGTTAGCTTCTAGAACTTTCTCTTGTTAGTTTCCTTGGGGTGATACTGAACTCTACAGTAGAAAATCAAGCTGATATTTCCCATTCTCTTTTTAAAATCTCTTTGCTTGGAATTTAGGGTCTCTTTTCCTCAGGTGGGACTATGTTTTCAAATAGCGTTTATGGTAAAATGTTGTTTTCTCTTAGTGTTTCAAATCAAAACCTGCTCCGTTTTTATGTAAAACTTTGTCTGGAAATGTCTATAAATGGAGCGAATGGTCAGGGTCAGCTATTTACTCAGGAGTAACTTTGTCACTCACCAAGTTGCTCAAGTGTTATGATTGAGAAAGCATTGCAGCATTCAAAAGGCTTTCAGATTCTGTGAGGTAAATTTTCATTCATCTGGCTCAATCTGGACCATTCTGTTATAGAGAGGGCTCTGCGTCTGCCACTCCAAAGACTAAAACATACTCCGAGAGTAACATGATAAGGAGGAAACATGGAATGCTGAGTGTGCCGAAAGAGCTTCATCTATTTAGGGATCAGGGTGATGCCTTGATTCATATTGAGAGTGTTCACACAGGAATAAGCAAATCTGTTATTTTGGGGTCAGCCACTGTAATTTTCTTCTGAGAACATCAGGGTACAATTAACTTCTTTGTCTTTCTTTCTTTTTCATTCTAAAGTCTATCTAAACTGTGCCAGAAATGTCATAGCTGCCCCATTTGTAAACATGAATTTGCTTATGGATATGAATATAATTTGAGTGTGCCATCCATATCTTCTGCATAGATCCACAAATCTGCATTGGGTGCAAACACAGCTGAAAACCTTCCGGTAGGAAATGTCATTGCTCTTCATTCTTGCAGTAAGATATATGTGTCTGGAGTTGTCGCCAATTCTTCAGGAAAGCGTTAAAATCATTATTTCACTCTCTACATTACAGTCGGCAAAGCGGTGCTCGTTGGCTTCTTCTAAGGTGATGTATTCATTCTTCATTCCCCTAGCTTTTATTTTTAAAAGAAGCATTTCTTGAAGTTTGAAGTGTAATGGCCTCACCTCTCAAGAGAGCAGTACCGTCTTCTAGTAGATCTAGAACTGTCTTGGACTCTCCGGTTTCTTGGCATTGGAAACCCCTGAGGTGGTATAGTCTCACCTGAAACTTGTGACTCTTCAAAATAAGCTATTCTGTGCTTCATGTTATCACTGAACAGATTAAGGGAAAGAAGTTCATTTTAAAGTTTTATAGATTAAAATTTTAGGCATATAAAAGATCCCCTTAGAAATATATTAACCAGTGTTCCAGAAGGAGCAAGGACAGTGTGACGATGGGTCTCTGCAGAGCACTCTTTCACTGTCTCTGAGTAACACTGTGTATTTAGAAGATACCTTTTACCATTAAATACATGTTGAAAATGAGAACCCATTTCCCAATTCACGAGGAGTTATTCATATGCCTTTAAAGCATATGATATTTTTTTGCTAGTTAGTTCTATTTTCATTGAGATAAAAACATTGGCAGCTTGTTAGTAAATCATTTAGTTCTGCCAGGTGCGCTGACAGTCATCATCCAGTTGTTTGCAGTCTAGCCTCCAATTACTTATTTTTTTTCCCTGAGATTTGGAAAAATATGGAGTATAAGTATTAAACATAAATTAAATCTGAGAATTTTCTGTGAATCTTTTTTTCTTTCCAGGTTCGATGATTAGCCCCATTTAGATCTGGCACCTGGGGAAGTGGGTTATCACTATACTCTTATAAACGTAACCAGAAGCCATACTTTAGTAATCCTGCCTGTCTTTTAAATAGTCCATTTCTTTTCAGTTATTAAAAGCAATCTTCACTAATTTATGATTTTCCTAAGGTCACTTTAACTTTTTTACATGTTACTCTTCTAATCTGCTATTTTCCTAAATCTGAGGGAAGAAAGCATTTGTTTGAAACAAATCAAATGATTTCTTAGATATGAGTATTGATTGTGAGAAGCTGAAGAATCTGAGGGTTTTATCAACTTTTATGCCAACAAATTGCAGTGCCACAATGGAGGATGTTGGCAGCGTTGAGAAGCTCTGTTCCAGTTTCCTTCCTCCTGTTCTAGACCCCGACCCTCAGTAATTGCACCACGGTCAGCTCCTCCTCCAGAACTGCTCAAGACCACCTACCAGCTATTTAATACCAGGTGGCCAAACTTACCACATGCTTTCCCTCCTGTCTTTCCGAGAGTCACCCCGAAGCTGTTTCACTCAACTCTGTTTATTTTAATAAATCTTGATTTACTAATTTGGTTGATGGAGGAAGGTAATTGGTTAAAAAATAAAGAAACTGCTTGGCCCTGATAGCTTAGAACATAGGTGGGTGGAGTAAACAGAACAGAATGCTGGGAGGAAGAGGAAGTGAGGTAAGATGCCTTAGACAGAGGCCATGCTCCCCTCTCCCGGGAGCTCCCAGGTCAGACATGCTGAATCTTTCCCGGTAAGCGCACCTTGGGGGTGCTACACACATTATTAGAAATGGGCTTGTCCAGGTGCGAGAGTTAGCTGAGAAGAGGCTAGATATAATGGGCCAAGCAGTGTTTAAAAGAATACAATTTGTGTGTTGTTATTTCGGGGCATAAACTAGCCAGGCGGCCAGGAGCTGGGGCGGCAGGAACACAGCCAGCAGCTCTGACAACATTCGGTTTGATTTGGTTTACTGCATCAGTATTCCTGTTTGATAAACAAGTCAAAAGATGGGGTCAGGGTTGTTATGAAGTGCTGTCTCTGGGCATGACATGCTGTTGTGTATATGAACTCATAGCGTCTCTGGTTAGCTATACAAGACTAGCTCCCAAGGCTCCACCCCTAACTGAGGAGATATGGGCAGCTGACTGCTATTAGGGGAGGGAAAGTCAAGTTTGTTGCAAGGGAGATTGCTTGTTGGTTCCCGGTCGCCCGGCTAGCTTAGACCTGAAATAATCACACAAAAATTGTACTAATTACATCTCTGCTTGGCCCACTAGTTTTAACCTCTTATTGGCTAACTCTTATTTTAATTTATCTCATTTCTATTAATCTGTTTATCACCATGTGACTGTGGCTTACCAGGTAAAGTTCCCAGCCTCTGTCTATCTCTGGTGGCTCCATGGCTTCTCTCTAACTCTGCCTTTCTTTCTCCCAGCACACAGCCTAGCTTTCCCTGCTTAATTCTATTCTTCCCAGCCATAGACTCAAAACAGTTCTTTATTCATTAACCAATAAAAGTAACACATAGTCAGAAGGATCTCTCACACCACAAGTTGTTTTAGGAGTGTAGCAACTGGTAGGTTCTCTATACCCATGTAGTAGGAGCTGCGGGCTGTGTTCCTGGCGTCCCAGCTCCTGGTTGCCTGGTTAGCTTTAAACCTGAAATAACAACATACAAACTGTATTCATTTAAGCACTGCTTGGCTCACTAGCTCTAGCCTCTTCTAGGCTAATTCTCACATACTAATTTAGCCCATTTCTAATAATGTGTGTAGCACCGCTAGGTGCGCTTACCGGGAAAGATTCAGCATGTCTGACCTTGCGGCTTGCTTCATCGTGTCTGGCTCTGAGAGGAGCTGCATGATTTCTGAGCTCACTTCCTCTTCCTCCCAGCATTCTGTTCTGTTTACTCTGCCTATCTAAATTCTGCCCTATCAGATGGGCCAAGGCAGTTTCTTTATTAGCCAATGACCTTTCTCCATCACACCCAGATGATAATTCAGCACTCATGAATACATTAGCAGCACTGATTGGATGTGCTGAGTTAAGATGTATGAATAAGTAAATATAAAAAGAGGGCATGAAATTGAAAGGAAGATGTCACAGAGGCTCATGGGAGCAGTTAGGGGGGAGAGAGTGTGACGATGTTATGTTGTATGCTATATGAAATCTTCAAAGAAAAACATAAAAATAATTTTTAAAAAGTAACATTTTATAAAGATTTACTTTTATGTTGTCAGCCAAATATGGTGGCTTTTATCACATAATTATTTTAGATTTCTTATTGATATTGATTATACAAAAAAGAAATTTCCTGGCTATGTATTCTTTTTGACATACACATTCAGTTGCAACCAGACCCTACAGCCTAAATGTTACCTTCTCAAATTGCTGCCACAGTCCGTATTTGGCCAGTGGGAACTGGCTTTACTATTTTGCTTCTGAGATTTGAATTCAGATCCAGAGATAGAAAGGTGATCATGATCCACAAACCAACCAAATAGATGTATTTTTTCTAGTTCATTTAATTGTAGCTTCATTTTTCCATGACTTCCAATTTCATCATACCATAAACATTTCTCCTATTCCATCATGAAGCTTTCCTCGTACTTTACCTGCCTCAAGTCTCTGCCAAACTACATGGTGGCAATGACTCTGCTGTAGCAGCATCTGCAGGTCCTCTGATTGTTTCCATTTTGACATAGTCCCACAATATTCATGCTTAACAAGAATCGGAACTTGGTCCAATAACATCATTTCAATTTTTATAAAAAAGACCAAATTAAGACATCATAACTCCATACATATGTTTGTGTTTTAAGAGATTTATGTTCTAGAAATCATAAAGTACAAGGAACCAACTAATTTTCATAGTCTAACATTAAGTATTTAAGTGCATTTTGACATACTCTGGGTACTCCAATATTAATGAAAAAAACCAAAACTTTAAGTGTTTTTAAATTGTAGATTCAGCCTCTTATACTTATAATGTCACTATGATATGTTACTAGATACTTATAAATGTCACTATGTTGCTGATGTTCACTCTACAGAGAACTTTAAAAATCCCTATACAGTATGAATATTTAAAATCTATTAAAAATCTCATGACTTTTATGACCTCGGTGTGCATGGAATAGTTTAGATGAGATAACCTTATTCATTGTTGCTCTCTTGTGCAGAAGAAGAAGCAATTCTGGAAGCAGCAGCTGGCCTTATCAATGTTGGTGACATTTTGCACTCAAAGGAAGAGCATATCTAAAGCTGAAAGGTAAGAAGCAGCAAGATTTTAAAGGGCGGTGAAAAGCTAAAGCAACAGAACACAGAACTTGCTTCTCTTTCTAATTTTGACTGTGCCTGGCAGATGCTAGATTTTTCCAAAACTGCTTGCTTAGTATGTGAGTGAACATACTTTTAGATGGAGTATTGTGAGGCCCCAGCCTGACTTTCTAACACTGGGCAGTATAGTGGAGAGAGGAGAGTACAGAGAGGCAATGGGCTTTCTATGAGTAGTTCTGACTATTGCACGAACTGTTGAAGATGCTTTGTAGCATCTTAATGGTAAACATTCGTAAGCACAAACAGGCAGATCCCAATATCTCTCCACATTGCCCACACATGTTTATACTCTAATGAAACACTGCCATGAAAATAAAAACCATAAAGCAATCAGGCTTTGGGATACTCAGTAAAACTGACATAATCTGAATAAAAGGGGGATGGTGCAGGACATTGTTCATGACTCAGAAATCTTTATGAGCAGAGAGGAGTCTCAGAGTAAAAGCTATTGCAGGTCTTCACAGGTGCCATCCCTTCTGTCTGTGATGGTGATGGTCATCTTCATTTACTATGAAATAGTCCATTGCATTTTAAAAATGTTTCATTATTCAAAATATCTGTCTGATAATTAAACATGTTCCATGTCTGCCCATGTTTTCATCTTACAGATAAATATAAGAATTTAAATATATTTTGAAAAGTCTAGTATGCTTCATCTATATTATAACTAAGTTGTATAAACATGCCTAGTTGTCTCAATCAAACAATGAGACCCTCTTTCAATGTCTCTGAGCACTCAGATTGTCTTCGTTAGGACACCAGTTTTTGTAGGCATTTTTCGAAAAGACAATGTTATAACAGGGCCTCTCTGGAGTGAACTAATTAATTCAAAATTTAATGGGACCTTCAGCACTCCATGGGAAATTCTGCTGAGTATATGTATATTAGCATTTTAGTGGGAGCTCATTTAAATGCTCCACATTTATATGTTAAACTACATCATCTCTTCCATATTTAGGCAATTAACCTTTTACATTTGCGTCAAGAAATGGTTCTTCAAATTATGTATATTTTTCACTTTTTTTTTCTGAAGTGTGACACTATGGTCACTGTCTTCTGCCACATAGAGTATTGAAATGCCCTTCTGTTGTATGCTGTCGCATTATGAACAGGTAACCAAATCACTCATCAAGAACAGTGAAAAATAACACATTGCTGTGTTTAGCTGCTTTTGTCATCTACCTGAGTAGCCCTAAACCAAATCCTCCCTCAGCCCCTTCAGCTCTGAATTAAAGGTTGATGGACAAGAACGCCAATCAATCCCTTTAATGAGGAACCCATCACATGATGCAGTCGGCCTCCTAAAGTACCAGTTTGAACATATGATTTAGGAAAGACATGGGTATTGCCTTCATTGTCATGGGGAAGAGACTGTTGTAGGCACTAGTGGACAAAACAAATGGGGCAATTGGGTTTTTAACCCAGTCTCCAGAAAGAATGAAATCAGAATGAGGAAGCCAGTAAGAGCAAATATTCATGCTGAACTTTATTTTTTAATGATCAAACTTTTCTGGTTTTGTAATGTTTTGTTGTTTGTCTGTTTAATTGTTTTGTTGCTGGGCTTGTGGCAAATACATGTCTATTCTGAAACTAGGACTTTGCATTAGGTCATCAAGTGTAACAAGAGTTTTGATGTCTTAGGAAAGCAAAGACAGAGTAATGGTAAGAGCATGCCAGGCAGTAGTTGCCTTCTTACAGAAAAATGATCCAACATCTTGCTTTGTGCAAAGGACATTAGTTTATCTCCTCATTTGTAAAGAGTTGTAGTGCAAGACCTGTTCACAACTGACCTGAGATTTTGTGTGTGTTAACACCAAGTTCAACTGTTTACTAAACATCTTCCTGAGAAGCCTTTGTTTCAATTCCTTACCGGCAAATCTTTCTATTGGAATCAGTCCTGAAGATTACTGAAGTTAATTTTGTTCACTAACGTTTACCGGCTCCTTTACTTTTACATCCTTTTCAATAATTCCTCAGGATTTCATTACTCCAAGAGCTGATGCTTTCAATCTATCTCCTGACTTTGCTTTTGGAAATGGCAACACTTTGAGAAACCTTAAAATAATCTTGAAATTCTGCCCCAATCTGACTTAATAATTTTTCTATAAATAGAAGATCTCATCAAACTACAGTTTACATTCTAAACCACCCCTGTGAAGATGGACTCTTAAAAGAAATTCTATACTAGCTCAGAAGTGAGAATAATAGATGGTTACTTATTTAGGGGTAGACTCAAAATAAATATCCTCTGCTGGAAGAGAGAACAGCATCTGAATCCTGCAGCCAGAAAAGAGGGCGCACACATACTTTACATCAGCATAAATAGTATAAGAGGCCACGCCCCAGTGGGCAGTTAACTTAAAGGCTATTGGCTGTAGGAGTATCTACAGCACCACTGTTATTCTTAAAAATGGAATCAGACCTCCAACATTGATCATTATGCCATGGTAAAGCTAAATTTTCCTTTTGAAATGGAACTTAACCATACATTATATCAAAGACATACTTGTATCTAATAAGGCTCTGTCTAAATAGCCACAAACAAACTCAACCTCTGAAGTCACTTGGATGTCACTAAGCTAGCTAGATTCTTTCTACAAAGCATGGCCATCTTTTATCTCTTTCTTTCTCTGTCTTTCTCCCTCTTTCTGTTTTTCTCACATACATAGACGACTACTCACTTGCTCACTCATACAGTAATGTTTACATGGAAGAATGGGCAGTACCTAAAGTTTGTAAAATCAAAGAAAATTAAGAAAAACAGTATCAGTACCAGTATGATAGATGGTGTTAATAAGAGAATGTCAATGAGTTGTGTAATTTGATAAAAGCAAATAATTTAAAATTCAATGCTGTTAGCTGTTACAAAGATTCTCATGGATTGTGTATTATATTTTCATAAATGAAAGTGTTGCTCACAAAGTTATCACATCTGTGCATGCCCAAAACCTCTGAAACATCTTTAATTCCTAACAATGCATAAGATAGTTACTTGTCTAAATATTCAATATTAAACGTTTACTCCAGATTCTTCTGAATCCAGCCACTGAACATCATGTCTAGATTATTATCATTCTTCTTATTCCTGCCACTACCACTCTTTTGTAACCTTTTCTATAGCCAGCAGTAAGAATGATCTTCTATAGCTAAATATCATATCAAATTGACTATATGATAACCTAATTAAATCCAGACACATCTCCATGTTCATAGCTTTGCAAGCCAAGTTAGAACGTATTCCTCAAATGCCTCCTACAGTTCCTAATCTTGCTCATTGCTCAGCTGACCATCTGCTCTTCTCCCATCCCAGGGAAAAATGAAAAAGTCTCTTCCCATCCTGCCTCTTGTTATTATGACTTCCCAAACATGTTTACTTACTTTGGAATGTAATGCATGACTGAATTTAATTTTTCTGTATATAGTACCCTGGTAAAATGATGCAAGATCATGGGAAAATGCCCTACCTTTTTCCCTTTATTATTTTATCAACTGAATTTAAACAGTACAGAATTAGAAGATGTTCAGTAATATTCACTGAAATGAGACCCATGCAGCTAACAAGTCATCCAAAACTCCACTTGCAGATATCATATACCTGCAGAATATATTATGCATATTCTGTTACACAACTAGATATGTAACACTAATTATTGAGCATAAAGATATCAGATGGAAGTGCAGAACTGAGTACTAGGAGAAGCAAAACCTGAAATTTGTATTCATCCTTTGCAAATTCTGAGCATCTGATGTGTCTTTGGAGATCACAGATGCCACAATGGTGATTTAGTTTGAAAATAGAGACTGTGTTGTGATGAAAACGTTGATAAAAAGGCTGCAAGAACATTTTGTGATGCTGTGTCTCTTGATCTGGGCAATGCGGACAGAAAAATTTCATTGATAAGTCATCAGTGTGGTTCTTATAATGAATTCCAATTTCTACTTCCTCTCTGATAAAATAAAAAATTATTTTAAAGTAAATTTCTGAGTCTAAGGTCTAAGAAATGCTTCTGAAATCATATTACCTACTTTTCTTCCATAGAAATGTTTCCTTTCCATTATTTTATTACTCAATTACTTAACAAATAATTATTATTTTCTTATTAATCCTTAGGAGTAGCAAACATTTAACAACTGACAATTACAGTGCTTTTTATTTGTTTATTTCCATCATTTTTTTTACAAATAATCTGTTCTGAATATCAATCAAAAGTCTGAGATGGAGTATATTTAAATATTGTGAGAAAGTAAATTATTCAAAAACACATAATTTTAATTTTATTTTCTACACAAATATTGTTTTATAAATTTCTCTAATTAATATGTATAGTGTTAGTATTGATAATTTAAATAACCAATAGAATTTAAAGAAGTTTAATAACTGGAATTTTAGACGTTTTTCAGAAACTGTGGTAGGAGGTATTTTAAGCTCTAGATTGACTACAGAGGCAATTGTGGTGTTCATTAAAAATATTTATTGCCATCCTCATTTTCCAAAAAAATAAAAAATGTCTTGTAGTACTTAATTAACCTGGAGATTAGTAAGGAGTGGAGTTGAAATGCAACTCTGGACTGCTGAGCTGATGGATAAGGCCCAGAGTTGCATGACAGCTCCAGCAAGGTCAGTAAAACAAGAAAGGACAAAGGTGATTGATTGACACCCACTGCAGAGGCCTAATGGTCTCCTCATCTCATGGGGCTCTATTGTTCTCTAGAGTTTTCAAACAGGACTCCAAGGGGAAGCAAAGGACTCTGAGAGCAGTTTTTTGTTTGCTTGATATTTTTTTCTTATTACCCCAAACTTTCCCCAGAACTACACAAAAGCATCACAATGTATTAAAATATAATCCCCAAACCTCTGCATGCAAAGTGAAGGACAGATTTGTAACAACAAGAGTAAATAAGTCACTCATTTAGAAAGTTCTGTGCTGGCACACCTCTCCACATTTGAACCGCAGAGTTAGAGTAATTCATATATAATCCCAGTGTTTTGTGGTGTTTTTGAAAATCACATGCAGATTTCCAATATAGTGCATGATATTTACCCTGTCACCCTCCTGCTCCCATTTTCATGTGTGTGTATGTCTCAGTTATGAAGTGTGTTTGATTAGACTTACTTCTAGGAACATGAGTAGTAAATTACTGAAGCCTGAGCAACTGACCAGTGGCTACCCCACTGAAGAAAATGATACCTCCTCCTCCTCTGGCGGCCATTAACTGCAAATATCTCTGCCAGGAGGTAGAGATCTCATGAGCCATCCCTGATGGAATACTGAAGTTTCAGTCTTGTATAGATCAACTGTGCTACAGCCACAGTTGTGTTACATGTTTTCTAAGGCTCAATTATTCTTGCTTTTTAAAAATAATTTTTAATATTTTAATTGAAATCAAATTACATTGTTTCATTCTCCATTTATCCCTCTAGAATTTCCCAGTTACCCTCTCTTGTACCCTTCCAATACCCATGGCTCTCAAGTTGGCAGTCTCTTTTCTATAATTATATTTGTTATACACACATTTGCACACACACATAAACAGATGTGTAGATACACACATATATATACCTACATATACACATATGTATACACGTATACATATCTACATACATATACTATATACTTACATATCTTACTGAGCTGTTTTTGTTGTTTGTGTGTATATGTTATCAAAATTGACTACTCTGCATTTGACCACCAATAAAGGAACTCATCTCAGAGAGATGTTGCATGGGAGACGCTTGTTCTTCTGGGCCGCCTGACTAGCTTAGTCAATAGTTGCATATAGTTCTTTGTTTAGGGGTGGAACCCATTAAATTTTACCCCTTTTGTATTTACATGTCCATTGATATTGATATTGTTCAGGTTTTGTTTATGCTGCTGCTTCTAGTGCAAACTATTTCAAAGCCCTCCCTGGTATTCTGACTCACAAAAACCTTTCCCCTCCCATTTTGGTGATGTTTCCTGAGACATCTTTTTATTAAATAATGAGTTATGGGCTTATATTTGGTAGTGGCTCTCTGAATAGTCATTAGTCACCAGTAGTTCTTTGTCCAGATGTGACCCAGTGAGAATCCCTTTATTTTCTCTAGCACTTCTGTTGATAATGTCTTTGTTTAAGTCTTGTTTAGGCAGGTATATTTTTGTGGTAACATGTGTTTGGTTTCCCTGTAATTTCTAAGATATATGATCTCACAGAAAATTTTGTGGTTCTTGTAATCTTTCCTCCCTCTCTTCCTCAATGTCCCCTGAAACTTAGGTGCAGAAATTTTGTTGTGGCTTTAGCCCCCTGATCCATTAATCTCTTCAATAAGCCCAGTTCTGGTTTTAGGTTATAGTTTCTATTTACCTGATAGAGAATCTCTTCTATAAGAAGATAGATACACTATCTATGATCATAGAAGTAAGTATTAGAATATAGTTGGGAATTATGGTATTCTAGAAAAGCAGGGGAATTAGCTACTGTTTGTGATCCATGACCTCATTAGATAAGAGTAGCTGCTTAACTTTCCAGCATCAGGCATAATTTCCCTCCTTTTGAGTAGGCTATAAATCCAATTAGACAGCTTTTGGTTACTGCCAAATTTCATTATTAAGGCCATTATAGCATCTTTAGGGATATCTTGCCACATGGGTCAGTGTTAAAGTTCATAGGCATTACAGGATTATTGCCTGCTTCCCTTAATGGCTTTCATAGTGCTTTCTGGTGTATGAAAAATAGACTGAAGGAATGAAGTCTTTAGATTAATATTACTGCTTCCTCGAAGCATATTTCTGCATGTGTATCAGAGTAACACATGCCAGAAAATGATCAGATGTATATTTCCAATCACCAGATTTATATTTTATATCTTGTAATCCACATATTTTAAACTAAGTAATGTAGGAACACTTTAAAGTTGTTTGTTGAACCAGTGATAAAAATTGTTTGTGTAACCTTTTAAAATACTTATTTACTTAATTTAATGTGTAGTGTCTCTGAATACATGAATGTGTGTCACATGTGTCCATGAGCCCATGGAAGTCAGAAGAGGCATTGGATACCTTAACTGAAATTAAAGACGATTGTGAACTGCCATGTGGATGCTGGGAATTGAACTCAGGTCTTTTGCAAGGTCAGTAAGAGTTCTTAACCACTGAACCATCCCTCTAGCCCTTTACCTTACCTTTAAAAGTATGCATAGTATAGTTAACCATATTATTAATTGTCTGTATTTGAATATGTTCCTTGTTGATATTTTATGCTCTATGTCTACAGCCACAATGAAAACACCATACTTTGTAAAGTCCCAAACAAATTTCTAGAAATAGAAAAGCTGCATACAAATATTTATGCCTCTAAATTTATTGACAACTAAAATAGCAATAAACATGATAGAATGTTTCCTATGCATCTATATAATATTCAACACTGTGGCATTTATTCAATAATTTGAAATTGCTTGGTTTCCTGGAAAAGCTTTCCTGTCTAACTGTATTTTTGCTAGATATTATTCCTTAATTTCCGTCTGTTTTTGTCGATCTTCTAATTTGATCAAATGTATGCTGACTTTTCCAAAGTCAATCAGTTCAAAAGCAGTAAGTGAAGTGAACATCTAGATACGGTTACTAATAATGGTTTATTGAAACATGACTCAGTAGGACTGTGCTCGTAATTTGATACCTTTTTCTCATACCAAGCTATTTGAAGCCTCTGCATAAATCTTCAGCTGTTAATATTGATTTTGTTTGACATTGTGTAGTTTTTCTGCCCATATGACAACTTACAAAGAGACTTTTGCATACAGGTATGAAATAATATAATAAAATTATCATAAATTAAATATTACTACTTAATCTTGTTTTATCAAGTCATTCTAAGTTCATATTCCCACAAACTAAATATAGGAAAGTAATTGTGTCCATAACCTATTTTGATATTTGATTGCAATGCTTTAGTTAAGTTCAATAATTTTAGAAACTAAGCTTTCTTGCGAAGATGCTGACTTGAGACTCAGATTCCATTTCTCCCCAAATAATGAAATTATAATATTCCTCAAACGAATGAGCCTCTAAAAGAGACTGATGTGAGTATACTTCATGATGTCTATGCTTTGTCTTACAAAAAAAAAAGAATTTTAATGTGGGAATTCCTTCTATATATGTGTTGCTTTTACTAGTTAATGGCTAAAGAAACTGTTTTGGGGCTACAGCAGGGCAGAACAGAGCTAGGTGGGGAAAATTAAACTGAATGCTGGGAGAAAGAAGGCAGAGTAAGTGAGAAGGCAAAACTCTGCCAGAGACAGATACAGGACAGAACCTTGCTGGTAAGCCACAGCCACACGGTGATACACAGATTAATAGAAATGGATTAAATTAAGATGCAAGAGCTAGCCAATAGGAAGCTAGAGCTAATAGGCCAAACAGTGATTTAATTAATATAGTTCTATGTAGTTATTTCAGGAGTCAGGGTGGCTAGAAAACAAGGCTGAGCAAGCAGCCTTCCCTAACAGAATGTCTGGCTTTGCATTAATTCTTTCTCCTTTTATTTCTGGTACTCATTTTTGCTTGTGTGACTTTTTAGTTGAGACTATATTGAGACAACAATAGAGCATAAAGATTCATTCTAAAGTTTCAGTGTCAGGATTTGTTTCTGTGAAAAAAAAGTATGTCTTATTTGTGTCCAGTGATTTGGCATATTTTCTATAACAGAAAATGTAATCGTAATTTAACACTAACTTTTGTGTCAAATATCTAGAATTTTTTAGTAAACTAGACTTATATGATAATTTTATTTATCTGCTAAATACTTTCAACTTAATTAAATATAAATTTATAACAAATTGACAATTTCTCACATTTTGTAGGTAGGTCACAAGTCTGGTAAGATTTGGTGAACTCCTTTTACTTTTATATCTCATCTGGAAGGAGCATTCTAAACTGTCATGTCTGCAGACACCCCTGAGCTCAGCCTAGAAGGAAATGCTTTCCGGGCTCCTGAAGGGGTTAATGCAGTTTCTGTGGAGTGCTGCCCCAGCTCTTGCTGGCTGTCAAGCACAGTCTCTCTCAGCTTTGAGCAGCTCTCAATCTCCTGTCATCCCCTCCCTCAGTGGTTACCTATATCAGAGAAAGCAAGACTAGAACAAGGGAGCAAGGCAAACTACTCATTTAAACTTTAGATATCAGGATCACTGAAGTGACATGTCACAGGCCAGATCCACGGAAATGGGATGAGCTTTCAAAGGATTTGAGCACACAAGGAGATAGAGCCATTGGAGTCATCACAAAATTTAAGGTAAAATCCTTTTCAAGTGTTCATCTTATCCATGAAACACACACACACACACACACACACACACACACGCACACACACACACACTTAATTTTAATATTTATTGACCTAAAACCATTTGCAAATACATTTTCAGTACTTTTTAAAAACTGTATTTAGTTTGTTTATAACTGAATTAATTCTAGAATTTAAAAAAAACACCCATTAATTGACCATATACATTAAAATAAAAACTAATGGGATAGGTGTAATGGACCAAGATTTTAATACCAGCACTTTGTTCAAGACCAACTTGGTCTACGTAGTGAGTTATAAGATAGTAAGAACTATATAGTGAGAGCCTGTCTGTGTGACAGACATCCAGATCCAAGCTTTTGTGTTTACTGACTTACAGTGATGTCCAATAGAAGGCATAAAAGAGTAAGTGAATCACAAATTAGTTAAAACTTTTACACTGGAGCTGCTAATGATGGTCACAGGGAAGTGTCTAAACATGAACTTTCAGATTAGGACTGCTGTTTTAAGGCGTGGTCTCCAGATTTTCTGTTCTAGTTGTTGTTAAAATTATGACAAAATTTGGATCTATGAAACCACATCTCTCCTTTAGAAAACACATGGTAATCATGAATATGAGAAAACTAGGGGTGAATAAAACTGGGCAAGGTATCAATAGGTACTTTTGCAACAATTGGTTCTGAGAGAAGTGCATAAAGTGCAGCTAACACCATTAAGGCCTCAGACTTTCTTCTCTTTTTCTCAGGGAGCAGTGAGCTGATCTGTATGGGGAAAAGATGGCACTCATCAGTGCTCACTGATAGAATTTGCTAGAATGTTGATTGGGAGTTGATTCATGACATTAAATAAAGTATCACATGGGTTTATCCAACTGTGAAAATGAACCTCATACATTTTATAAAAACCAGAGTCTGATTAAATCTGTTCTTAAAATAACTTGTGGTCATATCTCTTGGTGTCTGCACAGGATTCTTTCTTGCATGTTTTTCAGATTGTAACTGCTGTCCTGTTCATACATATAGTTTTGCACCCACCACCAAATTTTTTACAGTTACCTTATTACTTTCTCCCTGTTCTTGGGGAAAAGCCTGTGCTCCTTGTAATCACTGCACGTCCTCCTAGCTTTCAGCCACCTTTATGCCATTTTTTCTTTGGCCTGGCTGCTCTCTTGTCCTCAAGATTTCTGGTGATAATTACCAATTCGACTATGTTAACAGATCCTCACAGAACATAATGATTGCTACTGGGTGTGTTGGTGGGGAAGTTTATAACTACATGTCTACATTGAAACAGAGGACCTGTTATCAATATATGATCCAGTAAGTTGGAGCTGGATGGAATACATTTACTCATATGATCCTGTCTATGAAGGTGCTTTAGTTAAAGAGAAGCAGAAACAGTATGTTTGCACTTCACAGCTGTCTCCTTTACCTAGTTTTTATTTGTTTTCTTTCTTATGAAGTTGTATGACTGGTGTTTCTCTACCTTAAGAGATTTGAAAATAGTGACCATGCCTGCTATCCTTCACTAGCCGAGACAAGACATTTGGTCTCCCAATGATGATGGTGATGAGCTTCAAAATGCCATTACTTTATTATGGTATGTTGTTGAGCATCTGTTCATCTGACATTTTGTTCACATCCACTTTCTTAATATTCCTGCTTTTACTTGGAACTTTTAATAATAAAAATAATAATAAGCAATAATAATAAAGTGTGCACAAAATCCTTCTTTATAGATGCACTTTTATGCCACCAATAAATACATGTGCAAAGTTTCTGCTTAAAGGCATTTAAAAGTAAGAGTACCTTGACTTGTATCACATCCATGATGTTAAATTGAAATGAAATGCCATAGCATTGCCTTGTCCTTTAGAGTCTATCAGAGCATGTAATCAGAATCACCGCTAGAATGAGTACAGACACATATTCATTCTGCTCTCTGTTGCAATTATTTTCTATTTCATGACTCTTTTCTCTCACATACATTTTTTCTGAACCTTGTTAAAAACTACATGTTCCATCTAGAATTATCATATGGTCACTGTTGAGGTGGACAGATTTAAAACCGGAGCATTATATGTGGCTCAAAAATGGAACATGATGGTCTCAACTGAGTTTTGTCTTTGGTTATATATTTCAAATAGATTCAGAGTATTAAAATCACATTTACAGTATGTGCAACAAGGTTTGGTGTGAGAATTGACCGACTATTGACAAAAGATGTGGCACATTGGACAGTCTGATTTCTGAACTATGTCTACCTACAGGGCAAGAGTTAAGACAGAAAGAATACTGTGACCCTTGATAAAGGCACAGATGTGCTACATGAGAAAGAGCTTAGGGCTAATTTGATAAGTTGAGATAGAAGGCCCAGGTAATACAACTAAAAGCATTTTTAAAAAATAAGATAGTGCAGAGCAAATGTTATTTTAAAAAAGGATGAATTTTAAATGGGAAGAATAGAAGAAGTAATTCCTTCTAATCTTGAAATTAAAAAAATCTCTCTTCAAGATGGGGAAATCTAAATCCATAGGGTGAATTGTTGTATAATAACAGATTCACCTCTAAATACATGTGGGGCAAATTCCAGAGTATTTTATATTAAATATGTTACATTGGCTTCCTGAACTCTTCTGATAGGAGTGAAGATAAGGACTTTAAAATTTAAACGAGTCATAAGTTACCATAGACATATTAAAAATTTCTGATAAGGTATGTATCCAATCTGCATATGGTTATATCTTGGGAAGAGACTGAATTGGAATGTTGTTATAAAGAGAAAATTAAATGACAAATTGTTTTAAACATTTCAATATTAAAATGCAACAAAGAATGATAATAAGAAATAACCATGTCTCAAACTCATGGCCCCTTTTCCTTAATTATTTTTGTTACATGTGCGTATATACAAATAAATAAACAAAGTAACCCACAGAGTCCATTGCTAGTATGTATATGCTTTTGGGTCTGACTTCTTAGTATTGGATAACCATTTAGGGAGGTCATCCTTGAGGAATACAAATTCTCCTTTGTACCAGGCTTTTTCTTTTTAGGTACCAACCAGCTCCCAAATCGTGACACAGAGACTTATTATTAGTTTTGAAAGCTCGGTCTAGCTTAACCACATTTCTGGCTAGCTCTTTAAACTTAAATTAACCTGTTTCACTCTAACAACCTTTTGCCTCAGGGCTTATTACCTTTCTTACTTCTGTATATCTTACTTCCACTGCTTCTCTTTGTCTGGCTTCTCTGTGTCTGCCTAGCTTCTTGTCCCATGTATGTACCTCATTCTTTCCTTCTTCTCCTCTCTCTTGTTCTTCTTTTTTTTTCTCTCTTGAGCCTAGTTTTCTCTCCTTTATTTTCTGCCTGCCAGTTCTCTGTATCCTTTTTTTTGCCTAGTGATTGGCTGTTTAGGCTGTTCAGTTTTTTTTTTTTTTTGACCAATCAGGTGCCCTAAACAGACAAGGCAAAATAGATGCAACACATCTTTACATAACTAAACAAACATCCTTACATTGCTAAACAAATGTAGCATAAACAATAGTAACACATCTTTGCACAATTGACATTCTATAACACTCCCTATCTCACACCTCCCACACCATTTCCTCTTTTCTGTTTAAACAAAAAGGAAGGCTTTAACTTTAACATAGTAAAATTAATATAACAAAACAGTTATTCAGCAAGAATTACAATTTCAATTTTTATATCAACTTTTTCTTTTATCATAACTAAGAAAAACTATAACTATAAATTCTTCAAATTTATCAAAGAGTCCAGAAGGATATAATATTGCATAAGTAAACTAGAAGTACATTGTAAGCAACTTCCAAAACTGTAGAATTGAAAGAGACATCTTGCTGCCTGGACAGTCACCCAAAGTTCTTCTGTAACATTGGGGCATCCATCTTTGGCCTACAGGCCCATAGTATCCAGCAGATGTTTTTATGAAACAGGAAATTTCAAAGACAGTTCTACATATATTGGCAGTTTGTCAGTCATTTTCTTCCGTGTCCTGCAGAATGTCTGACAGACTCTTTCATGAAGCAGGAACCCCAGAGGACAATCTCACCTTTAGAAAAGTTCAGCAGTCATTTCGCTGTGGGTCCTGCATATTCAGTTAAGCTGTCCAAGCAAGAGCAGTTTCTTGCCCAAATGGCTAGTAAACTCCATAAGGAGCCTCTTTGATGCCCATCTTCCTCTTTGTAATAATTGTGCTGCCAGGAACAGATGTGTCTCATTGTCATGAAGCGTCCTAAGTTCTTAAAACATTTTAAATGCCATATTCTGTAAACTTTCAAAGATTTGAAAAATCCCTAATCATCTGAAATGCATATCTTTCCATCTAGAGAATCTAACTAACATGACAACAAACTTGAATATTACAGATGATTATCTATTAACCTATATTTTAAATTATACATTACATTTTTAAATAAGCTACACAAACAAATTACCTTAATCAAGATCAGAAATACATATAATAAAATTTACCTTACATTTGTATTAATAAACCAAGGTCCATACCAATGCAAAGTATCCATCTCTATAGCATATCCCATTTTAAATGTGAAAAATTATAAACAATATTTGGGAATATGGTCATAGTTAGGTCCATACTGCTTCCTGATATTTATTGGGTGAAGTATTTTTCTATGTGGGGATGTTCAAGGCAACCTTTCAGAGGGTCTTGTTCCATAAAACCATATAGGTCTGGAAGCAACCTACATGTTCTCATCTTCTGTGAAATCAAAAGAACCTCTTTTCCAAAGCAACATTTCCTTAGACTCAAATTTTGGAATCAAGATACCTTTATGTTGGTTTAACTTAGCAGTCCATACAATGAAATGTCTCTCTGTACTTAGCTCCTTCACCATAAAAAAAAATTCAAAGAAAACACAATAATATACATAATCCAGACTCTCTGTAAACTTTCCATCTTCACATGACTTATTTTTTGTTTACTCCTTTTAATCTATGTCTGTACTCTGTCTCTTTAAAGACTTTACCCTTTTTAAAAGTATTAACTTTATTTTATGACTCACTATACTCTTTTTCTTCTCTCTTCTAAGCCTATATTTATCCAACACTATGATTCATCTGAATTTGTCTTTATTGCATATCTGCAATTCTTTACTGTCCAGGAACGCTTTTTAAAAAATACTAAGCCCTTCTTAAAACTTAAACTGAGGAATTATTAGGTCAAATATGTTAATTCATGCTTGCCCCACCCAGTCCAGCATGGCCGAGCCACTTGATCCTCTGAGCTGCACACTGACCCACTTTCAGTCACACAGCTGGTCCAAGTTGCTATCAAGCAAGCTGCAGCATGCTGCTCATGAGCCCCATTCAAATATTTGATCTCACTGAAAGAGCCAGAGATCACACTGGCAGCATGTCCCAGAAAGCCTGCATTTCAAAATGGCTTGGCTCTTTTTCTGTTGCTGTTGCTGAGTCAGGAAAACCTCTCTTAAAGGAGCTGTGGCATGCTGCTAGCAAACAGCAAAAAGCTGTTAAACTGTATTTTTTTGCCTATATCCCTTGTGTTAGTTATCCAATATCCCTCTTTTTCCTTCTGTATTGTCCTTCCTTCCAGTTCTACTCAGTTGTTCTTTTCTGTTTTTGTTTGTTTGTTCATTTATTTTGTATTTTTTTCCAACTTTACACAAGCTAGAGTCATCTGGAAAAGAAAACTCAACTGAGAAAGTATCTCTATCAGAAGTCAAGTATGGAACATTTTCTTGATTACAAATGGGTAAAGCAAGGCACACACAACTAGGCATGGTACTACTCCTAGGCAGGTAGTCCTGAGCAGTATGAGAAATCATGCTGAACAAGCCAGTAAGTAGGATTCCTCTATGGCCTCTGCTTTAATCCCTCCCTCCATGTTCCTGCCCTTCTTGAGTTCCTTCCATGACTTCTCATTGTGATGAACTGTTGCCTGGAAGTGTAAAATCAAATAAACCTGTTCCTACCCAAGTTGGTTTTGGTCTTAGTATTTATTACAACAATAGATTACAAACTACAATGTTCTTCACCCAATCCATTCCCTCCCATTTCTTCATTTCTCCCTTCATATGACATACAATGCTGTTCCCTTCTCTAGACCTCTTTACACAACCCCCTGGTACGTTTTTACTTTCCTTGTTTCTGCAGTTACTTGGAATATGTACTGAAGTGTAAGATTTGAAACTAGCAACTGCAGATGAGAGAACAAGTGGTATTTGACTTTCTGGATCCGAGTTACTTCACTCAATATACTTTTTACTTCTATCAATTTATCCATTTACCTACAAATTTTGCTATTTCAAGATCCTTATATCGGAATAATATCCAATTGTTTATATGTATATTTTCATTATCTATTCATGTGTTAAAGAACATTTATTGTTTTTAAATTTCCTAGCTATAGTGGATAGAGTTGAAATGAGTGTGGCCAAACACACAGCTGTGTTGTATGATGTTAGTTCTTTGGGCATATGCTAAGTAGTGGTATAGCTGGATTATATAAGAGAATTAAGTATTTTGGAAATTCTCCACGGTGACTATCATAGCTATTGCAGCAGTTGGGAATCCCACCAACAACAAATGAGGGCACTCGTTTTCCCATATCTTTGCAAGTATTTGTTGCATATTATTGTCTTGATCTTAACCATTCTGACTGAGGTGAGATGAGACCTCAAAGTTGTTTTAATAATACATTTCCTTAATTTCTCAGAATGATAATCACTTTTTGAGATTTTTTTGGCTGTTTTTATTTCTTCTCTTGAGAACTCATTGTTTTGTATCTGTAATCAATATTTAAATTTAAACATAGATTTCCTGAACTCTTTTTTATTGAGTTATTTATACATTCTGAATATTAATCCTATATCAAATGTTTAGCTGTCAAAGATTCTCCCTCACTATAAAAACCTCCTCTTTATTCATGTGGTTTTTTTCTTAACTGTACAACTTTTAAATTTTTTGGGGTCCCATTTGTCAATTGTTGGCCTTAATTTTTTAGCAAACAGGGTCCTATTCATAAGGTCTTTTCCTGTACATTTTGAAGTATACTGTGTATGTTTTCTCTTGACAGTTTTCAGTGTTTCAGGCCTCACATTGAGGTCATATAGCTTTCCTAACACTATATTTTGAAGATGTTTTCTTTTGTCAAGCAAATGTTTTGGCATCTTTGTCAAACATAAGATGGCTATAGTTACCTGTACTTGTGTTTGGGTATTCTATTTTGTTCCATTCATCTACATATCTGGTTTTTTGCCAACTTCAAACTACTTTTATTAAAATAGCACTATTGTATTTCTTAAACTTTGGAGTGGGAATACCACCAGCATTCTTCATTTCACTCAGGATTATTTCACCATGATATATCAGCGGCACCAACTGGCCCTTCCAGTGTTGTTTTCAAGATTTCCCAATGTCTTGTTCATTCATTTCAATTTAATCAACATTCAAACTGAGGATTTAGGGTAGCTGTATTACTTTAATTCTGTAAGTAATGTACATTTTTGTTTAATAATTAATTAAGATTTTTTTACCTAATCTAGGATAAATATACATTTAGGTAATTGTTATTTCTTAGAGCTAAGTGATGTTTTATTCAAGTCGTTCAGTTTCAGTCAATATCTATAGTTATAGTATCAAATAGAAAGATATCATTTTACTTCTCAGTAAAACTTTTTAAAATGACTCCAGTAAAAACCATTCAATACAATAATTATATTCAAGATATTATGTATTTCTATTAAAAACTGTATTACAATCAGATGGCATAAAATCATTTAACTTCTAAGATTCCATCTGATACTTCATACATCTGAATTAAATATAGCCAGACTAAAAACAGAAAGCCAAGGATTCATTCTTTCTCATTGAAGAACAATCCAGGTAATTAGTTTTTCATAAATCTTTAAACACAGAGGAAAAGAAACCCTCATTGCATTTGGCCTTCAAAAGGAAGTAGGCTTTGAATCAATTTCTTTTTGAAAGTTGAGCTAAATGAGTTCTATTCTCAACCTCAGCTGTGCTGTGGGTGAAAAGGAAAAGCCACTATCTGAAATAAGGTCAAGTTCATAGCCAGCTGGTCAAAGGCAAATGTTCTCAAGTATTTGTGAGTATTATTCCTGCACCTCCAACATGATAGCTCCAGCTGTCCTGCCTCTCAGATGCCTGTCCTCAGCTTATTGCTTCCCCAAATCTCAGCGGAAGTCAAAGAGTGCAGGGAATGTGCTTCTTATCTGAAACTGTTTCACAGTATCTTCAGCTCACTGGCAAAACATTTAGTCAGATATGGAAAGAAGAAAGATGAGTTTGGAGCCAAATATGTCACATAATTCAGAAAGGTATATGCTACATTTAATGATTAATATTTTGTGGATTCTGAGAAATGAATTTAGGTGTCACTGAAGACTAAATCATTCTGCTTGAGAGTGCTAGGTGTATTTAGTTATGAGATGAGGAGAAAAGGTGATGGAAACATCAGATGGTAGCAGTACGTGAATGTGTTTCTGTCATAGACTCAAGGTTCAGTGCACAGGGATGTAGTGTATGGCAATGACCCCTGCTGTCCTAGATGGCATGTCTTTCTGAATAAAGCCTGCTGAGGACTGGTACCGAAAATTCACTGGTCATTTGTCAGTGAATTGATTATTTCTCCCTTAACCCCCAATGATTGCCTAGTTGTTTATAAGCTAACAGTTCAGCCCAGTTCTTGACCTTGAGGTTTCTTAGATCTCAATACATTTAAATTTTTCTTCCATTTGAAATTACTAGCTTTGTCCTTGGGGAAACTAGCCTCCCTTGGTGTCAGAAATGGGCAATCACCTGTCTCATTTCCAACTGTGTTGATGCCTGCTCTCTTATACACTATGTCCAATTAATAGGGTCATCTAGTATGAGGGACTTTCTTCAAGGTCTTCCAAGATCATATTTTTTTTTTGAGACCAGGCTAACCTTGACCTCACAGAGATCCGCATGCTTCTGCCTCCCAACTACTAGTATTAAAGATGTGCACCACCACCAACCAGTATATAATATGTTCTTAACTATGATTTATTTGGTCACAGTCAGTTAATGAAATTACTTAAAATAGACTAAAGTTTTGTACCATTTTGTCAATTTGAAACTTCTTCATATTATTTCATATAGAAATTTCAAGGAATTGCTTGTTGATACATAATTACTCAAATATCTGAATTTAGATAAGTGGATATTCTTCAGCATTATATTTCTCTGGTTTTGTCATTCCTAAAACTCCATTACATGGAATTTATGAAGTTTTGTATTTGTATAATACATGTTCCAAAAACATACTTCTTATGATCTGGGAAAAGACTTGTGGACAAAGCCTTCTTTCCATGTTCAGCTACGGATTCTCCCTTCAATATTTCTCACTGAACAACATTAAAATGGTTGTAATGACATCAAATAGAACAAGAGGAGAAAGAGAAGGAACTGTTGATGTGGGAATCAAATCACAATGTAAAGTGAAATTACACATTTCTCTACATGAGTTAGCAGTTCTGCATCCAGTATACACTAAAATAAAATGTTCTTTCCCTATATGAAATTCTTTTAGAAGGAACATCTCTTTGGTTTGAATACTCTCTAATTAGAGAAACATTTTTCCACTCTTCCTACATTTCTGAGCCTCTGAATTTACTATTCAGCTTGTTCATGCAAATCTCTTCATTCCCTCTGACTCAGAGCCTTTTATAAGGCTGTTCATGATATTTCCATCCAAACCACATGACCCAAGACAATTTCTCAGTAACTGTATAAAACAAATGAGTGACAATAAGCTAAGGAACTTGTACTGCTTCCTGGTTGTTACCACAGGAACCCCGATTTTACTGTCTGTATTCAGTCACAGAACCATGTGCAGATGCAATGCACCGTGGTGAAATGAGGACACATGGGAAGAAATATCATAATTTGTTTTACTCTTTTGAGAGAAACAAATACAGCAGCTAATGGAATTTGCTAAATGCAAATTTCCCAAGCAGTAGCTTTACTTAATCCCCCCATGGATATCGTTTTTCTATTTGTCCTTTAATTAAGAAAAGCATTGTTCAGAATAGTACAGAGGGTGATTACTTAGTAGTTTTGTTTTAGACTGTTTTGTTTTTGAGACAGGGTTTTTCTGTGCAACAGAGGTCTGGATATCATGATACTATTTTTGTAGACTAGTTTACCCTAGAATTCACAGAGATCCCCCATCTCAGCCTCCCAAGTGCTGAAATTTAAAGTGTGTCATATCAGACCTTACAACAAAATATTTTTAGAGTAACTCTCTCATAATAATATTAATGTCATTGTACATTAACATAGACACACATACAAACATACAATATCCAAAGTTTTCTGGCAGTGCTTTTACATAAACACACTTTTTTATTCTTACAAATGTCTCTTTTCAACTTCAATGCGTTTAACCCACCCTGACTCTGTCCTTATATTGTTTTCAGCCAGACAAGCATGCAAATATAAATCATACTGATTTAATGTAATGTCAGCATTGCACTTTTAAACATCTATCTATTTCAGAGAAAATGTGAGGTTCTGCCATGATGGATTTAGAAAAACAAGCTCCCCTGACTTCATTCACTATACCGCAAATGTGTATTATTTAATTATAAAAAATAAAATGTTTATTAATTATATAATTAAGCATCCTTTAAATTATATCCTGCCTTATAACTACTGAAAACTTGAATATTTAATCTTATCTCAGAAGAGTGAGGCCTGATTTAAAATAGCCTTGGAATGTTGTTTCATTTCACATTTGGAAAATATGGAAAAGCATAAGCAGTCTCGCACTAAAAGCATGATTGATTTGGATAAGAAAACATACTCGAACTGTATTTGGTTTTCCTTTGAAGGATGCCATGACCCCCTGCGGGGCTGTGGATGGTTTGATAGGATGCTGGAGGCATTCACTCTCCCAGTAGTCTTATGCTCAACATTCCAGCAATCTTTGCTGCAGGTAGAACTATCCTCTGTTTGCAAGAATACTTCACCTGGTAATTGATGGTGATAAGTTGTTTTATTCCTTTGGAATAGATGCTAGTAAAGATTAACTTCGGCAATTGCGATAGGCAAGGTCAGGACGCCTCTATAATTCCTGGGAAAGAAATGAAAAGTGTGAGGGGAGTCTTCATAAATGACAATAGTTAACACTATTTCTGTCAGCTTGTCAAAACACTAAGAGATGGATGGGGGTCACCTTTTATTGTTGAAGGCAAGCAAGAGTGCTCTGTTACTTATTTCTCATTTATCTACTCTCGCTATGCCACAGTGCAAACACATTCTGTTTGGAGGAACATGTTGGTTGTAAAATCAATCTGGATACATCTGTATCTTCTCAAAGCGGGAGGAGGCAGAAATCTTTAATAAATAAATAAATAAATAAATAAATAAATAAATAAATAAATAAATAAATATAACTGTGAAAGCAAAGGTTATTGCAGAGGGTGTGGTTTCAGGGACCCAGAAAGAGTAGTTAAGAAGTACCAAGATCATAGAAAGGTAGGGTTAGGTGTGGGGGTGTGAACCTGTCAATCTGATTTTCCCACAATGATGTGGTGATAAACAGCTGGAAGAATATCAACTTTTATATTGTTTTAAATAGTTGCAAATATGAGTAACTATGTAAAGTGTTTGGTCTGCCATTCAGAATCTGACTCTGTCACAGACCACAGCTTTCCTCCAACCCCGCAAGTGGTGAATTAAACCAGCATTACTAATGTCACAGATAGATTTAAAACCTCAGCTAGTGAGTGAGGATCTTTCCCCCACCATATGGTAGGGAGCCAGAAGAGCCCTTTTTTAACTTCATTGAGTATTTAGCAAAATGTCACAATAAAACTAACAACAAGCCGGGTGGTGGTGGCCCACGCCTTTAATCCCAGCACTCGGGAGGTAGAGGCAGGCGGATCTCTGTGAGTTCGAGACCAGCCTGGTCTACAAGAGCTAGTTCCAGGACAGGCTCCAAAACCACAGAGAAACCTTGTCTCCAAAAACCAAAACAACAACAACAACAAAAAAAAAAACAAAAAAAAACTAACAACAATAGCAGGGTAATGTTTTGATACACAATACTCCTCTGACTACATGGACTATTCTAGCAGCAGTGGGAAAATCTAGGACTACATCAATGCTAGCTAGCACTGTTTTCATGGACTTCATGAACAATGTTGTGTGGTAAGTTGAGATTTCTAACTGAACCATCAGTGAGACTTAACTGGTAAATGTCATTGCTATGATACAATGCTTTGGGGGCTACTAAACAATTAAAAAAGAAAGAGGAGCAATGTAAACTTGAGGGTTACATCTTTCAATGGGGTCATTTCAGTGTTCGCCCACACACAGGCAAGCAATATTATCCATATAAAGTAATGAGCTCTCGCACATGGGGTATGTTGTGGTTGTCTCTAAGTATCAAGCCTCAGATCTACATACAGCATTGAATAAGCAACGTAAACTTCAGTCTAACTATATAGGGATTTGCCAACAAGTGTAAACAATTCTGGATTATTGTGTTATACAATCTATATGAGTTAGTAAGCATGAAAAATAAAAGAAACTCCTGATCATGGTGTCTTAGCTAGTTTTCAGTTGCTGTGCCAAAACACCAAGACCTAGAAGTCTTATAAAAGAGTTTACTCAGAGCTTGGTTAAGAGTGTGGTTAGAGTCTATGAGGCTTAAGTCAGGGAGCATGACAGCAGGCTGCCCTGGCATTGGAGTAGAAGCCAAGAGCTTACAGATGACTCAAAGGCAGAGGCATATGTAAAACAGAGAGGGCTCACATGTAATGACATGAACTTTAGAAACCACAAAGTCAACCCCTAGTATCACACTTTCTCCAACAAGGCCACACATCTTAATCATTCCTAAACAGTTCAACAAACTGTGGACCAATTATTCAAAGATATGAACCTCTGGAGGCCCTTGTCATTCAAACCCCAACACATGGCAGCATTACTCCCATTTTCTTATTATCCAGCCTCCCCAACTTCCTAAAGAAGTAGTTGTATAGAGATTATTATAGGTTTTTCTTTACCTAAACTAGGAAAAATGTGTAACTGCCAGTATCTTCTATCTTACCTATATCAAAATAATGTATGTAAAAATTACTTGGTACTGGTACCAGCTGCAGAGAGAAACAGCCCTTAAAGGATCATTCTCTAACATCTTTATCGGCTTCTCACTAGGATTACTTTGAAGGAGCCTGGGCAGGCACTGTTTTGGGCAGACTTCCCCCTGGGTCTAGTGAAATGTACTCTGGTTTTGGCTGTGTGGTGTTTATTTGAGAGGTTTGCAAACTTCCATTTTCAAAACATGTGGTGTAGGATAGCATATGGAATGGGTTGTTTTTGTAAGGGGCATACCTAACTCAAGTAGTGGACCAAAGGCCAGTTCTCTAGGTGGCACTGAGCAGATCTAGTTGTTTTATTCATACCTGTAATTGTCAACAAAATGTAGAGTATGCTATAGCAACCTATGACCAAGTCTGCCCAGGACAGAGTGATGTACGGTGCTCCTAAATTGTAGTGCAACTGGAGTATGTGCATATACTCACTTCACCCTGGAAAGCTTTACTGATCCTCCAGTTTTGACTTGCTTTGAATCCCAAACTTGTTTTCCTTGCTGCTTATTTATAATAAAGCTGTTTCACACAATGGAGTGTGAAGGGTGTGTGTGTGTGTGTGTGTGTAGTTTCATTGGATTCTGACAAGTTGTTAATCAATGCCTCATGAGCCTACTTCACACTTACAGCTAAGGGAAACTCAGATGATTAAATGACAGTGTTAAAACATGTGCATACATTTGCTTCTGTGAATTAGCTTTCCAGAAACCTATTTTCTGCCCGTCAATGTATAAGAGCTATTTGCCTATAGTGAATGCAGTTCTGCCAGTGGTTTACACACGTCAATTACAGAAGAGATGACCTTAAGGATGGAATCAGGGAAGGTCTTATCACTTACACTGTCTCAGAAGAAAGTCTAAAATGGTCTGGCTTGGCAGTAGTGGCAGGAGTTTCTAGTTTTATCTTACAGCACACATGCAGCATATAAATCAAATTTCCTCAAGCTTTTTGCTTCTTTAAAAGATTTCATCTTGAGTGGATAAGGGAATAAAAAGGGTGATAAACAGGGAATATCTGAAGAAATAAACCTGCCAAGAGGTAGATTCAGTTCCTGGCCAAGGCTTACCTGGAGCCACTGTGTTGACTTCTTTTTTTTTTACTGAAGCAGAGCGGAAATAGTTATTATTTATAATGTCTTGAATTTAAAAACAACCAAAAATACCTTAAGTTCATAAAATTAATGAAATTTCACAGAATATTTCTTAATTCATCATGTAAATCTGTAACTATTGAACAGCTGACAGTTGCTTCCTTTTCATTGTTGGCTTTTCATCAGAAAATAGGTGCAGTTAGACATCTCCCAGCAATGAATTATGCTCTGTTCTCAGAAGGCTTTCTTTCAAAAGCTATTTTGGATGCAGAAATAGCTTAACTTAGGCAAATTAATAAAAAATCAATGTGAGCCATTCTGTTCACATGACTTTGGAAAATACAAAATTGAAAACAATAATAGAGAAAATCCCTTTTATATAGGCAAAACTAAAGAATGGCAATAGAGCATTGTGCGTTAACCATGTGCTCTGTACAAAGTTCTTTGTATATATAGTAAGCTACAGCCAAACATCACACCAATTTGATAATTTAGAAACCATTGTCTCCTTGGGTTCATTCTAGCACAGACATGAAACAGAGACAAGAAAGAAAGCATGTAGCCAGGTTTCCTATGTCAGACATTGCCAGCTCTAATTCCATAAACTTAAGTAAATCTGTATAACTATTTAATCTAATCTAAATAATGGTTTTGAACCTATTTGAGTCATTGCTATTTTTAAACCTTACACCTTATACTCTTATCTAACAAAAAATCAAATGTATTTGTCAAAAATGTGTGATGTCAAAGAGCTAATTAAGACCGTACAGTAGTGTTGCAAATGGCGACCATTGTGCTATAAAACTGATGAGAGGCATGAAGATGGCGTGTTTCCCAGATTCCTCACAAGTGCAGCAGATAGGCAGGATTATAAGCGGTAGTAATGTGAAGGGGCTTGCTTTAAAAGCATGAGCAATAATTTGTATTTTACACTATTAATCATAATACTACTAGTAGATAATGAAAAACAGACTGATTAAAAAATATCTGCAGCGTATCTGAGATAATTATTTTACCATTATTTTATTTTTATCATATATTAAATGAATAAATAAAATAGACTGTTGTAACTTAGAGGTCTCAAAAATAAAAGAAGGAAAGAAAGAAAAAGGAGGAAGAAAGAAAAAGAAAAAATGAAGAAAGGAAAAATATACACAACAATGAAAAAAAGAAACCTGAAGAAATCTTCGGGTTTATAAATGAGAATATATTTGATGGTATTGTATAGAAGCTTCCTTTGAGATAAAAAAAAAATCCACCTTAGATGGAAGCTCATTAAGATGTTGAATATTGTAAAAGAAGTGACATATTCCACTCTGCAGGGAAGATTGATAGGAGGTCTAAAACCTGTGAGTTGCAATGTTTTTGAGGGTCAAAGGACCCTTTCACAGGGGTCATCAAAGGTCATCAGAAATCACAGATATTTACATTATGATTCATAACAGTAGCAAATTACAGTTGTGAAAATAGCAATGAAAATAATTTTATGTGGGGGTCACCACAACAAGAGGAACTGTATTAAAGGGTTGCAACATTAGGAAGGTTGAGAACTGCTGTTCTAAATGGAGGCTCATTAAAACTCAGCAAGTAAACAACTCAGAGGTCTTCAATCATCCCTGAAACTGTTTAGGATATTGAGAGCAGCCAAACTTTCTGGGAGGTAGAAACAAGCCTAGATTCCTGGGAGGAGAAAAAGACCAGTTTCTTGGAAGAGAAAGAGATACATTATTAGCCAAACACCCTAGAAGAAGTTCAGATCTATTGAGCTACCTAGAAGAAGCTAAGATTAATAGAACTGTCTGAAAGAAATGTAAACCAACCCATCTTCCTGGTAGAGGCCAACACTACGATGCCAAGAAAAGACTTGCCACATTGCTTGCAAATTGTCCAGGGACCCAGCTTTCATGTTTTCCACGTTGGAGTGGGATTTCAGTGATAAAGTTCCCCTTAAGTAATTCCTGTTTCTGTAAGTGAGCCCTCACTTTCACTTATGCAAGTGACCCCAATATCCTATTCCGATATTCCACTCAAGTGACCCCAATATTCCCCCATTTGAATTTTGGTGAAATCTATTCTTTGGTCTATCATTGGTTCCCTATCTGGGTTGAGTAGATATTTGTTCATGTGTACCCCAAAATGGTGTTACACAACAGATGTGAATCATGAGGTCCATCAGTGCTTTGTTATTGTGACAAACTAATTAATGTAATGTTGTGCTGTATGGTGGCTACAAGGTAAAACTGTCGTTTTGAAAGGACACCAGTTGTTTGTTTTATCATGTGTCAGGATTTTGGAGTTTTATATTCATGGCAAACTGCTTTTTCTACAAAATGACTTCTAGTTTTATACATGTAAGACAAAAAGAAATCATTTGGTGCCAGTCTATCTGCAAGAACTTGATCAGAAATGTCACAAGTCCAGTGGCTTTAGAATGACATATGAGACTCCTTTTATATAAAATTATGTTGTGTTTCTTTATCAGAATTTTATAAAAAAGTGAAGAGGACATATTTTTCTCTATATATCTATTTTTAGATTATATTTGGCTAAAAATATGGCTTTTTTCTTATACATACAACAATGAATCTTTGTTGCAGTATTTAGTCACAGCAGATTGTGACTAAATGCAACCTAAAACTAGAGAATTTGTGCGGCTGGTGTCTCTTTTCATCCTTTGCCAATGTTTAGAATGGAAAAATGTTACCTATGATTCACTGTTCCTTGGCATCATGGTATTGGAATTGAATAGTCCTGATTATTGGAAACAAATGTTCAGCTTTTCTGATAACTTCATGTCAAGGATGGTGGATTTGACTGTTGTTTATGTGAGCTGGTAAAATTGGGTTTCTCTTGAAAATAGTGTGTGATGACAGTATCAAATCCAGGAAAATATATGGGCTATGAAACTGAAAATGAAGTAACTCAAAGAACAAATGAAGAAAATTTTTTCCTATTTTCTAAACCGTGGGGAAATTGTGCTTGAGATCACCATAACCTAAGCACTTTGAACAATTCTGTGAGGATAATTTGAAGGAAATCATGATTCATTGTCTGGTGTGTAAAGGAACCTGAGTAGAGGCAGATACTAAACAACTCTTTGTCAACCTGGAGTATAGGTCTGTGTTTGCAAACATGGCAACAAATATTTCATTTTCATTGCTTTTGATATCTGGTCTTTTCTTTTTTACTCTATTATTTTGGATTGCTCATTACCAGCTTATTAAATGATATGTTATTCGCTTATTTGCTCAGTTTTGATATAGGAAATTAGATAGTGTCCTTGGAAAATCTGAGCAAAGATAACATGAATCGTGTAGATTTGTCTTATAAATTGTTTTGCTATTTGAAAATCTTTTAAATTAGAAAAATCATGAGAAGACTATAAATGTACATGCCATTATAACAGTTTCTCTGCTTTTTCACATAGAAACATTTACAGATATTAGAAGACTTTTTTTGATAACTTTTGGTTATCTAGTATGGTGATATTTTGTTTCTGCTCTAAAAATAAAGCTTGTCTGAAGATCAGAGTGTCAGTTAGCCACTAGTTAACCATAGAGGCCAGACAGTGGTGGTACACACCTTTAATCCCAGCACCTTGGAGGAAAAAAAAACAGGAAATGATATGGTTGGATCGAAAGAAGAAGTGATAAGACCAGATAAGAGACCAGAACTTGGTGAGGTAAGAGGTGGCAGTAACTTGCTCTTTTTTCCCTGTGATCTTTCAGCATTTATCCTGATATCTTACTTTGGGTTTTTATTATTAAAAACCAATTAGAATTTGTGCTACATCTGGTGCCAAATATGGGGCACTAATTCACAAAACAGAGGTTTGCCTGTGGCTTTTCAGTTCTTGGTTTTGACCAGAACTACAAGAAGCTGGAGTCATCACCCAAAGCTAGGTTTTCCTCTCCCATTTCCCCAAAGGTCTCTGTGCAAGGTCTGAATTTTCTGTTGCAGTTCCTATGCAGCAAACTCCACAGGTATTTGGTCTCCAAACATCAAAGGAGTTGACCACTTTTACACAACCCCCCATGCAGACTTTGACTTATCTTCTCCTGATTAGTTGTGGGATTTACCTGGATTCTCTTCTTGGGCTACTGCCAAACTAGGTAGCTGTCTTAAAACCCATGCAGGCTTCTATTATTCCTTGCAATGGCAGTCAGTTCACAATTCACTATCATCTAAATTGTCATCAATGGCAGATTTGGTGAGAGAATTAGAAACTCTTAAAGGGAAGAATTAGTTAAAAGAGATTTTTTCCCACGTTAAAAATGGGGAAATATTTTTGAGTTAATCTTGTATTCTGTTATGTTACTGTCCAAAAGTCAGAATTATATGCTAGTCTCATGGTATTAATGGATTTTACGGAACCTCTTGGTATAGGGGGTTCTTCTGTTCATGTGTTGCTCTCATTGGTTAATGAATAAAGAAACTGCTTTGGGCCTGATAGGGCAGAATTTAGGTAGGTGAAGAAGACAGAACTGAATGCTGGGAAGAAGGTCAGAGTGGGACAAGCCATGGATCTTCTGCCTGAGACAGACGCTGGTTAGAATCTTGCCAGTATGCCCCAGTCAAGTGGCGATACACAGATTAATAAAAATGGGTTAAGTTAAGATATAAGACTTAGCCAATAAGAAACTAGAGCTAATGGGCCAAGCAATGATTTAATGAATACAGTTTCTGTGTGGTTTTTTTGGGTGTAAGCTAGCCCGACAACCAGGACAAACAAGCTGCCTCTCCTTACAACAGTCTCTTAGCATAGGTACTGATTCACAATTTTCAGAAAGAGTTGTTTTATATATTGAAACTGCTTAAGTTTTGCCAGATGATATAGAGATGATTTTTATTATTTATTCACTTACAAGAAACAATCAAGGAGGAAGTATCCTATATACATAACACACATTAGAAACCATACAGGTCTGCCAGGCCCTCTAGCACAAAGTAAGGAAGGAATTGATTAACTATTGGTTGAAAATGTGCTGGAGCCTCCAGAATTTCATTAAAAACATCAAGTCTGTAGCAAATTTTTTTTAAAAAAAAAGACTTTTATATCACTTGGCAACAAGCCAAGGAAATGATAAGAAAATATTCTGCTTGTTCTTTGTACAAATAAACTCCACCACCTTCAGGAAGTATCTGGAAGGGTATGCAAAGGAATAAAATCTGGCAGACCAAGTATTCAATTTTGTAGAACTTGGAAGATTAAAATATGCACACCACACCTTTGATACCTATTCATGATTTCAATGGGCAACTGCTTTGAGTTCTGAAAAGGCAGAGTCAATAATCACCCCCTTGCTAGAAGTTATGCCTATCATTTATATAGTTGTACAAATAAAGACAGATAATGTACCAGCATATGTCTCTAAGAAAATTAAACAGATTTTTTACCTAGTAAGATGTTAAGTATATTACAGGTATACCACACAATCTTATAGGACAAACAGTTAGAGAAAGAACAATTTGAACACTAAAGGATATGTTATATAAACAGAAAGGTTTATTTGAGACCCCCAGGAATATATTACATAATGCTTTATTAACTTTGATTTTCAAAATACTAATAAGAAAGGAATGACAGCTGTGGAGAAACACTGGGTAATAGAAAATATATAGGATTAAGTAATCCAGTATACTTTAGAGATGTGTTGACTTCATTTCATCTCCAAAATCCTGGGGTCCCTGTTGCAATATCTGCTGTGTCTTTATAACATCACCAAATTGTAGGCAGAGTTTGCTCATTTGTTTCCCAGCCACCCAGACTCAGTATTCACACAGAAACTGTATTAATTAAAACACTGCTTGACCTATTACCTCAGGTTTCTTATTAACTAACACTTCCATCTTAAATTAACCCATTTCTATTATTTCATATTTAACCTCAAGGCTTGTGGTTTACTGGTACTAGCACATGGGCTTCTTTCTCCTCTAGTGGCTACATGGCATCTCCCTGACTCTGCCTTTATTGTTCCTCTATCTGCTGGAAATTCTCACCTTATTCAATTCTGCCCTGCTGTAGGCCAAAGGGGCTTTATTCATTAATCAAGGGTATTCACAGAATACAGAGGAGAGTCCTACATCACCCAATGGTTTCTTTCATGCCTGCATTACCAACCAATAGAATGTGGACATTAGTGCCAAGTTCAGTCAGAAGAAATTGCTTTGGAAGAGTGGCTGAATGCATAGGTTATGCTCACTATTTTCAAAACATTTACCTTCACAAGTTGGAGTATTTCATAGGGGTGGTATTGTTCCAATGGTGTGTTTCGTGCTCAGCCAGTAAGCACAAGACAATCCTCCCTAAAAATTATAGCTTCTTTGGCAGGATGTGATTTTGCTGCAAAACTCTACTTGCTCAAGCTCTTTTCCTCTGAAATACTGCACATAATTTTAGACTTTTCTGCCAAACTTTTTATACTTTTTCAGTATAGATAAAGACACGTACTATAGAGTGTAGCCATGCTACAAAATGAATGCACTTTTATCTTGAAATTTTCTTTGCCAAATTAGTCCGTTATCTTTAAATTCAATTTTACTAAAGTTCTCAGAGAAGAAGCAGAATTCTTGGCCACCGTCTCATTAAGCCAGTTCCAAAGTACAGCAATTGCATGCCCAGTTCATCACAACAATCCACTTCTTGATACTACATCTCTGTGGTACTCATCCTATTGGTGTTGTAAACCCATAAAAACAAGTTAAGGAGGAAGGAATTTGAGTGTAGATGTACAGCTTGCACACAAAAGCTTTTATGGCAGGAAAGTCATGATGGCAGAAACTTTAAAAAACAATCATTTATGTTGTGTTGATGGTCAAAAGGCACAGAAAGATGATCTTGGTGCTAAACTCACTTTTTTTTTTATTTCAGTCTAAATATTTAGCTCTTGAATTATGCAACCCACAGAGGTTGGTTCACCCCTTCTCAGCTAACCTAATCAAAATAACCCCACTTAGGCATGCTAGACACTAAACTTAATCCATGTAACTCTTCCCTGGTTGTTTTAGAGATTTGTCTGCTAGGTGATTCTAGATAATCTCAGAATGATAATCCTTACTAAACATCATAATTACTAAACCAACTCTTGGGTTTCCTAAGGTCATGGTCTCCTTTGTTCCTATTTCTCAAAACAAATTTGACTCAAAACAAAATAACAAAGATAACCTAGAATTTAAAAACTTAATTTAATAAAGAAATAGAAATATTGAAGACTATTCAAGCTGAAATGAATATGGAATTGAAAAATTCAATAAACTAATTAGAAAACTTGAGGAAAATTTTTACTTGTAGAACAAATCAAATAGAAGACAGAATATCAAAACTCAATGATAAAATAGGATTAGACCACACAAATAAAGAATATGAGAAAAATAGAAACACAGGAAAATAATATGGAGGAAATACGTGGCAGCATGAAAAGATCAAACCTTTGAAAAATAGACATAGATGAGGGTCAAAATTTCAGGTCAATAGCACAGAGAAAATCTTTAACAAGATTATAAAACTTCTTCAACTAAGGAGTCCAAATACAATAATCACATTAAACATCAAATAGATAAATCAAGAAAATAAATTCCTAAGGCATGTGGTTATTTTATAATCTCAAAAAATAATAGCAATAATAAAACCCAATAAACTAATCTAGAAAAATCAGCAATACCAGAATTATTTCATCTAACGTGAAAACAGTTTTTATAGACAAATTTTATAATTTTTTGTCCACATTTTTCCACATTTTTTTTATGTTGGAGGAACTGTGACCCCAACTCAGCCACAAAACATTTTACTTACAATTTGCCCTGTCTACAAGATTTGCTGGAATAAGTGGTGCAGAAATTTTGGGAGTGGCCAACCAGTGAATGGCAGAGGTTGAGTTCCTTACCACAAGAGGGAGCCTACCCTTGATACTACCTGGAAGGCCAAGACTCAGAGACTGAAGAGCCCAGAGAGTAGGAGAGAATGCTTTAATCCTTCTCAAAATTCATATTCTCTTGATGGGGATGGCGAATGGGACAGAAAGAGACTTTGAGAGACATTACACAGGGCTTCAAATTTAACAGAAATAAGTTTATTGACAAAGAGGGAGGCTGGAAATACCCTAGTCAAGGCACATGGAATAGTTAGAGCATGCTCCAGGAAGTTGCTCCTAGGAATGACCCAGACAGCATGTACTATGAAAATTACCCCACAAGCCCCAACCCTTCTAAACTTTGTTTCTGCTTCAGATTGCTTTCTCATAACAGTGTATTCTTTATTAATAAATCCTTTACTATCTAGGTGTCTCTGTACAATTATTTTTATGATGAGAGAGAGAGAGAGAGAGAGAGAGAGAGAGAGAGAGAGAGAGAGAGAGGATAGCCCTTCAGTGAAATTCTAGAAAGATTATTTTGAATAATGCATTCCTTTTTGCTATTATGTTAGGTCATGTGACAAGAAAAGATAAGTGGATGATTTTTCTATTAGTGGTAGCCAAATAAGAATTGAGAACAGATTTAGGAACTCAATCTACATGAGTTCTATGTAATCCAAAACTAATAGTTCATTTCCTTGTTAAGTCTTCTACAATTTTCCATCTACTTTCAAATTATAGCTTTAATATTCTAGCATGGATATTTTTATTTTCCAATTTATTTGCCATTTCTTTATTTTTTTCTCTTTATTGAGCATTGCCTGCTGTCAGACCACAAGGCCTCTGTGTATTAGTCATGTTCTCTAATACTGAGCTTTATTATATCCTTTCTTTCCAAATTAGTATTGGTTAATTTGCCTTCCTTTCTATTTACTTTTTAGTTACACACTTTTCATTAGCTTGTATTGACAATATCTACAAGATAATAGCTTTCATTATGGATTTTAAAACAAATTGTTTTTTCATACTAGGATGCATGGTTTTCCTATCCTTCCAACGTTAACCTCCAGCAAAAACAAATTCATCAGATATGTATTTTTCCCTACTTTTACATCAAAATATCTTTAAACTGAAACAATGAATCATTGTGCTGGCTTGACCAAATATGGAACCAGGTACACCTTGTTCAAAACACATTTACAGACACAGGGATGATCTGCCTCCGATCCTGTCAGCACTGAATTAGAGCAGTTCCTGGAGTCTTAGTCACAACAGGCATCTCCAGTCAAGAAACCTGAGAAGTATTAGTTCCCAAAAAATTTTTAGAGAATAAGATTCCAGAAAAGAAATGGGGGTTCCAGGAAGGGTCACATGTGTCCCATGCATGTTTGAAGAAATGACACTGAAACCATTAAGAGAATCATAATAGTATGAGAGAAAACAGAGTTTGCGGGCCATATTGTCCCAGCAGTATTCTACGCTGTCCTGAGGGTCACTGGTCCTTGCTGAGTGAGACTTACCCTGTGGGCTTTTGCCTCATCTGAAGACCCATTGGGCAAGCACATATATACTGGTCCAATGCTAGTCTTCACTCTCCAACAAGCATATTTGTGGAAAATTGTCTTACTTAATCTGTGTAACACACATATATCTGTGGCCACCACCATATTCTAAGAAGTGGATCCTGTATTATGTAAGCGTGGAAAACTCAAGTTTAGTACAAGAAAGGAAACACGAGAGCGTGCACTTATCTATTTCTCTATGCTCTTGACAGTGGATGTTCCATTATTAGGTATTTCAAATTCATGACTTCACATTTCTCCAGTGATAGAGTCTAACATGGGATTACAAACTGAAATAAACCTTTTCCCCCTATGTTCCTTTTTGTTTTAGTATTTTATCACAGTGGAAATGAAAATAGAACACCCTTCTATTTTTGCCAATTTTATTACACTGTTCTCTATATTTTTCCTGCATCGTCTTCCTTTTTCTCATCCTTTGGTTCTTTTTCTAGCTCCATTTCTACCTAGAAATTGTGTGTGTGTCATTGTGTGTGTGTGTTAAAATTTAGAATCTTTGTGAGATGGAAACCATGAATTATTTAAATTTTTGTGTCTGTAATACTTTAACACAGTAACTTCAGGTCCCATAGATTTTTCTGCTAATGTCATGTAATTTTTCTTTACAGTTAAATGATTATGTCATATATGTACTATATTCTTTCTATACTTTCATCTGGAATTAATCCATTTCTTAGGGGATTTTTTTTGTAATAATTCAACAATAAACATTGGTTTCTAGCATACTTTCTGCTGGTCTTAACATAAGCAAGTCTTTTATACTATATAACCAGAGATGGAACAGATGGAACCCTAGGTAGTCAAAACAATCTTACATAGAAAGAACAGAACCATAGCAAAAGAGGAAAAAGGCTACTGGCAGAAAAATAAGCATATAGATAAATGGCATAGAATAGAGGGAATAGAAATAAACACTCACATATACATATATCTTAATTTTAACTTTCATATGACATTATTTGTTGTAGGACATGAACAAATGTCAATCCACTCTAATTAGCATATGTACGATAAATCATATTATAAAAGGAGCTTATTGTGGCTACTTAAAGGAGTGTGGGTGAAGATTTTCTTGCAGGAGCAGGATAATAAAGAGGCAGCTTAATTATTGAAATGTAGACCCATAACCCAGTGCTGATGCTCAGAAGATACATCCCTGCAGCTCTCTGCACAAGACGAAGTTCACTGCAGAGTTATCTGAGTCTTAATTAGCCTTCCTTTAGGATTTCTTTAATCTTTAAAAGTTTCCCTTTAAAACCTCCTGAGTCTTACAAGCTTCTCTCTAGAATGAAGTAGTTCAATTCAGAGGAAATGATTACATACCACCCTAACACATTTCTCCAGCTAGTACAATTTTTTTGATCCTCTCTGCTGTAATATCCTGTGAGCTTTGCTGGTGATGATAAAGATATCTAAGTATCAGCTTTGAGTTAAGAATCCATAGTAATAATCATTCCTTCTTGGGAAGTTCCATAGAAATTATGTATCTCTTTAGTATCCCCCATTTTCAAAGAATGGTTTCCTTTCAAGACCAATTGGGACTTACAATAGTGATATATGTGTATAAACACATATATAAGGCAGTTTGGAAGGTAGATCACATCCATTTAACAAAGAAATAGTAGTTACTTCCTCCAGCCATGGATTTTTGTCTTGGTTCACAATATCAGAATTCCTTTCTGTAGAAAGACCCATAAATTCAACCAGAAAGTGTTGATTATGGTAAATCATCTATGTCACTATTGGGCCTATAGTCACATCTTGCTGTCATTTATTATGTAGCAAGCAGAATATACATTTGTGTGGGACTGTTGGTGACAAGCTCCCAGACAATTGCACAGTGTCACTGAACATTATGAAAGTCACCCAGAAGGGAAGAAGCTTTTTTTTTTTAAGTCTGGGCCTGAATCGTCTATATCCTCGAACCAATTCATACACATTCTTTATTAATAGTACCTTATCATCTAATTCTGACATGAAAACAAGAGTAGCGGCATAGGACTCATTATTTGGGGGTCTTTTTGGGAAAACAATCATTAGAAAGGCATCCCTGACAATGAGTTTATTGTCTAACAACCTTTGCATCCTGGAGCTGCTCTTTCCCATTCAATACAAATCTATAATAACACTCAAGAATAGGCATTATGTAACAAAACCTGATTTTACTGAAATTGGGGAGAAAGGTCCAATATCATTCAATCCATAAAGTGACAATTGTCTTGGGCAGCTAAGGTGATACTGAAAAAGAAACACTAGCAAGAGATAATGAATTATAAAGAATTTCATTATGTCTATCAATTCCTTTATTAATAGAGCAGTATTGAATATGTTAGTATATATGGTAGACACTACATTTTCTAGACTTGCCTTCTATAATCCTTAGACATTTTCCTTAAACCATCAGAGCTCTTCAACTTGATATTCTGCTACTTGCTGGGCTCCATGTATCTCTAACTCCTGAGGGTATCAGCAGGGCTCTTGTATTATTTAGTCTCTTTGAGGACCAAGGTTTATAATTCTAACTTTCAAAGCTAACTTGACAATAGAGACACTTCCTTATTTCTGATAGGCTAAAGTTCAGTGTTTTGGCTCTTGAATTTTGTAAATCATACTGTGGTCATATTCACCTTCCGTTCTTTAAAATCCAGTTTGGGCAGTTTAGAAGCACAACAATTTCTAACTCTCGTGACTGCTAGCTAGTATCATGCCATTTTTAAGTTCTCTATGCATATTGTGAATCATGAAGCTTCCCTTTCTCTGTTTTGAAAGTTGGAGTTGAGAAATCTCTTCTATCACCTTTACCTTGGTCTCTTCTTCATCATTATCTCATTCATTCTGTGAATGCCTATATTTTGAATCTAAGGAAGAGGTCTTTAGGACAGATTGAATTACAATCACTTTTTCTTTTACCCTGTCAACTCTGAGAAATTGCAAGTCAATATACCATCTCTTAATCATTTTTTTCCATTTTTGTTTTCATTTCAGAGACTAATGTGGATGATAGCAACAACATGTTTTTTTAAATATTGTATTATTCCTATTCCCTCACCAGTTGTCTCTGGAAAGACAGTTGAGTCACAGTGGTATGTTACAGGGAGAGGCTGCTTGTCTGTCCTGGACGCCTGACTAGTTTAGCACCACAGAAATTGTATTTATTAAAAGCTAGAGCTTGGCCCATTTGCTCTAGCCTCTTATTGGCTAACTCTCACATCTTGATTTAACCCATTTCTATTAATCTGCATATTGCCACGTGGCAGTGGCTTATAGGGAAAGATTCAGCATGTATGACTCTGGCGGTTCTCTCCTACTCTTCATTTCTTTCTCCCAGCATTCAGTTCTGTCTTCCCTGCCTACCTATGTTCTGTCCTATCAACTAGGCAGTTTCTTTATATATTAACCAGTGAAAGCAACACATAAACAGAAGGAACTCCTACACCAATGGCATGTCTAATTGCACACAACAAAGGCCACACAATTGACCTCATAGCCTGCTTAATATTCTTTCCTATTCAAATTACTTCCAGAAATTGCAACACATCTTATAATCTGCCAGTTATTTGGGGGTTATCTTTGTACTCACAAGGTGGACTCCATTCTTCAAGGATACATGCATCATCTTCCTTAGTAGAGGAAGTTGGTCACCCTGGGATTTCTCCTAAATATTTGTTCTCAGCTATCTCATGAACCCTGCTATCACCTCTGCAGCAAAGAGGCAGACCCTTCTATGCCACATTGGAAAAGCAACCATAATAAGAAACTCCACATAAATGTACCATATTCAAATAAATTAACATCAGATACATTGCTATGAGTCCTGTTTTATCATGGTATGGTAGGAATATTGTGCATTAGGTCAAGACAGTGGGAGGGTAGGGGAAACATGAATGGGGCGTAGAGATATAGTGGGAATAGGGTAGGGGGAAGGTTGTGTCAATGGGCAGATCATTCATTTAGGGTGGCAAAGGACAGTTCTTCCCCAAGAAGAATGGCCAGTTGGGTTCATGCGGAGTTATGTCATTGGTTGGAGTAAGAACATCAAGGGTGCTTCATTTGCATACTTGGGAGCAGCGGGGACCAGAGGAAGGAAACTCATGAGTTTATATAAGATGAAGTTACTGTGACTAGTTACAGGATTGTATTTTACACAAGTTTCTCACAGCATCATGGTTTACTCAAAGGCATCTGCATCATTGAAATGCATTTCCAAGCTGGGTACCAATACACAAAAGGGGCATTGCTCATGCTGTCTGCACAGCTTTACTGTAACTCAAAAGGTTGGAGAACCTCTCCTAGGGAGTCCTTACTGCTTATATAACTTTAAGGGAAGGGTACTTGTGAATTTGGTAAATTCAGGTCCTTCCTGATATTTGTGAGCTTTTTACTTTCTTAATCTTAATGAAACTCCATTAGAAGTTCTGAAGTCTTTACAAGCTTCAATCCAAGACATAAAGTTCCATTTCAGAGAAAATTGTTATATATCTTCGATAAAGATGTCAACAATTTCCCCTGAATGAGAGACAACATCTTCAACAAATGATATATGGCAATTTAGCATTTTAAGGCACAGCATAGGTAGGAACTGCCTGAAATGACTCCAATATCATAACAAATAGTACCAAGAATTGACCAATAGGATTACATGAATTTGAAAATCTGAGCAAAAGGAATCTAACAACATAGATACCTACAGAATGCAAGACAATATATACCAGGCTTTCTTTTTATTATGGTAATTTTAAATCCCATCATGTGTATCACAGTTATCATTAAACAGAAAGTTGAACCTATTTGAACATACACACCATACCTTTTAAAAATTTAAATTTTAGGATATGGAAGCAGAGAGGGAAATCAGAGAAGCTTCTCCATTCACGATAGCCACAAACAGCATAAAATATCTTGGGGTAAATCTAACCAAGGAAGTGAAAGATCTATTTGACAAGAACTTTAAGGCATTGAAGAAAGAAATTGAAGAGGATACCAAAAAATGGATGGACATCCCTTGCTCTTGGATTGGGAGGATCAACATAGTAAAAATGGCAATTCTACCAAAGGCAATTTATAGATTCAATGCAATCCCCATCAAGATCCCATCAAAATTCTTCACAGATCTGGAGAGGACAATAATCAACTTTATATGGAAAAACAAAAAACCCAGGATAGCCAAAACAATCCTATACAATAAAGGATCTTCTGGAGGCATTACCATCCCTGACTTCAAACTCTATTACAGAGCTACAGTAATGAAAACAGGGTGGTACTGGCATAAAAACAGAGAAGTCGACCAATGGAATCGTATAGAAGACCCGGATTTAATCCCACAAACCTATGAACACCTCATTTTCGATAAAGGAGCTAAAAGTTTACATTGGAAGAAAGAAAGCATCTTCAACAAATGGTGCTGGCACAACTGGATGTCAACCTGTAGAAGAATGAAAATAGACCCATATCTATCACCGTGCACAAAACTCAAGTCCAAATGGATTAAAGACCTCAATATCAGCCCGAAAACACTGAACCTGATAGAAGAGAAAGTGGGCAATACCCTACAACAGATGGGCACAGGCGATCGCTTCTTAGGTATAACCCCAGAAGCACAGACATTAAGGGCAACATTGAATAAATGGGACCTACTAAAACTGAGAAGCTTCTGTAAAGCAAAGGACACTGTCACTAAGACACAAAGGCAACCTACTGACTGGGAGAAGATCTTCACCAACCCCGCAACAGACAAAGGTCTGATCTCCAAAATATATAGAGAACTCAAGAAACTAGACTTTAAAATGCTAATTAACCCAATTAAAAAATGGGGCGCTGAACTGAACAGAGAATTCTCAACAGAAGAAGTTCAAATGACCAAAAGACACTTAAGGTCATGCTCAACCTCCTTAGCGATCAGGGAAATGCAAATCAAAACAACTTTGAGATATCATCTTACACCTGTAAGATTGGCTAAAGTCAAAAACACCAAGGATAGCCTTTGCTGGAGAGGCTGTGGAGGAAGGGGTACCCTCATCCATTGCTGGTGGGAATGCAATCTTGTGCAACCACTGTGGAAGTCAGTGTTTCGGTTTCTCCGGAAATTCGGGATCAACCTACCCCTGGACCCAGCAATACCACTCTTGGGAATTTACCCAAGAGATGCTCTATCACATGTCAAAAGCATTTGTTCAACTATGTTCATAGCAGTATTATTTGTAATAGCCAGAACCTGGAAAAAACCTAGATGCCCTTCAATGGAAGAATGGATGAAGAAAGTATGGAATATATACACACTAGAGTACTACGTTGCGGTAAAAAACAATGACTTCTCGAATTTTGCATGCAAATGGATGGAAATAGAAAACACTATCCTGAGTGAGGTATCCCAGGCCCAAAAAGACGAACATGGGATGTACTCACTCATAATTGGTTTCTAGCCATAAATAGGGTTCACGGAGTCTACAATAGGCGAATCTAAAGAAGCTAAGTAAGAAGGTGAACCCAAGGAAAAACATATAGTTATCCTCTTGGATAAGGGAAGTAGACAAAATTGCCGGGGGGAAAAGTGGGATCTTGGGGGTGGGGTGGGATGGGGGTTAGGGGAGATGGGGAGAGAAAAGGTAGAAGGGAAGGAGGGTGGACTTGGGGAAACAGGAGGATCGGGATAAAGGAAGGTTGGATAGGGGAGCACGGAACCACAATTCTTAGTTAAGGGACCCACTTTAGGGTGGGCAGGAGACTTGACCCTAGAGGGGCTCCCAGGTGCCCAAGCTGAGGTCCCCAGTTAGTTCCCTGGGCAGCTGAGGATAGGGAACCTGAAATGACCCTACCCTAGAGCAATACTGACGAATATATTGCATACCATCCTAGAACTTGCATCTGGCGATGGATGGAGATAGAGACAGAGACCCACACTGGAGCACTGGACTGAGCTCCCAAGGTCCCAATGAGGAGCAGAAGGAGTGAGAACATGAGCAAAGATGTCGGGACCACGAGGAGTGCACCCACCCACTGAGACAGTGGAGATGATCTACTGCGAGCTCACCAAGGCCAGCTGGACTGTTACCAGAAAAAGCATGGGATAAAACTGGACCCTCGGAACATGGCGAACAATGAGGGCTGATGAGACGCCAAGGACAATGGCACGCGGTTTTGATCCTATGCAATGTGCTGGCTTGGTGGGAGCCTAGCCAGTCTGGATGTTCACCTTCCTAGATATGGATGGAGGGGGGAGGACCTAGGACGTACCACAGGGCAGGGAACCCTGACAGCTCTTTGGACTGGAAAGGGAGGGGGAGAGGAGTGGGGGGAAGGGGAGAGGGGTGGGAGGAGGGGGAGAAGAGTGGGAGGAGGGGGAGGGAAATGGGAGGCTGGTGGGAGGAGGTGGAAATTTGTTTTTTTTTTCTTTTCTTTATCCTCCTTTTATCAATAAAAAAATTAAAAAAAAAATTTAAATTTTACAAGGTTAAGGAAACTCTGTCAGTATTGACTTCAAAGTAACATAATCTGACTGATCCTAAATATTTCCCCACTTTTGAAATCATATTTCTTTCATCCTCTTCTATTGTTTCTTTGTCTTAATGTATTTGCTTTCTATGCACAGTGAGTCTGTTCTTCTTCCAAGAGGTCATGTTTTCTAGAGGTTGTCATTTACAAGCTCCTATTTCTATGAAAAAATAAAAGTTGTTTATTCTTTGCTCTTTTTCTACCAGAAACCTGTCTTTTTATTTAATGTGCTCATAGCTTGTTTTTATTTAATGCTTCATAAATTATCTTTATTATCTTTATCTTTCTCAGCTACACGTTGACATGTTTTAGTTGACAATATTTGTCTTGGACTGTTTTAGTTCCTTACTTCTGTAAACAAGGTCTCTAAGGCCCATCTACTATAAGCTGCCTGCCCAAACAGAACCATCTACTCTTTCCATCAGAAAGTTTTTAACTCTTTTTCTCTCACATCTTATAATTTCTGTAGTCTCTTTCCATAATGAAATAGACTTCGTTTGAATTTTCTCCCTTGACTTCTATTTAGGGAATTAAAAATATATCAGGGTAGATCTCTATCACCTTCATGAGTATTAGTATTTCTTCATAAGTTTTCTTTTCTCTTTTCCCCTCTTCTCATTATCTCCCCACCTGTGGTTAACTAAAGTATCATAGTTTCAGCACTGTACAGCAAATGAAATCTGAAATTATGCAATCAGTTTTCTACCCATGGTCGTGAAGTATAAGAAGACACTCAAACAATTTAATTAAATGCAGTAATTGACATTAATTCAACTACTAAAATTCTGTCTGATATGAGAGATTTGAGGTTTATTTAGTTCCAATGATTAAATTTTGTCATTTGCAAGAAAATTGATTGAAAGTTACATTTTCTCACATATGAAGAAAGTGTATGCGTGTGTATGTGTGTGTGCACGCACACACTCATGCATGCATGTGTGAAAAGTGAAAATAAAAGCTGACTTGTTAGAGAAAAGGGGTCTGAAAGAAGCAGAAGTGAAGGGTGAAACAACCGGAGGAAATGTGTGTGTAACAAAGATACAGTATTTGGTGCTTTCTCTACTCTGGTGAACCAAGGGAACCATCTAAATGTGGATGGAGGTGCAAGTGTATGGGAGTATAAATAAGCAAGATACAATGATGTATGCCTGGAAATTTTATAGTGAAATCCTTCATACTCTATAATGTATTAGATTTATAAATTTTATGTGTATGAGTGTTTTGCCTGCATATACGTCTATGTAACTACTATACACCTTGTACATGCTGAGTTCAGAAGATGGTATTGGATTCCATGGAAGCAGTCTTATCAATAATTATGAGCAACTAAGTGGGTGCTAGGAATTAAACCTAGGTAATCTGCAAGAACAAGTAATTTTATCAGTTGAATCACCTCTCTAGAACACTGTTAAAAAATTAAAACAGAGCAAGCAAGAATTTAAAAACAGTTCTAATACAGGTCTTGTAGCTACTTGCTATCATTCTAGATAAGAGTTGGGGCTGGAGAGATGGCTCAGAGGTTAAGAGCATTGCCTGCTCTTCCAAAGGTCCTGAGTTCAATTCCCAGCAACCACATGGTGGCTCATAACCATCTGTGATGGGGTCTGGTGCCCTCTTCTGGCCTGCAGGCATACACACAGACAGAATATTGTATACATAATAAATAAATAAATATTTAAAAAAGAGTTCAATTTTCATATTTCATAGTTTCTTTACCACATGAAAATTTACAAGCAGTCTTACAGAACCAATAGGTTTCAGCTTTTAATTTTTCCAATGTTCAAACACCCAGAAGATTCCATGGATTACAAGATTACATGTTGTAAATGATGGACAAACCTGGAGTTACTTACCATAGCAGGTTTCGTTCTGGAATCCCACCTACTCATTGCTAACTATTGAGACGACTGAGATGTAAGGAAGATCTAAATGCTTTCCACTATGGTCTCAGAAAAATAAAAAGTAAATGATTAGTAGTCAATAGTGCTTCATTTTGCTCCCATGGCAAGGATTGTGTCTTATGAATAAAGGAAAGAAATGGTCAAGTCATATCTCTGATGGTAGCTGTGATGAGAAGCATAGTTGGCATCTATGGAGCACATGGGAATACTTGGGCTTTATAGCTTGCTTACAATAAATGAAAGCATAATTAAGGATTTATGGACCATGACTTGCTAGAGAATATCCTACAATTATTAAAAAATAAAACTCAAATAATCCATCATGAACAAAGCTCCTTTTGTGCAACTGATGTCTCATAGGCAGCATTTTGAACATCATGAGTAAAAAATGAAGGCCAAATGCAATGAAACTTAGGAAACTCATCTAATATTTTTAGATATCCATTTGCTTTATTTCTTATTTCCCATTCTATACATCATTTGACTTAGTAAAGTCATAGGCTGAGAAAATAGCTGCTATTTTGAGTTTGATACTTTTTGTTCATTCTCAATCTTTGATTCATTGGTTTTGCTCATCATAATCTATTGTTAATTAGTGAATAGATTCATGTCTTTATCCACCCTATATGCTACTATTCCAATGACCAATTTGGAGGCATTGTAAAACAAAACACAGTGAGTGGGGTGAAGTGTGTAAGCTACCTGATCACCTGAAAGGGAAATTGTGGTTTTGAAATTTATTTTCATGGCTATGCAAGTTCTTAGGTGTTTTTATATACTGGCTTTTATATGTCAATACAAATAATATTTTATGTGATTAGTCATGTGACTATGAAAGGAACTTCTGTTAATGTACCTAAGGAATGTTTATAGTTACATGGATAGTTAGGAAACAAGAGCTAGAGCTAGGATAGCGAACTACTTTAATTACTTGTAAAAAAATATTTGAAGTAAAAAACTTAAAATGATGACTTGTTCATTTATAATCAGAGTTTCAGAGGGTTTGTCTGACATGAAAAGGAGGCTATCACCTAGTAGAGACTAAGAGGAAGATAAAAAAGAGACAGAAAGGTGCCAGATGTAAGATATCCCCCAAACACCTGAGTTAATTGGTCTCCTTCCTCCAGGTTTCACTTTCTAAGGCCTCTGGACCCTCCCCACATTTGAGAACATAGGCTTTGATGCATAAGCCTGTGGACAGGACTTCATAATTAAACCATCACAGATATTAACAGTGTAAATTACATAAAAATAATATTTTTTAAAGAAGAGGACTCAGCAAAGCATGCCTTCAGTTGAATATTTAAAGTGAAGTCAGAATGATAAACTAAAATTTCTAATCCAAGATCTTTAAAATGCATACATGCAATTGCACAAAAATAGTGCTTACAACTCTCATGGGAGTTGGGGAATCCTGAATTGTTGAAATAGGAGTGGCAGGGCTGCGTCCCCAGCAACCCGGCCGCCTGGCTAGCTTATGCCCTGAAGTAACAACACACAAATTGTATTCTTTTAAACACTGCTTGGCCCATTATATCTAGCCTCTTCTTGGCTAACTCTCGCACCTGGACTAGCCCATTTCTAATAATCTGTGTAGCATCAGTCTTACCGGGAAAGATTCAGTATGTCTGACCTGGCAGCTTGCTTCATGGCGTCTGCCCGGGAGAGGGGAGCCTGGCCTCTGAGCTCACTTCCTCTTCCTCCCAGCATTCTGTTCTGTTTACTCCTCCCATCTATGTTTTAACCTATGAGGGCCAAGCAGTTTCTTTATTATAATTAACCAATGACCTTCCTCCATCACTGAATGAGCTTTTGATCCAAACAATATGTAAATCATTAATTTTCCAGAGGGCTTTTTGGTATACTTTGCCGTTGGTAAGACCTACAGAATATGATATTTGCTTGAAACTTCAGAAATACTGTACAGCTGCTTATTTCAGCATATCGAGCAAGCACATCATCAACTGCATAATATATTGAATTTGTAAAATGACAAAATTATTTACAACTATATTCTCTTAAATTTTCATGCAAACTCCCTATAACCTTCATCTTCTATTTCATTCATTCATCCATTCATCTGAAATTTATTATACTTCAAAGATGAAGATAGATAATGAGAATTGGCCTGACTATCAAAATGTAATTATCTGTATACAATGCATTGCATTGATTAAAGAAATAACAGTTACTTGAAAAAATACTAAAATCACCTCACAATCTATTTGTGAAAATGAAAGTATTTGCTTACAAGGTAGGAGCTACCATTTAGATTTTTTGGCCTTCATTTCTTTAGCTAATGAAAGTAATATTGCTTTAATGAATAAGGGATATATTAAAAACACTGATATTAGTAGGGATATCTATAAGCTTTGATTCATCTTTCCATGTAATTTTTTTGTATTATCTTTAGAAAACCTATGCAGATTTGCTTGAGAGAGATGATTCTATATTTACTTTATAATTATTTTATGACACATTATACTTCACTGTTTGAAAATGGCATAAAATCATTGCATTTCTGACAAATCAACATTTGGCAAGTGTTTTTGTGATTTTATGTCATGTGATAGAAGCTTATGAAATCTTTGCTTTTCATCTCCTTCAGCGATATTAATTTTAATTGAAAATTTACATATCATAGAAACTGCCAGTAAGTCTGTCAATGTTCTTAAAACAGCCACAAACAAAAACAGTAGGTACCCCAAAACACTTATTTTAAAGTCATGCTCTAAATTTCAAGAAAACTTTTGCTTGAATGTACAGAGTCAAGGTATGAGTCACAGTTTATGCACTAGTCCTGATTGACAGAGCTCCAAAAATGACACCTGCTCTAAGCTCGTCACTGAGGAATGTAGGAGCCGTAATTGTATCTCTAAAGCCACTATAATCCTGAAGACATAATTTCCCAAGCATTTCACATCATAAAACATGAAATATGACAACGTGTTTGGAACACTTCTGTGAAAATAGACCTGCCTATCCATGCCTGGAAGTGACCCTTCTTACCTGATTACCTCACATGCTCAGGAGGACATCGTCACTGCAAGGAATGTCTAATTCAGTTATTGAGCAATATGCTATGAATTCCCCAAACACATGAAGGAACTATGAATAGACAACATATTACTTTAAAAAGATACATCATGATATGCGTTTTTGGCCAGGATGAACCAGGTTGAGCTACTGCCTTCTCTAAGTCATTTGCAACCCATATACTACCCTGGGAACCTGCCTGGGTTGGCTTTGCAAGAAAACAGAATCTTACAGTGTTTTCATAAGGTTTTGAAGGCTGGCTGAACACACAAACCTTCATTTGTCTGTCAGAGTCCCCAAGCTAACCACCTGGATGTTCCAGCTTTTAAGCTGCTTTCCCCATAAAACCAACAAGCTTTTACAATTGAGCACTGTCCTCTATTATGCAAGGCAACCCAGCAGCCTTTTTCTTGTATACACTGCTTTTCTATCTACAGAGTAGCTTTGCTTGGTGGTTTCTTGTGCCTTTGTTTTTGTCTGGAAAACTAGTTCCTCCTTTAACTAACCCATACTGACGACTCAGATTTCCTGTGATATGGATCATTTGTTTTCTCCTGGGCTCTGCCATCTATCACATTCTCCTCCGGATTCTGAGTCTATCTCTCTCACTGCTTCTCTTTCCTGCACACCTACTCATGTCTCCTCACCAACTGGAGTAACTGTCCTCTCAGAACTGCCTCTCGACTTTGTCACAACATCATGCTGGTATGATAGGCCTCTCACATGATCCTGAGCCCCCATCACCATGTCAAAATATCAACCCCTCATGATCTGGGAATTCTCTTGATGAACCACAATCCACTTGAAGATGCCCTCTGAATCAAGGTTCTGTCCAATGCCAATGCCCCTTATGTGTCTCCCATGACTCACTGCTCTCTTTACCTGCTAATCTATAATCTTTACCTCCTTGGCTTGTGTACACAATTGGTCTGCTTTTATCATGTCCTCGGTGTCTAGCCTTGGAAAGGAAGACTCTTCCCCAGTATCTTCTACCTACTTTTGGCCTGAACACTGGTATTCCTTTTCTGAACTCCTGTATTCCATTACCCCTGGGATCTTCCAATGTTAAACTGGATTCTGCCACTTCTCTTACCTGTCTCTTCAAATCTCTTTTCTGTTTGGCCTCTGTGATATCATCAACCTCACCCCGCTGTTTTCTTTTCCATGTTTGGCTTTTGTTTGAATCACAAACCAGCTCCCAAATCATGACAGGAAGATTTATTATTAGTTATGAATGCGCAACCTTAGCTTAGGCTTCTTTCTTGCTATCTCTAATGACTTAACCTCTTTCTCTTCATCTACATTTTGTCACAGAAGTTTTTATTTTTCTCTTTCTTTCTCTTTCTCTACCCCCCCCTCCTATTTTCTTGCTTCTTGTATCTAGCTGGCTGGTGGCATACTGCTTTTTGGACCCAGAACGTGTCCCTTTTTTTTCTTTCCTATTTATTTCTCTCTGCTCGCCAGCCCTGCATATCCCCGTATCCCTCTCCTGCCTAGCTATTGACTATTCAGCTTTTTATTATACCAGTTAGGTGCCTTAATCAGGCAAGGTAAAACAAATGTAATACATTTTTACATCGCTAACAAAAGCAGCACAAACAAATGTAACACACCTTTGCCTAGCTAAAATGATATTCCATAACACTTTTCACTTACTCTTTCCCTCCCTCTCCCCCCTCTTTACTATAATATGCCTTGCCCCAGTACAAACATGATAATCAGTCTCAATGGCCAGAAAATAGGGTATTGACTTTCAAATTCTTACTGACCTTGATGACTTCTGCCAGCTCACTGGTACTAAATTCCTTTACTCATGCCTCTCTGTTCTTCATTCCCACCTTCCCCTTATGCCTTTTGCCATATACATCGAATCCTCTTGGTAATAAACAAAACTCGTCCTGAGACATACCATTATCTCAAGTCCAGGGTTCTCTCTCCCTTTGATTTAGACATAGAGGACATGGCAATCTCATCAACCAAATCCTCCAATACTATCAGTACTACCAAAATCTCCTCCTCTGCCTCCTCAACCACTGACTCCCTCCTTACTCTTTCCACGCACATCATCCTCTATAAATTCCATCATCTTCCTTCCTTCCTGCCCCCTAACTCCCATGAGCACTGCTGCCTCTCTTTACTGCACCAGTGCCTCACACCCAGTTATGAACTGATAAACTTCACTAGTGGTTTACACCTGGTTATGATCTGATGGACTTGATTTCCTCTAAGTGTATTATTCTCATGGGCCTCTCTACATTCTTTCCCTTTCTCTTTTTCTGATCCTTCTCAAGAAGAGAAACATCTTGACTCTTTCTCAAATGACCTCAATAATTTTATCAGGATATTTAGGTGTTTTACCTAGTCATATAACCTTATCTGGCAGCATTGTAGGCCCATATTTCTATATGGTGTGGCAACCATGCACAAAAGTCATAGGCCCCATCTGAGATGGTCACATAGCCCTGCAGACAGGCTGTCTCTACCTAACAAAAGGTCAGGATGTTTGTTGCTCCTTTTTTTTTTGTAATTTGGAGGATGTCTTATAGAGATGCTGATTCAAGCCTATGTGACAGCTAGCATACACAGCAGACAGGTAGAGGCAGACATGACAAACCGCCATTCACCCGGTTACCTAGGAGACAGGTATTTTCCCGCTCAGTTTATGTGTTGGTATAAAAGTTGTTTGGAGAATAAACGCGGGGAGATCTTCAGGAGGAAGGAACCCTGAGATGCCCTTCCGTGATGACCATGAAAGCTGTGTCTGACTATTCCTTGCGGCTCCATACCAGTCCAGCTAGGGAAAATAGTTATCTGTGTTGGGGCCCACGGGCTCTAACACAACATGATCTCTGTCTTTCTTTCTTCTATCATTAATGCATTAGAGAGACTCTGGACAGGTTCATGCAGATGATGTTTACTATATTAATGATGACTTCCCCACTGGGGCAATTGTTATTCCTCATATTGATCCCCACTGAAACTGTTAAAACCAATGCATAAAATCAGTCCTCTGGCATGGAAGCCTGGGACAAAACAAATCTCTGCAGATTGGTAGTGCTCAAAAAGCCCTCCCGTGAACTAGTGAATTTTGACAAGTTAAGAGAGGTCACATAGAGGCCAGATGAAAATCCTGCCAAAATCCTCACCTGGATTACAGGGCTCTACTTTATAAAATAGGCTCAAATGCTCAAGAGGGCATGCTTATACTCGATGCTCACTTTTCCTTTCAGCACTAGACTTCATAAGAAAACTAAAGAGGCTGGATGGTAGTCTACAAACCCCTCATAGAGATCTGTTTAATGTCATTTAAGGTGCTTAATAGAAGGGAGGAACAGAAAAACACCAAAAATGTCTTACATGTAGACAGAAATATTAACATAACCTAGCATCTGTAAACCACCTCCAAAGAAGACAGAGAACCAACAAACCTTACCAGAGGCCTGTTTTAAGTGTGGTTATGCCAGGTACTGGGCGAAAAACTACCTACCCTTCACCTCATCTGCCTCTGGATCATGACAAATTGTGGAAAGGCAGACAGAACACTGGAAGGTAATCTGTGCCTCTTAGACTTGTCAGGGTAAGCCTTCTACTGTCCCTATCCACCAATTTATTTTATAAAATTTGTTTGAAAGTCTCTTTCCCACATGCCCTCAGCTCATTCTGGACAGTTCCACAGTTGATCATCCTCATCACACCAGAATGGCAGCTAAGCTTCAAGAAGTCAATAATTGGATCATTTGCTGCAGCCCAAATGAGCTTCAGATTCTTTTTCTGATGAGTACTATTGTCAGTCAACAGGACCTCTAAAGCTTAAATTCTCTCTCTTTCCTTCTATTCCTAAGAAGGACTAATATGGACTCCTTCTTCCCCTTCTTGATGGGAATTCTCTCTGTTTTCCAACTGTTCTGGCAAGGCAGCAAACATGAACATTTAAGATATACTCTATCCAAACTAAGTCCATCCTTAATTCTACCTTCTGTGGAATTGGCACTTAGAGATGGGCGACAATCTCTTGATCTCGATGGGTGACATTCTTTAGATCTCTAGAGACAGCTCTCTAAACCACAGTTGAGGTCTTTGAACAACCAGGATCTAATCTAGATTTGGAAGTTTCTAAACTTAGATACCTCCCTTTTAACTCCACCTCATAGTTCCACACTAAATCATTTCCTAGCCCTTCTCTACCAATATGCTAGGGAGAAGGGGTCTTCAACACAACCTCTTGCTTCCTCTTGACTGCTTTGCAGCAATCTTCTCTGGTGTCCATACTCCTTTCAAACATGAGCCTAAAATATACTTCCTGTAAACCCAAGGTCATTTCTGCCTCTTCATCTATACCAGCCTCTCCAAAGTCCCTGGAGACTTCCAGGGATTTCCTGTTCAACAAGGTCAATCAGACTTTCCTTCATCTATTGCACCAATATCAGAATTTCAAAACCCTTACTAAGGGACCCTCTTCTAATGTCACTCCAAACTCTATCTTTGTTTAAAAATATTCACCCCTGATCCCTGATTCCCAACTTTACTAGTTGGTATGGGAGGTCCTTTTGTCTTTGTGTTGATTTTATCAGTTAATGAATAAAAAAAACTGATTTGACCTATAGCATGAGAAGAAGAATGTGGAGTGAGAAAAAGCCATGGATCCGCCACCTGAGACAGATGTTGGGAACTTTAGCAGGTAAGCCACAGACATGTGGCAATATACAGAATAACAGAGATGAGTTAGTTTTCAGTCTATGTGGTTAGGGGGAAGTTTCATTCCTTCTGAGTAAACCTTTTTTAAACATAGCCTATTGGGTGGTGGGGAGCAAGCATCTATATTCCTATAAGCAACCCCTTATTGTGCCCTTTAAATAAGGCCAATAAACTCAGTGTGAACATTGACAGAATTGTGCCTGTGTCAGCCTCTGTCATTGGGACCACAGGAGAAGATTTTGTTTACCTCTCCCACTGGGAAGGAATTTTACCAACACTTGGTATAAATGATAAAATATGAAAAGCTGGAATGAGTTTAGAGAAAACGAATGATTCTTTTGATATGGAAATCAAGGAAACAGTGTGGGGGAGTTATGCAGTTGTAATTTTGACATAGTGGTTTGTGAATGGGGGTAATGTCATGGGCATAGACAGTGAGTAGTGGGATTTGTAAGTAAAATGCAGAAACTTGGGCAGGAGTGGTTGTTCAGGGAATTCTCAGGATGGTAATCTTCCATATTATATTAAGTGGCATGACTGCTTGATGTTGTTGTCTGTCCTAGAGTATGAAGAGTTTTTGGAAAACACTAAAGGGCATTACAAGCTCTGGGACGAGCACATTAAGTATGTAACTATCAGCAGAGGCAGCCTGGCTGCTGTTATGGATAATAAGAATTATATCCAAGGCCAAGAAAACAGATGAGGGGACTTACAGGTTAAAAACAGATTTGCAGCAAGAAAGAGATATGAGAGTTGTGGCTTCAATATTGGCTTCCTATTTACCAGGTTAAAAAAATAGAGGAAAATGGAAATTGGTCTCCTGATTTTTTACAGTAGGGGATCATAAGTGGAAGAGGGCCTAGATCAAACCAATATGCAGAGTCCCTTTTGGGACCCCAATGCTAGAATGGTGTGGGAGGTCCTTTTGTCTATGTGTTGCTTTTATTGATTACTTTTATTAATGAATAAATAAACTGCTTTGGACCTCTAGCAAGGCAGAAATTAGGTAGGCAAGGAAAGCTAAGCTAAGTGCTGGGACAAAGAAGGATGAAGTCAGAGAGAAGCCATGGAGCTGTTGCCAGAGTCAGACATGATGAAACTTTGCTGGGAAGCCACTGCCATGTGGCTTACACAGATTAATAGAAATGGGTTAAACTAATATGTAAGAGTTAGCCAATAAGAAGCTAGAGCTAATGGGCCAAGCAGTGATTTTTATTAGTACAGTTTCTGTGTGATAATTTCAAGTCTAAGCTTGCTGGGCAGCCAGGAACCACCAAGTGGTGCCTGCCATCCAACACCAGAATCCCTGGGAAAAATCATTTAACAATGAGAAAGGGAGTGTCCTAGAAGTGACCACAACAGCCATTTAAGTATGACCTTTAATACAGTGAATGTGAAAATTTTTGATCCAGTATGCTGATGGAGGTCTTAACAATGTTTCAATGCAGGAGACTATAGAAATCAGAATATTCATGATTAGGGTTGCTGGAACTGGGAAAAACTAGAACTTTGTAGGTATTCTTGAGACTTCTAGTATACTGGTGAATTTTATACTTCACCTTGCCCAGTCCACCCATCCTTTGCATAAGAAATTCTATGTGGAATTAGCATGGAGAGGCCCAAAAGTTTTGAGTAAGTTAAGATACTTGTAGAACAAGCTAAAGAGCTATGTTATCTAATATCCCAAAGTCTCTTCCTACAATAAGTCACAGGAGCTTCAAAAACCCAGTATAGCCAAAAAATTCTGTACAACAGAGGAACTTCAAGAGGCATTGCCACTATAACTGCAGTATAGAGCTATAGTAATGAAAACAGCTTAGTATTCACATAAAATCAGAAGGATGACCAATGGAATTGAATTAAAGACCCTGATATTAATCCACACACCTATGAAAACCTGATTTTTGACAAAGAAGGTAAAATTTTACAATAGAAAATATAAAGCATCTTTAACAAATGGTGCTCACATAACTGGATGCTGACATGTAGAAGAATGAAAATAGATCCATTATATATCTTCAGACACAAAACTCAAGTCCAAGTTGATCAAAGACTTCAACATAAATTGAGCCACATTGAACTTCATAGAAGAGAAAGTAAAAAGTACCCTTGAATGCATGGGCACAGAAGACCACTTCCTAAATACAACACCAGTAGCAGAGACACCTAGAACAACAATTAATAAATAGGATCTTAAGAAACTGAGAAGCTTTTGTAAGGCAAAGCACAGGGCCAACAAGACAAAATGGCAGCCTACAGAATGGGAAAAAAAAACTTCACAAACCACACATTTGACAGAGGGTTGATCTCTAAAATATATAAAGAGCTCAAGAAACTAGACATTAAAATACCAAATAATCCAATTAAAAATGGAGTATAGATCTAAACAGAAATCTCAAATGATCAAAAGGTACTTAAGGAATTGCTCAATATCCTTAGTCATCGGAACTTTGTCCAGGCAGTGAGATTTCTCTGTCAATTCTAGAGTTTTGGAAGATGCTTACAATGTACTTTCTGTTTACTTAGGTATTATTATATCCTTCTGAAGTCTTTGATGAAGTTGAAGAATTTATAGTTATAGTTTTCCTTAGTTATGATAACAGATAAAGTAGATATAAGTAGTGTAACTGTAATTCTTGCTTGACAACTGTTATATGTAATTTTACCATGTTAAAGTTAAAACCTTAAATAGAAAAGGGGAGGTGATGTAGGAGTTCCCTCTGTGTGCTGTGGTTACCATTATTGAATAAAGAAACTGTCTTGACTTGTGATAGGGCAGAACTTAGGTAGGCAGGGAAAACGGAACAGAATGCTCAGAGGAAGAAGGTAGAGTTAGGGAGATGTCATCATCTGCTACCAGAGATAGAATGGATAAAATTTGCTGGTAGGCCATGAGCTCATGGTGACACACAAATTAATAGAAATGATTTGAATTAAAATGTATGAGTTAGCCAATAAGAAACTAGAGCTAATGGGCCAAGAAGTGTTTTAATTAATACAGTTTCTGTGTGAATATTTCGGGTCTAAGCTATCCAGGTGGCTGGGAAGAACAAGTGAACAAGTGGCCTCCCTTCTCCAACAGACAAACACAGTATGTACACACTCAAAAGTGGTTGTCAGATGTAAAGCAAAGGATAACCAGTCTATAGACCATGATCCCAGAGAAGCTAGGCAGCAATGATAGCTGTAAGAGAGACATATATGGATCTACCTGGGAAAATGAAGCAAGATCTTCTGAGAAAAGTTGGAGCATGGGGAAGAAAAGAGGGCAGAAGGGGAGAAGGAAGGGGAGAACTTAAACAGGAGAGTAACATGAGAAATAGGATGGTCGAAATGGGGGAAGGACAGAGAGGAAGAGCAAGGAAAGAGATATCTTAATTTAGGGAGCCATTATGGGGCTAGCAAAAAACCTGGCTTGAGGTAAATTTCCAGGTATTCACAAGGATGACCCCAGCTAAGGTCCTAAGCAACAGCCAAAAGGGTGTCTAAATTGGCATTCACTTGTAATCAGATTAATGACTACCTTTTTTGCCATCATAGAACCTACAGTCAGCAACTGATGGAAGGAGAGGCAGAGATCTACAGCTAAGCTCTGGGCTGAACTTTGGGAGTACAGTTGAAGAGAGAGAGGAGTGATAATATGAGCAAAGGGATCAGGATCATGATGGTGATATCAACAGAAACAGCTGACCTTAGCTAGTAGAAATTCACTGACTGCAGACTAACAGCAGGGAAACCTGCATAGGACCAAACTAAGCCCTCTAAATGTCGTGACAGTTGTGTGGCTTGGGCAATCTGTGAGGCCTCTGGCAGTGAAACCAGGATCTATCCTTAGTGCTTGAACTGGCTTTTTGGAGTCCATTCTTTTTGGAGGGTTATTTTTCTCAACCTAGATACAGGGGAGATAACTTTGGTCCTGTGTCAAAATGATGTGCCAGATTCTGTTGACTCCCTATGGGAAGCCTTACCCTCTCTGACTAGTGGGTGGTGGTGGGATGATGGAAAGGTAGTGGGAGTGGGGGGAAGGAAGGAAGGGGTAAATGGGATTGGTATCTAAAATTAGAAAAGATTGTTTTAAAAATAATATATATATTTAATGTATATATATACATATATGTACACACATATGTATATATACACACACATAAAGAAAGAAGTCCCAGGAGCTCTGAGGGCTATGTTCATGGCCCCTCTGGTGATGACAATCAAGGCAGAGAATCCCTACAGCATTTTGCTCTATGTCACAGACGTGTCAAAGTTCTGTATATAGCCTTAGAACAGCAAGTGTTGTTGGTAGTATAGGTAAGTAAGGCACTAGAACAGCTAACATCCTTTACTAGTTTCACCTCTTGCCACTAAAACTGCATATACCAAAAAGGGTAGAGAGAAGACCTTTTCATCAAGCATCATTTAGGGGTATTACCCTGCATTTTTACCGCAGTGATTAATGGTTTGAGCAAGGTTGTTTACCAATGATATGCAGGATCCACTTAGATCAATGGTGTTTCAAGCCATTAAACCTCTCTCTGAGCCTCTGTTGCTTTATGGCTTCAGTGGTTTGTACCAATAGCCAGCAGACAAATTGCTTTCAGTCCTTGTTCATAGAATAACATCATGCAAGGCAGTAAGGAGAGAGAGGAAAAAAGGGACAGAGACAGAGAATCACATGTATAGTCCAAGAATCCATACCCACTGATCTCTTTCTTCCAACTAGTCTCCATCTTTTGTTATTTTTAATAACTTTTGACAATGTCCTGTGGACATTATCAAAATGTCTATGAATATATAAACCCCATGATTAGTTCAGAGCCCTGCTGCCCCAACCACAGCCCCTGTGTTTAAATATATTTACCTTTGTAGGAAGCTCCATATTCAAAACAATACAATGAAATAAAGCTCATTGTAATTATTTCAACTCATCAAGATTTAGTATCTTAAGCATTACTTTTGAGATTATCTATTAAATTCAAGCATACACAATGACAGCCTGAATAAAACAGAGGCTAGAAACTGCAGAGATCAGAGAAGACGTCGCTCAAAGTATTTTTTTTTCTAAAGAGAGCATTTCTCTTCTTGAGTATAAAGAAAGCACGGCACTTGTAAGGATGAAACAAGATTTTCTCACCTGGGGTTTGGAGGGGCTGCATGCAAGAGCCTGATATATTGTTGTATTAAAGATGCAGTATTTTATTTGCAGACTTTAAATTCTATGACCTTCCAAATTCTCAGAGACACTATCTAGCTTATTTAGATAATAATAAGTACTGACTAATACATTAAAAACTACCTGAAAAATCTATAGTCTTCCTATGGAAATATTATATAAATCTTTTGACAACTTGCTGGTGTTCAAAGACTTGAGTTGGGCAAACACACATTCTCAATGAATTACCAGACATATTTGTAATTGTAACTCCAATTGCATGGGAAACATATTTGTTCAATGAAAAATATTTTTCAGAAGAATGTCTGCTTTTGAAATTAATGTTCATAATTCATTATAATTGGATAACATTTGGCGGGAAAACAGTGACTGAGGAATGTAGAGTGTAATAACATATAGAAACCTATGGATAATTGCATAATTTGTGGAGCATATAAATGCCCACCATCTCTGGTGACGTACGACACATACAAAGATTTTATTCATGAGGATATGCTATCATATGCACTTATTGTCATATGCCAAAACATCCATTCAGATGGTGACAACCAAATCAAATAGACTTTAGGACAGGAAAGTTTGTCAAAAGACCCATGAGTCTTTGAGAAAACATGGTTTTTAAAATTACTTTAGTGATATTTTGACTATAATTGAAATGATGGTTAAAGAGTTGAAGTTTAACTTAGTTACAAATTTCACGCTAGTTGGTGGTTCGAATGGTGGTTGGTCATATTCCTGGACACTTGGTCCTCACTGAAATGTTTCCATACCACCATAATAGTTTTCTCTGCCAATGCCTTAAACCAGATCAAGCTGAAATAAGAAGTGAAAGGCTACGCTTATAGGGAAAAGCACTCCTGGGGCTGGGGAGAGGGACCGGGAGAGAAATCAAATGGCCATTCTAGAGGAGGGACTTAAATATCCTGTAAGTGCTGATGTGATAATAAGTCCTCCAAAAGCTAGGTTTATGCTCAATTATAAGCTTTCAGTGGTGACTTGGAGAGGTGACATCCTCAGGAGCCACTGCAACAACCAGGAGTGTGAAATTGGACTTTTTTTGGCAGTCTTTCTGAGAGCACTTGGATTCTTGCTCCTGCCTATGGCCTCCACTCCAACCCTCTGGAACTGAGAACCTAAACAAACCTTAATAAATTGACTTGGGCATGATATTTTTATCACAGCAATAAATTTTTGACAGATACAGAAGTTGGCACCAGGAAGTGGGCTATTACAATGAAGAATCTGACCACAGTGATTTTTGTGTGCTTATTTTTTGTTTTTTAATTTTTATTGGGAAATTTAGTTTTTGGAACTCTGGGCTAGAAAAGTGCCTGAATGTTTTAAGCAGGGCCTAATGAACTGTCTTATTAGGAGCACAGAAGACAGTGCTGAGAGCAATGCAGACTGTGGAGGCGTACGTTTTAGAAGAAAAACATCATTACCAAAGGGGCTAGAAACTGTTATTGTAATGTTTTGGCAAAGAATGTGCTTGTTGTTTGTGATTGTCCTAAGAACTTGCCTGGGGATAAATGTAAAGTAATGGAATAACTTCTTTGGTGCAAGAAATTTCAAGATAGCTTAGCTTTGTTAAGGCCAAAATATTTAAAATAAGCTCAATCTGGACAACAGCCAGCATTACTCAGGTTTTTGTAAAGCTGAAGCCCTGTCTGCAAAAAGTAGTCATTTCCTAGTATAACTGTAAAAGGGACAGCTGTCTCTCTAATTAATGCGTACCTGTGCTGCCTACCAGCATATGAAGGTCTATGTTAGGCTCTAGGAGTACCTACTCATAAATACTTGTTATACCCAACAATAGCAACTTGGCCTTTCCCTCTCGCCAGCTACTCATCCTTCTTATAACTTAGCTATTCTCACTATTCTCTGCCATGACTATTCTCACTATGTGTTATCTATTCTCTGTCTCCTGCTATTCTCTCTCTCTCTCTCTCTCTCTCTCTCTCTCTCTCTTTCTTCTTCTTCTTCTTCTTCTTCTTCTTCTTCTTCTTCTTCTTCTTCTTCTTCTTCTTCTTCTTCTTCTTCTTCTTCTTCTTCTTCTTCTTCTTCTTCTTCTTTTTTGCACAGATAACCCTAGGCATGTACAGTCTATTGGCCTTGTTCAGTCTACTTTTTCCTCTGTCTACTCTGGACTTTCCTAGTTGTGTCTGGGTATTTTCTCCCTCATATTTATAATCAAACCCCTTTTCTTAATCATATCATGGAGCATCCATGCCAGAAGTTTGTTTACTGTATCTTCGCACATGCAGTGACTAGTAATCACTCTCTTGCAGGTCTACAACATAAGAGCAACTATAGCATAAAGAAATACCAAAGAAAGCTCTAGAGGAAAATAACACTGTCAAGATTCATGTTACAGTTAAGGCTTGTACTTAAAGAGAGGCTGTAATCATGAAATTAGTTAGCTGCTTTAAAGAGAGGTCTGATCTCTGGAATAAAGAAAATGCCCCTCTCAGCTAAGCTTCCAGTTTATGAGAGAAGAAAAAAAGATGGTCTCTGTTCCTGGAAAGCAAGTGCAACCAAAAGTTACTCATGTGATTCAATATTACATCCCAATCTGGTATCCAAATTTAACAATATAATTCTTATGGTATCCCTTTAAAAGTCAGGAATATACAAGATTAAAGGAATTGTATAGTGTTCTTGTATAGTTTCAGAGGACTGTGGAGTCCGAGCATGAGGAACCTGAGAGGGCAAAAGGTCATTGCAGAAATTGTGGACAATAACCTCAGAATGAGTTAGAGACCACAAAGTCTTTGTGTTACCAGAACCATGAGATATTTGCCCGGAAGAATTGCATGTAAAGAGCCCGAGAGAAAGATGTATGTAGAAGGCAACAAATCTGGAGGGGAAGAGTCATCTAAGCTTTGACACAGGACATGATGCTATATGTTTGCCCTTCTAGGTTTTGGTTTAATTTTCCTGAACTACTTTGTTAACTAAATATATAACCTTGAATAATTTAATACAAAATAAGTAAACTTCTGATGTCCTGTGTGGTCAATAGAAATATAACAGTTTCAATGAATTCTTGTTAAAAATTATTGAAAAGGCATAATGAAACAAAATTACTGTTCGTTTCGTTTATAGCATTGCAGCTTGTCCTAGAAAGGAATAAATATAGAGAAGACATGGATACAGAAGCTCTTCTCTCTTCAAAACACTCTGCTTATTTTTATCTTTTACTTATTATTTTTATGTGTATGAATACGGCTTCTTGCACATATGTATTGTACTATGTGCATGCGATTCCCACAGAGTTGAAAAGAGTGTGTTTGATGCCCTAGAATTCTATTACAGGTAGTTGTGAGTTGCCATTTTGGTGCTGGGAACCAAATCCAGATCTCATGGATGAGCAAAAACTGCTCTTTACTGCTGAGCCCACTCTCCAGCTCCCTGGAAGTTTTTTTTAACTGTCAAATGTTTATCACCCAAATGTAGTCATATTATATTTTGAACCTTGAACAAATTATAGGGTTGAGTACATGTCTGCTCCAAAAATTCCTGTTTAAGGATTGCAAGTCATTTGTGAGAAATATCTTACAGAATCAGACTGCTGCAGTAATGAGAGGAAACAGGATTTTAATACACTCATTGTCACTATGCCTGCTGGGCTCATGATGATTAGAAGATATGGCTCAACAAAACTACCTCATAAGCATTCAGAATTTTGACAGGAAGCTGGAAACTGCAGTCTAGAAGCAGAAAGACATTAAGTAAAACCATATAATTTGTAAGTAAAGGTCAGAGAGCCTTAGTTTAAGATCTAATGGAGATAATTCATGTAGCAGATTGGGATAGAAAACATGAACGAGTTGCTGGTAAAATTAAAAAAAAAACCTACAATTTTTAAAAATCACATCACTTTCTCCCTATTTCTACAAATTTGCTTTGCCTTTTTCTACAGTTAATTTTCAGAAATAATTAGAGCCTGACAACACATGTAAAAATTATTCTTAGGGAATAAATGACCTATTTACATTCAAACCACTCTTGTTTGCAAGGTGCAAAGTGAGTGAATCACTCTAGCTCCTGGGGCCTTGGAAACCCATTTGGCTGCAAGTATAACAATATCAGGAATGTATATTAGTTTATAAAGTAGAAGAACAATAGGATTCTGTCCATTAATATTTTATTGATCCATACTGGAATGCTTTATCTGAACACAATGCACAGTCAAGAGTTCTTTTGATATTTTCTGAATGTATATCAAGCATCAGTTAGGATGACAGGCACCTATAATTTCAGGCTGAGGCAGGGGGATTAGGAGTGAACTACTAAGATGTTAAGTTTTTGTTGTCAACTTGAAAAAATGTCAAATCACCTGGGAAGCCAGTTTCATTGAAGAATTGTTTGGACTTAGACATGCTTTGGGTATATCTGTGAGGAATTTTCTAAATAGGGTTAATAGTGGGGATATAAAGGGACTAAGAAAATGAGGTGGTAGGGGTTGGGTTAACCAAAATTAAGAATATCTAATGAAGTCTTATGAAAAACCTCTATTTTTTAATGTAATTAAAAATGTAATTTTAAAAAGCATTTAAACAGAGGTTTTTCTCTATGTTTGGACAACGCTGCTCTCAGAGGACATGGGTTATTAAATGAAAATCTCAGTGCCAGGCACTGGCTGCTGTCCTCCAAGTAATTGGTTAAAAAAGCCCAAAAGCCAGGTAGAAAAATTACATGCTATTGCCATTGCTATTTGCTGCCCACCAAAATAAGATGGAAAAAAAAAAGCACACATTTTGGTGTGAGGAAATAGATAAATCAATCTTGAACAAACCAGGTAACATTTATTTTTCTGCTAAGTAGCCTTTGTTTTGTAAGAAGTTGCTATATAGGCCATGGTGAGAGAAAAAACTTCAATAGTATTACCTAGGCTGGACGTGGCATGCCAGAGTGTTGAACTGCCAGCAATATATGTCATGTGTGATGTCCTTCTATATATGTGTTGCATTTATTGGATAACGAATAAAGCTGTTTTGGCCAATGGCTTAGTATAGTTAAAAAAAAAAAAAGTTCAGTCAAGAAATCCTAACAGAGATACACAGAGTTGGTGGAGTCAAGGAAAAACCATGTGGTTGCGAAGGAAAAGAATGCCAGAACCATATAGGTAGGCCACAGCCTCATGGTGATATAAAGATTAATAGAAATGGGTTAATTTAAGAAGTAAGAGCCATCCTCCTGAATATTAACCTTCATCAGGCGATGAAAGGAGACAGAGACAGAGACCCACATTGGAGCACCGGACTGAAATCTCAAGGTCCAAATCAGGAGCAGAAGGAGAGAGAGCACGAGCATGGAACTCAGGACCGCGAGGGGTGCACTCACACACTGAGACAATAGGGATGGATGTTCTATCGTGAATTCACCAAGGCCAGCTGGCCTGGGTCTGAAAAAGCATGGGATAAAACCGGACTCTCTGAACATAGCGGACAATGAGGACTGCTGAGAAGTCAAGAACAATGGCACTGGGTTTTGATCCTACTGCAGATACTGGCTTTGTGGGAGCCTAGGCTGTTAGGATGTTCATCTTACTAGACCTGGAAGGAGGTGGGAGGTCCTTGGACTCCCCACAGTGCAGGGAACCTGGTCTGCTCTTAGGGCTGATGAGAGAGGGGGAGTTGATTGGGGAAGGGGGAGGGATATGGGAGGCTGTGGCGGGGAAGAAACAGAAATCTTTAATAAATAAATAAATAATTAAAAAAAGAAAAGGTTAAAAAAAAGTAAGAGCCAGCTAAAAGTATGGTTAAGTTCCTTGGTCAAACAGTATAGTAATTAATATAGTTTCTGTGTGATTATTTAGGTCTGAGCAGATGGAAAACAACTAAGCAGTCTTTGTTTACAAAATGGTGCCTACCATCTGACATGGATTCATATAAGAGCTAAAAAAAAAAAAAAAAAAAAAAAAACACTTAAAAAAAAGAAGCCAAGCACAGCTTCTTGATAGCCACACCTTTTTTTTTTTTTTTTCAGATAGGCTCTGTATGCTGGTGGCAAACAGATGTGTGGTTCCTTTATGAAATGACTTCCTGGTTCCGGCCGGTAGGAAGGAGAGATCTTTTGAGAGTTCTTGGTACACAGTGCCTGAATGAGATTTGTGAGCCACATGCTGCCGGTACTTGGTGGTAACAGTTGTCAACTGCTTTCCAGAATTGGAGTGATAAACATGGCTCCAAAAACTGGTGAAAAACTTATCTTCTATCATACTGAAAGGTCAAGAGATGTAAAGTTATCATCCAGAGCTGTTGTGACCACAGTGCTTACTATTTTAAAATGTTTTTTTGTCAAAAAAAGATTTTAGATGCACGATAGGATTGATTCAGACATAAAAGACTTCTAAATGAGACACAGTGTGTTTAAAAGATGTATGTAGGCTTGGGAGAGAAAGGAAAAAGAGTATAGACAGTTATAAAGGAACTAAATAGTTTAAAAAAAAATAAAACAAAATCTTTAAAGAGATTTTGTAATATAAAAGAGTGTAGATATACATAGATTAAAGGAGTAAAGATAATAAATATTAAAAAATTAATAGAGTTTAAAAAACAAATAGAGGTAGAAAATATACAGAGTCTGGGTTATGTATATTACTGTGTTTTCTTTGAATTTTTTTGACTACAGAGAGACATTTTATTCTGGGGGTTGCTAAGCTAAAAATAGTACACACACATACACACACACACACACATATATCAATCAAAGGTATCTTGACTTCAAAATTTGAGTCTAAGCATATGTAACTTTAGACAAGAGATTCTGCTTTTGTTTCCACAGATGATAAGAACCTGAGAATTCCTTCCAGGCTTCTATAGTTTGATAGAAGTAGAACCCCCCAAAGGTCTCTGTGAATGCTAAAATACTTCACCAAATAAACAAAAAAAAAAAGTTGTTTGGAGAAAACAGCACCCAAATTCCCAAAATGATTGTTTATAAATGTGTGTTTTCATTAAATTGGAGATATGATATGTAAATGAATACTTTGCATTGGTATGGATCTTGGTTTATTGATATAAATTTAAGATCAATTTTATTATATGTATATTTCTACTCTTTTTAAGGTATTATATTTATATAGCTCATTTTAAAATATAATATATAATTAAAATTATAGATTAATAGATATTCATTTATAATAGTCAAACTTGTAGTCCTGATAGTTAGGTTTTCTAGATGTACAGAGATATATTTCAGATGAATAGATATTCTTCAAATTTTTCAAAGGCCTACAGAATATGATATTTAATTTTTTAAAAAGAATTTAGACTTTTCTCAACAATGAGACATTACTGTATCTGGAAGCACCAATTATTTCAAGAGGTTGATGGGTATTAAAGAAACTAATTAAAGAATTTGCCTACAATGTAACAAAAATAGCCATTTGGACAACAAAATGATTTTACCTGGACTGTTTGATGGTATGCTGTATGAACTGGACATGCAGGACCCACAAGAAAGTGACCACTGAACTTTCCAAAAGGTGGGATGGTCCTTCAGGGTTTCTGCTTCAAAGAGGAAACTACCAGACATTTTTCAGGGCACAGAAGAAAGCAAACTGATGAACTTTGCCATTATACGGTATAACAGATCTTCAAATTTTCTACTTTGTGTAAAAGTCTGCCAGATACAATAGGCCTGTAGGCTGAGTGTGGGTACCCCAATATTATAGAAGAACTTTGGGTAACTGTTCAGGAAGTGAATTCTAGAGTTTTGGAATTTACTTACAATGCACTTCCTGTTTACTTAGGTAATATTATATCCTTCTGTAGTCTTCAATGGAGTTGAAGACAGATAATTATAGTTTTTCTTAGTTATGATAAAAGATAAATTCCATATGAAACTTTAGACTCATAAAAATATAGTAACTATAATTCTTGTTTGATACCTATTTTGCTATATATAATTTTATTTTGTTAAAGTTAATAACATTTCTCTTTATTTAAACAAAAAATGGAAGATGTTGTGGGATTACCCTCTGTATGCTGTGAATATGGTTTATTACCATTAGTAAATAAAAAGCTACTTTGGCCTATGGCAGGGCAGAATGTAGCCAGGCTGGAAGACACATATATAAAGAATAAAAGAGATGCCATGTAGCTGCCCAAGGAGAAAGTTGTTGGAAACTTACTGGTAAACCCTAGCCTCATAGTGATATACAGATTGATAGAAATGGGTTAATTTACAATGTAAGTGCTAGCTATACATATGCCTAAACTGTTGGTAAAACTGTGTTGTAATTAATATAGTTTAGGTGTCATTATTTGAGTTTAGGAGGCCAGAAAAAGAACAAGCAGTCTGCAATTACAGATGGACCCACGGGTGCAATAGTGCTATGACTACTGTGGGGTAATTAGCCATTTCCTGAAGCCTTCTCTATGGAAGGAATTCATGGTTGGTACTGTAAATCTCAAATATCTCATGACTGGATTGTCATAGGCTTCAGGGGGATGCTACTGTTGTTTTGCTAAATGGTCAATTTGTCAAACAGCGTTCTGCATTTTTATGTTTATACTCATAAATCCAGATCATTCTCAACATTGGCTAGAGAAGCTTCTTTTAACTGTGGGGAAAGGTTAATGTAAAGGCTTATAACAGGTCAAAGTTCTAAGAATAATTAACTGTTGAAAATGGGGCATCAATATCAACTCTGCCCAGACTAGGGACCATCATCAAAGATAAGGCAGAAAGAAAGTAAGGTCCAAGGCATGAGGCTAGGGAATACTGTCTTCTGGAGAGAACATGGTTGTTGCACACACAAATTCACTTCAACTGTGGTTAATGGCACAAGATGAAATTACAAGGCCCTACATCTAGCTGAAGACAACTTAAAATTTATGACTGCTAGGGGGTGAGGAGAATTAATTTTTCTTGGTGGTTCTGGCCATCAGTAGGTTTCTCATTTCCCAGTGGAAATCCCCATATCCATGCATATACTCACAATACTAATTATACTCAACAGATATTCAAAACAAAGACATAAGACATGAAGTTGAGAGGTAGATTTGTTGGGAGAAAAGCTTGGGATCATGATACATTGTAGCAGGTGGAAAATCTTCAAAGAATAAATAAAAATTAAATATGATATCCTACAGAAAAGATAAAAATTTATGATAAAATGCCTGTAAAGCTAAAGAGCTTACTGGGATCACTTTTATAACACACACAAAAGATGATTCATCCACATAACCATGGTTCTCCTAACAATGCTTTAGCAGTGACATTATGGAATTGTGCCCCATGAATGTGGATCTCTGAGCTGGGGGATTATAACCACCATTATTTAAGTCAATACACCTAACAACACAGCCATTAAGGGTGCATTTCTCAGGATGCGTTTCTGTCACTAGGCAATACAAGACTATTTTCATGGATTACTCTGTTTTATAAAGATGAAATGGGAAGTGTCATTTTTCAGACACCTATTATGTTTAAGCTAGCTTATTTGGTTCTTAGCAGAAGTACTGTGAGGTGGATATGGTGTTATTGTCCTTGATATTGAAAGAGATTGTGGCTGGTGAATGTGATGAAACCGAGCTCCTATTTTTGTAGAGTTAGAATGACAGTCAATGCCAAAAATGCCTACCATCAGTCTACCTGAAATAAAGTTAAGGGAAATATGAAATACAACATGTCCAGAGTACTAGGTACACAGTAACAACTCAGAAACATCCACCTGTTATTGGTAGGGCTGAATGCTGAGAATACACATGTCAAACTAATAATTAAATTACTTTGAGGACAAACATTTAAAACTTTGTAATGAACTTATATTAACAACCTAGAGAAAGATTTACAAAGAGGATAATTTTTCGCCTTTTCTGATTTTAAGGTCAAAATTCAAAAGGTCCATAAAAATAGTATCTGATATATGTGTTTGTTTGTGTGTGTGTATGTGTGTCTGTGTGTGTGTCTGTGTCTCTGTGTATGTCTGTATCTGTGTGTTTCTATGTGTCTCTGTGCATGTGTCTGTATGAATGTATAGATAAAACTACATTTTAGTTGGGGACCAACCTCAAGAAAAACACCCCTTACCAGGGTAGGGGCATGGAAATTTGAAAATATAAGTAAAGAATACAGATGTGTGAAAACTAATAAAAGAGAAACAGTACATTCATTCTGGGAGGGTGTTACAATGAATACTGAAATTGCCCACATTTAATTTCCATACATTTTATACCCCAGTATAAAGGCGGAAGAAGGCAACAAAAGACTTCTTTAACATGATACAAAGGACAACTCGCATAGTTAATTGCTTTAATACATTGAAGCATCAAATCATTACCATTCTGTTATTTAGGGAGGGAACTCACCCTAGAACAAGTGTCCTGAAGGCAGCCATTCCCTAGGTAACCACATATTACAAAAGAAGAAGTAGAAGTACACTTGCATATTCTGACCATCTGTCAGGATAAAATGGATCTACTTGCATGAGTCATCTTTTTTTTGTGTGTGTGTGGTTTTTCGAGACAGGGTTTCTCTGTGGTTTTGGAGCCTGTCCTGGAACTAGCTCTTGTAGACCAGGCTGGTCTCGAACTCACAGAGATCCGCCTGCCTCTGCCTCCTGAGTGCTGGGATTAAAGGCGTGCGCCACCACCGCCCGGCTGCATGAGTCATCCTAGCGTCAAAAGAACCAAGTAATCACATCCTGAGTCAAGACGTATAGCTACACTTGTCAACCATTTTGAGCAAACTCCAAACTCTCTGACTAACAGACAAAGTGGTAATAGGCACACATTTTTTTGGCCTTCACACACTTTTCATATTCTCTCTTTAATAAAATGATCATGCCACAATGAACCTTATGTTTATAAATGGGATTTGAAATTTCATTTAAAGTGTATCTATAAAACTGCAAAGAAATGCTAGCTTAACTGAATAAAATCTGGTAGAAGTCCAAAGCGAAAGGAGGAAAATTCGAATAAAGTTAATATCTGTGATTTAATTTTGTAATCATCTTGACTTTGAAAATCTCCCACTACATTTTCTCAGTAGATTGATGAATATTCTTTTGTGCATGCAATAGGATGTGATTCTACAGAAATTTCATATTAATTGATCTTTTGGTTACTCAAATCAATATATATATGTGAGGATGTAGATATGTTCCAATTTCCTGTGGAAATATTCCTTGACCATCATTTTACTCAGGCTTTTACATGCAGTGCAAAAACTATTTCATTCTCATATTTTCAGAAAACTTCAAGACTTGCCAAAATAATTCCAGCATTTTATTATTGTTTAAACTTATACATGTACATGTACAAAGAGTAAATAAATGATTTCATTGAGTCAGTAGCATTGAATAGTGGTAGGATGTATCAGAAATTCAAATATAGATAATATATAGATAACATAGTCTTAATGATAATATACGTTTCTTAATAAAACAATTTACATATATGTGATAACTTACTACATGATGCTCTTGAGGTCTCGATTGTATGACACAACTTATAAGTTAAAATTATTATAATTTTAAGTTCTATATGAAGTTTAGAAAATTTGCTGCACTCATATAGCAGAGATACAGAGGGTGACCTCTTAAGAACAACAAGATCAGTCAGGCGATGGTGGTACACATCTTTAATCCCAGCACTCAGGAGTCAGTGACTGGCAAATCTCTGTGAGTTTGAGGCTAGCCTGGTTCTACAAGATCTAGTTCCAAGACAACCAGGACAGTTACTCAGAGAAACACAGTCTCAAAAAAAAAAAAAAAAAAAAAGGAACAAGAACCAACATTTATATTTTCTTCATCCTTCCATTTCTTTAAAAGTTATATTAATAAAAAAGGAAATCTTACAGACATACATATTACATGGATTGCCTACTGAGTTAGAAAATAGAAAGTATCAAGCATTGGATAAGGAAGATAATAGACATATGAACTTGACATGTCTGGAGACAATGTGGAATCTCGAGGAAATGAGAACAGTACCATGTCTAACTGAGGAAGTCACTACAGAGAAACATTATTATATACAATCAAAGATAAACCAGACATAGGCCCCATGCCAGGAGGACATCCTGTGTGTTGAACAGATAAGAACAAGTGTCTTATCTTATGAAAGACCACATAAGAGATAGTGTCTGAGAAGTCTGTGGCAATAGTATGAGACTGTCGTAGGGGACATCCCCATAGATGAGGAGTAAGCTCCTCAGAGCTGTTGTGAAGCCCGGGTGAGAAATGACCAGGATGTGGAACAGCACAGCCCCAAAGAAGCTGTAATAGATGTCTGCAGAAAAGTCAGTTATATGAGTGTGATGCTAACAGAACTTTGCCCTAGAAGAACATTAAAAAGTAAGGCTCACAGAAACTAAGGAGTTTACCCAAAATTGCTGTAGAAACAGGTGTGACTCTCTTGCCCCCACTTCTGTTATTTTAATCCCAAAGATACCTCACAACCATACAAGACCAAATGGCACTTCTGACAGTCATTTAATATTTGCTTCAATATAGTTTTTATTTTAATATTTTTCAGGAAATCATTTATGTTAATTATTGTGATATCAATCCTATAAAGACTATCTGATATATGAACATGATCGTACATAACAAAAGCACACAACCAATTTTAAGAATATACATGTAAGTGAGTGTGCACTTCCAACACATTTCTCTCTTATTTCTCCACTGCAACTTTTCTATTTTGTTTTGAGAGAAGCATAATTCCATTGTTGCACAGAAGTAAGTAAATAGTAAAATATTTGATTTTCAAATTTTTGAAATTTAAATATAATTATGTTGATTTTAGACTTCCATAAGTTGCTTCTTTAAAAAAAATGCTAATAACAGATTTTTACCACCCAGTAAGGTATTTATTGCATTAAAACTTTCCTATGAATAGGTTTCTTTGTGTGCTTGTGTTTGTGTTTGCTTGTACAGGGAGAAGGAAAAGAGAGGGGAAGGTGAGGGAAGGAGAAGGGGAGGAGAAGGGAGGAAGAAATCTATAATGTGATAATATGGGAGAGGCAGAATTTATGCAATTAGTTTTGTGCAGATGAGAACCTGGCAGCTGGTGGTGTAGCAAAGTCCAATCTTGGAGAGCTGAGAATTAAGTAGTTAACTATCCCTGTGAGTTCTATAGGAAATAACCACAGGACCAGGCTCAAACAGGAGATTCACCCTTCTTGTGTGTGGGCCCATATTTCGATATGGCACAAAAGCCATTTCCCCGATCCGAGCTGATTAAGTAGCTCTGCAGACAAGCTGTCTATGCCCTTAACAAAAGCCAGGATGCCTGCTCCTAGCTTCTTTTGTTAAAATATGGATTACCTGAGAAGAGATGTTTGACTGAAGCTGATGACTTAAGAGTTCAGATATTTGGTGCTTCCTTCCTTTTGTAATTTGGAAGGATGTCTTATAGAGATGCTAATTCAGGGCCTACCTGACTGCTAGATGCGGATGTGACTTGAGCCCAGGCACCTGGTTGCCTATGTGAGGGCATAATTGGTTTTCCCCCTCCCCGCTCAATTTGGTGTGGGTATATAAAATGTTTGGAGAATAAATGGCGAGCTGGTCTTTTCCATGATGACAGTGTAAGCTGTGTCAGTTCTTTTCCTCGTGACTCCTTTCCAGCCGGTTTAAGGAATTAGGGAATTTATGTTGGACCCTCACGGGCCACAACACTTGTGACCCAATGAATTTGACGATGCTTTTACAGAAGACTTTTCTTTTCTCAGCTTATGAATTTTAGCACTCATCTTCTGAAACCCTCTCACAGTTATACTCAGAAGTATCATTTTACCAACTGTCTTGTCAACTCCACACACAAACATGAACATCATGGTTCCATACTGAAGCCTCCCCTGAAACATTCACATAACTCTTCAGAAATAGCATCTGATTCTTAATTCTGATATTTTTTTTTATCAATAATGATTTTGTTCAACTCCTTAAGCATAAAATATTTTTTTTGTTTGTTTCCTGCTGCATCTTGTAAGTTTTGGAACATTTTCAATCTATATTCAACATGCTGGTATTCTACATATAATGGGTTTTGCAGTAATTTAGATATAAAAATATTGTAAGCAAGACATCATTGTAGTATACTTGGGGAGTATACAGGAGGAGGTTGAGGCATGGGTAATGCTATGAGTCTAAGGTCATCTTGGACCTCATAGTGCCTGTTGGGAAGGAAGGGAAGGAAAGAAGGAAGGAAGAAAAGAAGGAAGGAAGGAAGAAAAGAAGGAAGGAAGGAAGAGGGGAGGAGGGAGGGGTATTGTATTACATTATGCTTCTTTAGGATGAGATTTTTGCTCTCCATTGTATTTTTTGTTCAAGAAAATAGAGGCTCTATTGCCCCGATCTCAGTTTGTGAGTATATGTCACATCTATAATTTCCATAATATGATATGAATAACTAGATATAAATGTTAAAAAAGAAAGACAATAAAGTTAGTGTAGTCTTGATCCTCCTTTCAATAAAGACGTTGATACAAACTCCCAAATATGTAGATAAGGAGCATAAGAAACATAGGATGGTCTGTGTTTGGATGCAAGAAAAATGTTTATTACAGTTAGAGAAACCAGTATTAGAAGGCTTTGTGAAGCCTTCCATGTAAAATTTTTTCTTTCTAACACCTGTCAGAAATGATCTCATTTTAAAAACCAAGATCAAAGCAGAATGTAAATGTACTTGACTGCTGCATAGGAAACAGCCCATAGCAGTTTCTACCACTGAGTCTTGACACAGTTCACATCTCAGCTGAACTTTTTTCAATATAAGTTCTGCCAGCTGTTCTTTTTTATCAGCTAATATTTTGACAGACTTGAGTTCCTAAGTTGAGTATGTCAACACTTTTAATGACTTAGCACACATTGTTTTGATTTGCGATCATGATGAAATAAAACAAGAGATGACCTCATTAAATCACAAAGCATTGTATAATGCCATTAAGTAGTGCCCAAGCAGCTGACTTGAGTCTGTTGCTGAAGGGTTCAATGTACTAATAGTAAGAGCACTAAAGAATAATCTCTGTAATGCAGTTCAGAAGGGAATATGTTTGACTGTCAGAAAAACTGTAAATAACATTCATTTATGACTTCTTGATGCAGTGGTACAGCCACAATAATGATGCCGAAATAGGATGTTATCTGATATCTTCATAACAGGCATCTTAATACATGGGATTTGCTGAAAAATAATAAAAAAAAACCTAGAATGAGAAATTACAAAAAGACAAGATGAAAGGGAGGAAATCTTAGGATGAGACCATGAGCTGAGTTTTGTAAAATCTGGAAGAAAATTATTATAATTATTACAATTGTTGTTAATCCAAATCATATTCTGTTTCCTGAGGGTCTTTTTCTTATCATTTTTCCCTCAGAGCTTGTTTTAAAGAAATATTTCTAATTGATTATCTCTCTTTAATTTCAACCTTATGTTAAAACTTCTTTTCATCCACGTAGTCATTCATTGTGTGGTCAGAAAAGCTAAACACTTGAACATGACTTTTAGATTTTAATTCTGAATACATTACAAAATATATTGTGCTCATGTCTAATTTGAGTTTGATAATGGTACTTTTTAATATTGATTTTATTTTTACAGCTTATATGTGAAAGTCAGAAGACAATTTGTGGAAATTAGTTCTCTCTTATCATGTGAGATGCAGAGTTAAGATTCAAGTGCTTTTACCCACTGAACCATCTCATTGGCCCTTTATTTACTTTTTTTAAATTTATGTGTGTGTGTATGTGTGTGTGTGTGTGTGTGTGTGTGTGTGTGTGTGTGTGAGAGAGAGAGAGAGAGAGAGAGAGAGAGAGAGAGAGAGAGAGAGAGAGAGAGAGAGATTGAGTATGGGCACTATGACATGGTGTCGATTGCCTTTTGGGTGGGCTACTCAGTCTAGGGGTTGTAACTCACCCTGTAATCAGTTATTCCAGGGTCCCAGAGAGGTACTACCTGTAAGATATGGGCTAGGAGACAGGAAGAAGGCCATGCTAAGTTTGTCAGAGCCTCCGTTTATTAGAGATGGGGTACAGCTTTATATATGGTAAAGAGTTGGGGGATGGGCACAGGGGCCTGGGCTCTTGCCGTGTGGTTCACGTTGGTCACATGGTCCGAATTGGTCACATAGGCAGGAGGTTACCCTCGCTCAGGTCACTGTAGGCCAGGAAGTCACGAGTTGACACACCTAGCTCCCTAGATAGTTTGGAATGTGGGGTGGGTTCCCCTAACAGATAGCTCTCATTAACAGCCAATTTGGGTGTGGGGTAGGCTCTGTCAATAGAACCATTCTTAACACAATTAAGGGTGTGGGGTTCTCTGCAGACTCCCCAGGGTGATGGTTCCTACAATGATTTTAGGAGGAAATTGGCTCCTGACAACATGGTACATAGATGCCAAAGAAAAACTTTTGGGAGTTGGTTCTTTCCTTCCCTATATGAGACCCACTGATCTAACTCAAGTTATCGGGCTTAACACGTGCCTTTATCCGCTGAGCCTACTTACTTACTAACACAGATTAATAATTTTTATAAACTAATAGTTAAAATAGTTATAATTCATCAAAACAGAAGACTTCAGCTAGGTCATCCCAACTGAGAAACTTTACTTGGTGGACTTTGATCTAGCCTTCTAAAACCTTACTGTAAGCAAGAACAGACACGAGAACTTTTTCAAAAAACTATTCTACCATAATAAGATATCACTTGAAAACTTTCCAGAATGAATTAGCGAGAAGATGATACATAAAGCTGTCTATGGGGATGAGTTATTGGTGCTGATTCTCTGTATCAGAATGTGAATGCCGTTTATCTGCAGACAGTAATTATGGATGGCTCTTTACAAGTGAGTTAATAGATAATTTTTATTGGCTGTGCTTTAGAACTTAAGAACTATCAGAGTGGATAGGTCACAAGGTCTAGAGAATTTGCATTTCAGGTGGCAAGGTTACTTCAAGATCTTCACAGTATGAGAGTTGACATTTGACACTAAATTACTCTCAAGGGATAGTTTGAAAAATGACTTCAGGGATCTGCCTGCACAATTGCTCTGAAATATAGCCAGCTTAAGAACAACACTTTCTCTTGCTTTTTGAATTAGTGACCATTATATTAACAATATCCTTAGACTTTACAAGACTAGATAGCCCCTCACTTCTGTATTATATTGTTTTTATTGTTGGTGTTTGGCTGATTAGTTTGCCTTTGAAGTAGAGTACTGACAATGTGAAGTAGTTTGTACCTACGCACTATCCTCCTGCCTTTTCTTTCCAATTGTAGAACTGCTCTACCACCCTCAGAAAAATTATTAGCAAAATTTTCACTTTTATCAGAATATGATTTAGTTAAAGTGTCTATAGCTATAACAAAACACCATGACAAAAGTGTAACTTGGAGAATAATTTATTTATGTAGGATTACTTGTTCCAACAACAGTCTATCATGAAGTGAAATCAAGACAGGGGCTCAAGAAAGAAGATTGGAGGAATAAAATGAAGCAGCAGCCTTAGGGCAGTGCTGCTTACTGGCCTTCTCACCATGGTTTTCTCAGTCTGCCTTCTTGTAAACAGCAAGACCACCTTCCAAGTGGTTACACCACCCATATCAATTATTAATCAGAAAGATGTTCTATAGAGTTGGTGGCAACCTGGATGGAGGTTAGTGTTTCTCAACTGTTGTTTCTAGTCCTAAATGACTCTATGTTATATTTAACTGACTAGAAGAAAAAAACAAAACAAAACCAAAAGACAACTAGAACAGAATATAAACATCCCATAAACATCCCATTTGATGAGTGAAGGTAGCTAGCATCCCAACAATTCGCCAAATGCTATTATTTTAGATAACATTTATTACTTAAAAAAGGTTGAAAGTAAGTGAAAAAAATCTACTATAAAACTTGTAAAAATGATAAATTCAATAACGTGGTAGGATCAACTTATACAAATCAGGAGCTTTTCAAATATACCAGGAAACAAACATATAGAGAAGGAGATCATGGAACTACTTCAATTTACAATAACCTTAAAGAAAGCAAAATATCTAGGAATAAGCATAACCAAGAAATTAAAGAACTCTATAATGAAAGCTTTACACCTCCAAAGAAAGTGACAAAGTAACCACAAATGGAAAGACATTCTATGATCAATTTTGTGAAAATCCCCTTATGCTTTAAATATTGATTTTTTAACTGACACACACTGCATAAAGTTTATAGATATTAATTTACTTTTGTATATAGTAGCAGTACATATACAAATAAAATTATTTAATATCAAGCATATTTATGATTATGTTATTTAGCACAACATACCTGTCCGTTTGTTTTTAGTAAACTCTCTCAAAACTTTTCCCAGATTTTTTTATTTTTATCTCCAGCTTTATGAAATGTAGGAGATATGATTCTCAGATACAGCCATCCAATGTAGAGGTTCACCAGAACCCTTGTACTTAACTGTCACTCAATAGATAACAGTCAACCTTTCTCTTCACACAGTTCCACTTTCTCCAACCTCTGCTAACTCCCATTCTGTTCTCAACTTCAGTGAGATTGGTTTAGATATTGCTTGTGAATAATTAATGCAGTACTTGTATTTCTGTGCCTCCCTTATTTCAATCTCCTAGATGATTCATTTTGTTACAAAGTATGTGTCTTCATCATTTATTATGGCTATATAGTCATCTCTTGTACATGTGTTTCATATTTTATTTATTTCTAAGCTTATGCACACTCCAGTTGTTTTGATTTCATGTCTATTATGAAGAATGTTCAAATGAATTTGGGAATTTAATGTTTAAACATATCAATTTACTGTCTCCTGACTATATACTCAGGAGTGGGATGGCTAGATCATATGTTCTGGTGTTAATCTTCTAAGTAACATCCATATTAATTTTCAATAATGTTGGTAATAATTTAAAACTACCAATAGTGTGGAAGGATTCACTTTTTAATTACATCTTTGCCATCATTTTCTAAACTTTGTATTTTTAATAACTGTCATTCCTATGGATATGACTTGGTACTTAATTGGTATTTGAATTTGCATTTGCACAATTATTCTTGATATTGATAATTTTTAATGTCTCTATTGTCTACTTCTATGTATTTTTTTGAAAGACATCTGCTTAAATCTTTGGGATAGATTTTTTTCTAATTGATTTTTCTTTGAAGAAAAATGCAATAATAATTACCAAGATTTTAAAATTATATTTGGTTAGGTTCAAATATCTCCAGGGAGCTTATCAGGAAGGGTTGTGAGGAGCTTTTTTTTATGTGTGTTGTTATTACCCTATCTAAAAATTTTATCTAGTTCTATAGGCGTACTAACTAAATCTATTGATATAATATGATAAATTCTGTTTAAGAAAAGTGGAAGTTAAATTTGGGGCTGATTTTTCTTTATTTTTCTTTTCTTTAAAAATCTTTCCATATGGAGAAACAGGAGAGAGCCTGGAGTGGTAAGTTTAAATGGGGAGGAGATTAAATGAGGAAAAGAGATGAGTAATGGAGGGGTTTGGGGGTGGGAAAACTAACACTAAGGACCATTAAGAAGGAGCGTAGGGAAACCTACTACTGTAAAGGTTTCCTAAAATATACATGAAAGAAATCAAAATGGAGTCACCAAATAAAGTTAAAAACAATGTCTAAACTAGACATCCTATTCCATCAACTGAGTTCTCCATTGCCAGGAACGGGTTACATCTGGTAGGGTAGTTCAACAAAAGGGCCCCATGAGAACCTCTAAACATCTCAGGGTATTGCCTAGATTTATGGTTGTTCGCTAAAAGCTGGTAGAGAAAACACTATTGCTGAAGACAATACTTACAAACCTCATTGAACATGGGGAAGTAGACATGGTGCCTAATTAAAGGTGTTGCCCTACCAGCGAGTGTTCATGGTACTGGAAGGTACTCTGAATACTACTAGAGGAGAAAGGTAATCATCAACCCAGTTATGAGTCCCATGGCCTAAAGTGGTGGCCTTCCATCGATATAAGCTGGAGCAATAGTGTTAAAATTATTGTAGAAGCCAGGCAGTGGTGGTGCACGCCTTTAATCCCAGCACTCAGGAGGCAGAGGCAGGGGGATCTCTGTGAGTTCGAGGCCAGCCTGGTCTACAAGAGCTAGTTTCAGGACAGGAACCAAATGCTACGGAAAGACCCTGTCTCGAAAAATTAAAAAAAATATATTGTAGAATTAACCAATTATTCTGATTGGATTTAAGGTTTACTACATGTTACGGAACCAGTGCCTGGCATTTCTCAGGAGGCCAAGAATTTATGGGATAACCAAATACACTTATGCTAAAGAAACATAGTGATAAAATGTTTCCTATTTAGGTTCTGCTATAGTCAGAACAGTGTCTTGCTCAGCCATCATCAGAGAAGCTTCTTCTTACAGTAGATGGGAACTATTAGCACCTTCAGAAACTCAATACTTGAGAATATGCCAGGGTGAGAAATTTTGAATCACTCAATGAGGAAAGGACCAGGACTCACGGAAACTCATTATTGGACAGTGCACAGTGATTAAGAAATTTTGGAACGCTCAATCTTAAATGGGTTTTCTTTATCAATTTCTTCTCAGGGATCAAAGAGATAATGCAGAAGAGGTGGTGGCAAGATTGTAAGAGTCAAAGGAGATAACAGAACCCAAGGAAAGAATATCCTCCAAAATAACAGAACTGATGCATATATGAACTCACTAAGACTGGCAGCACACACATCCTGCAAAGCCAATAGGGGACTCGGTTCTGAGAGGGACAAGCAGACAAAGGCTCACATTGCTATCCAAGAAGTTACCTGCAACTGACACACACTTGCAAATAAAAAATTAGTTTTCTCCATTGAAGTTTACCTTGGTATATGAAAGAAACTTCAAGATAGACTCTATCCTTAACAGTAGGGAGTCAAAATAAAAGTGAACTCAATAGTATTTTGTAGACATTTTATCTCATATTGATTTATTTGGCATTATTGTTGTCTTATTGTTTTTTGTTTATGTATTTTAAGTTTATGTTTTCTGATTGTCTCTATGGTAGGTATTTATGCATGTATGCTTCTTGAGTTTATGTTTTCCTTTTGCTTGTTCGTTAGTTTTCTTTTTTTTTCTTTTTGTATAAGTTTTTTGTTTGCATGTACATCTATGCACCACGTGTACAGAAGCCAGAAGAGGATGGTGGATCCTCTGGAACTGACGTTACAGGGGAGCGACAGTGAGCAGTCGTGTGTGGTGCTGGGAACTGAACCACTCCAGCCTGGAGACTCCTCATTTACTATCAATGCTCTCAGAAACTAGTTTCCATGTAACTCTTAACTATTCTTATTTTTTGTTTCGCTCCTTTTGTGTCTGTTGGGGGAGATTTGTTGTTTTGTTTTCCTAAAGAAATAAAGGTTATAGAGTTTGACGGGTGGGAAGGTGGGGGAATTTGAGAGGAGTTGAGGGTAAGGAAAAGCATGATAGGAATATGCTGTGTGAAGAAAGTTATTTTCAACAAGCGATAGATAATAAAAATGTGGTACATGTACATAATTTAATTTGATTCAGCCATAAAAATGATATTTACCAGAAATTGCTTGCATCTATAAATTATCATAGTAAATGGGGTTTCTCAGACTGAGAAAAACAAAACAAATAGAACATTTCTCTGGCATAAGTGAGATTTGGCTTCTAATTATAATCACGCACACACACACACACACATACACAGTGCCTGTGTATTAATGTGGGGGTGAGTTTGGATGTGAATCATGCAATTAGAAAGGAGACCACGAGAATGGAAAACAGTTCTTGAGCGTAATTGACTATCTGAATCATGAACATGGTAGGGCGACTATTGGCAGCAGAATAATAGAAGAAAGAGGGGAGGAAAGTCTCAAGGTAGAACCAACAAAATTACATGTGTACAAATATGCCACATTGAAACTTGTCTCTTTCTATGTTAATTAAAAAGGAACTAAATTAAAGTAATATAATTGGTATCCCAATTTAAAATAATTTACTCACTAGCACCAAATTGATTCCTCAAAGTAGAGATACCACCACAACAATGTTTATACTTCTTCTCAATTCTATTACACATAATTTCTGAGGAGATAATGCTTCTAGTCAGTCATTTACTGTGTAATGTCATTCACCTTCCCAGCAGGGAATGATGGCTGAAATACTCAAGGGATAATTAAAATTTCTATTCTTCAGCAATTTTGTCTACTTAAACTCAGATTTCTCCACAAATGTTTTAAATGTATTTAAAAATTTAATTGATGGAGTAGGTAGGTCAAAGACTTAACACTAGATTTTGACTGATTTCAGCTTAAGGAATATGTTTAAAAGTATAGTAATCCTCTGTTTATGAAAGCCAATGACTCTACTCAGTGCCTTCACAGATAAGCCATAGATAATAAAATAGATCTTATTTTTTCCTTATTTTTTGCAGTGTCCAACTTACTAATACATGGTTTCATGAGGATGTATTTACCTTATGCCAGTGTTTTTTATATTAAACATTGTGCATAATAAATTGTTTTACTTATTATGAAAATTAAGATTTTATAAAAGAAAAGTTATAGAAGGCATAAAATTAAGAATTTTATAGAGCTTCTCGGTATCCTTGTGTTGTTATTGGTATTTCACAAGTCATTCTCATAAACAATATATAAATGAGTATACTATTCCCTAGCCATCAATTTTAAAATTTGGAGTGACTTAGGTATTAGAGACAGTTTTATTTCTTTCATATTTTTCACCCTGTATTGATTTTTAAATTGAAAAATCTGTATTTTTATGTGACTCATGTAAAATTTTCCACAGGCAAAGCTTAATTCTACATTGCTTGTGGAGACATGGCATTTATTTATGGAGCCTGTCAAGAGCCTTCTGCATAACTGTTTATGCTTATAGAATGGTGATGCTGTCAGCTTTGGACAGAAAAGCTTCTTTTTGCAGTGATCAGTAGTGACTACAGGAACTCAAAACTGGTCAATGTTCTGAGAATAAATGACTATTGAATACCCAGTCTCAAATAAGCCATCTATACCACCCCTCCCCAGGCAGAGAGAACATGGAAGAAGGGATCAGAAGGCTGTGAGAGCCTGTGGGCCAACAGAGTGGCATGTCACTTCTGAACTTCCAGGTATGACAAGGCTATTGCATGCCTCAGCTCAGAGAAGCTGTGGTTACAGCCTATCACCTGCATAATATAGATGCCTATCAATACCCTCTTAGGAAGCAGGAAGATCTTATGGGACCCATCCCTCTGAGGATTGATTTACAGCCAATAGCTGTAGGAGACGGTGTGACCTTTCCTTCAGTGACATAAGCAATGGCACCTTACTCGATGCCCTATAAACAAACTCTCAAAGATTTCCTGTAAGCAACCACAGTGAAACTCTTTGGTCATATGCAGACAAAAGGGTCATGAAGGTAGAAGGAATGTTAGATAGAAAGAGGAAGGTTAAAAGCATGTTTGAGAAGAATACAAGAGAAGGCAATGATGTGAGAGTAAATTGGATTGGAACACATTATATATGTATATAAAATGTCACTATGAGAATCATTGTTATACCTAAGTGATAAAGTGGGAATGATTTTAAATGATTGATTATTTTTGCTGTGTTGAAGATAAGGCCTCACACAGTAGATAAGTGCTATATTATTGAACTATTGTCTTCTGCCTCAAAGAATTTAAAACATTCAGCAATGAAAAAATAAATTCGGGAAGAAATCAAGAGAAGGAGATACTGTGGCCTCGTTTATAGTCCTTAATGTTGTTCAGAATCAAACTGCATTTTAAAATAAATCTTCTTTACATGAATATTTAGTTTAAGAGATTTAGATTCAATGATTTCCGCAAAGCATCATCTCAATAGTTAATTATATTTATATTCTATTTCAGCACACTTGCAAAATCATTATTGCAGACACATTGAATAAATCAGAGAAATGTGTTTTGTGAAAGTTAACTGAATAAGATCCTGGTCTTATTTAAAAGCTATATCTAATCACTCTCTGAAATATATAGATTTTATTAATTCATGAGTATTTCTTGGAAATAAGACAAACCTCACAGATCCTATAGATACTAATGCATTTATCTATGGAAAACTAAACTTTGGACATTTGACAATTTCAGTTTCTTCTTGTATTCCGGATTGCTTTTAGGCATGCCCCAGCAAGACGATTCCAGGTCACACTTCCAAAGGACACTTTTATATGCAAGTTAGGACTGAGACATTTTCTTCAGGTATTCTCTTCCTTTGAGCAGTGCATTAAATTAAAATGGTATGGGTGCTTGGGACAGAACATAAAGACTCCAGATGTGAATTAGCTGCTGTTGAGTAAGGTGTGAAAAATAGATAAATAGTTAAACCACTTGGCCTTCTTTGCATTTGAAGGGTTTTACCCCATTAAAGATTCGTTAGGGTCAATTAAGGTTTGAAACTAGTTAAAAGCTTTGCTACACTCATTGCAACTGTCGAGTTCTCCCAAGTGTGAATTCTCCAATGCTTATAAAGAAATGAATGAAGAGATGAAGCACAGTTAATGCTGTGGCACTTCATTACTTTCGTAGGGTCTCCTCCATGATGAAATCTCCAGTGTAAGTAAAAGCCGACTACTTCATAAAGTATGGTGCATGTTCTTTGTATTTGCAACACGTCTCAGCAACATGAATTCTCTGACTTGCATCTCCCATGAAGGAGAGTTCGAAGCTTAGACATATTCTTCAGATTTGTAGGGCTTTTCTCCTGGATACATCCTCTGATGCTAACGTTTGAAGAATATTGAAAGGATTTATCATACTCTTTGTGTTTGCAGGATTTCTTTCCACAATAGATTCACAGGTATTTATTAAAGTCTGAAAAAGAGTTAAATTCTAGTCCATACTTTTTAAACCCCTGGGGGTTCTTTCCTGTAAGAACTTTGCTGCTTATTAAAGGTTGAGTCATTAATAAGAGATATGTTACGTTTTTTTTTTTTGCACATACTGCTTATCTGACATTGGTTAGCTATTAGCCATGATGAAAGCTTTTTTACCACATTCATTTTCTATATACATTATTAGTTCTTTGAAAAATTCCATGTTCCTTATTCATGGTAACCTCCCAATGCCTCCCAGATCCATATACCCTCCCCTACCTACCCATCTTTCTTCCCTTTTTTCTAAAGCACTACAAGTTCAATATTTGCTACTCACACACACATAGTTGCATAGTTTTCCACTGTAGCACAGCTGACTACACTCTAAAAGAAAACTGACTTTCCTTGCTCAAGGAGCTATCAATTGCAAAACCTTGGTGAGGAGTAGGATGTCCCACTCATCTCCCCAGGCTGTGATTTGGTCTGGATTGGGATTACACAGCTCTTTCTTTTGTATATTGTTATGAACTCTGTGAGTTCAGACATACAGGTTCCCTATTGTGTAGAGAAGAGTGATTTTGCTTGTAGTTATTCATCATCTCTGACTCTTATATTGTTTTGCTCCCCTCTTCCATAATAATCCAGGAGCATTGGGAAAAGGTGGTATGATACAGATGCCCCATTTAGGGCTGAGAAGTCAGTAGTCTCTTATGCGCTACATCTTGTTTAGTTATAGGTATCTGTGTTAATAATTGTCTATTGTAAATAGATTTCATTGCATTTCTTAACTTTTTAAATGTTCTTTTGGGAAAGAAATTCACTGCATCCATATCAAAGACTTTGTGAATTTCATTATTGAAAAAAATGCCTCCATTCAACTAAATAAGCAAATATTATGATGGAATACTCATTTAAGTCACTTTATTATGTATGCACCCAATTTGCCAAACATCCATATCTGCAGTTACATTTATAATTTGATTGGATGCTGAGGGTGCACACCTTTATCCTAGACTTCAGGAGGCTGAGACTGGTCAATTTCTGTGAGTCCAAGGCCATCTTGGTTTACATAGTGAGTTCCAGGACATCCAAAACTACACAGACCATGACTCAAAAAAAAAAATAGCAAAGATCTTCACACACTGATTAAAATGGACTATATTTTTTTTGGCACAGAGAACACCTATTTGGAATTCATGGGAAAATAATGAATATTTTATAAAGAACCTCTCAAACTGGTCACAATCTGAAATGTGTTTCAATTTTAAATCTCTTGCCTACAAAAACATTTAAATAAAAATTTAATACATTGCCTTTTAAAAATGTTCAATTTATAGATGGAAGCCTGGAATAGGCTTACTTTTAATACTTCCCATATTTTTCTTTAAAGGATATGTTACTTCCTAAATTGTTGTGAATATTTACTCATACAAACATACAGAATCTCAGCAGTAATATCAGAATATGAGTTATTTTCTGAACGCTGTATTTTGATCTTGTAGACAGTGGCTTTTGTTGTGGTCTGTTAGACTGGGACACATGTTGGACTGGCCATTGCGGTGTGTCTACCTTCAGGCTTACATGCACTTTACTGTTCATTTTTCAAGTAATGGTTACCTGGGCCTCACTTCCAATTGTTCTCTTAATCACTTATAAAAGTCGATGTTTTATCCATGCTCTAGGACAAAGATTTAAAAAGATCCGCAGCAACATCTTTTTTGTTTGTTTGTTGTTTTCTTTTTCAAGACTGAGTTTCTCTGGGTAGCCCCAGCTGTACTGAACTCTGTAGACCAGGCTGACCTTAAACTCAGAGATTCACTTACTTCTGCTTCCACAACTCTGGAATTAAGGGTATGTGTCATGATGGCCACATTTTTGAGGACCATTCTTCAGGTTTCAGGTCTTAGCGTGGATAAGAATTGCTTCTAATTCTAAGATGCACACTAACTGCAAAGCACCTCCCACCTGTGGCCCACAAGGAGCAGTTTTGCTTTGCCAGACCACCTTCACTTCTTTTCTTTCTCTCAGATAAGGGTGCTTTTTGTTTCTAGTTTGCATACAGGTAAAATTAAAGCTGCAGGGTTGCCTGAATATTCTTACTCAGAGGGACAGTCAACATGAGCAAAGTTTCTCTCTCTCTCTCTTTCTCTCTCTCCCTCTCTGTCCTTAGTTAGCTAACAAAAAACACATTATAGCTTTGCTTCACTCCTATTCATTCTGAAATTGTTCTCTATGTTATCGTTAAGGACCTGGACTTGTGATTCTACCTGTTTTATGACAAGACTTTTCCTGAGGAGACACAATTCATACACCTACTAATGTCAGACAGGGATCCCATAGCAGAGATAAGTATGGATATTACCAAAGTCGAATGTGATGAACTAATGAAATATATTGGGATTACTTGCAAGAATATGGGTGAGGGGTTATTTACAGGAACAGAAATGATTCAAAGATACTGTCTTAGTTACTATTCTGTTCTTAAGAGATACAATGATCAAGGCAAATCTATAAAAAGAAACCATTCATTGGGAACTCCTTGCGGTTTCAGGAAGTCATCACGACAAGAAGCAAACACATGGCACCAGAGCAGTAACTGAGACCTGATCTTCATACAAGAAGTAGATTGGACCTAGCATGGATTTTTGAAACTTCAAAGCCTACCTACATCCTCCGACAAGGGAACATCTACTCCAAAAAGGCCACACCCCCAATCCTTTCCAAGCAGTTCATCAGCTGCAGACTAAGCACATGAATATATTAGCCTATGAGGCCATTCTCATTCTATGTACCAGAGACACTTATGTCTCTGAAGCTCCAAAGTGACAGCTCACAGAAGCTGGTAGCCTGGTGTGCACTACACAGCCTGCAGGCAGTTTAACAGATTGGATAGGATCCTTTCTGAGAGAGCCAAACAAACATTATAGCAGACTCTGAACAGCCTGGTCAGAAACCAGGCCTCAGTTTTGGTTTACTGGAACTGAGCAAGAAGTTCTTGGAAAGACCACAACTCTGGGGATTACAACTCTGGGGTAACCAATCAGCAGGCACCCTACAGCCTTCTTGTAGTTAAAGATAGCTTTCTTTACTCTGCTGTTGGAACATCCCAAACCACTAGAGACACCTACCAATCCTATAGCAACCCAGAAATTTTTTGATTAAACCCACCAATCAGTCTGTAGACTAACTTCCCCTCCCTGAAATTCCCCTATTCTTGCGTAAAAGAAGCCTGTGAGTTTTCCTTGGGATCACCATTTTGCCACTGTGTCAAAAAGCTGACCCCTGCATGCTTGAAGAAAGAATCTTGCTGATTGAATATGTCACAGGTGGTCTTTTATGGAACTTCCCACAGACCCTGACAGTTTCCAGGGAAATCAATTGTTCTAAGCCTCTTCCAGATAGCTTGACCCATTTTGGCTTTTTTCCATGAGTTGGTCTGGTTTCTGAGTCTTCTTTATTTGTAGCTTGGTTTTGTCTGAAAGCAACTAACTCTCAGAAGTCTTTGCTGTTTACTCTTGGGATTGAGGAGTCCCACAAATCTACCACTCTAAGAAATTTCTTAAAGTGGTTTTGAGTTGTTTATCTTCTGTCTTAAGGAGTTTCCTTGGGAGATGGGATATGTCAATCTTGGAGGAAACTTCTACACAACATTCCACTCCTTCCTCTAGTTGTTATGTTTTTCTTCCTCCTTTTCCAAAATGATCCCTGAGCCTTGTGTGTGTAGTGGGGTGTGTGGCATAGATACCCACTTATTGCTAAAACTTAGAACAGTATGCCATAGCAATTTGTTTTCAGGATCTTCACCGGTATTTAAAATTTGAGGATCTTCACCAGTATTTAAAATTTGAGGTTGACGGCAACAATAATCTATGGGCAAAGTATACATTGGTGTAGGAGGATCTTCTGTCTATGTGTTACTTTCATTGGTTAAATAAAGAGACTACTTGGCCTTTTGATAGGGCAGAAAATTAGGTGGGGGAGGTAAAGAGAACAGGATGCTGGGAAGAAGGCAGGCAGAGAGAGCCACCATGGAGTCGCCAGAGTCAGACATGCTGAATCTTTCCTGGTAAGCCACAACCTCGTGGTGACATACAGATTATTAGAAATGGGTTAATCACGATATGAGAGTTGGCCAATAAAAGGCTATAACTAATGGACCAGGCAGTGTTTAAATGAACACAGTTTCTATGTAATTGTTTCAGGACTAAGCTAGCAGGGTGGCAGGACAGAGCCAGCTGCTCTCCTTACTGCAATACATGTTTAGAAAGCAGTTTGGCAGGCATGTCACATGCATCGAGTAAAACAATAAAAGTTGCTTCCCCATTGAGACCTATGATTTCCCAAACTACAGGGTTTTGTCTGGGCTTACATACAGTAATAGATATGAATGTCCTCTTGTGTAGTGAGCCTTAAATCCACTGGAAGGCTGATGGTCTTAGCAATGATGGCTGAGCCATTACAACACAAGCAGGCACATCACTTCAGGCTTGTCAGTATTTTAGCATGCAGGACCCATAGTCAAACAGCCATGTTGATGACTCTCTCTACCAGCAGCCTTCTTGGCCTCTTCTGGCTTTATGAAATCCAGCCAGTAGTATGGGAGTTTTCAGTTCAGTTCCAGCTTAATTTCTCCATGCCATGCAGTCAAAGCATGTGGTGTCTTCAGAAAGAACCTTCTAGTTCTTTTAAGCAACCAACAGTAGTAGCAATAGCCTTTCTGGTTTCTATGGGGTCTCGGGGGCTTCTCTGACAAATAACTCAGAGAAAGGGCCTGACCTGGCACTGGGGTTTTCATTTAATAACACTATGGCCTCTGAGAGTCTTGTTTTCCAGCCATGTAGTGTACTTTATGGTTTTTTTCCCTTTAATTAACCCATATCCAATAAGGTTACAAGGAAGTGCTATTGTATCCAGATGTCTCCAATGACACAAACACTCAGAGGTTAGCATTATATCATCTATATAGCTAAACATTCTCTAGATATTGGGTAAAACAAAACAATATCCCGAACCACCATTCCATAATAAAGAGTGGGTTTACAAAGAAAATCTTTGTGAAGCAGTCTGAAAATCTGCTATCATTTATTCTGAGAAAGTGTTAGATGATTCCAGAAGTTTAAAACTAGAAGATAATGAATTGCGACATAAGCAAGGTCTAGTACAGCTTGGAAAGGTTCCATCCATTGGATCAGTTTGCTACCCCCCCATATCAGGATTAGGCAGCAAGCATGGATAGGAGTTTTTAACTTAATGAGCTCTTGTTTGGGTTCAGTTATGAGTGCCCCTTCCTGGTGGGTAATCTTTCTTCCCTAGAATCTATATCCTAACATTTTGACTAGCCTACTGTTTTCCTGCTCAGACACTGCCATGAACATGATTACAGGTTCACCCCAAGCCAATAGTGAATCCTATTGACCTATATCTCAACCTTGAATATCAAATATACCTAAGAAATTCCATTCGCATCACGTTGAGCCCTTCTGGACAGGACCTCATCTGGTGATTCTCACCATTTCTATGGTGGTCAGACTCCAAGGCATGTCCAACTGGATTGACCTGTCTCAGCTCGAAGGGGTCAAGCCTACACAGCCAGAATTCACATGGATGGGAGTTTATTATGCCTCCACCTGCATGGGAACTCTTAAGATTAAGATATCAAAAATAATAACGTCTTGAATTTTGCAGGCAAATGGATGGAGCTAAAAAACATCATTTTGAGTGAGGTAACCCAGACACAGAAAGACAATTATCACATGTACTCACTCATAAGTGGTTTTTAAACATAAATCAAAGAAAACCAGCCCACAAATCACAATCCCAGAGAACCTAGACAACAATGAGGACCCTAAGAGAGACATACATAGATCAAATCAACATGGGTAGTAGAAAAAGACAAGATATCCTGAGTAAATTGGGAGCATGGGGACCTTGGGAGAGGGTTAAATGGGAGGGGAGAGGCTGGGAAGGGAGCAGAGAAAAAAATGTAGAGCTCAACAAAAAAAAAATCAATAAAAAAGAGAAAAAAAGATCTCCCATGTTCTCACACTCACCACTGTATTCCAAAACAAAATTATTAGGTATCTCCAGACCTATTCTAAGCCCCTCAATTTCCTAACTGAGGTACAAGGGGGTACTAGAAGAAATAGAAACACGGGCAACCAGCTACAAAACAATCTCTTTCATTTCATCCTTTAAGAAATGTTCTGGAAGGATGCCCTAAATGTCTCCATAGGACTCCTCAAATCACTTAACTTGATCTCTGATTACACTATTAGCTTCCTCTGCATTTCTTTCAAAGGTTCCCTAAGGAGAGCAGTGCTCCTATAGAATGTTTGCTATGAAAACATATTCTCGGGGCTGGAGAGATGGCTCAGTGGTTAAGAGCATTGCCTGCTCTTCCAAAGGTCCTGAGTTCAATTCCCAGCAACCACATGGTGGCTCACAACCATCTGTAAAGAGGTCTGGTGCCCTCTTCTGGCCTTTAGGCATATACACAGACAGAATATTGTATACATAATAAATAAATAAATAAAAAAAAAAAAGAAAACATATTCTCTTGCTCTGTAGCCCACCTCTTTCTGCTCCCAGTCTCTCTCTTACTCCTATGGAGTGATTGGACTATTGGCACAAGACATCACTAAGTATTGGCCCCATTCCTATAAAAACTACACTTTATCTAAAAACCATTCCCTTCCAGGAGGGATTTTCCCTTCTTGTTATGTGCATCAGTCTATTCTCCCAGTAACTATTGTCCCAAGCCTGACTTATTACACCGAGGGAGAATTCTCCTTGTTCTCTCTAAAACTCCCAATTGTGCTATTCACCTCCCTGTGACAGTGAAAGTCAGGCTGACTTCCTCTGTGATGTTACAGGGATGGTGTGTGTGTGTGTGTGAGGAGATGAGGTCATATCTGTGTTTCCTATAGATAGCTCTCTGAAGAACTAACAACAGCAACCAAGAGCTCAGCTAAGGCTCTCTGAATGAAGCAAGAACAGCTCTACTTCCTGCCCTCTGTCATTTTCAAATCTGAGGAGCTCTGGATCTCCTGACTGCATCAAAAAGAGGAAGTTGCCTCTTTCTAAACAAAGAATGCTGCTATTACATCAACTAATCAGGTCAGGTAGAGGTAGAAATTTATAAATAAAGAACAAAAACCCAAAAAAAAAAGAACCTTCAAGACATAGCTGGTTGCCTACAATCTAGCAAAAGCTCACCACTTTCCACATAATGTAATGTCTTTGACATCATCTGGCCTTGGCTACTGTCTCTCCCAAGAGCCCTATCTGAGATCTCCTCCTTCTTTTTCCACACCTCCATTTCTTCTCCTTCCTTCTAGCTCCTTTCCTACTGAAATGAATCAAAACCAGGTAAACCAATTCACCCTCCACACTTTTAACCAAGTCCTCCTGACATGTCAGTCTTCCACCTTTCTCAGCCCGTATGCTCTTCTGAAGCAGAGAGCAGCCTGTGATGTGGTCTAGCCATACCCAGTCTTTCTACCCTCTAACTTACACCCAGTACAACAGGAAATAGCAGGAGGAGACCACCAATGTTCACTATAATCAATGAAAGATTGAGATGTTAGGCTGGCGCATGATAGGGCGATCTAAGACATTTTCTCAGTTACTGTACTATTACCAACAAGAGATATTATGATCATGACTACTTCTATAAAGTAAAGCATTTAATTAGGGGCTTGCTTACAGTTTCACAGCTTTAGTCCATTATCACCATGGTAGAGAACATGGTGGCATGCATGGTGAAGGAGAAGTGACTGAGAGATACATCCTGATCTGCAAGTTTAAGGAAGTAAAATGAGAAAAGGCACCTCCAGTACCCATTTCTTTTAACAAGGACATATCTCCTAATTTTTCCAATCCTATCAAAGAGTTCTACTCTCTAGTGACTCAAATGTATGAGCCTATGGAGGATATTCTTATGCACACCATCACAGACACCAAGATGGCCAAAACATGTGGTGACTGAATGTTCTGCATGACTCAGGAGCTATTTGACCCTTATCTCAGCAGAGTAGCTTGACCACAACACCCTGATGTCTTACCGACCAGAAGTACACTCAAAAAGACTTGACTTACAGTGGGTATCTTTGCTTGCAGCAGTTCCTTTTTCCTTAACACTCTACATCACTCTCCTGCCCAAATAGAATCACCATATAAAACCCCAAATCCCCTTTTGGAAGGATTGCTCTCTCTAACCTTGGAGACAGTCCTGCAGTTCGTGCCCTAAATAAAGTTTTGTCTTTCATTCTAAGTGTGTCTCTGGTGGTCTTGTTCTCTCCTTAAACCTCAAAGCCCCACATAAAGAATGAGAAAACACACAAGACAATTGAAAACACAAGAGTCACTCATTAAAGAAAATTTGCTTCCATGCTGTGTTTACAACATGCTGAACACTCTGAGAGACGATACCTAGAATGCTTGTGGTCTTCCCCAACATCAATCCATTGTATCGCCAAGGACAGACTGTAAAAACCAGTTCAGAAGAATAACAGAGCCCAGGTATCAGGTTAGTTGACTGACTGTCCAGTGGTAGAATTTTAGGAAATCCATAGAAATCTGTAGATAGAATGTCCTGCTGGTCAATCATTTCAAAGATCAATTGTCAGTTTTTGAGAGCAGCTTTATGAGGAGAAATTTCCCACTGAGAACCCAGACAAGGGAGTAAAAAGAGTGTTGAGTCTTAGCTGAAAGTGATTTCCACACTCTGGAGACCTGGGAGTAGGTTGGAATGTTCAGATTCTGAAAGTATTGAGTAGTATGTTAAAACCCAATCTGTATATATCTCCTATGACAATAATTACTCTTTTCAGTTAAATGATAAATCCTAAAAATGACATTTTTTCTTAAATTAGTGATTTAAAATTTATGACTACAAAAACATTTTTTCATCATTTCTCTCCACTTTGCAGTAAATTTTCATTTAAAATTAAGAACTATTTTATTATTTTACATATTAGGGTGCTTTGCCTGCATGTATGTCTGTGCATCACATGTGTGCATGATATCCTTGAAGACCAAAAGTGTGTATCATGTGACATGACACTGAAGTTACAGATGGTTATGGGCTGCCATGTAAGTGGTAGAAATTGAACCTGTGTCCTCTGCCAGAGTAATAAGTACTTTTAACCTCTGAGCCATTTCACCAGCTCCAATTCTTCACTTTTAAAATTATTCATTTTTTATTCTGCATATTGTTGCAAAAGATGTTCATACCTTTGCATTAGCTCAGTGTCTTATATAAATATATTTTAGAAATCGGATGATTCTTTTTAAATGGTTGACTTTTCTAAATAATCTTCAGCTTACATAAAGTGGGTGTTTTGGTGGCATTAGGACATGGATTGCTATTGTTAATGGCTTTGGTAAAACTTTCTGTAATCTTTATAGTTTGCTTGCTTCAGTTTATACTCCATAGCAAGCTCTGCTTTTCTATTTTCTCCCTTGCTCTCTCCTTTCATATTCTCCTGTAGGTTGGAAATTCGTGTATTCAGATGAATTTCCTTTGCAAATATGAGCACTTAGTCCTCATTAAGAAAATGACACCATAAGCTGAGAAACAGGGTTTTCTGCAAAAAAAAAAAAAAAACCCATAGTTTATGAGCACAGCTAATTAGAACTGTTCACTCATTGGTATTTATAGAGAAAGATGGTCTCAGCATTTAAGTCTGACATCCATCTCTAATACTGCCATAGGTTAGAACTGTGGAAATAAATTTAAATCAATTGATAGTTTGGGATATCCCCCACACAATGCATCATTATGCTAGATAGTGCCAGGGATATAAAAGTCTATTTTGTCCATTCATCCTACAAGTATTTATTTGATCTGTACTACATACCAAGTACTGTTTGAGGTATATGGTAGTTCACCATAATTTAGTGAGAAAGTACCAAAAAACACATGTACATATAGACATGTTAATCTATGATGGGAGTGAACATAATCAAGGTATTTTATGAAAATATCATAATCTCTGTTGAACAATTAATATAAACAAATAAAATTCCACTAGTTGTAATCCATTTAAGGCAATAAAAGAAAACAAATATTTACAGATGGAACATATTATGAAACATGTTGCCAAAACTATGGTCAGATGTAATGATTTTTGAAAGCAAAAGAGAATTGATCTTTTGAGTCATGTGGGCTTTAATACTGCCAGTAATGTGCCTTTGTTGTTTGGTGGCGGCTTTGCTGAACCAAAAAATCAGCAAGTATTCTCTGGATAGAATGTAAGACCACCATGCCTAAAGGATCTGTTCCATAGCTAATGAAGCTGTTAACTAAAATCTGAATTCCATACTGCTCAGCGATCTGCCAAAAGCCTGGGAGAGAAATTGGTTGAAGCAAACAAATTGGTAGTAGAAACACTTTATTCAAATCCTTTCCTGAGGAAGGCACAAGAAATTCATCTCAAGCCATCACAGCAGTTCCGGAAGGCTTTCAGGTCACCTGGAGGGACCACAGGAGACCAAAGGCAGGAGATAACTGGTCTAGGGAGTGTTTTGCTGTATTCCAGGTTATGAGTGGGGGATGTATCTACATAGTACTTCATATAAAATATTTATTTTAACTTTTTAGAAAATCTAATTCAAATGATCTTAGGAGAGGCACTTACAAAGAATGCCCCCAGAGAGAAAGTAGTGTTTAATAGGTCAGGGAAGGGAGCAGGTCACGGTAGTGAAAACCAAAGTCCCGAGGTCTTCACCTCACAACCTAACCCTCCTTTTCCTAAACAATCAGATTAACATTTTTTTTGTTCTGGACAAATAATTTTCATAATTCCTTTTATAGTACAGATGTGTTTTACACTGTTATAATACTTAGCATTGTTAGAAACTAAGTGAAAATGAGCCACCACATAGTTCATTTTCTAGTGATCATTTGAAACATTTTAATGTTCAGAAGAAAAACTCACTACAAATGTTGGCTTAACTGGAATCTCTTAGAATGAAGACTGCTTATGCCTTTTCTCTAAAAAGAAAGTATTTCTGATTTTTTAAGGGCAAATTCAGACTCCTTTGGTTTTCTATATGATATGAGAAATAACACTCTTCTTCATCCTTTCTGTGTTTCACTTTGCATGACTGTGTCTATTACTAACCAGGGGTACCTCTTCCTGACAAGGGTGGTAAAATTTCCTTGGGCAAATTCTGCATGATGACTATCATATCACGTAAAACAAATGTACGCCAGGCAAGCTTCAGTCTCCCCTAAATTGTATGTTTTGAGAACTGCACGCAATCAAACAAATCCCAAAGAAATGGAAGTTTGGCTCAAAAACCTTTCATTTTCACTTTTTTGTGTTGTGTTATGGAAGTTCATCTTGAAGAATGAGTTGAAAAGTTATTCAAGCTGAGCTAGAAACATAACCTGCATTTTCTCTCACCAAACCCCTCTCACACTGTCCCTACCTTTTGTTATTTCTCTGTCATTCCTTCCCAAGGAAATGCACTGTGTTCAGGCTTCAGTTTTTTATGCATCTTTGGATTCGTGGGCTTTCCTTACTTTGAGCTCTGCCACCCTTGTGTACCTTTCAAGTTGTTTGGAGCAGTTTTCTATTATCTTCATCAGCTCCCTTTCTACAGGTGAAGTATGATCTCTTAATGCTGATCCAGCCCCAGAAAAGTACCTCCACTTCATGTAGATGAAGATGGAAGTTGAATGCAAATGCTAAGCAGTTTTTCCTTTTTAAATCTCCATCCGTTTCATACACAATCAAACTGCAGTTTCAAAGGGCATGCTGGTTTTCCCAACATAAAAGGGCAGAGGTCAGAAGTTTTAATAAACACCACATGTCAGAATGTCTATGCATACAGTGGCACAGGCTGAGGGACAGGTAGGGCTCATCACATTACAACATCATGTGTTCAAGAACTTACAGCTACCAAATCACACTGCAGATCAAACAGCCACACTCTTGCCATGTGTTTGTGGATTCCTGACTCCCAGCCAAGTAGTTCAGAGAGACTCCAACCCAAATCAAACTAGATGATGCTTCAGGCTTGAGAGTCCAGTAAGAATGCACTCTCTGCTCAAGACATCTGCTCTCTGTGCTCTTGTGAGGGCTCTCCACATTTACCTGCTCAAAGACTAGCTCATTTGTACCCTCTGTTTTTAGATTCTCCACCATATCTGTCATATCGATATATTCAAATATTTTAATATTTTCTAATTTAAAAATCTCTGTCTGAATTTTACAGTTTTCTTCAGCTATTCTCCCATTTCTCTGTATTTTCAACCAACTAGAATACTTAGATTTAATAAAACCTGCCACTATATTTATTTATTTATTTTTATTTTATCTCTTTGTGTTTTTTTTTCTTATTTGAGCCCTGATCTCCCTTTCACCCATGGATGTCCTGAGGTTATACTAACCAGTCATGACCTTTATCTCATAGTGTAATTCCTTCATGCTCTAACACAGTTTCTCATGTCTTCATGAGGTTATCCCATGGCATCATATATGGAACTCGGATTTTTCCTCTCACACTTGTTCTACCCAGTTTTAACTTATGTTAATAAGGAACACAGTGTCCTCCCAGACATCACCTCTTAAATTATCTCCCTCCTTCAACTTTTGATCTTTCTGCAATGCAATTTCCATACGGCGGACAAGGTGATGTTTTAAAATGTAAAGCAGGTCCTGTCAACTCCTCTGCTCCAAAGACTCTAGTGATTCCCTTTCAAAATTAGAGCAAAAAAAAAATATTAGAGCAGAAGCCAATCATCATGGCCTTGAAGGCTAGGTGATCTGTCACCTGTCATCTCTGGTCTGACACCCAGTCCTTTCCACTTGCCTTACCCAGGGAACCTTTTGATACGAATTTTTAAAGGAAGATTTAAAAATTGTTTACCCTGTACAAAGTTAGAAACTTTGTTCAAATTGTTCCTTCCACATTTGCTATATGAACTGCTTCACAGATTAAATGGTGACTCTCAGCAGTAAAGTTAAAATTGACAGCAACCAGAAATACTCATGTATTTAAATTCTGTAACTGCTCAGTTACTGTGCCAAGCTGAGTGACAGATCTGCCCAAGTCCTCATGTGGCCAGCTGGTTATCATGAATAGGTCAACTCAAATGCTATGCCTCTAGGTGATAATGGGAACAAATGTTCTGTCATTCCCCACTAGATCATCATTTTAAATCTTCCTAGTTATCACTCCCCATCAGACTGACGTCTATGTTTTAAGATTGTGTGTCTCTTTCACGACAAGATCAGTTTGCTTGCTTGATTTTTACATTCCTGAGCCTATATCCCCACTGGGTGTTTGTCCAGCCCCCAGACATACATATTTTGAGTCAGATGTCATACCTCTGAAATTATACAGTTAATGTTCTTCAAGAATGCAATCTGTATTCTACCCAAGTTTTGCTACATAGAATCAGTCCGTAAAGATGGTAGCATATAAGTCAAGTATCAAAATCGACCACAAAAGCCCAGATCATGACTCCCTTCTTGCTGTGTGTAAAGTATGAGACTCAGATCTAGTATGAGTATTGATCCTTAAATGTTATTTGCCTTTGCAGCAGCTGCTTAGGAATAATTTTATAGTGATGATAAATGGTAAGGAGTGTATAACTGGAACAGTTCTTGTTGCTATGGTTTGGTTGGTGCTTTTGAATTGCTTTGTTTTATGTATTGTTTTACATAAGTGCCGTGCACAGTGCCCCCGTGTCTGCACTCAGTGCTCTGGCACCCAGTTCCCGAGCTTCGGGCAAGGGGCTGGAGGTTGAGAACACAGATGCAGAGATAGACTGACACACGCAGTTCCATAACGCTGGTTCAGAAAGCCCCTCTTTATTAACACCATGTAGACTTAAATAACGCTGCAGTTAATGGTCAACAGGCGATCCTCTAACTAGGCACAGCTTCTAGTAACTTATATTAGAAGGTTCTAGGAGGGAAAAGTAACTGAAGGCCAGGACTCATTAATCCCAACATCATTGCCGTGCACCGCGCCCCCGTGTCTGTGCTCTGTGCGCTGGCACCCAGTTCGCAAGCTTCGGGTAAGGAGGCTGGAGGTTAAAATACACAGACACACACAGACAGAGAGACAGCGACACGGGTCATCCTTGAATTCCCCAAGAATGCCCCCTTTATTGTGTTCAGGGGCAGATTATATAGAGATAGCCACGCCCCAGCCAAACCCACCAAAAACCACTCTCCTGCCATCAGGAACTCCTGAAGGTCTCGTGCTCAGAGCAGCTATAGGCACTCAGATCAGGGGATTACAAGAAATTCAGGATCTGGGGTCTCACTGCTCCCAACACATAAGTTTTAAAAATGTTAGTCTCTGAAAATAATAGGTCCTAAATATTTTGGCAAATAATGAAATCTATACTGATAAGAATGCATGCCCTATATGTCCACTTCTATAATGAACAGGTTCAAGGAACAATCACATTGTAATCAATATCTAAGTATATGCCTCAACATTATGTTTTCCAAACAATCAAGATGATTTTTTTGGTTGTGATGTTTGTCTTGGGTGCATTTGAGTAAAAAGAGGAGAATATGGAGAAAGGTATTAAAATTTTGTTCTCTTCTGTCCTTCAAAATAATTTTCTGCCCTGTGAAGAAGTTTGTAGCCATGTTGTCACCTCTTTCTCCTTTTTTTAAATTTAAAATTGAAGTTCAAATCCTGGCAAGTTTAATTAAGTATACAATCTCAGTGTTCCTGAGGATAAGGTAGGAAGACTGCAACAGTTCAATGACATCCTAAACAGATTAAGCTCCCATCTAAACACATACACACACACGCACACACACACACACACACACACACAGAGAGAGAGAGAGAGAGAGAGAGAGAGAGAGAGAGAGAGAGAGAGAGACTAGAGACAGAGAAAGAGAGAGAGAGAGAGACACTAGAGACAGAGAAAGGGGGGGGAAGGAGAGAGAGAAAGAGCTCACCAATTTTTAACTTTATGATAATTAATTTTTATATCACTATGATCCCCACATCCTCATCCATTTATTATTCAGAAAAAAGGGCATTAAGAAATAATGGCTTATAAACCAGTTACCTGTTTAATATTGTGGTCTACTACACATCAACAACCATTTAGTGAGGTTCAAGATTCCAGCAGCAAGTATCTTAGTAAGCAGTCAGTGAGGCAAGTTCTGCCATAGGAAATGCACTGGACACTTCCTGCAATATACTTGGCAAAGGAGAGAGGACAAACTTTGATGAATATGCACAGGATACATCTCACCAACTCTCTGACTGTAGTGCTGACCACGTCTACAGCAGATGGCTAGGTAGTAGATTGATAGGTTCTTCTTAAATTTTATCCTGTGTGTGTGTGTGTGTGTGTGTGTGCTTGTGCACATGTGTGTATGTCTGTGCATGTGCATGCAAACCACAGGTGTGGAGGGATGAGGAAACATTTGTGGAATTGACTCTCACATCCGATTGCTATGTGGTTTTCAGGGATTAAACTGGTTAACAGGGTTGTGGACAATCACTTTTATTGGCTGTCCATCTTGTTGGTCCATATACTGCTACATTCTTAAAAACAAATATCACAGTGAACTATCACTTGAGAAACAATGCTTTAGGATAAAACAATATTGATTCACAAAATAATGATGACCATGGGAGCAAAATCCTAGCATTCTTTTTGCTTCTCAGTCCATCTGCTCTAAAGTAAGGGAATAGTTTTACTAAAATGCTGCAGATAAACCAGAAAAAAATTGTGCTATGAAATTGTTTAATCTGGACATTTAGACATATCCTGACTTTGACTGCATCAGGAGCTAGAACTTAACACCACAACTCACAAGCCTGAGGTTCGTGGCTGCAGTCTACCTGACAGCTTTCCACCTGTTTTTGAGTCAGTTTCTCTCTACTGAAGCTCAGCTGTTTGGATTCCAAGCAGGTGGCTTCAGAATCCCTTCTCTCCAGTTCCTGAACACAGGAATCTCAGGCTGGCTGTCATCCTGGCATTGGGAGCAGGTGTTTGAACCACTGTGCCATCTCCCCAGTCTAGAAGTTTCTGGGTTGATTTTTGGAGGAACGTCATAGTACTTACTGTTCCTACCTCATTTTACATTACCAAGGCAGTTAGCTCACACCCTTGACAAGGTTTGGGGTTTTTTGTTTGGTTTGGAGTTTGGACAATGGCTCTCCTCCACAGCGTGAAATCATTCCTTAATGGAGTCTATATTTTTTTTCATTTTAATGATGATTTATTTTACATGTCTTTGAAAATATACTTCCTTAATTTTTGTCCATTTTTTTTAATTCAAGGGTTTTATTAGTCATGCTTTTTTTTCCTTCTTTATTTTCTTTCTGTTTTTCTTTCCTTCTTATTTTCTTTCTTCCTTTCCTTCTCTTATGCACTCATCTTTCTTTACTCATTTTCATCTTTACACTTAGTATATATAAATATATTAGTTATTACATATTAGTTTATATATAATTTATTAACACTTCACATGAACACAGTGTTGTTTTTCTCCTAATTACAAGTAGTATTTTTGCTCTGATAATTATTTTCCTTTGCTATGATGTAAATGGATAAATAATTCACTGAGGTAAATATGGGTAATGGAATACCAAGTGACCCAAAAACAAGAAAATGCTGATATGTTGACTCATATTTGTAATCCTAGCCCCTGGGAGGCTGAATCAGGAGAAGCACAAGATAGATGCTGTTTTCATCATGAGATACTGGATAAGGGTAGAGCCATAAAGAACAAAAAGAAGATGTTGTTATTCTACCACATGGTAAAAACTTTCGTTTCAGAAAGACACCTGTTCCTGCACACCACAGATACGACAGAGATCTAGAATAGTCGGATTCATAGAGTCTGAAAGCAGAATGACATTGTGAGGAGCTGGGCATTAGGAAGTGGGAATGACTGCCCAGTGGAGAAGGTAAAGTCACAAAATGGTCTGGTGGAAGCAGGAAATAGAGCTGCTACTTCACTTGAGAGAATCAGGCATTCTTGACTTCCAACAGCAAGACAGCAAGGATGAATGATAGGAAGCAAATGATAGGGTGTTCTTAGAAATTGTCTCAATTCCATTTTTGGTGGGTTTGGTTTCCTGGGGCAAGGTCTTCACCCTGTAAACCAAGATTATTTCAAACTTTCTGCAAGCATTGTGCCTCAGCTTCTCAAGTTCTAGAAATTCAGGAATGAACCACTGATCTCAGCTAAGATGCTTTTCCTTAATAAATAAGACTATAAGTTGGTTTATTAGGTGCTTTGATAGTTTCACTGACTGATTTGAAAGAAAAAATAATAGGTAAAAAAATGGAAAGAAATCTTTCCATACGTATGTCACCAAGACTGGATTTATATAGCACTTATTATATAGTCACTATAAATATGCTTCATGAGATCGCTTGTGAGATCCTCAGAAGAGCATAGACTCACAGACAAGAAAAAAAATACATTTAAAGGCCATATGCGTGTTCATCTCAATGTTAATATGCTATATTTTAACTTTAGTAATATTTTTGCCAGTATTTAGAATTTAATCCAGTATGGGTTAAAAACTCCTTTTTCTTCCTTATCCCTCTGTGTCCTGGGTCAAAATGCAGATCTATACATTAGCATCATGCTTACAGTTAACCACACTGAATGGTACCTTGAAGAGTTCAGCAAGTACGTAGGTGTCATCCTACATGTCAACTTACCCAAGAAATCTTCTGAAAGCAAGAAAATATGCCATTTGTCCAAAATCTTCAGTATAAACCTGCTCAACTATGCATACTGAATAGGACCATTTAATGGTGTGGATGTGCAAACATTAGTGATGACCTCTCTTTGGAGACCAGGGATTCTGATCGAGAAGGCTCTACTTTTTTCATTGGCAATCTGTGTGCACACCATCGCTTTTGTTTAGAAATGAGCTTTATTCCTTTAATTTTAAATATGCGTACTCTCAGAAGCAGAATGGTGTGTTTGCATTAACTATTATTGAGTGCCGTTAGTTATTTAAACAACATTTCACTGTAACCCTCAGAATAAGTGGTTGCGATACTGATCAGAATTTGAACATCTCTTCAGTATTTTTTTTCCTAGACTCAGTAAGATATTCTAAAATGTGTTAAGTACATGAAAGTAGTTTTCTTTAATGTACTTGAGTGTATTTTAGAAACTTTTCTTCATATGTCCTAGATAAAATGATGATCCATTAGAAGATGGGCTAGTTTGATGATGCATTTTTAGCATAGCAAGGCAGTTAGTTATTACTTCATCAGTTGCATTTGGATGAAGGCATCAGTGCCTCAGCATGAGTTCCTGCCTTGCTGAGGCCACATGATGACTCTTCATTGATTTATGAGCTTTGCCTCTTTAAGGCTTGGCACCGCCACCACCATTAAGCTTGTCCTGGATCTAACTAACCACAGCTGGCTGGAAGCTGTCTCTTCCCAGACTCTACAGGAGGTCTGGCTGCTCAGAGCAATATGGTGCCCACAGTTCAAGGTTTGCATTACTGGCTGTTATTTAATGGGGTTCCCACGATCTTTATTTGCCCCTATTTAACAGGATCATAGGTTTTTGAAACTAATAGTTCCAGCACTTAGAATTTGCCATCATGATACGGCTGTGGGCCTTTCTGTTATCAACAGTCAATCATGAGTGACTCCAAATAAGATAGTTGCATTGAGCATAAGTACAGAAGAACCTATAATTGGCCTCAGGACTCCTCTCATTGAATTGAAATATACAGTTCTTTTCTTTTATCCTTCCTATTTCAAATGTTCCAGTAAGTAACTGTTCAAGATTCTCTTTATTAAGGAGTAACAAATACTTGTCAGTCTCTCTTGTGAGGTTTGTCAATGGTTGTGGCATAGGATGCCACCTTAATGAAACTTAAATTTAAAAGTAGTTGCTTGATTTCCTTGCATTTTTGGTCTTATATTTTTTTCAAGATTTATTGTATTACCTTAACTCACCTTATTCCATTCTGACTTTGATTCATATACATGTGCGACAACCTAGTCTTGAGAATAATAATTACTTTCAATTTTAATTTGCTTTGCTTTATTTTTCCTTCTAAAGACAGGCTCTTACTGTGTATTTCAGGCTGGCCTCAAACTCATGACAATCTGCCTGCTTCAGCTATCCTTGTACTCAGCATTTTAAAACATATAAAATTTTAAGTAAAACTCTGGGAGACTGGTTATTCTGTGGGGCATTTCAGGATATCTTTCAGATACTTAAAAATTTAACATCTCCAGCTGAGCAATAAAGTATTTGCATTCCTTCCTCTACTTTAAGGGATCCCATGACACATGTCAAAATGAAAGAGGGGATTTTAATGATCTCAAAGTAGATTTTCCTTTGTCCTTTTGTGAGAGTAACAAACTGTGTCAATGTGCTTGCTCTGTGTTATTTCTTCTTCCTATATTCACTTCTGACTAAGATTTAAGAGAGAAAATAAAATCTTTTATTATTTTTTAAAAAGAAAACAAAATATCTTTTCTCATTTAGCATACCTATCCTAGTTCCTATTCCCTCCTCTCCTCCCATTCCCTTCTAGCCCACCCCCATCAACTCCTTAGAAAGTATAAGACACATTGCTGCCTTGGACCTGTAATAGGTCAGGGTAGAACTACATGGGGAAAACTAAACAGAATGCAGGGAGAAAGAAGGTGATGTTGGAAGAAGACATATTGCCATGCCAGAGACAGACACTGGACAAAACATTGCTGGTAAGCCACACCCACATAGAGATACACAGATTAATAGAAATTAATAGACCAAAGATATAAGAGTTAACTAGCAATATGCTTAAGTGATTGTCCAACCAGTGATTTAAATAATATAGTTTCTGTGTGATTATTTTGAGTCTGGGCAGCCGAGAATGGACAAGTGGCCTCCCCCAACACAGGACACTCTGGCTTACATAGTTTCCATTGAGAAGTCGGGTGTACTTCTGATGGGTCTACCTTTATATTTTTCTTGGACTTTTTCCTTTGTAGCTCTTAATATTCTTTCTTTATTCTGTATGTTTTGTCTTTTGATTATTATAAGCTGAGGAAATTTTTTTTGATCCAGTTTATTTGGTGTTCTGTAAGCTTCTTGCCTTCATAGGGATATCCTTCTTTAGGTTAGGAAAGTTTTCTTCTATGATTTTGTTGAATGTATTTTCTGTGCCTTTGAATTGGAGTTTTTTTCCTTCTTCTATCCATATTATTCTTAGGTTTGGTCTTTTCATGGTGTACTAGATTCCCTGGATATTTTGTGTTAAGAATTTGTTGGATTCAATGTTTTCTTTTATCAATGAATCTATTTCCTCCAGAGTATCTTCAACCCCCGAGTCTCTCTTTCATCTCTGGTATTTTGTTGGTTATGTTTTCCTCTGTAGTTCCCATTCATTTACACAGATTTTCTATATCCAGAATTCCCTGGTTTGTGTTTTCTTTATTGCCTCTATTTCAGTCTTCATGTCTTGAACCATTTGAACTATTTCCTTCACTGTTTGATTGGTTTTCTTGAGTTTCTTAGAGAGATTTATTAATTTCTCTCATTTTTGTTTGTCTTTTCCTTTATTTCATTAAGAAATTTTTTTATTTCCTCTTTAAATGTCTCCATCATCTTCATAACATTACACTTAAAATTATTTTCTTCTGCTTCTTCTGGGCTAGGATGATCAAGCCTTTTTGTTGTGTGACTACTGGGTTCTGGTGTTACTATGTTGGTTTTTAGGTTGTTGGATGAATTCTTACATTGGAACCTACCCATTTCTTTCTTCAATTAATTTTTGCAGTGTCTTGTGTCTTGGTCTAATTCTTGCAGTGACTGTCAGTGTCTTGGAAATTGTTCTGGGTCTGCTCTGTATTGTCACTGTATGTGTCTCAGGTGTTTTGGAGCAGCCTAACTATAGGAAACTCACCTGCTGGCTGGCTTTAGAAGCCTAGGAAGCTAAGGGAGGGGTCCAGGGTTTTGCCCCAGTATGGAGAGCCTAGAGAGTGGGGTAAACTGCCCAGCAGCTGATCACTCACCTCTTAGTCTTCTCTGTGTAGAAGTGGATTGTGTTTCAGAGTCCCACCTAGGTTTCAGGGGGATAGGTGGGCTTGGGGCAGAGTGGGACTTGTAGCTTGCAGAGTCTGATGGTTGGGATAGGGATATTGGAGCAACCTAACTACAGGAAACTCTTTTTCCAGCAGGCTAGAGAAGCAGAATCAAGTAGGGGAGAGACCTAGAACTTTGCCCTGGTATGGAGGGCCTAGAGAGTGGGGTGTTTCGCCAGGTGGCTGGTCATTCACTTCTTTGTCCTCTCTGTGTAGTAGCAGGCTGTGTTTCTCAGGAAATACAATCTTAAAGTAAATGTACAAAACACATAAAATAAAAATGACTTAGCAGTGTGGTATATGGAATCCTTTAAGTTAGTAAGAAAAGCTATGAACTAATTTAATTTTGATTAAAGCTACTAGCCATTAGCTTTTATTTTCTCTGAAAGCATCACATACTTGAACTAAACACAAAGCATAAAGCTCTATGTGTTTGAGAGGTGAATATCGTGGTATAATCTTAAAACTATAATGCTGAGTTTGGGGGGTTGTGAGATTGAGGTTAGGCTGGCCTATGATGAGTTCCAGGCAAGTCTGGGGCTACATGGTAAGATATTGTCTCATATACAGAAAGTATATTTTAAGAAAACATAAACAAAAGCAAATATCCCATTTAAGAATTTATTGTGGAGATTGAAAATCAAGTGCTAACTCCACAGGTTACTGTATTTATCAGGTTTCTTTGGGGGAATAGAACCAATAGAATGCACTATATACTAATATGTATATACATAAATATATTATCTATTATATTAAAATAGTGACAACAACTAAATCCAATCAGAAAGACTAAGAACTCAGTAGTTGTTCTGTCCTTGAGATGGTGCATCTCAATAGTTCTGCCTCGCCACCAAGAACCTGGGAGGACTAGGGAAAATTACTGGTTCGTAGTCCTTCACTAACCATGAAAATTTTAGTCCTGAGGTCAGCAAAAGTATCAATAGCAATAGTTGCAGCAGCATCAGTACAGATCAACTCCATGGCAACAGGGAGGTCAAGGGGCAAAAGGAATCTTCATTCTGCCATGTCCCATTCATCTGGGCTGTATCCAGAAGGTACCAGCCACCACTGGGATGGATCTTCTTGAATCAGTTAAGGAAAACAGGACAATTCTTCAGGTGAAGATACCTGTTTAGTGATTAAAATTTATGATAAGTTGACGTAAAACAAAACTATAATGACTATATTCCTTTAACTAAGAATGGCTGGTGTTTATAAATACTTTTCCTACTTTCCATATGACTGACTTAAATAATTGTTGTCTAAACTGACTTCTTGTATTGGGTAGCATTCTAGACTGCAGGTGAGCAAATATTTTAGTGAATCCCTTTGTCCCTCCTGTCACCACTTCAGGCATACAAAGGAATTTGCTTTTAAACACAAATTGTTTAATAGGTCTGTGGGCTGTGGTAACCTCATCCTTAGTTGTGAAACACAAAAAACTAATTTTTTAGTATTAACATCACATGGGGAATATACGAATAGGCTTTGGTCTAACAAAATAAAAATTATAATGTAGCGGCGTAAACGAATGCAGACAGTTTGTAAAAATATATATAATTTTAATGTAGAAATAGACTTACAGAACCACCATTCCCGCGGAGACCAGGAGAGTAGAAGAGAAGGCTCGGAGCACGCTCGCCAAATTTATAGGCAGACATTAGCCCGAGGCGAACACGCCCCCTAAGGGGCGGGACTTATCCCTACATCTCCCCTTTTTGTCTAAATAAGACAGAACTAAACCAAATACAACTACATACAATAACAACAAATAATAAATATAACAAACAATATTGAGAACAAAAGCTTTGCTAAACATTCTATCTCAAGGAGTCCAAATAATGTAAAGAGTAACTACAGTTATATAATCTTCAACTCAGTCAAAGATCTGAGAAGGGAATAAACACTACTCAACAAACGAGATATATCCAAAATGTGCAACAATTGACGGAGACAACTGACTACCTGGGCAATCACCCAAAGTCTCGTTTGCAATGTTGAGTCAACCAATTTTGGCTAAGGCCTAACATAACTGACATACCATTATTAAAGGCAAGGAACTTTTCAAAACTATCTTACCCTGTCTTGGCAGGATATGACAGTCCTGTTTTATCCATTGATGCACGCTCTGTATCTGTGTCAGTGGTTGAGGTATAGGCATTTCTTTGCCCAAAGGCCAGTTCTGCCAAATAGAAAGGCTCCAGGTGGAGTGTCTTTGGTGCTCAACATTCTCTCGGGAATGGAGTGGTGTTGCCAGGAGCAATTGTGTCTCACTATCAAGAAACTCTGAGTTAGATTAAAGGCCATTTTCTACAGCTCTTTGAAGAGGTTGAAGATTATCTATCTATACTGAGTATAATCTCTATATATCTAAAGAACTTGATTAGTCTGATTATAAATGACAAACTTAGATGACTATTTATCTATATAATTCTCAATATCTATCTAACTTAAAGACTAAGACAATAAACAACTGTGTAACAAATGAGGATAATGACCTCCAAATATAAACACTGTACAAATATACATTGCAATATGGTAAATATATATCAATGCACAAACATTATATAAGTATCTTAATCAGAGGTAGAAATGTACATTGCAATATGGTAAATGTATACTATATATATATATCAATACAATATATGTCAATACATAAAAATGTTTTAAACAGACATAGAAACATGCATGCATACAATAGTCAATATAATTTAACTTTGTTTCAATATACAAGAATTGATACCAATATATTTGTCTAAAAGCAGTAACTCACAATTATAAATCTATAATCCCATCATTCCCTCTTTTTTTTTTCAAAATGATCCCTGAGCTTATAAAATTCCTCCCCCAACCTCCCAACCCCTAAATGATGTCCCTAAACCCAGGGGTAAACTTTACTGGGAGAGGGGACGTCGTCCTCTAGAATTACTTCCAGCTGTCATGGGGGCGACGTTCTTTCTGGGGGATCCTGTGAAAGTAAAATGATGGTTAAATTTCAAGATCAATGTCTTTTAAAATTGCAAATAGTCTCTGAGTATTTTGTGGAGGTCTGGCCAGAATGTTGTACAAGATGTGCACCATTTCAGCTAACCAAGTTGGGATCGTCCTGTGCAGCTGGTATCCAAAACAGGTCTTGTAGTAGCGCTATCAGTATCATGACGTCATATCAACCAGGTAGAGTTGTTGTTGTGGGGCCCCATCTTCTTCCTGGAAACTTCAAATGTCACTTCGGGAAAAACTCATTGTTCATTGTGAAAAACTTAAACATTAATCATATAGACATATATATACATACATATATATATTCAATAAAAGGCATGATATATATATTCAATGAAAAGTATGATAGATATGAAGAAAAGCAAGGGTGTTTTCTAAACTCATATTTCTTTCTGTCCCATATCATGGCTCTTGACATGAGACAGAAACTCCAGAAACTCTGGGTTTTTCTCTTACTAACAGGCTTGGAATTGGAGAGGGACTGAGCCAGAGTCCAACTTCAAAACCAGCTCTATATATTTATAAAGAAATGTTTAATAAGATATATAAATAAAAATTAATACTGACAAAATGTGTCCATCCATCAGTAATTAAATATTCAGGGTCCCTCAATTTCTTTGAAGATGAGTATTTTCCTGTGGAGATAAGAAAAGAACCCTGCCTCCAACCTATCTGTATTTCTTACCATCAGTATGTTCGCCATCCTTATGAAAGAATTGTTATTTATCTTTTCCAAGTGGCTTCTCTTCTTCAAACCGAACCTTTATTAATTTTGATGGTATCCACAATTTTTCCTCACCTGTGGAGATAAGAGCAAAACCCCTTCCCAACGTAGCACATATCCTGGCTTCCATTGTGAGGTCAGCACATCCTTGAAATAAACTGGTTGATTTACTTCAGTAGACTTTTCCATTATCCAATGTCTTTCTGCAGCCGTTGTTCCTTTCTCATTAGCGTTGAGAAAATTCAAGGTTAACAAAGCATTATGTAGCCTATTTCTGGGGGTGTTTTCCACCCCTTTCTGTTTGTTCAACATATCTTTTATAGTTCGATTTGATCTTTCTATGACTGCTTGACCTGTAGGATTGTATGGTATACCTGTAACATGCTTGATATTGTAATAATCAAAAAACCGTTTCATTTTCCTAGAAACATAAGCAGGACCATTGTCCGTTTTTATTTGTGTAGGTATACCCATGATAGCCATGACTTCTAATAAATGAGTGATTACTGAATCAGCTTTTTCTGAACTTAAAGCAGTTGCCCACTGAAAGCCTGAATAAGTGTCAATGGTGTGATGAACATATTTTAATTTGCCAAATTCTGCAAAGTGGAACACATCCATCTGCCAGATTTCATTCCTTTGGGTGCCCTTTGGATTAGCTCCTGCAGGCAGTGGCGTTTGGTTATAGAAAGAGCAAGTAGGGCATTTCTTTACAATCTCCTTAGCTTGTTGCCATGTAATTGAAAACTCTTTCTTCAAACCTTTGCTATTAACATGATGTTTTTTATGAAATTCAGAGGCTTGTAGCACACTACCAATCAGTAATTGATCAATTTCTGCATTACCTTGTGCTAGAGGACCTGGCAGACCCGTATGGGATCGGATGTGTGTTATGTACATAGGGCAAAGCCTGTTCCTGATCAAATCTTGAACCTGGAGAAACAATGAGGTTAGTTCAGTATCATCAGGTATAAATTCAGCAGTTTCAATATGTAAAATAACTCTTTCTGCATATTGTGAATCTGTAACTATATTAATAGGTTCTTTAAAATCCCTTAGCACCATAAGAATGGCATATAATTCTGCCTTCTGGACAGAATTATACAGACTTTGTTCCACCTTATCCAAGTCTTCTGATTTGTAACCTGCCTTCCCTGATTTATTGGCATCAGTATAGAATGTACGGGCTCCAGTTATTGGAGCATCACGGACGATTCAAGGAAGAATCCAAGAAGTTCTCTTTATGAAGTTAAGCCGCTTGCTTTTTGGATAGTTGTTATTAATGTCTCCCAAAAAATTAGCACAAGCTCTTTGCCATGGTTCATTATCTTCCCATAATTTCTTTAGTTCATCAGCAGTGAAGGGCACTATAATTTCTGCTGGGTCTATGCCTGCTAGTTGACGAAGTCTCAGCTTGCCTTTTATAATTAACTCAGAGACTTTTTCCACATAAGTTTTCAGTTTCTTACTTGGTTTATGTGGTAAAAAGATCCATTCCAAAATAATATCATCTCTCTGCATTAAAATTCCTGTAGGAGAAATTTTTGATGGTAGTATGACAAGAATACAATCGAGCTCTGGATTCACCCTGTCCACATGTGCCTGTTGTAATTTTTCCTCAATCATTGTCAGTTCCTTTTCTGCTTCAGCTGTTAATTCTCTGGGACTGTTTAAATCTTTATCACCATCCAAGGTTTTGTTCAAATGAATTATTAGATCAGGTGTTATTCCAATAGCTGGTCGTAGACTGGAAATGTCTCCTAACAGTCTTTGAAAGTCATTAAGAGTCCGTAGGCGATCTCTCCTAATTTGTGCTTTTTGTGTCTTAATTTTTTGCAAACCTATTTTATAACCTAAATAATTAACAGAATCTCCCTTCTGAATCTTTTCAGGAGCGATTTGCAATCCCCATTTAGGTAAAAGTATCTTTATTTCTTCAAACAGTCTGTTCAAGGTATCCATGTTTGAATCGGATAACAAGATGTCGTCCATGTAATGGTATACTATAGATTTGGGAAATTTCTTGCGTATTATTTGCAATGGTTGGTTCACAAAATATTGGCACAGGGAGGGGCTATTTAACATACCCAGAACGGTCCAGTGGTACCTCCTCGAAGGTTGAGAATTGTTATAAGTAGGCACTGTGAAGGCAAATTTTTCTCTATCTTCTTTTTGCAAAGGTATAGTGAAAAAACAATCCTTTAAATCAATAACTATGAGAGGCCATTTTTTTGGTAATAAAGAGGGCAAAGGAATTCCAGATTGCAGAGGGCCCATAGGTTGAATAACCTTGTTGATGGCCCTGAGATCTGTCACCATTCTCCATTTACCTGATTTTTTCTTAACCACAAATACAGGAGAATTCCAAGGGCTGGTAGATTCTTCTATATGTCCAGCATCTAATTGTTCTTGTACCAGCTGTTCTAAAGCCTGTAACTTTTCCTCAGCTAAAGGCCATTGCTTTGTCCATATTGGTTTCTCAGTCAACCATTTTAGAGGCAAGGCTGTTGGTATCTCTGAAGGGACATCAATTGCTTGTTCTTGTACAGCCCGAATGGCCGGTTTTCTCCGTTTGTAATATCTTTTAATGTTATTCTCAGAACTATAGGCTCTAGAAGTAGCAGGAATGTTAATTTCGGTATTCCATTGTTGTAATAGGTCACGACCCCATAAATTCATTGCGATATTGGCTACATATGGCTTTAATTTTCCTATTTGTCCCTCAGGCCCTATACATTCAACCCATCTCGTGCTCTGCCTTACTCGAGATAGGGTTCCAATTCCCAGGAGCTGAACATTTACATTCTGAAGAGGCCAATACGGATGCCAAGATTCTGGGGTAATGATACTTACATCAGCACCTGTTTCCAGCAGGCCAGTAATAAAAATGCCATTTACACACACTTTCAGTTTAGGTCTTTGATCATTTATAGAAGTTTGCCAAAACACACGTAACTTATCTTTCTGATCATTATTGCTTGTAACAGTAGGCATGGGGCTTCCTAATTGTCCTGATGAGGCACGTTCTCTGCAGAAACTGGATATGACTGAACCATGTTTGCCATGGGGGCCTGTGAGGCCCCCCCTCTCACGTTTCCCGACTGTATCAGTTTGCCTTGTCTATCTCTTGTAGACCTGCATTCATTCGTCCAATGTCTGCCTTTTCCACATCTTCTACATAAACCTGAAGGCTGAGTCCTCCTATTTCTGTTATTTCTAGAAGATGCATTATTATTATTATTTCTGAAAGATGCATTATTATTATTATTTCTGAAAATCCGTTGTCTACAATTCCTTTTCATATGACCCATTTTGCCACAATTAAAACATTTGGTATTCTGGTGTCTCCTTTTACCATTGGAAATTGCTTCTTCTACCCATGCTTCATTGCCATAATCAAATGTATCAACATTGAGTGTATGCAAGACCCATTCTTCCAAAGGCGCTGATCTGAGCTTTAAAGGCCCCAAAATCCTTTTGCATTCCACATTTGCATTTTCATAAGCCAAAGACTCAATCATTATACGTCTTGCTTCTGGGTCAGATATCCCTATTTGTACAGCCTTAGTTAATCTTTGTAAAAAGTCACTAAAGGGTTCTCTCTGATCCTGTTTAACTCTGACAAATGATTCTATTCTCTGTCCTGGGTCTTGTACCCTGTCCCAAGCCCTTAAGGCTGCTGTCGTACACATGGAGAGTGTGTTTTCATCCAAATTAGCTTGTTCCTGAGGGTCGGAAAAGAGCCCTTCACCTAGAATTTTATCTAGGGAAATGTCAATTCCCTTTGCTTTTTCCTGCTGTTCTAAGAGTTTAGCCTCTTGCCTGAATAAGCACTGCCATTTCAATTGTGGTCCACTCTCAAGTACTGCAGAACTCAGCTGGAGCCAGTCCAAGGGGGTTGCTCTGTTTGTCCTGGCCCAAGATCTTAGCATCTCTTTAACAAAAGAGGCTTGCATCCCAAAAGTCATGACAGCCTGTTTAATTTCCTTGAGGTCATTCATACGGACAGGTTCCCATGTATTCTCCTTGATGACCCTAGGGTTTCTGGAACCAACCACCTTCTCTGTTGTTATTACTGGAAAGGCAGGTAGAGCTGTAGGTAGAGCTTTGTGGAAATTGTCCCGGAGATATTTACCCACAGATGTAGTTAAAATTTGCCTTTCTACCCTTTGCTCTTCTTCATCAGAATTTAGAAATTCCTCAATCTTTTCAATTCTATTCACCATTGCCTTCTGCAATGTCTGAATATCCTGTCCAGAATTATGTTCCAAAGCCTTCATTGAGGATTCTAAAGTATGAAGTTTGTCCGTTAGAGATAACATCTCATCTTTGGACATAATTTTTATGGCATAAACCATGCCTTCTTGTATTGACAATCTTTCCGTCAATCTGTCATAAGCTTTAGACAAAATCCGATTGTCACATTCAGCAGTTTTGATTCTCTCAGTTAATGTTTCATTTCCTACAGAAAGGGACTGAATCTTATTGTTTAAATCAGCTGTTCCCTCTTCCATAGTAATGAATTTCTCCTTAACATCAGTCTGGAGAACTCCAAACTGATTCTTGAGAAGATTGTTATCAGCCTGGATAACTTCAAACTGATTCTTGAGAAGATTGTTATCAGTCTGGAGAACTTCAAACTGATTCTTGAGAAGATTGTTATCATTCTCAATTGTTTTTAAGCGTTCTATCTCTGCCTTAAGAATCCTGGATTCGTCTCGTAAAGACTTTATCATATTTCTATTATCAAACCATTTGGTGCCAATGAAAACTACGAATCCCAGAAGGATCCATAGGGGTGGCGGTAGAGCATGAGACTCTTAATCTCAGGGTCGTGGGTTCGAGCCCCACGTTGGGCGCCATAATGTAGCGGCGTAAACAAATGCAGACAGTTTGTAAAAATATATATAATTTTAATGTAGAAATAGACTTACAGAACCACCGTTCCCGCGGAGACCAGGAGAGTAGAAGAGAAGGCTCGGAGCACGCTCGCCAAATTTATAGGCAGACATTAGCCCGAGGCGAACACGCCCCCTAAGGGGCGGGACTTATCCCTACATCATAATCTGCAATAATCACATATCTCTGAGGCTGTTATGGAATACTTTATATGAAAATATAGCTCCAAGTCACACATACACAGAACCACATATATTGCATTATCTTTAAAGAAAAGATTTATTGGAAACCAAGAAATTTTCTTTTCTTTTCTGAGGCTCCATGTTCCATATAAAGACATTGATGGCAAAGAATAGCATGCTGATAGTCTAATCATTTATCACCGAGGTTGGTCTCAAAGTAATATTTTCTTAATGACTAGAAAAGTCCAGGTCTATATACTAAATTATAATGGGCATGGACTTAAGAATGATGGACATAATACTCTTACCTTCCTAGTACCCACAAAGCAAACAGATTCTAGGTAATTGTGTGTTGGAGATCTGTGTTAGGTTGCTAGCAAAAGAATGCTTGAAATTTAAAGCTCCAAAACAGTAAAAACAAAAAAAAACAAAAAAAACAAATTTTACTGAGAGAGAGTATAAATAAGTAAAAATAAATAAAAGTTGACATATAGCCAAGAAGTGGGATTTGTTATGTGTGACGGGCAAATAATGGACTGTCTGGGAAAGACAACAGATCAAGAAGTGGGAAGAGCAAAAGAAAGAAATGAGAAATAGCTTCTTTGAGGCAGTCTGACATCACCCATGAGGATAAAGAGGGAAATTCACAGTCTATGGGCAAGGGGTGGGAGGCTCTGAATTAGGCATTGTGTAAGATCTCTGAATCTTCCATTATGTCTTATCATCCCATCCAGATGAGCAGGTGTTTCCCATGAGAATGGAAGCAGCCCTCTTATGGTAGTTTCTCCTGTTATCCTGTCAAAATTACTCCAGATTTTAGAATACATAATAATAGAATATGACAGGTACATGAACAAAACTTTGTAGAAACATTTAATAAGATTAAATTGTATATTCAAAACTATCAGCTAGACTTGAAAAGTAGTATCCATAAGGATTATGGTCTGGATGCATTGGTACACACCTAGTATATCCACTGTTCAGGAAGTTGGCATGGGAAAAGAATTGCAACCTCAAAGATCGATATCAATCTTGGCAAGAGGAAGGTTATGGAAAAAAAGAGAATTAAATATGTAATTATTACAGTGTATTAGAAGTGTAATAGTCAACAGGAACTTGGTCACAGTGGGAGAATCTATGAGAGCAGTTGGCCTTTTAGTTTTCAGCAAGCCTGGTTCATCACATGCTTATCAGGCATGGATGGAAATGGAATCAGAGGCACACATGAGTTCATTTTGCATCTCTGTCCGTTTGGAAAAAGTTGAAAATACTTTGGAATTTTGTAGAAGAGCACCTTACTCATTACCGTGTGATCCATGGCTAGGTCAGTCCTGTGGCATCATTAGTTCCATCAAGCCAAACACATAGTTTTTGTGAGCAGATAGATAGTAACGAACAATCAGGATGCAGCTCAGTAACTAGTCCAAAAGCTACCCGTAAAAAGTTTGAAGTAACTTCATAAGGTAGCAAATAACCAATAACTAGTAAAAACACCCATCTCCCTACATCCCACATTAACCTTAAATATTAGCCTCATTTTTACAACTTTGTATGCCGATACCATTGCAATAATGCTGTAGAACAGCTCATTCAAATCCCCATAGTCCAAACCCAGAATGAGTAGTTTGTTAATATTGTTAAAAACTGTTTTTAAAAGAGCATATAAAGTGATTTAGGGTGTGATTAAAATATTATCATTTTCATTTTTAGTGCAATGTTTGCCTGCTTTACTGAAATGTATTTAAAAACAAACATTTAAAGAAAAATCTTCCCTGATCATAGGCAGCTATACCTGACCATTAGTTGCTGTCTCTCTGATCATATGTGTGGACCATGAATAATCCCAGGTGAAGAGCCCCACACAAATGAACACATGTTTTAAAAGATGGTTTTAAAAATAACATAAGAGTTGCACTGAATTCTTTGGATGTCCTAATACCTCTGCTTCAAACAGCAAAAATATGTTGACCATGGTTTCTTCTCCCACCTTGTTCTCATATTGCCAACTTCTATCCACCCCTGACCCAACCAAGTGTTGTACAGTACTTCCTATTGCTCTAAGCCCTTTCTGATAGCAAAACTGCATATTTTAGATATAGCACAGAATCTGGGAACAGTAAATGATTTCCAATAATTATTATCTTCTTTTCCCCTTCTTAGATATCTACCAACTTTTAGCTGGGCACCTTGCCATCAATCAGTCTTCATTTCCAGAGATCCATTGTAGGAAAACGAAGGTCAGAATCCCAGTAAGGAGATTTTTGGCAGGTGTATCAGTACCAAGGGCAGCCAGCAGGAGGCAAAAGCTGCAAGGCTGCCATATTGAAGGTTGCCAGCATTCCCAAGGAAACTTTGGAGTCAAAACTAAGTAAGGATAGAAAAACAGAAAAAAAAATCAAGGATACAAGGGACAGAAAAGGCCCCTACATTACAGAATAGGGTTTGGTTGATAGCGTCCATCCATGGAGAATTAAGAATTCCAGCAAAATCAACACGGGCTCTGAAGACTGCTGGAGCAGAGATAATATTCATTCTATTTACAGTTGTTTCAAACAACAATGCTTAAAATAGAGAAAGACTGCAATTAAAGGCCTGAGCACATATGACCTTGGATTATGACTGTACTCTTTTCTGAGATGTGACTTTATAATTTCTATATTTTCCCAGGAATAGCACAAAAAATTTAAAAACTTCGTTTACAGTAAGAAATAGGTTTAGCCACCATTGTGCCCTCTGGTCTTACTCTACAGCCTGTAATCCTATCCAGTACAGCCCAGGAATTACCTTATGACCTCAGATCTCATAACAACAAACCAGGAAAAGTAGTCTATTAGAAAATCTTTGAACAAAGGTTTCAGAAATCATCGAAGTCACACACATGGCTATAGTTAAAACTCATGAGGCCAAAATTCCTTGAGGAACTCACCCCTGGCCAAGTTCTGTCTTTTTTCTTTAAACATCTCTCATTTTGTTAATGTTAATCATTAAATCTATGTTAGAAACACTTTTCAATTAACTTTAAATAGGGGCTGGAGAGATGGCTCTTTAGGTAAGAGCTCTTGCTGCTTTTGCATAGGTTCCTAGTTCAATTTCAAGTATCCATATCTAGTGTCTAACAACTGGCTGTAATTCTAACTCCAAGGGATTGGACATATCTATGATTACTTTGGATATCCTCACACATGTATGTCTATATACACACAAACACATGCACATAAAAAATTAAAAAATGATTTTATCAATATGTTTCATACAGGCTTGCCTTGAAAATCTTTTCATTTTCAGTCAAAAATCTCAGCATTACCTGAGTGAATATGTCTGAAAAGAGTTCCCCACGCTGCCTCAGGTATGAGCAAGGATCTACACTGCTGCCGGTGGCTCTGCTGCTACTGACAAAATACAGCTCAGGATCAATTCCTACCAGGACAAGAGCTTCAAGGTCCTTCCATCAGCATTACCGGCAATGAAAGGAGCCATTACTCTGAGACAGTTCTACTTACTAACATTCTTGACGATTAAAGAAGGAAGAGGGGAGAGGAGGAAGAGTGCAAAGCTTCTTTCAGACACATAGCTACTAGAGGCTGAGAAGGTTGGACACTAAAGGCGGTATACCATACTATATCAGCTCTATCTGTCCCTTAGCTGTCCTCTTGATGAATTATTCCTTAACTCTGCTCATTTCTTGAAAGTGACAGAAAAAAAGGATCCCATTTCCATGTCCCTGCTACCTTGTATTCCTAGCAATAAAATGGGTTTGCTGAGGAGTTACCCTGAATCCTGGATGGTTTGCACAATTAATTGCATATTGGTGCTTGCTGAGTTGAAAGAGAGTATGGAAAAATGAACTAAAAATAAGAGTTGAATTTAGTGTGGATACGTTGCCTCTCACTCTGGTTTGATGGGATCTGATAAAAAACTAACCACTAGGTCAATATTTTTGTTCTAAGGTAAATAAGAGTACTCTAGTGAATACTAAGTTGATACTGAATGTCTCTGAAGAGGACATTCGTCATAATAAGAATACGCAGTGAGAGAAGCATTCTACTGAGGCACTGATTCTAGATAAACAGCTAGGAAACAACCTCAAAGAAGTCAGATGACTTCTGGCTCAGAGTTTCCAGACATTTCCGTTTATGGTATTTTGTTTTTTTCTGTTTTAGGGGCTGAAGAATGATGAGGCAGAATAAAGTGTTACAGAACATGTGATAGACAAGATATCTCTCCTCACAGCAGGAAGGAATCAGACTGTGATAATCAGAGTCTAGAGCCAAGACAATAATTCAAAGGCATATCCAGTGACCTGTTAGAATTCTTCCAAGCAACTACTACCTTCTAATAGCCCATTAAGAGTGTAAATGCACTGGGTGGTGGTGGCACATGCCTTTAGTTCCAGCACCTGGGAGGCAGAGACAGTTGGATGTTGATGAATTTGAGCCCAGCCTGGTCTACAATGCAAGTTCAAGTACTGTTACACAGAGAAACCCAGTCTTGAGAAACAAAGACAAAAAACAAAATAAACAAACAATGAAAGGTATATGTATTCTTCATGTTTCATGGAGTTAGTGCCCTCATGGTCCCATCACTTGCAGATAGCACTTCCAACTTGGAAACAAGCCTTGGACACAGCAGGCTTTATGGAGGGTACTTCATATTCAAATCTAACAAACATGAAGCTAAAAGGGCAAAACATCTCACCTCATATTTGAGTCACCAAGTTGCAGATGAACTCTCTATTTTGTCAGGAACATTTTAAATCTCAACATAACTCCTGTTCACGTCCACATTAAACATATAGCAAGCAATCATATTGAGTTGCCAAATGCATGCAGATTTGGCTACGATACCAGAACACCAAAACCAGTGTCCCCCATACCCATCAGAAAGACTTTAAGGCTTGAGACTGCTCTGAGTCCAGACTAAGTATATATTGACACATATTTCTCTTGTTATTTTAACACAAGTTAAACTTAATGAGAACAAGATTGGTTTCTATTTCCTGTGGTATATAGATTTTGTTCATTGGCAAAAAGAAAGTAAAAACAAACATGAGGATTCTACTTTTGTTTTTATTTAAAAATTATTGATATTGTCTCCATCTACAATGGTTAATCAAAGAAATACAAAGAAGCCCTTTGGACCTGTTAATTAGACAAAAGTAGAAATTTGAAATCTATTCTCCATATTTTATTGTTTTGCATAATTATTTAATAATAAAATGTTTTTGCTAATACATAATGAGCTTATTATTACTTATTATATTGAATGTCAAATTACCTTTTATTTTTATTGTAGCTTGAAGATTATTGATAAATACAAAAAAGATATTTATGTTCAGTATTAATTTATATTTTATTTATTGGTAGAGGAATTATGTAATAGTTTACTAGGTAGAGAATAATTTACAGGAGTTAGCTTTCTCTCTCCATGGTGTAGATTCCATTTTAAGGAGCTCAGGTACTCAGGATTCTGAGCAAACATCCTTGTTTATTGAGCTCTCTTGAAAGCCCTTCAATAATTTTTAATTCTATTAGTCTGTTGAACTAAAACTCCTTGAGGAACACTATGATTGAAAAAAGCAAAAGTTTGGACTTTGTTTCTTTGACTATACATGGAAGACAGAGGTGTAAAGAAATGTAAAAATCAGCAAGGGTTGGATTCATTTGTGGACAAAGATACTTATTTAAAATCTGCAAATAAATAATATAGAGTCATTTTGTGAACCCTATCAGGGCAAGAGAACAGGTGAGGTGGTAGGGTGGGCAGTGTGGGACAGTATCAGAATCTGAAGGTCTGCAGGTTGCAGTTAGAGGACATCAGGAAAGGAGAATATGCGAGAGTCTGGGCGCCAAAATGTAACGGCGTAAACGAATGAAGACAGATTGTAAAAATATATATATAGCTTTAATGGAGAAATAGACTTACAGAACCACCGTTCCCACGGAGACCAGGAAAGCAGAAGCAAGTGCTGGGAGCTTGCCAGATTTATAGGTAAACATTAGCCCGAGGCGAACACGCCCCCTAAGGGGCGGGACTTATCCCTACAAATGTCAGGTATTTACTTTAAGAGCTCTTATTTTATGATATAGCAGCATATCCACATAATTATACCAAGAAGCAATGTCAGAATTTTTTTTAAAAAAATTGTGAGTGACTAACATTCTTAATTGACATTTTTATCTGCATGTGTATAAACATTTTAAAATTTAACTTGAAATGAATCAGTTTGTCTCATAACTTCAATTCTAGTACATGAGAAGCAGAGGCAGGCAGATTTGTGTAAGGTCAAGACAAGCATTGCCTACACGGCTCAAGGCCAATCAGATCAACAATGTGAGGCTCGGTCTTTACCCCCAAAAATACCAGTTTATAATTTGAATAACTTCTTTAGCTAATTTTTTACTTGCTATTTTGTTTTAAATATAAAATATGCTCCCTAGTTCAAATGTTGGCTTTCAGGCGTATCCTTTTGGGAGGGAAATGTTTTTAGGAGTGGATCCTTGCTAAATGAAATGAGTCACTGGGTTACCGTGTGCTATCTTGGTTCCAACTCTTGTCTTTTGTTTCCTGACTGCTAATGCAATGGTACTAGTCACCCAATGAACCTACTGCTGTGCCGTGAGTTCTAGGCTATACAGTACCACTTCCTGATTGTACACTAAGAAGAAATAAGCTCTTACTTCTTTAAGCTGCTTCTCATCAGGTATTTGGCCACAGCAATGCCAAAATCAGCTAACAAAAATATCAACAAGTAGTTGTGCAACAACAGCACAACAAATTGCAAAACACTCCTGTCATTGTTAAGTGAATGTACATCGGGAGGCCAGCTATTTGGGGAGCAGGTCTCCTCTTCAATGAGTCAATTATCAGTCTCTTTACAGTTACATGCATGGTTAATTTCATAGAATTGGTACATGTCTTATAAGGAATGAACATTTGCTTGGTTCATTCAATTGCACTTTGTTGAATTCTTATTATAACTTGGGAAAGAAGATTGTGCTGGGGCAGACTCTGGGTTTGTGTCAGCTATCATCTAGAGAGAGACAAATGTGCCACAAAAACTTGGAAGCAAACTTGTAAAGCCACAGATCTCACCAGGAGTTCAAGCCAAATACTATTATAAAAGGAAAGCCTGAAAAATCTGAACCTGGGTTCAGTATCTGCGGTCAGCATTGGGACTCCTGAAAAAACACCCACAGTGCACAAAAAAACTACCCATATCCCTGAGGCAAACATCTTCATAAAACATAATAAAAGTCCACTGGCTCTCTTATACTGATGAAAACTAAATGGCAAGCTTAGAAATGTGCATATTAGGATGATATTAATTGTATTGAACTATGATTATTACAGTGGTTTCAGAATTACAAAATAAGTCATTTTCCTGCATAAATGCTGAAGGTTGACAGTCTGTATTTGAGTTTCTCTGTGCATCTAACTGTTCTGGTGATGCCTTATGATCATAACACAATACTGATAATATCAACATTGTTTTCCCTGTCACTTTCATATTATAACACATTTTCTTGTTTGTGTTTTTTGTTTTGTTTTTGTTTTTATTTGGTTTTCCAAGACAGGGTTTCTCTGTAACTTTACAGTTGTCCTGGAACTAGTTCTTGTATACCAGGCTAGCCCTGAACACACAGGGATCTGCTTGCCTCTGCCTCCAGAGTACAGGGATTAAAGGCATGTGTCACTACTACTTGGCTTTATAACTCATTTTCTAAATGGAATATTATAGAAAATAGGTTCCACATTATTCCCAAAGAGTAATTATTGGAATCTGATTTTTATATATTTTGGTAGGTTAATGAGTTTTTCATTCCTCTGAAAAAAATACATTAGAAAAACAACTTAAGAATATAGTTTTGGAGTTATAGGTTTGTCTCATCGTTTCAGAGTTTTCAGCTAATTGGTCTAATGCCTGCACTACCCTGGGCCTCAGTGAGGCAAGGGGTGGAGAATGAGGCAGAGCAATTCACCTCATGACAAAAAGGAAACAGAAAACTAATAAGACAAAACCAGGGCACCTTATACTGTGAAAGGACAAGACCACAGTGACCTAGTTCCTTTAACCAGGACCCAGCTCCCCCAGTGCCAGTATCTTTCAACAATCTCCTCAAAGGATGAGCTCATGCAGTAGTTTAGAGGTCTATGTCCAGTGAGTTGCCCAAAATACTTTCAACTGCCAACCAAGCCCCTGTGCTGTATATATAATAGCCAAATCATGAAATGATTTGAGATATTCTTCAGAATAGGAAAAAGAATAATCTCTATGCAAACTTCTAAGATGATAGATAAACCTGAGCAGTGGAAAAATTCAGTCAATAGAGGTTGAATTCTTCTAAAGGATATTTGTCATTTGGTGATACGATGGGTTGCTGGGAAATGACAATTTAATTTCTCAGTTGAGACTGAGAATGAGAATTTATTCCTGCAGGAGTGTGTGAGCAAGAAGTAAAGTAGTGGAAAAGAGGACAAAGAGGAAGCTCTTCTCAGGCTTTCTTTGTACTTCATAAGCAAACAATAAGCACTTTAGCAGTCTGTAATAGCCCTTGATGGCCAGTGGACAGGAAACGAGAGCTATAAACAAAGGGAGGCAAAATAGATAAATGTGGGCACAGTAAAAGTTTTAAAAATAATTTGGCTATCAACTTTTCACTTGATTTGGTGTAATGGGGTCTGGTTAATTTGTCTTATAATGTTTAGCTCAATGTCATCATATATATATATATATATATATATATACATATATATACTTTTATATATATATATGTATAAATCCAGAACCTTTCCCCCAAGTCTTGTCTTGGTAACTACATAAAGACTAATTCAATACAAAAACTCCTTGGCTATTTCTACAATGTACTCTTTGGTACATTATAACACAAACTGATATTAAATCATAATATTTTATGTTCTACTTTGTAAATTGAGATTTAGAAATTTGAAACATTGTTTTAATTTAATTATTTCTAAAATAATTTATGAGTAATTATTTATAAACATAGTATTTGGGCTATATAAAAAGAAATTTATTTTATATGTATGAGTGTTTTGCTCCCCTGTTTGTATGCATACCACTCACATGTCTGGTGTTCATGGAGGTCAGAAGAAGGCTTTGGATGCTCTAGAACTGAAATTACTGCTGTGCACTACTGTTTAGATGCTGGGAATCAAACATATCCTCTGGAAGATCAGCTATTGCTCTGAGCAGCTGAGCCATCTCTATATCCTCTGAAATTAGAATCCATGTTTTTCTCACTCAAACTTTAGGATGAACTGACAGGTAGTAGATTAAATGTCATAGACATTTAAGTTCTTTTAGTTAATTTTAATGCCTTCTATGCCTTCATTCATCATTTTGTTTAGAAAGATCCTCTGTAATCTTGGACTTAGAGGTGTGTGTGTGTGTGTGTGTGTGTGTGTATTGAATGAGTACTTGTATACATATTTGTTTGCATGTGTTGGCCAACATGTTTGTAGAAGTATAAGTGCATGAGTATGCATGTTTATGGGGGAGTGAAATGTTGACAAAGGATGTCTACAACTGTCATTATTTGCCTTATTTATCCAAGCAGGCTCTCACACTAGGTAGCCAGCTCATCCTGGGAATTCTGTCTCCATCCTCTGGGCACTAGAATTACAGAAAGAATTTCGCACTCCCTGATGTGAGTGGGAGGTTGCTGATACCAGCACCTGTCCTTGTGTTTACAAGACACATGCTTAAACAGACTGAACTATCACAACAGTCCCAAAGACTAGTTTTATTTACTACATATTCATGAATCCTTGTGTGTTAATATTTGGCTATTTAGAAAAACTAATTGGTAGTCAGATGTGTTAGCATGTAATCCTTCTTGCTAAAAAATGACAACAGATCTCCCAAGATGAGTTGTATCTTTAACAAATTGTGCATCCTGACTCTCTCTCCAGTAAAGTGTTGCTCTAATACATCATATCTGAAGGCTGTCTCTTAAATGATGTATCGATATAATACATCATCAGCCTAAAGCAGAAGCAAGATACATTGCTTAAAATAAGGTATCCTCTGTGGAACAAATGATTTTCAGAGCAGATTAATTTCAATTATGGGAGAAAAGAAGTCTCCCTCCAAGAAAATTATGTTAGTTTTTCCTAGTCAATATCTGCATCTTGTCAACAAAATTGGGACACTGGGTTTAATCATTTTACTTTTGAAGCCAATAAATGATGTTCCACCTCTTTGTTTTCTCAGTTCAGATTTAAAGCATGGCCTATGGACCTTTTTGTTGTGCTTTTATACATTTCATAACTTATTTTTTCTTAAGTTTTCTCATAAGTGTATACTTTGCATCAGATGTATTCTCTCTGCACCTCTCCTGTCCTCTCCTTTTTTGTTCTTTTACCTCTTTTCTGTCATTTTTGTCCCTGAAACAGTTTCACTTTTATTTTCATATATATATATATATATATATATATATATATATATATATATATACACTTTCTGTGTATCTGCATAGGATCTCAGAACCACAAAGGAGGCTAAACATATATATCTTTTAGAAACTACGTTAACTATCATAATATGATTGTTTTCAACAACACTCATTTTTCTGTAAATCACATAACTTCATTTTTTTTGGGGGGGGGGGGTTGGAGAAAAGGTTTCTCTGTGGCTTTGGAGCCTGTCCCGGAACTAGCTTTTATCTTGTAAACCAGGCTGGCCTTGAACCATAACTTCATTCTTTATGACTTTAAACAGTCCATTGTATATAAGTTTTTATTTTTATTTTCCATTTCTCTGGTTTATTGACATCTAATCTGGTTTTATAACTTATTAACCATGATCTAATTATATTCATATATCTTCTCAAAGTAATTTCAACTTTTGAGTATTTTTATTTGTATAGAGCTAACATAATTTATGACCATTTTAGGGTTGTTTTCATGTATGAATGAATTGTAATCCACATTATAGAAAAGGTCCTCACCTTTATAATATTCAGCAGCTTTCTATTATTGCAGCAAAATTCCTGAAGTAATAAATTTTTAAAAAAGGAACTATTTATTTTGACTTCTAATTTTGTGAGTTTCAGAGCACAGTTAGGTATCACCATTGATTTTTATGCTGTGGTGAGTCCATTCAACTTGGCAGGAATTCCTGATGTGTGGAATAAATGCCTCATAGTGCCAGAAGAAGCATGGAAGATATTGGTGGCCCACAGTCTCCATAAGCAAATGCTACCTCATGTAGGATATATCACTACCTAATAATTTCAAAGACCGGGGGTAAACCTTTATCCCAGGGGCCCTTTGGACACACATATCAAACCAATTTCCAAGTGTGTTTTATGTATAACTAAATTTCATGAAAGAATGATGATCAATCCAGATGCAAATAAAATGTTCCAGATATTTATGATTTCATAATACTTTGTTATAAATTTGCCATATGTGATGGTCATTTTAATTGTCAACTTTAGAGATCCTTTAGACACTTGTGTTAAAACGCCTTTGGGCAAGTCTGTGAAGAATTTTCTTGATTTTAGTAAGACCTTCGCCCTGTGAGTAGAATGGATCCATAGGAAAAGTATCCTGGACAGGACAATGAGGAGAAAGCAAGCAGAATGCTAGACCCCCTAAATACACTGCTCATTTCTCCTAACTGTGGGTTCTATATGATCAGTTGTTCCAAGCGCCAGATGCTTTGCTTTCTCCACCACAGCAGACTGTAGTTTGGGAGTGTGAGCCAAAACACTCTCTTAATTCTTAGGCTCCTTGTAGCGATCTGCGTGAAGCCACATCTGATAATCAGCTCCTAATTATGCCTAAGACCTGACTTATGCTATTATCACACAATGATCATCAGCTGCTTGCATATGCGTGGGCCTATGGGCAATGCCCACCTGGCAATCTGGGATTGGCAGACCATGCCTACTTAAGGGTTGGGAGAGGTTTGCCCAGGGAGAGAGGAAGGAGAGAGGAAGGAGAGAGGGAGAGAGAGGGGAAGAGAAAGAGAAAGTGAATAAAGTCCTGGAATAAACTGCAGTGAGAAGAGCTCTGGTGTGTCGCGTGTCATTCCTTGCGGGACAAGGCTGAACACGACAGCTCCTTAGGCAACTAATTAGAACAACAGGAAAGAAAACTTGGCACCATCTATAGTAATCATCTAGATATCTGAGTACCCTGAACCTTACTTATCAAATCTCTGAAATAGATCCTTAATATGAGAGAGTTTGGAAAAAGAATTTTTCAGTCCAAAGAATTCACAGATCCCTCTTTCGTCTGTGTAACTTGAAAATATTTGGGTTTGGGTGTCAATCAGTCTTTAGTGTAGAGACATTGTTTGTTGCCATGCTTCGTCTGGAGTTTTTGGCTTCCTGCCCCTTCATTATGTTCTCTCGTTCCCTCCCCGTCTTTCTGTTTCACTTACACTGAGAAAAACAGTCATTTAACAAATCTACAGATTCTTCTTCTGCATTCTTCTCTTTTCCTTAGTTGTTAATAATTAGTTTCTGATATGTGTCACCATAACTATGAATTACTGAGGTGTCTATTAATCTACACTAACTTATGACCATGCATGCAAGTTTCTCTGTCATTTTGAATTTTTCATTTGATGTTATTTTTATAACCAGTTGGAAAATTCTCCATTATACAGTTAGTCATATGTGTCATAAAATATAGGAATTTTATCAGCTTGCAGAGGAAAGGGAATTCTTCCCTTTCTTAATCATCTTTAAAATGACTTCATTTAAGGAAAAACATATGTACTGTTACAAAGTTAACAAGTTATTGTTTTCTTTCTTACTTTCTTGATAAATTCATATATGTATATAATTTATGATATATTATTTCTACCTATTTCTCTTCCCACATTAGCTATTCCTTGCTTGTCTCATATATGTATAGATGGATGTACAAACCACTGAGCACAGTTAGTGTTGATTATATGTGTATGCATTTAGTAATGACCACTTAGGATTGGATAACCTAGAAGACTGATTCCCCCTCTCTCAGGTGCCATTAAGTGCCTGCAGCTTTTCACCTAAAGAATCCTGAGATGAATTTTCCATATATGTTGACTTCTTAACTTGGGTGACACAAGTCATCTTTTTCAGGTGACCAAATTTTTGAGGTTTCATGGATGCAACATCATTGTCATATATAGAAGACACTACACCATCTTGAAGCAAATAACCTGGTCCTCTCATTCCTATAATCTTTCTTCTACATCGATGAAAACTCGTGAGCCATAACTATAGGTGCTTGTAGATGTGCCACTTGGGCTTAGGTACCTCATAATCAGCAGTTTTTGCCTTTTCACCAGTAGTGAGAGAGAGAGAGAGAGAGAGAGAGAGAGAGAGAGAGAGAGAGAGAACATAAAAGTTGAGTGGGTAAGGAAGTGCGAAGAATCTGGGAGGAAAGGATATGGGGAAGGAAAAATATGATCAAAATATGTTGTGTGGGAATGTTTTAATTAAAATAGAAAAAACACATAAAACTCAAAATTTAACCATAGAAAGATTAATAGTGACCACCAGAGTAGCTACTAAAGAATGATTAGCAATGCTGTTGTCTTTCTATTGCTGAAAATATGAAGTGCTTTCCTTGAAAAATCTGAGCACTTGATCTATGGGGTGATTGAGCTAGTCTGACAGAAACAATAATGGATGAAGAATTACAACTTCCCTTCCATGTCTTCCCATGTTAATTCTATTAAATTAAATTCCATATTAAAATATTAACTCCAAAAGACCATAAGCACAATGGAAAGAGCTCTGAGACACAAGGAGCTTGTGAGCATGCCTATCCTCACAAGAAAATCACCCAGAAAAATGGGAAACAAGACTTTTCTTAGGTTCACTACAAAACTGAGGTCACAGGGCGATCACACATATACAAATCTGTAGTGAAGGAAATGCAGTTACAGCCAAGAGCAGCTGGTTTCAGTATGGGTTTATACAAAGCTGGTAATTGTTTGACCTTTCCAGAGTCTGAGTGTGGAGCGTCAAGAGACTTGAAATCTCGGTGTTGGGTTGGAGTCCTCCACTTCCATGGGTTGTGAATCTAGAAAACCCTGTGTTCTCACCACAAAATTAGCCAAACTTTCATCATGTTTCTGAATGGAACAGAAACCACAATGAAGAACTCTCACCCCTTCTTTATAGTAAACTAGGGAACAGACAGTTCATTAATGATTATCATTGTACAGAAGGGCAGTTGACAAAACCAAGTATTTTCAAACTTTTCTAGTCATGTAAAGATGGAAACAAGGATTAAAACATAAATTTGAAACTGGGCAGTAATGGCACATCCCTTTAATCCCAATACTCGGGAGGAGGAGGCAGGCAGATCTCTGTGAGTTCAAAGGCAACCTGGTCTATAACAGCTAGGTCCAGGACAGGCTCCAAAGCTACAGAGAAACCCTTCTTTAAAAAAAAAATCAAAACAAAAACAGGCAAACAAAAAATTTTAAAAAAACCCATAAATTTGAATTGTTAATGGAAGTTAAGCCCAGTGAAAATACTGAAATTGGGTCATGAGATTATTATAGAGTATTTCCATTCCCTACACCTGTGGCTGTGTTCACCATATCTAGTGTACTAACTGTGGAGTAGCACAGAGAGCTGTAGGACATCGACTCTACTTAGAAAAGCATTCTGACAGAGACCCAGAGACTGCAGGGGAGATAATCAACCACACAGTAAGAGGAGTGTTCACAGCAATATATCCAGAAGAGATCCAACTCCTAAGCAGGTCAAGATCAATCTTCACAGTTATGGTCAAATCTACTCTATTCCTGCCACCCCATGTATGATACAGCCCTTTCCACAAGAACTACAACATAACTAACTGTGAGCTGAATCACAGTGGCAAGAGACAGAGCAGACCCAGAAACTAGGATAGGATGATACAAAACAGGTTTTCCAGGCAAGTAAACACATTTAATATACTAAAGTGCCTAACTTATAAAAAAGCAACCATGCTAAATATGGTGACACGTACCTGCATTGCCAAGAGTTGGGAGGCTGAAGCAGGAGGACCATCATGAATTTCATGCTAGCCTAGGCTACATAGAGAGACACTCAATACACATCAACACAGTAGCCATTAGAAATAAACAGAGAGAGATAATGGAGATTTAAAGCTTAAAGAAATCTAGAAGAAATTAATGCCACAGGGGCTGTAAAGATATCCAAGTGATTAACAGTATGTGCTGCTCTTGAAGAGTATGCGGGTTGGTTCCCAGCAGCCAGAGAGTGGCTCTTAGTCACTTGCAACTCCAGGTTCTGCAAAATCTGTTAATTTCAACTGCATATTAAGCATCAGAATGTCCTTTAAAAACAAAGAGAAGGGTTAGCGCCAAAGCTGAAAAGCACAAGTAGATTTATTTTTCTTCCAAATCAAGGGCTTTGCAGAGGAAATATCAGAAACTCTTTTAGAGCTTGTTTTGTCTTATTCCAAACAACCTCCACACTTTTAAAGGGCCTACACTCCTGAATTTAGTGATTTTTTCCAGGACAACAAGTTAATGCTGACGTCTTTCTGTGTCTGTCATACTTGTATGTATGCCACTGCTTTTGAATTACTGAAGCACACACATGAAATATTCCCTTAATTCATTATTTAAACATGATCATTCTTAGATAGTTTAATTTTAAGATGATATGTGCAAATGACCATAAAGTAGAGGCAATTTTTATGCTTAAAGCAAGACTAGAGACAACCATCTGTCTAATAGAGACTATATTTGGAGACCCCATGGCTTTGTGGAACAAAGTACTTCATTGGGAAAGATGAAAGTAAAATAACATAAACAAGTAAAGACCAGTTTAATTAAAATACCATTTCCTTTCCACTATGAAGAGATCTCCTTTAGCCTTAATGTAAACTAATTAAAAGTCATGTCAACAGTTCCAATCTCAAAGGAAAGAGGAGAAGAAAATAAAGAAAAAGGAAGACTGTTGAATTGTGCTAGAGAAAGAGAATAGTCAGAAATCCTGATTAGAGTGGGAGGAATAAATTATTAAGTCGCCCACACTCTCCATTTATAACCTCTATTATTTAATTTTGCATTTATAAATGTTCTCATGCAATCACTGGGAAAACACTAATTAGTATTTCTGAACTGATTCATTCTATGCTTGACCTTTGGATAATTAGCTTGTGAATTCTGTTCTTTTGGTATACAAATAGCTTGCAAAATCTGATTTCCTTCAGTTCTGAATATCCGATGTTTAATTAAAATAGCTTGAAGTTTCTTTTTCTGTACTCACTGAAGCCACATTTTATCACAGTGCAAAGTGTCTTCATTAATTATTTTGAATTGAGATGCATTACTTTATAATAATAATTCAGTTTTAATATAGACTCCATTTTAATGATTCTTGGAGAACTGAATAGGATTCTTAAAACTATAATTATGTCTATGATATCTTTCCAGAATAATTACAAGGTAGAAAGTATTGTGATTTTGCAGATGAGGAAACTAAAATACAGTTAAACTAATTTTAACAGAGGTCGTTAAGAGAGATCTGTGTAAAATGTGAGCTCGTTTAAAGGGTGATCTCTACCTTATCAACATTTGCCTATGTTCATCCCCATGATCACTATAAACTCCAAGGAATCCACCTGAGAAGCATTTTATTTAGCACACAAGTTCATTATCTCTCTTATAGCAAAGAAATACTGATTTCATATAACATTGGCCATGTACCAGAAAGGAAAATCAAGGGATGATGTGATAAAATTCCAAGTTTGAGCTTCTTCAACCACAAGCCAAACTTGCTTGGATAGAGCCAACTATGTTCCATGCTGGCTCTGGATGTGTGCGTAGAGACGAAAGGGCATCAGAATCATGCTCATGAGGAAGGTTTTAAGGGAAGCCACTCAGTTGAGCTACAGTCTTAGAGAGAGATTTGTAGGATCAAACTGATTGCTGTTTTCTATTGTTCTCACTATTGTTAGCAAAGCGGGGAAAGAAAATCATTTTTCCCAGTGTTTAGTAATATAAATATTGGTAAGACATGGGATAAAACTGAACTCTCTGATCATGACGAACAATGAGGGCTGATGAGACGCCAAGGACAATGGCACGCAGTTTTGATCCTACGCAATCTGCTGGCTTGGTGGGAGCCTAGCCAGTTTGGATGTTCACCTTCCTAGATATGGACGGAGGGGGGAGGACCTAGGACTTACCACAGGGCAGGGAACCCTGACTGCTCTTTGGACTGGAGAGGGAGGGGGAGAGGAGTGGGGGGAAGGGGAGAGGGGTGGGAGGAGGGGGAGAAGAGTGGGAGGAGGGGGAGAAGAGTGGGAGGAGGGGGAGGGAAAGGGGAGGCTGGGAGGAGGTGGAAATTTGTTTTTTTTTTTCTTTATTCTTCTTTTATCAATAAAAAATGTTAAAAAAATAAAAGAAATAAAAAAAAATATTGGTAAGACATTCATTTCTCTTTTCCTAATTTGTATAGATTTGTGTCATGTATCTGTGTACGATACGGAAAGATGTTAAGTAAGCTTGAAACTAACACACAGCTTTCCAGATTAGTAGGCAGGTCAAACTGTGGATGTTAGAACATCATCCTTTTACTAGCAAACACTCTTATGGTATGTTCTACAGGCTCATAGTATTGAAGAACCAAGGAAGGCCTGCAGTGCCAAACGCATCATACAAGCAGCTGGTCTTGATATTGTCTACCTCACTGTCACTCCTCTTTAATATCAGGGCTTTTTTGCTTTTATAAACGTTTGGTGATTGATATACTCATCAAATTTGGCAAAGTCAAAAGTAGATTTGGGGATAAATAATAAAGCAACTTGCTATAATTATGTTTCAGGGCTTTTTTTGTTGTTGTTGTTTCAGGTTTTGAAATCTTTTGCTTGTAAAGGTGACTTTCAAAGTGTTCTGTCTTTTCATGGTTTTTCAACAAAGACTTTAAGTTTGGTGTTGGGAGCAGTGAGACCCCAGATCCTGAATTTCTTGTAATCCCCTGATCTAAGTGCCTACAGCTGCTCTGATCATGAGACCTTCAGGAGAGTGGTTTCTGGTGGGTTTGGCTGGGGCGTGGCTATCTCTATATAATCTTCCCCTGAACACAATAAAGGGGGCATTCTTGGGGAATTCAAGGATGACCCGCGTCGCTGTCTCTCTGTATGCGTGTGTCTGTGTATTCTTAACCTCCAGCCCCCTTGCCCGAAGCTCGCAAACTGGGTGCCAGGGTTGAAATATTATGAATACAACTCCACAAACATGTATCTTTATGATTAATTCTTAAGAGTGTGTATTTTTCTTGTTAAACAAAGAAATGAACTCAGATGTACATAGAGAATATACTACTTAATATTTCACTAATTGGAGAATCTTCTACTCTTTTGAAGATTCAGGATTTTTCAACTATTTTTGACATATTAAGAATATGAAGTTCTACATTGTGATACAATGACAAGAGGGTATTTTCATGTACTTGCTAGCTACTTACATATCACAGCTTTTGAAATACACAGCCATACATTTAAACAATTAGTTAACTAATTTTTGTTTCAGAATTATTGTATCTTTAGGAAATCAGTCCCTTACTAGTACAAGCAAACATTTTGTCTCAGACATTATATTATTGCCTTAATTTTGCCATTATTGTCTTCTTCAGAGCAAAGCCTTATTAACTTCAATTTACCAGTCACGTTTGCCATTTATGAATTTAGGTTTTAATAATTATATACAAGTCAAAACATAGCTAAGATTGATACCTATGTTTTCTTCCAGATTTTCCAACATCATTTATTAAAATGATTTATTTATCCTTTGTGCTGTTTCGTGACATTTCTAAAGTCAAGTGACCTTTTCCCCATTGTTTTCTTTCTGGACTCAATTTTATTCCATATGTTCTATTTCTTTATTGTCTCCTTCTCTTGATCACTGCAACCATATAACTGAAGTTATGTCACAGACAAGTGTGAGCCCTCTGTGATGTTTTTACAAAAATGTGTTGACTTTTCAAGGTTTTTGTATTTTCACAAGCTTATTAGTATAACCTTGTAAATTTCTGCAAAATTTCATATAAATTTTAATAAGGGTTAGGATTTAAAATTAATTTCACCAAAAATAAGGTTGAGTATGTTAAAGATTTTATATACTTTGTTTTAAACAATTGTATATGTAGTGTCCTTTTCCTCAGTATCTCAAGGATCTTTATTGATAGTTCCATCTTTTTGAATTATGTATTTATTTATTTTCATGTTTTGAGACATCTCACTATGTACAAAAGGTTATTTTGAATTTGTAGCATATTCCTAGCTCAGCCTCCTGAGTATGAACCTACAGGCATATACTCCAGTGCATAGTACCTAGAAGGAACTCTTTTCTCTTTCTTGATAATTCTAATCTCTCTCTCTCTCTCTCTCTCTCTCTCTCTCTCTCTCTCTCTCTCTCTCTCTCTCTCTCTCCTTACAAAATTAAACTCAGGGTGTGTCTTAGGATTTCTATTCCAGTGATAAAACATTGTAACTAAAATAAGCTTGGTGAGGACAGGTTTTATTTCATCTTACACCTCTTGGTTCTCAATCCATCACTGAGGTAAGTCAGGGCAAGAACTCAAGGCAAGAACCTGGAGGCATGAACTGAAACAAAGACTCTAGAGGAATGCTGTTTTCTGCCTTATTCCTTATAACTTGTTCTCCCTGCTTTATTACAGCACACTGAACCAATTGCCTTGGGAAGGTATCATCCAGAGAGGTCTAGGCCCTTACACACCAAGAAAATGCCCCATGTGACTTTGTCTACAGGTGAATCTTATGGGATATTTCTTAATTATGGTTCTTTCTCAAATGACTCTAGTTTGCATTATTGTCTTAATGCTAACTAGCATGGTGGTCTATCAATTCAATGTATAAGATTCTAAGTTATCGATATCTATCTATAGATAGATAAGAATATATTAATTGTACGCTATTTCTGATTAGATTTTTCTAACAAATATTGTAAAATAATATTTAATTCTATGGATTGGCAAGATGGCTCTGGCAGCAATGACACTGAGTTAAGCCCTGGGACCTATATGGTGGAAAATAAATAAGTACCTAAAGTTATCCTCCGACCTCTACACTTGCATGTAGAATACACATGTATGCACACACTTAATGAATGAAGGAATGAATAATAACATAATAAAAATTTTAAAGTAACTTTCATTCTAAAACAGACATTTTTAATTATATATTTTCCCTAAAACACTGTCTTAGATAGTTTATATTTTCATTTCCATTAAGCTGACAAGATTGTGTATATATTTGTGTATTTTTAAAATTGTGTGGTGTGTGCTGATTATATTAAGGTGTGTTATGTTTGTTTATGCTGTGATTGGCCAAGCAATAATTTAAATAATATAGTTTCTGAGTAATTATTTCGTGGTATGGGCAGCCAGGAATAAACAAGCAGCCTCCTACTACAAACAGCCTCCTACAACAGGAGTAAAATAAGGAGAAAGAAGAGGACTCCAGGGGCCATCACTTAGCTACACAGAAAGTTACAGAGAAAGAAGTAAGAAATATGGAAATAGAGAAAAGTAAAAGCCCTAAAGCAAAAGGTAGACAGGATAATTTAAGTTAAGAAAAGCTGGCTAGAAATAAGCCAAGCTAAGGCCAGTCATTGATAAGAAAGAAAAGACTCAGTATGATTTACTTGGGAGCTGAGTGGCAGGCCCTCGAGAAGCAAAAGAGTAAAAGGGAAGAGTTTAAAAAAAATTAATGTGCATTTTTGGAGCCCAGAAATTAACTGTGTATATTTTTCCTCTCTCTCCATCTTATATTTTGAGACAGTGTTTACAACTGTGGATGGAGTTCACTAATCAGGTAGAGAGGGTAGCAAATGAGCTTAAAGGATGTTCCTATCTCCTTCCATATCATCCACACTCAAGCATTGCAATTGTATGGCTTACCGGCTTGGTATTTAAATTCAAGTCTTTATGTTTTTATGGACAGCATTTTCCCTATTTTGCCACCTCCTCAGTTCTCAATGAAAACTATTTAAAACTTCCTGTGTGAATTCTTATCTGATCCATGGATAATCTAGTTGCTGATTTTCCAATTACTTAGCTTTTTACTTGAATATCTTATTAATTTTCAACTTACCTTCAATTAAGTTATCAGGATATATCCAAATTCATGGATACTGTTTTAGCCATCATGTAAACTTTATTGGATATTATCTTGGAAAGAATGTGAGCCTCCTGCCATTATATTACACATTTGACATTCAGAATCCTAAGAAAATGGTTGTTGTTATGACTACATAGTCCATCAGAAAGTTTTTTTTAATGTCATATTATCAATTGCTGATAAAAGTTGTCCAATTTTCTACAATGTCTGGAATATATTTTTATTTTGTCGTTATTTCAAGGACTTAATTTTAGCTTCGTATATTTAAAAACACTATTTTCATAGTTAAGCATATTTATGGTTTGAGGTTCCAAGATATATCTAGGATAATCCTCTTTAGTCCTTATGATATTATAATCATAAGATCAGTTTAGTCTGATGTTAGATCAAATCAGTTCCTCTTATTGTCAATTTTTTTTATTGAGAAAAGGAGAAAAAAAAAACAAGTTTCCACCTCCTCCCAGCCTCTCATTTCCCTCCCCCTCCTCCCACCCTTCTCCCCCTCCCCCCACTCCTTCCCCCCTCCCTCTCCAGTCCAAAGAGCAGTCAGGGTTTTCTGCCCTGTGGTAAGTCCTAGGTCCTCCCCGCTCCGTCCATATCTAGGAAGGTGAACATCCAAACTGGCTAGGCTCCCACAAAGACAGCACATTACGTAGGATCAAAACCCCGTGCCATTGTCCTTTGCGTCTCATCAGCCCTCATTGTTCGCCATGTTCAGAGAGTCCAGTTTTATCCCATGCTTTTTCAGTCACAGTCCAGCTGGCCTTGGTGAGCTCCCAATAGATCAGCTCCACTGTCTCTTCACCAACCCCGCAACAGACAAAGGTCTGATCTCCAAAATATATAGAGAACTCAAGAAACTAGACTTTAAAAGGCTAATTAACCCAATTAAAAAATGGGGTACTGAACTGAACAGAGAATTCTCAACAGAAGAAGTTCAAATGGCCAAAAGACACTTAAGGTCGTGCTCAACTTCCTTATTGTCAATTTTTAACAAGCATCCAGTTTTTACAGCTCGTACTGTATTTTTTGAATTCATCTGCTAAATTAATAAGAATGAACCAATTTCTCCTAAGGGAATTCAATCTAGGTTCCAGAAAATTTATGCTCACAACTGTTTTTGGAATATTAGTTGAAGATGTGTTACATTTGTTTATGATGTGAATGTTTATTTAATGATGTAAAGATGCACTGCATTCTTTTATGTTACATTTGCTTAACTCTGTGAAGCTGTGTTACTTTGCCAGTCTAAACATCTAATTGGTCTAATAAAGAGCTGAATGACAAATAGGTAGGCAGGAGAGGGATAGGCAGGGTTGCCAGGAAGAGGGAACAAATAGAAAGAGAAAGAAAGTAGGGGAGGAGATGAGAGGAGGAGAAGTTGATACCAGGAGTCAGCCACTCAACAACACAGCCAGCCAGAGAGTAAGAAGAAAAGAGAAGTATATAGAATATAGAAAGGTAAAAATTCAGAAGCAAAAGGTCGATGGGATGAATTAAGTTATAAAAAGCTGACTAGAAACAAACTAAGGCCAGGTATTCATAAGAAGGAATGTCTTCTTGTGGTTATTTTGGAGCTAGGTGACAGGCCCCTTAAAGAACAAAGAGTAAGCAAAAAGAACCAACTACAAATAACACTATGCAAAATGATGGGATTATAGTTACACATCAAAAAATGTCTTTAATGGAGTATTGAGGAGAGATCCCAGGGCTTTGTGTTTGTCAGGTAAGCAAGTATCCTTGAGTCATTGTAGCTTTTGAAGACCAATTTCTCCTAATGCATATAGTCCTGCTTGTCTACTGAAGCCTCACAGATGCAATCATGGACAAGCTAAGGAAGGCAAGTGAGACCCGGAACAGGTTTTACACATTTAGGTTTGTAAGATGGGAAATACCTAACTTTGGCTGAATCTCTTCTCACTTTTCTTCTAAGCCACCAGGATTCATTGCAAAGTTTATGCCCTGTGGTTACTGTTGTGATTTTCCTGACTTTCCAGTAAAGTAAACACAAAAGAAAGTAAAGTGCAGCGGTAAGGCAGAGAAAGCTGGGTTCTGCTAAGAATTGTGTTGAAAATTATTGAATACTGTCATCCAGTATTTGGAATTTCCACAAAACATATTCTTGTATATTAGAGAAAATAAGAAATATATTTTTAAATCCATGATAGAGGTCATTTTTTACCTGTACTGACTTTCATTAACAATTAAATAATTTAACATACTTTTTTTTTTTTTGCTTAGCTTGAGTAATCTATCTCATCTACCTTGTCTTTCAGATCTGATATTCACTCCAGTTTGTTAGTGATACTTTCCTCTGAGGCTTTTGTTTGATTTTCAGAGTTTCATTTTACTCAACTGTTTGCTTGTCTTTTCATTATCTTTCTTCAGGCATCTGTTCATATCCTCTTTTAGGTATTTGAACATATATATATATATATATATATATATATATATATATATATATATATATATAATTGCTGTTTTGAATTCACTGTCATGCACATTAATCTAAGTTGCTTTTCTCAGAGAACACTGCATTGGGAGTGCTAGTATCTAGAGGAGACATATTGCCATGGTTGCTCATGTTTTTCATGTTTTTAGCGGGATCCAGGTTTCTGGATTAGGTCACTGGTAGAGTTCCTTGATGTGAATATCTGCTCTTGGATCCTTTTTTTGCCATTGCTGAAACTTGTCAATATTGGGGCCACTATACATTGACATGTAAACTGGTGTCAGAGGTGGTCTCAGTTTGACCAGGAATGGGGGCAACTTCTGAGACAAGGAGAAAACCTTCCGTAAACTTAGATTTCTATAACCAATCTTTAGAAGTTTGCAAAGGGCACACTGGGTTCTGAAGGTGAATTTTTGGAGGAAGGTCATTGGTTAAAAAATAAAGAAACTGCTTTGGCCCATTTTATTGGTTAGAACATAGGTGGGTGGAGTGAACAGAACAGGATTCTGGGAGAAAGAAGCTGAGTCAGGGAGACACCATGCAGCTCTCTCCCAGGCAGACGCGATGCAGCCAGCCACCAGGTCAGACATGCTAAATCTTTCCTGATAAGCGCACATCATGGTGCTACAAAGATTATAAGAAAAGGGCTAATCCAGGTGCGAGAGCTAGCCTAGAAGAGGCTAGATAGAAATGGGCCAAGCGGTGTTTAAAAGAATATAGTTTCTGTGTAATTATTTCGGGTAAAGCTAGCCATGGGGGCGGCCGGGTGCCGGGGACGCAGCCCCGCTGCCCTTATTACAACAAATTTTGGGTCACAGCAGCTGGAGTCTCTATAGGAATGAACATTGCTCCATGAGGTTGAGACTCAGGATGACACGTTTCTCATGTCAAGCTTCTTGGTATGAAATTAAGATTATGGGTACTTACTGCGGTGTGGGGCACAGAATACTATTTCATCTCTGATATGGTATTCCACTCTGTTAGCTGTGAATACCATTGGTGAATAAAACAACTTCCTTGGCCTGTTGATAGGGCAAAACTTAGGTAGTCAGGAGAAAACTAAACTGAATGCTGGGAGAAAGGAGGCAGAGTCAGAGAGAAGCCATTTAGCCCCACCAGGGACAGATGCTGGGAACTTTACCAGGTAAGTCACAGCCATGTGATGATATACAGATTACAAGAAATGGGTTAAATTGAGATATAAGTGTTAGCCAATAAGAAGCTAGAGCTAATGGGCAAAGCAGTGATTTAAATAATAAGTTTCTGTGTGATTATTTTGGGGCTGTGCAGCCAGGAGCCAACAAATGGCCTCCTTCAACACATCTTAATAGGTGGCAGGGTGGAGTGGTTGTATGGTCTCTATCCGGAGTTTTGAGTTAGACTCTGCATAGTGTTGGGCAACATGGATTTATTAATATGCTGATAAGTGAGCAGATTGGGTCTGGGGGTCACTACCTGGAATTCCAGGTAATAATCAATATAGTGTCTGTGGAAGTTGGGTTGTAGACTGAGTAGTTGATGCGCAGACAGGAGAAAGAATGGGTGTTATCAACTTGCCAACAGTTCCATTCAAAATAATTTTGTTATGGTCTCAATTTGTCCAAAGACTTTTTCACAGGGGTTGTCCAAGAGCATCAGAAAAAATTACTATTCATAATGACAGCAAAATCAGAGCTACAAGGTAGCAATGAGAGTAATTTTATGGTAGGACATCATCCCAATGTGAAGAACTGTATTAAAGGGTCACAGCATTATGAAGGTTGAGAACAACTGGCCTGTGCATTCGGCAAAAATATGAGACTGCATACACTTGTTTAATTTTTGTGAGTTATTTCTTCTTTGTTTCACTTTTTTGATTCACTGTTTTGTAGTATCTCTAATGATATTTTGCTCTTCTTATTTAACTCATAACTTTTTTTTCTATTCTTACTTTTTTCCTTTAGAATTTAGCCTGCATCATATTAGCACATCTGCCTTGTTTGGCATGAAAGATTCATGATAGAAGAGAAAACCTAGGTGTGTAGTAGATTCTTAGACTTACACTATTCACAGAAAATGGCAACTTCCTTACCTGAAACATCTATAAGGTACAAGTATTAAAATCATCCTTAGCTGTGTTCCACAGATTACTGAATTTCTTTAAGTAATACAAACAACTATAAAATTGTTTATTTTGAGATCATTAGAATTCTGTTAGCAATAAAAATAATTTAAACACTGTTAAACCATAATATTAGCAAACCTGCTAAAACAAGTGCTAGACAAAATGACATATTTTCTGTATTTCTCAACTAGGTTGGGGAAGGAAAAGAATAATAAAATTAGAGTTAGTTTTTTCAGTTCAAAACTATAATTGTATGGAACTGTTTCACAGATAACTATTAAAATTTTCCTTATATTCACACAACTTCAGATACAACTCAAGGCAAGTCTTAATCACAAATGAGACCACAAACTGTCTTGATAAATGATTGTTGCCTATTCCCATATACATATATATATATATGCCAAGAACAGTTTCCAGATTGTTATCTGTCTGGCATATCTATAAACACCCAGTTACTTTTAACCCTTTAATAATGACACCTGATAATGGCACCTGACTATGATACAGTAGAGAAAGCTCTGAGATTTATTAAGTGCAGTAGGTTTTATAAAGATGCATCCTTAGAAACACAGTATCAGATAGCTTATATTTTCTGATTCATGCAGAATTGCTGGCTCATTCCAATGTTAACTTCGAATTCCACCTGGGGGCTGAGGGCTCTACTTCTATTGGATGCAAAGATCAGTGCATGCTGTGTGCTTCTATGGAAATTTCATCTGGGAACAAATAGCTTCTCTGCTTCCTGTAGTTCCAAAGGACTGTTTAACTGTGTTCCATTTGCCTAGATTGTTTTACCAAAAGGGAATTGGCATGATATAATTTTTGTTATGTTAAGTGTAACAATATTTCCTCATTTTTGTTTTAAATTCTTCTCAGAAACAGTTAACAACACATATCAATAAAGTGGAGGGATATTATGCTTGAAAAGTTGTGTTCTATTAAAAAATTTGTGGGTTGCTGTCCTCTCCAATTGCTGTACCCGAAGTTGAAGAGTTCAGAGCCCCTAGGGAAGTGTTGTAGGAGGCTGCTTCTTTGTTCCCAGCTGCTCAGCCCTGAAATAATCACAAGAAAACCATTTTATTTACAACACTGTTTAGTCAATAGGTTAAGCATATTTATGGCTAACTCATATCTTAAATTAACCCTTCTCCTTAATCTGTGTGTATCCATGAGACTGTGGCTTATCAGGTAAAGTTCTGGAATCTGTCTCCAGCGGGACTACATGGCTTCTCACTGACTCTGCCTTCCTTCTCCTAGCATTCAGTTTAGTTTTTACAGCCTGGTGATTCAAAGCGGTTTCTTTATGAGTCAATGATATTTACCACATACAGAGGGGGAAAAACACTGTTGCCAGTTTCTTAAAGTAACATAGTTTCTAACTTTATTCTAAATACTTATGCTTTCCTGGAAGTACAACTACTTTCACTGAGTGTAATTCCCATGCTCTAGGGCAGTGGCCTTCAGAGGATTCTCTCTTCTCTGCTCTCTTGTCTTTCTCTATAGACAGACTCTAGGCACTTGAATTAATGTCTGAAATATAGTGATGTTAAAGAAAAATTTCAACTATGTTCAAAGATGTAATTTGCTCTTCTGGTGACTGATAAATGTGTTGTGTCCTCTGCAAAGGTTTGGAAAAGTATCCTGGAAAATAGAGCTAAGGAGTGACCTTCACAAATGGCATAAAGTAATCAGAAGATGAACCAAAGGTTGTATTGTTCAAATTTGTTGAATAGAATAAAAGAGATAACAGAATGATCATCCCAGATCAAGTAAAATTAGTCAGATCTTTGTGATTGTTTGCTGTGATGCTCCTAATCTGGAAGACTTCTTTGATATAAACCTCAACTTCCCTGTTTTATATATCTTACTAATGGGTCATTTCTGAAAAAATATGAGAACAATAACTCTATACTTTAATATTAGAAATTCAATATATATTTGTGAAAAAGGTATTTAGGAATGTATTATGAAATGATTCCATAGGGCTACAAAAGCCATAAAGTATAATGCAGATAGAGGCAGTATTAGTATTAACTAATTATTTGTAAATATTGATTTCAGTATAAACCTCTTAATATTTAAAGCATCTTGAATGCAGAACATTCCCCAGGATACGTTAAGTGTTCTAACTCCTAGGATCCTGTGATTTGGGTTTGCTAGCATGGCTGTGAGAGCATGGAAGGACATTAGGGCAATAACTCCCTACAGATTCCCTTGTCAGGGCCTGAAAGAAGTCTTCAGGGTTGGAGACAACAGTCAATACACCAGGAAAGGATAAAGGGGCATGTATAGATTACAAGTTAGGGAGTAACATTTAATTTCCAACCTGTCGAATAAAATCAGGCATTCAGAGACAAAGTTAGGAGTTCCAAGTGTGCAATAAGTTTATAACTTTGTTCTTTTGTACAACTTACTTTGTGGGATCAAATAAAATGCATAAGTAAATAAATGAGCACATAAGTAAATACATGAGCACAGGTATTAGTAACATAGACGTAAAATGAAGGAATCCATATTTTCATTCTCTCAAAGAATGACATATGACCCTTAAATATGTTTATGATATGAAAGTAGAGAAATTGCTTGAGAGAAGAAAGGGGACCAACATAACAGGAGCAAAGGGACAAGATAGTATAATGGGAGACAAATAAAAGTAAATTACATGATAAACATATAGGAAATCACCTCAGTGAAACCAAGTTTGCACACTAACTACAAAGCAATAGAAATTTTAAAAAGATAAAAATATATTGCATGGATTGTCAAGGAAGAATACATATTTTCTTCCAGTGTTTGTAAGTCTTAAGATGGGAGGCTCTCCTGTTCAACCGGCCTGGATTAAATGGTGACGATTTCTCTCAGTCTATTGTGAAAAACAAGAAGTTTGAATATGTTGTTCAAATAAAAATGTTATGAATATGATAAAATGTAAGTTATAAATATATAAATAACAAATGTTTGTAAGGGCGGTAGAGTAGTAAATCATATTGACTGTTTTGTAAACATATTATATTTAATATTAACTAATAAAGCATAACCACATATATGTGTTTACAACATTTCTAGTCATTGAAGCAATTACCTGAAGATGTAAAGGTAGACCATTGAAATTGTCTAAGAGTATAAAGTAACTGAAATTTTATTTGCACATTATCTTCTTCAACACTACTTAGATTTTATTGTTTCTGCAATGCATAAATCATTATTATTTAAGTAATAATAAGAATAGCTAAACAGTTATAATGCATCTCTGAGAACCAATAAGTGGAAAGACTGTTACTACTCACAGTCATTTCTTCTGGCACCACCAACCTAAGCCTTGCACACTCATCAGCTGTCATTAGCCACTGCCTCACTAACTCATACAGCATTGACTTTGCCTCCTGAAGGCTTTGCTTCTGTCACACCGGTAAAACTGCCAGTCAGTAACATTTTCAGGAGACATGCTTGTCGGTAGTAGTCAGTGACTGCCCCATGACAGGTTTCAATATATCCCCTTTTGCATCAAAACAGTAAATATTTTTCTACTGTGGAGAGTAGAAAAACAAGTTTTGAGATGTTCTAGAATTCTTTAAATAAGATTATTAGTTAATGTTCTTAGAGGACTGAGGCAAAAAAACTTCCCATCAACCTTCAGATTATGCACTACACTAATCTACCCTTGAGGGCACATTTCTTTTCTCTACCATAAAACCTTGGAGTAGTTTAGACCATCCAACTTTTCATTTTCTCAAGAGATAAAAGGCGGTGGGTTAAATTCCAACTAAATCAAAGAGAGTTCTCAAAAAATAGTTACGATTATGTTTCCTTCGGGAACAGGAGAATAAGTCTCCCAAGAATCCTGGTGAGTTCGGCTTGTGAAGCATTCCTTCCACAGTGAAAGGTAAAGTTGAAATTATACACATATCGCTGTTTGCTTCCCTTCTGTACTTCAGGGTTCCACACTTGGCTTCACAGAAATGGTCGAATCATCAGCAACAACAGAAATGGCCTTGGCTTATAATGAAATGGCCTCAGAAATGACAAAGCTAATTAGGAATGCTAACAGAATAGCTGAGCCGTAGAGCAATGAGTTCAGGGGCATCGACTGCCATTAGTGGTAGTGACCTTGAGAGAGGTTGTGCTTGGATGGATGGAGCCTTGGGGACATCCTGAGTGTCACTAGAAAGATTTTGTTTATCTAAGCAATGTTAATAGTACTCTAATGTACTGTCAGTTTCCCCTTGAAAGGACTAGTGATGAAGCCCTGGAGTAAGGCAGGGGGTAAGGAAGCCCTTCTCTTGCTGCCTCCCCCTCAAGCAAATGCACTTGTACTTTGGAAAACAAGAGAAGTTTTAAGTTTGAGGTTCCATTTAGGTACTGTTAGGGGGAATATTAGAAAAGTAGAAACGTTAGTCTCACTATTTTAATTTTTCTCTTATTGCCCTCCAGGAAGTTTGTTGTTGTTATTGTTTTTCAATAGACTGGGTGCAGTGAGTACTCAATTAGTATATTACCAGTATATTCAGTAAGGGGTTTTAGTATAAGAACTCTCTCTATTGATATCAACTTGAGCTGTCATTAAACCCAAATTAAGACTATCATCGAAGCAATAGTAAAGAGAAATGGATTCGCTGTCTTGTTTGATTATAAAGGCTGAGAGTTTATCTCCTTAACTGAGTGACTCTGAGCAGGTTTTCTATAGGCTACCATGGGTCCACTAGTGAAAAGATCCTGATGTCCAGAAGACACTTTCACTCTTGTCCTTCCTGACATCTGCTTCTTAGTTTCCCAGATCCCTCTTGCAGTGTATCTGAGACTTAGAAAGAGGGATTATTAAAAATGATCTACTTGTGGCTGAACATCCATTGATAACTTACTGCTGATTCCTGGATCATTTGTGATTTCAGCATCATCCACTGTCTATTGCACAAAGAAACTTCTTGATGAGTGCTGAGAGCTGCACTAGCCTGTTTGTACAGAGCTAGGGACTTAGAAAACAGTTGGATTTTGTGTTCATTCAGCAAAATAATGCTTGTTGGTTCTCTCCTTGGGCCTACCAGTTTACTTGCCTTGGGTTCTTAGCCAGAATTACAGCAAAAGCCATGAATTTCTTTCCATCAAGTGGGCCTTAAATCCAAACAGAATTGTTTTGCTTCCCTCATAATATATTCATACGAATAATACATATCTTGCCACTCCAGTCATTGCTGTAATTCACAGGGTTCACATTGTTGATGACTTCCCTGACCTCACAAGTAAACTGCAAAGCACTTCCATGTACTATAAAAGCTAGACAGCAAGGAAAGAACTTCCTGGCCAGTAACAACTTGATTTCTCCATGTTTGCCATCAAAGTTTGGGCTGTTTTCAGCAATAGGACCTTGATATCAAGTTCTAGTGAGCAAACAAGAATGAGGAATATCATCTTTATTATTTCAGTAATTTCTGATACACCCTTGATCAGCAACTCAAAGGGAGGTGGTTCATTTCTTTATTATTTGCTAACCTGCAGTAGAAAAACCATTTATAAGTTGAGTGAATTTCCATAGTGTACCCCACCTTACAAAGACAAATCTGACAGTATTTAATATTATATACAAGACTGGAATTTTAATTTATATTTGAAGTACAGGACATTGTACCAAATATGCAGGCATGCTAAGCAAGTTCTATCTTACTGAACTATATACCTCATCAAAGAACTTAAATAGTAAATCCATTATTTGTTGAGAAATTGTGACAAAGAGTTTTTAGGTAGAAGTGTTGTCTTAGTTAAGGTTTCTTTATTTGATTTGCTTTGATTAACTTTTTTGTTTATTTTACATACCAACCACAGTTTCCCCTCCCTCCTTTCTCATCCCCCCTCTCACTTACCTCCTCTCTCTTCAATTCACTAAGGGACACTAATTCACATGGACTTGAACAGAGCATGGCACATCAAGTTAAGTTTTCTATTGCTGTTATAAAACACTATGACCAAAACCAGCTCAGGGAAGAAAGGGTTTATTTCACCTCAATGCTTGTCATGGCAAAAGCTCAAGACAGAAACTTAAAGGCAAGAATTGGAGCAGAGGGAATAGTGGAATTCTGACTACTGACTTGATCCCCATGATTTGTTAATCTTGCTTTCTAACAGTACCCAGGACCGCCAGTCCCATGACTGTACCATCCGCAATGAGATAGGTTCTCCTTCAATAATCATTAATCAAGAAAATGCACAAAAGACCTGTATCCCTGCCATTACGGTAGGGACATTTTCTTAGTTGTGTTCCCCCTCCCCAAACGATACTAGCTTTTGTCAAGTTGACAAGAATCTAGCCAGCATAAGTATTTATTTCCAAAAGACATTCATTTTTAATGATATATTTAGAAGATATAAGTTTGGACACAAGCTAAATAAGCTTAAATTGAATTAATTTTGAATATAATCTGATCATATTAGTATACATATATTTTATGTTAAATGCATAGATATTTCTATTTTCATTAAAATGGATGTATATAACATTATATTATTTTGTTTTTATAATACAACACCAGTTGATGTGTGCGAAGTGATTCAATCCATGAAAATGATTTCACACTCAGAAACTCATATATAGAAGAAAATGAAAACATTAGAAGACTGAAAATTTATTAGTTTATAATTTCTGAACATTCAATGACCATATTTTACTTAACTTCACTGATAACTCTTAAAGTTAATTGAACTATTTTCCAACAAATCATGTACAATGGTCAATTTGTCCACTGTTTATTGAAGTTTATGTGCACTATACCATCTAATTTTAGTATTAAAATTATAGCAACTCGATTTGTGCTGATTTACTTTACAAATGATTTTTTTCATCATAATATTCATTAAATGAGAATTTCCAAGTACATGAATATAAGTTGTCTCCTGATTATTACATATTGGGAAACTATACATTATTGTTAATATAAAAATCATTGTTCTTGCAAGTTATATGAGTTAAGTTTCCCAAGAGACATATGAATTTTTACTTAAAAAATCACTAGTCCTAAGTGATTATAAGTGTAAGTGACTTCATTTTTATGAGATTTCAGCTCAGGAAATCAAACTGCCATTTAATTTTGCTCCAGTGAGCCTATTGTCTCCATTTCATGTTCTTCTTGGGATACATTTTTCTCTGTATTCTGGAGATTTATTCACGAACTCCCATTAACATTAATAGGGGTTGTATAACTCTATCCCCTACACAGCCAGTGGTAAATGAAATCCCTTTGGTTTAATTTTCTGGCATTTAAATGAGTCTTGAGCTTTATAAAATACAATTACAGTGCAAAGTTCCTAATGTAAATACCAAGAGGATGTGGAAAAGGGAGTTAAAGGTGCCCTTTGCGCTGACACATGAGGGAGGCTATACCCTCTCAGGGTGAGAGACATGATTCAGAGAAGCTCATGCATTTTCTATCCTATCACTGCTTTGGGAAATTGTGTTGTCTCTTGTGGAATTAGTAGATATTAAATACAAAACCTGACCTATTAATCAGATTACATAGCTTTATTTAACATGGAAAATAATGTGGCCAATGTTTCTCTTATTGCTAGTACATTATTTCTGAAATGGTAGGTAGAGTGTGCACAGTTCACTTTGTTAGAAGAAGATTATATAAGTGTGTTTGATTGGTGCTAAATAAGTCGTCTTGCTGATCAAATCACTATATTACTTCTGCTGGGGAGGCTCCAGCAATTGCTGAGTGCCTTAGAGTGGGGACACATGAAGTCAATTGTACTTCCCTATGAAAAAAAAATCAGAAGAAAAGTTTTCCTCTCAATTCAATGTGTAGGTTAAGTTTAATGAAGAAGAATTGTATTTTGTTGCTCTGAATAGCTAAGCACAATGCTTTTTGTGAATACAGTCAAGTCTCTCAGACAATTAAATTTCATCCTATTATATATCATTAGCTTTAATTTTATTATTAATAATTTGTTTCTTTGTATTTTGAATAAATTTATAAAATGTCTTTTGAGTTTCTTTATATAAATCAGCTTAGAATGAATGTCATGGTTGCTTCTTTGTCATCAGAGAACAGCTTGGTACCCAAGTAGTTTTATAGAGCTTTTTTTTTTCTCAAACCAACATGTCAGCTGAGAGTTCATATCTGATTCCATGGAGCAAGGGACAAACTAGCATAAAAGAGTCACAGCATCATAGGATAGCATCAAATGTGATAGGAGAGCTGTGTCAATAACTACAAATAGTCCTGACAGTAAGAACAGAGTTGGCTCTCTTTTGGTGGTAGCAGAATACAGTTGGGAAGACCCCATCTCAGTCACTCGGATTGGTGTTGTCACATGGATCATAATGAACTTTGGAGCAGGGGCTTGGGTTACCAAACCCAGATTACTATTCTTTATCTTTACATTAAAAAATTTGAATTGCTGAACCATATCTTCTGGGGTAGATAATCTATAAGAATTATTCACACTAAACAAGATTAGGACTGAGATAGCATCTGGTCCACTGTCACATGGTAGTGGTACCTGCAACGAAGAGCTGCTATGATCCATAGTTCAGAGTCTCCTTCATATAATTACAGATTCCAAAAGAAAGGGAATCTTACTGTGGACCCTAGTGTGTATTGGAAATAACTTTAAATGATTTTTTTTCTCTCATTACAGTCTTTAATGGAAACTTTTCATCACTATACCATCCATTTCACATACAATTTCCTCCTTTAGATTGTTCATAACGAATATTCGTTTTCTGTAATGGTTATCTGTGATGGTAATATGTTGGAATGCAAGTTGAGTCTACACCATCATAAATTCAGCACCATATAGTGTGGTATGAGCAATGGTCATAAAATATCATAAAGTGAAATCATAGAATTGCTTTTTAGGTCAGGAAATTTTTCCAACATAAAATCCCATGTTCTCTCTCTTTATTATTTCATATCTTTTTGCTCACTATGTTATTCTGAAACTATATTTATAGAAATATGATCATCTTGCTTTTGAAAGAATTAATTGTATAGTGAAGATAACATTAAAAACAGTTATTGAATTTCTATAGCTTTTTAAGAATAAATTCAAGCACACATGATCATAACAAATGCTGCATAAATTATTGTTAAAGTTCTCTGACTCTAAGAAACATACTCTAGGCGGGGTCCAGAAGTATCTCAGGTATTAGGATGTATGTGAGAACATGTTACTCTTTACTGAGTTGATGCAGATGCAAGGAAGTCATTTTCTCTAAGATTTACAAAGAACACACACAAACACATTTGCTATTAAATGCATGGGCATGATGACTAGTCAAGATTTGGCTTTTGGTCCTAGCAATGCTGTCCCTACAGTATCACCAAGCTGCACCATAGATAGTGGCCTTCAAAGGAAACACTTCTCTTGCCTCTTGCATCATTGGTAAACAAAAGACCGTTTGCTTCCTAACACTGAAAAAATAATGTAAGTTTTGATGTCCCAACTCAGAGACAAATTGAACAGACTGAGCATAAAGATGGCAAGAGAGAAGTCAGGCTGATTTTCAATGTCAAATCTTTAAGTTCTGTGACCGTAGTAGATTCTACCTCTCATATTCAAGCCCTCAAGTTCCTCTTTCCCACTGGAGACATCCTATGAACAACAGTGGATCTGCAACAGAGTAGATGGATTCCTTAGGTATATACTGCAATATTAAAGAATTCATATTAAACATAGATTTGTGTGTATGTATATATATGTATATTTCTTTAACTGTAATATATGCATATATGTATACACATATATATGACATACAGTCAGGCAAAATATATCCTTCTACTTCCAAACAAACTTACATATATAATAAATATAGCTAATTTTCTGTTAAGAAATGTATAGTTAATAAATAAAATTTGCTTTCTGATGATTTATAAAGGTTGATAGCTCCTGAATGTAGGTGAAATGCTATAATAATTTTCATATTGGTGACTGGATACACGCTATTAAGATATTAGATTATTTTATAAAGAATTTAACATTTCATTTAATTTTAATAAATTAAACTTTATATAATTTTATTTTTTGGTGTTTTCTTTTATTTCTGTCTTATTTAAAGGTTAGTTTTGAATATTTGGGGGATAATACTTAGATTAATGTCATTTATTTTTCATTAGCACTTCCTCAAAATGTACCTTTAATGCTGAATTAAACTTTATTTTTAATAATTATTTAGTGTAAATGACCTTTAAATAAAAACATTCTACAGTTAGATTAACATAGCAACTCAAACAGGCATTGTACAGATCCAGAGTCACTACATCTGAATGAACATTTAGACACTCAGAAATGATATTCTGAAACTAACTGTGTTTTAGTTTTAAGTCTGTCATGGAATACTCCAGTCCTTTTTGTAGTAAATAAGTACATAAAAATGTAATTGATAGTAGAAATATGAAATCCAAAGCAAAGTTTCTCCACTTTCAAGTGACTACTTAGAGAATTCATCTTTACCTAATCAGATGCCCAAGATTAATAAAATAAAAAAAATGACAACAGATGAAGGCAAGGATACAAGGAAATGCAAACACTTATTTATGGATGCTGGGTATGCAAACTGCCAGTCACTATGGGAATCAGTGCTAAGATTTCTCAAAAAGATGAAACTAGATCTACTAAAATGTTACTATCTTACTCTTTGAATATAGTAAATTATGTTACTATTAATACAAAAATACCTTCTCATCCATGTCCATGCACTGTTTTCAATTGGGTCATTTGTTTTTAAGTTGTTGGCCATGAGAGTTTCATAGACCTCCTTATCCCTAACATTACAAGCTATTGCTAATATTTTGGTTCTCTTCCCGAACTTTGTGACAGATACAATTCCTACTAAAGAAAGTCACATATTTCAGTAAAAGAGCATAAAGAAATCTAGCTGATACTCAATTAGCATCTTCATACATACTGGCTAACTTTTGTAGTATTAAGTTTTTATCATAGTTGTCTGTGTTTCCATTGAAGCCTAGTGAGCTCAGAAGTGAGTACATTAGTGAAAAGAATAAATACCCCTTCCTTAGAACTGATAATTTAGTATAGAAAGGGGAGTGTCTCATGTGTCTTTTCTATCTCTTTGATTATCATTTATAGACCTGATGTTTTTTAAAACTCATTGTAGGGAACTGTTACTGTTGAGAGATCAGGTTTTCAGAGGTTTGTTGTGCACTAAAGACAGAACTTCACAGTCTTTCTTATTATCTTCTGGGTTTTACATTATTTTTTTGTGCTCTCTTATTCAATGTTCCTTAAAACTATAGAAGTAATGATATATGTGGTGTTTTGTTAAAAATAACACACAATTTTTATTTATTCTAAGCATCCTCAACAACAAGAAGTCTTTGTATCCACTTCCCTCACAGTAAAGAGATTTCTTTGATTAAGGCTGATAATCACAATCATCTAAGGATATAATAATATTTAGATTATAGTTTAGTGAGATTCCAACTTAGTTAAACAACAGAAGTTATCATATCCCCTGCACTCATGATACTGTCAGCAGTGAGGTTTTTCCCAGATTATAGTATCAAGTATGCATTATGACCTGTGCAATGGGCCTCAAGTGAAGTGAAAAATAGCTGATTACATTTATAACAGTTGTGCCACTAATGCATCTGTAGATGGAAGTTTTTGTCCCACCTGTTCTGACACTCATTCCATTCCAAAGAAACACACAGAGGCTTATATTAATTATAAACTGTTTGGCTTATTAGCTCAGTCTTACTAATAACTTGCTCTTACAACTTAAATTAACCCATAATTCTTATCTATGTTTAATCATGTGGCTTGGTACCTTTTCTAAGTGAGACATTCTCATATTGCTTCCTCTGCCTTTACTCTTACCAGACAGAATTCTCTTAGTCTGTTTGCCCTGCCTGTCTGGTTGCTGGCCAATAAGCAAGTTATTAAACCAATATGAGTAAGCAATCTTTAAAGTGTACAAAAGCATTATACCGCAGCAGTATCCGTGGGCACATCTTACATAGAACTTTGGAATTGTCATTTGTAGGTAAGATACTGGATTTTTGTCAATTTGTCACAATCCTAGACATATCTTGGAAAAGAGAATTGTAATTGAGGACATACCCATTAGATTGGTAGACTATTCTGTGGGTATTGTCTTGAATAACTACTTATATTGAAGTCCCATGTATTATTGACAGTGCTATCTGTATTCAGGTGGTCTAAAGTATATAAGAAATTCAATTAAGCAACCCAAGAAAAGAAAGCCACCAAACAACACTCTTCCATGACCTCTGTGTCAACCTCTGACTCCAGTTTGCTGACCTGAGTTCCCTTTATGTATGGACTACAAACTGTGAGATGAAATAACCCCTTCTCTACACATGTTGCTTTTTGTTGTCTTTATCACAGGAATAGAAAACAAATTAGAATGACTAAATTCAACTTGGCGTCCTTTCTTAAAGCGGCACCCTTGATGCCCTCTTTCTGATTTTCTGGCATCTGTAAATACTCTAAGCTAAATATACAAATCCAGAGATTTAAAACTAGGATCTATGTGTGAGATGGAATATGAATCAGCTGTCATTCTGGGTCTGGGTTGCCTAAGTCAATATAATTTCTTCATTTTCATGTATTTATCTACTCTCTTTATACCTGGATAACATTCCATTGTTTATATGTACATTTTTCACAGCATATGAGAATACATAGTATTTTAAAAAGTTTCTGAGTATACAAAAATTATCAGTAGAGTATATAATTAGTAAACAGAATCAGAGAAAATCTTCACCAGTTATACCTAAGACTGGGTGTTAATATACAGAATTTACAAAAAAACTGCAGGCATTAAATAGTAAAGAAATAAAACTGAAAACCAGCATATGGGCTAATGAGTCAAATACTTTTCAAATAAAGTGAAGTACTTAAAGATATTTTAAAGTGTTCAACGTCCTTAGTCATCTGCTAGGGTAAATTATATCTACTTTGAAACACTACTTCACCCCAGTAAAAAAGTGTTATCATCAAGATGTCTGACAGCAGATGTTGGAGAGGATGTGAAGGAAGGCACACCTTTATTCACTACTAACAGAAGTGCAAGTTATCATGGCCATAATGGAATTAAGTTGTGGATACTTTCAAGACAGGATTTCTCTGTAGCTTTGGGGCCTGTCCTGGAACTAGCTCTTGTAGACCAGGTTGGCCATGAACTCAGAGAGATCTCCCTGCCTCTGCCTCCTGAGTTCTGGGATTAAAGGCATGCCAAGTTGGGGATTCTTTTAAAAATTATTGATAGAACTGCCATATGACCCAAGTGTTTTACTTGTCAGACTGGAGAGATGGCTTCACAATTAACTACACTGGTTGGTTTCCTTTTTTTTTTTTTTTCTTTTGATTTTTTTTTGGAACAGGTCTTTCGTGTGAAACAGGCCTCTGCCTACCTCTGCCTCCCGAGTGCTAAAAGTAAAGGCATGAACCACCACTGCCTGTTACTGGTAATTTTCTTAAAGGACTGAAGTTCAATCTCCAGCCCCCACATGGCAGCTCACAATCATTTTTATTCCAGTTCTGTAGCATTAAATACCCACTTATGCCCCCTGTGTGCACCATGAGCATAAACATTGTGTATACATGTAGAAAAATATTCATACACATGTAGTAGTTATTATTTTTAATTGGAAATAAAATTACATGTGACCCAACAATAATTATCCTGGTACAATACATAATACCTATTTTTACTACAGAGGAATAATACTACGTATTATTGTTCTCTATAAAGCAAATTTAATACAGGTGATGATATCAAAATACAAGAGGCTATTATTTGTAAAATTCACTAAACATGAAGTCATGTTTTAGAAGTAAAGCTGGATAAAAATAAAGGTTGACTTTTTTAACATAGAGTTTATTTCATGCATGTGGCAGTATAAACTAAGGAAGAGCAAATGATATTGGATCTGCTAGAGCTCACTTTAGACAGGAAACTTCAGCTGAATTTATCAAGGTGAGCAAGTAAGTTTATTTTAGACACAATGTTTGCTATTTCTACTAATTGTGGCTGCAACAAGTAATCTAAAATAAACCCAGAGACATATGCCTCACATAAGGAGATTTCAGAACTGACTTGCACGTGTTCTCTGACATGCTTTGAATAACTCTATTTAAACTCTGGAATTTTCTTACTAGAAAAGAAAGATAGCTCATTCAACACATGGTGCTGTCAACACAGAACTTCCATTTAAAGAAGAATAAAATTAGATTTATATCTTTGATCTTACATACACATACAATTTGAAATTAATCAGATATCTTAATTTAAAACCTGAAACTTCCACAAGAAACATAGAGAATATTCTTCAAGATATTGAGGTGTAGAAAAATTCTCTGAACAGAAGATTGTATAGAAAGTAATCACAAATGTCAACAGATGGTAGTGCATAATATTTAAAAAGTTTCTGTATAGAAAAAAAATTATCAGTAGAGTACATAATTAGCAAAAAGAATCAGAGAAAAAAATTTACCAGTTATACATAAGACTGTGGGTTAATATTCAGAAATCTACAAAGAACTGCAGAAAGTAAATAGAAAAGAAATAAAATTGGAAATTAGCAAAATAGATACTTTTCAAATAAAGTACTTACAGCCAATAATGGTGTTTAAAAGTGTTCACTGCTTAGTCATCTGCTAATGAGAATTATAGCTACTAGGAGACATTATTTCACCCCAATATAAAGTACTATCTTTAAGAAATCTGACAGCAAATGTGGCAGAGGATGTGAAGGAAGACACATCTTAGTTCACCACTGATGGAAGTGCAAATTATTGTGGCCATAGTGGAAATCAAGTTGGAGATTCTTCAAAAAACTCTTGATAGAACTGCCATATGACTCAAGTATTTTGCTCTTGGTCACATACCCAGAGAACATCACACCCATTATAGAGATATTTGCATTTTCTCATTTATTGCTGCTTAGTTTACTCCAGTAAAAAAATGGGTAACAAAATAATTGCCCATGAAAATATATGAATAATAAAAACAGATAAAATGAAATATTATTGAGTTCTAAAGAAGAATATAATCACAAAATTTGCTGGAGAATGGATGGATATAGAATGTATAATAAGGAAGATCACCCAATCTCAAAACTAAATCCATTTGTAGGTCCTAGCCTATTATGGATGTGTATATATAAATACACAAGTATATGTGTGGATACAAAGGAGAAAAGGAAGGGGTAATAAAAAACAAAATACATAATATTTACTGAGTTCATTCACTTAGTATACTTGGTACTTGGCATGCACTGTTATATATAAAATATTTTTAATATAAGTCAAACGGGGTAGTGTCCATAAGTGACTTCATGATGTATGCTCCCTTACTATGAGCCATGAAGTTCAATGTGCATTTTCATGTGATATTCCTGTAGCATGTACTTTCTTCTAAGTACTACTTAACTTTTCCATGTAATTTTTAAACAGGTATTTTAAATATCAAAATTACAGATTTAAAGATAAAAGAATGTATAAACCATTATAATTTTGTAAAATGAGACTGTCAGACAATATTGACTTATTGTCTCAGTAGCATGTCAAGAATATAAAAACATTTGGATTTTTTACTGTATGTTATAATTTTAACTACTTTCATTTTTACTTTTATTCTATTTCTTCACTTAATTCATTGCCTATATACTTTTTGTAGTTTTTTGTTTTCATATATATAACAATTCAAATTCAAATTTGAAACAAAACAAATTCAAATCAAGAAATAAAATATATGAGAAAATATGAGGCTTTCTGAACCTGGGGCATCTGATTAGCTATAAATTTTAACAACAAATTCAGACATTATCTTTCATAGATATCGTGAATAGGGCAGCTTTGATTATAGATGTGATATGTAATAGCTAATCTTGGTGGTCATTTCGATTGTATATAATATCACCAAATATGCACGCCACCAGGTACTCCCGTGAGGAATTTTATTGATGCTATTATTGAAGCAGAAATATTGGTCCTACATCTGTTTTAAGCTTTCTTGTGCCAGCCTAGGTAAAAGGACATGGAAAAATACAATTTTACTTTTGGCTTAATTTCATTCACATTCAACATCCATTGGCAAACTTATCCATGCTGATGTTATGGTATCCCTTCACAGGTATTAGGACCTACTTCCTCCAAGTTCCAATGTAGGTTGAAAAGCATCAGCTCTCTAGTAGTATTCGCATCCTTTAGTATCAGATAGGAATTCTGAGACATCAAAACTTGTGTCGGAGCAAGCTACCAAGCAGCATTCCTCTATGACCTTTGCTTGAGGGCCTGTCTGCAAGTTTGCAAGTTACTGACTGAGTTCCTACCCTGTCTTCTCTTAATGAAGGATTATGAAATGGAAGTGTAAACTAAATCAACCTTTCCTTTCACAAAAATTGTTTTGTATGTTTTGATTTCTGTTACACTAACAGAAATATAGAAAAGAAATTAGAACCAAGAGTGGGGTCTTTCTTTTGTTAACTTGAGCTTGGTTTTATAGGGAGGACTGTATAAGAATTTTGGAACTTTGGGCTTTAAAAGGGGGTTGATTTTTTAGCATAACAAGATGTTAAAAGTTACTGAAAGATAACAATGTTGATAGAGGTAGAGGTGGCAACTGCATTACTTGAGAAGTTTTAGAAGGAAGGAAAGAGTCTAATAGGCCTACTCATGTGATATTTTTTATTAAAAACCTGAAGAAATAAAATATTTTTAGTAAGAGAATAAATACTGATTATTTGAGACTAAAGAATCAGATATCAGATAAAAAAAGCAAGTAAAAAACAAACAATACAAAACAAAAACTGGCATCATTGAAATGAAGTGAAATCTGTCAATACAAACAAAAAAGTTTTCCTTTTGGTTCAGCACATAGACCATAGATCCAGAGGAGCCAAGGCTGCATCTTATGGTAGAAGCTAAACTTGGCAATGTGTACAAATGTATTCTATATAATACTGATGTTGGAAGTGTGAAAGCTTCATGATTGAAAGGATCATGGAGAGAACCAAAGAACTGACTCTAAGAGAAGCCAGGAGAATATAGTGATATTTTATTTGTTTTGATATATAAATCTTGCCTAAATATCATAAGGACAAAGCTAAGCCATTAGAAGTCAGGCAATGGTGGCACACACTTTTAATCTCAGGATTTAGGAAACAGAGGCAGTTGTACCTCTGTGAGTTCAAGGCCACCCTGGGCTAGGCAAGATCAAAGAGAAACAAATCCAGGTAGTAATAACTCATAACTTTAATCTCAGTACTAGGGAGTCATACATCTTTAATCCCAGCAGTAGAGGGAATATAAAATGGGAAGAGGGAGAAACTCTTGGTGCTTAGTCTTCAGCTGTCCAGTCTTGGTAGAGGAAAGATTTCTCTAGTTACTCGGTTGCTTTGATTTTCTGGTTTTCAGGTTGAACCCCAATATTTGTCTCTGGGTTTTTGTTATTTGTGTTACAGGAGAGGCCATTAAAAATTTTCAATTCAGTTTTAGTACAGACAGTAGCATTTTGGAGCTTTCTTGACCATAGGATATAATGGAGCTAGCCTGAGCATACAAGCTGCATATATTAAAGACAGTGTTTTCAAGGAGCTAATACTACTCAAAGCCTTCAGATTACAGAATATTGTTAAGTACCCGGCATTTCATACTGAGAAACTATAATAATTTCTCTGGCATGAGACAACCTCTGTATTACTAAAAGGGTATTTTGAAAACCAAGATAATTGTTAGCTTTTAAAAATATATATTCGTAATTATCAGTTCTATTCCTTTAGAGACTCCAAATAATACAGATTGTGTTACAAAGAATATTCCTTAATGGAAAAGTTCCAAACACATACCCTTCACCAATATTATAAGATGTAAAATATTGAGAGGGGCACTAGAACATTTGAAAAGTTTTGTAGTTGTTTTTGTCCTTATATGAAAACTTAGAATTGGTCATATCATCCTGAACTGGATCAATTAAATACAATGGGTTTAATAGGGCTCCAGAGTAACAGAGCCATGTTGAAGCATTAGGTTGCCAAAGTCAAGTTATGTATTATTACTTTCAATAAGAAGTTTCTAAAATATCATGACTTCCATATGGTCCTTTGGTACTAGCTAATTAAACATGATTTTTGGAAATTAAATAAGCCTACCAAGTTTTTATATAATTTGTATGAAAATAAAAGTTATAGAACAAATGAAAGAGTGTCTATACTGGCTAGTAGTAAAAGAGGTTTCTTGCCTAACAACAAATTTCCAATGTTGAATCATTTACCAACTCAAAAGTAATTAAATGAAAAATGTTAGGTTTCTTTGAGGGAGTTTTTGTTTAAATATCTGAGTTTACTGTTAGTTTTCCCTCTATCTCTCACTCTCAAAGATAGAATCAGACATTCCTGATTGTATTGAATAACGGTTCTGAACTGACACTTAATCAAGGAGATCTCCAATACATATTTTGTCCCTCCAGTTAAAGTAGGGGACTATGGAGGAATTCACATTGGGTCCAGTAGTCCCCAAATTCACTCTGTAGTTATCACTCTAGTTCCATAAAGAATAATTTGGGTAGATATATTTACAAATTGTTAGAAGGCCTGCATTAGTTCCATGACCTTGGAAATAAGGGCTTTTATGGTTGGAAAGGGAAACTGGAAGCCATTAGAGTAGATTCTACTAGAGAAGACAGTGAACCAAACCATTATTAAATTACTGGAGAAATTACAAAAATGAGTGACACTTTCAAGGGCTTGAAAGATGCAGAAGCTGTGAAGAAAAATAGATCATGGAGAAAGAAGTTGACTGTTATAAACTCAACCAAGTAGTAACTGCACTTATAGTTTCTATACCTAATAAGGTATCCTTGATCAGATTAGGACATATCATGATACCGGGTGAATATTTACTCATCTAGAATATAGTTTTTCCCTCTACCTCTATACCAATCAATAAGGACCACCAAGGTAATTTGCTTGCATTTGGAAAGGAGATCAGTACACCTCTTCTATTGTACATCAAGGGTATATTAATTCTTCATTTCCATCTGTCATGGCTTAGTTTGCAAGGAATTGATTGCCTGAATCTCTTTTTCACAAAATATTATACTCGTCAACTATATTGATGATGTGATGCTAATTGGTTCAAGTGAGCAGCAAAAAGCAAACAATTTGATCTTCTTGGCAAAGCATATGCATATCAGAGGATGAGAAATGAATCAAACTCAACCTCAAGGTCTTTGTGCCCTCCTGAAATGTCTAGGAAGTCAGTGGCATATTCCTTCTAAGGTGGATAGGTTGTGACACCTGGCTCATCCCACAACCAAGAAAGAAGAACAAAACTTAGCATACTTATTTGGGTTATGATAGGAGCATATTCCTAATTCAAGTATCATGTTACTCCAGCCAATACACCAAGCAATTTGGAAACTTGATATCACTGAGTATGGCATAGGGCAAATAAAGATCTTTAAAGCTGCAGGTTACTGTGCAGGCTGCTCTTCCACTTCTGGCTTATTATTCAGCAGATCCAATGTTACCTGAGGTTCCAATGTCATCTAAGTATGTTATTTAAAGTCTGTTGAAGACTTCAAAAGGAAAAGCAAGTCACCAGAACAATCTCTGTGATTTCAAACCAAGGCCCTCCAATTATCTGAAGTCACTCATTCTCCCTTTGAGAGACAGAGCTTGGCCTTAATGAAAACTGAACTTTGACAATGGACCAGCAAATTACCATGCATCCTATGCTGTCCACTGTGCGCTGGGTGTTTAATGACCCACCAAGTCATAAAGTAGGATATGTATGGCATCATTACATTATCAAATGGAAGTGCAAGATACTTGATAGAGCCTCAGTACTGGGTACGTAAGCAAGCTTCATGAAGTTGCCCAAATACCTAAGGTTTCTATTCCTGTTACAGTACCTTCCCATCCCAAGATTGTATCTATCTATTGCCTTAATGGATATAATAATTTGAGAAAGAGAAGACTAGGGCCTGGTTTACTAAAGATTCTGCATGATGTGCCGGCACTACCCAGAAGTGGAGAGTTGTAACATTACAACCCCTTTCTGGGACACCTTAAAAGATATAATTCATACTGGACAGTGCATGTGATTGTGCAGTTTTCTTAGGATAAGAAATGACCATCAATGCAATTACACACTGAATCATGAGATATAGCTAAGAATTTGATTATTTAGAATGAACATTAATGTAAAAATGATTAGAAAGATATTTTAGGAAGAATGAGCAAAAGACATGGACATACTTACATCTCATGCAAACACTCATTAAAAGGTGACACCAACAGAGGAAGGGTTCAGTAATCAAGTAACTAGGTTGACCCATTATATGGATGGTCAAGAACTGTAATCCTTGTCATCGCCCATAGTCCCACCAATATAGTTGCCATGGTTTCAGAATCAGATGTTATGCATATGCTTGATTGCACGGAATTTAACTCACTAATGTTGTCCTGGCTAATGCTGTTGCTGAATGCCTTCTCTGTCAACATAGAAACAATCACTGAGCTCCCAATACAGTGCCATTCACAAAGATGACCACACAGTGACATGGTGACAGGTTCACCGCTTTAGATCACTTCCATCATGGCAGGGGCAAAACCTTGTCCTTATTGAAATAGATTCTTATTCTGTGTATGGATTTTCCTCCCCTGAATGTAATGTTTCTGCAAAATCAATACTTGAACATACCGTATTCCTTACCTACCATCACGGTATTCCACACAGCATTGTTTTGACCTGGAGACTCACCATAGCCAAAGAAGTGCAAGAGAAGACCCATGTTCATCCAATTAACTGTCCTCATTGTTTTCCATAATTCTGAAGTAGCTTGCTTGATAGAATGGTGAAATGGATTTCTTAAACACACAGTTAGTTATAAGACAAGTTAGGTAGAAATTGCCTGGAGGTCTGGACTATGGAAATAAGGAAGATTATGTTTAGAAAATCAGGAAATGCTTTAGGGAGTCTCTTTATATTATGGTGTTATGTGGTTAAGGAAAATAGAGAGGAAAACAGAACAACAACAACAACAAAGAAAAAAACAAGAAAGGTAGCTAAACAAAGATTCCAGACACTTCAAGGGTGAGGGTCTGGAGAGAAAGAATAAAAACCTGTTTAGGTGCTTTTTGAGGTTGAGAGAAATAGTAATAAAGTAAGGCAATTATAAATGTCACCCAAGGCCACATGATCAGTGGCAAAAGCAAGGATTCCAATTGAAATGTTTCTGTCACAGTTTATTAAGAACACAACATACAATACACACACACAAACACATGAATATATACACTTTTTAAGGAAAAATTTGACTTTTCTATTTTTTAGTGTAATATAACATCAATTGAAATAATATTAGTAGTTAAGTGTTATAAATTTCTGCTATCATTTTTAAGATATGCGACATTAAGTGATTACATATTTCTCCAGAGACTTTGCCATATATTTATAAATCTATAATATACTTGAGGTTGTAGGTGGGGTAATTATACCATGTTTATGGAATTAAGACATTGTTACCATTTTTTTTTTTTGGTTTGGAAATTAAGACTTACATAAGATGCATTTGTGTGTTAAGTGGACAAAACGTAGACTTGTAAACTTACAAGTTTTTTTAAAATATTGTTTTTTAATTCTAGTGTATTTAGTATCAGCTAAAACATAAGATGCTGGATGATGGATTTTCTTGAGAAATTATTGAGCAGGAAGGCTCACCCTAAATGTGGATTCACCTTCTGGTTACTGCTGTTTCTTTTGCGTATTTGTTATGAGAACAATGTCCTTACAAAGTGCTGACATATCATAGCAATAGCATTCTTAGCTTGTAGTAAAATAAAATGAGGGAATGAGGAAAGGGATGAATTAATGGATAAATGAATAAATGTCAATGTCAAATGCACATTCATCATTACCATAAAACTCAGTCTACTTGGGTAAGTGTAAGAAGACAATGACATTAAATCTTCAACATGATTTTTAATGTACATTAAAATAAATCACCCATCCTAAGTTTTTGTTTGAAATTCACTAATAAGTAGCAAAACAAATGCTTCTTTTGTAAAAGAAAAGGTGAGAATAAGAAAAAACCAACAACAAAAACAAAACAATGTGCATGATACTACTGCATATTCAAATTTTTAGACTTAACAGAAACTAATTAATAATCCACTCACAGTACCAAGTCCCAACAATGTTAGACATGAAAAAGAAACAAAGAAAAAACAAACAAATAAACAAAAAACCAGAAACCCACCAACTATTCATAACACACCTTTAAAGTCACCTTTTAAAATGTTTCCAGATTCTACATGGTAGAATTAAAAGGTGTTTTCTATTCCATTCTGTGCTTCAGACCCTAAAGCTATTGTTACATAGACCATTTTATAGCTTTGCGTAATAAATGATTAAACTTCATTAACAAGGCAACTAATTTAACAAGCAGTGAGTGAAAGAAAAAAAGCTTTAAGTGTTTCCAGATAGTGAGCTTAAATTAGCCTTAATATTTGACAGGCAATGATTTATATGTTTTTGTAAATACATTTGTAGCTTTGGAAAGTTTTATGTTGGTTTGTTATGTTCTAAGAAACAGGCACTTCATCAACTTGTTCTAAGCACCAGAATGCACATAAATTGGAGAAAGTGGAGAGTTGGGATAATGATGAATTATACGTAGGCTAGTACAAAACTATCCTGGGTATTCAAATTTATTACATAGCAGGGGTTAATACATCTTCTTATGGTATTATCTAGGACAGCCAAAGCATCTAATAAATTTGTAAGGTGTTTCATATTCAGTAAACAGACTATACAATATGAAGTTTGATAAAACTCAAGTATACTAAGCCTGAGAAAAGCATTATTCTTTGAAACATGAATTTTGCATCAGATTTCTTAAATCGAAATTGGGTTTGAAAATGTTGCCAGCTTTAAATACATATAATTAGCTAAGCATAGAAGTTCATCCATCTTAAAAGATGCCATTCTTGTGAGTGATACAATTTGAAGGCTTTGCAATAAAAATAACACATTTGAACCATTAATTTCAAAACTGGAGTATCTAAAATATCTCTTCAGCTGAATTTGTGGATGGAAGCTCATCCATTATGATGCAGGACTTCTTTGACTCATAATGCAGTGACTGGGACAAACAGAATGCATCTCGGAAACAGGTGATTTCACTTTCAGTAGATACCAGATATTACAATAACTGAAGCAAAGAATAATTTAATTTTTAATTGTATTAATTTATAATTAGAGTTGCAAAGATCTTTAATTGCTTTAAAAGTAGAATTCCTTTCAAAAGAAGTTGGAAAGAGTTATTTTCATTACAGTACATCTCATGAAAGGAAACGTCTTTTGGTATTATAAAAACCAAGTCCACAGTGCAAGATGTGAATTCTACATAAATAAAATTATTTGAGTTATTGTCTTGAATAGATCTCATGCTCTGTCTAGAACAACGTTAAACTTGAGGTTGATGTTATAGAATCCTTGTGACACCGAGGAGAGTGCAATATCTGTATCTCATGTCTTAAAGTCCTAAGATTGTGTGTGTGTGTGTGTGTGTATTTGTGTGTGTGCATGTGCATGTGTGTGTGTGTGTGTGTGTGTATTTGTGTGTGTGCGTGTGCATGTGTGTGTGTGTGTGTATTTGTGTGTGTGCATGTGTGCGTGTGTGTGTGTGTGCATGTGTGCGTGTGTGTGTGTGTGTGCGTGTGTGTGTGTGTAGACCATGGTAGATTTCAAATGTGTTTTTATATTCTCTCACGCACAGTATTAGATCCTCTATCCAGCTTTTGACGTAAGTTATAGAAATCAAACTCAGGTCCCTCTGGCTGTGTAGTGAGCATCCAGTCAACTGACCTGAACTGATGTCCAAGTCCCAAGATTAGAAGCCTTGCCTGGTTATAGAAGATGGAGGATTCAAGTTCTATACTTCTCATTGCTGGAAATCTTTGCAATGGCCACTCTTGTAGATTGCTTAGATTTCCCGATGCAGTAAGTTTCTATATTGTTGCCCAAATACCCCACAGTTTCAATGATCTCTTCTAGCACTCTCCCTTCATTTTTTTTTCATCCACTGCCTTATCCCTACTAATCCTATTCCCACTTGCCACCATACTATCTGCAAAATCTATTTTATTTGGCATTCCCAGGGATATTCATACATCCCTCTTTAATCCTTCCTTGTTACTTAGCCTCTCTGGGATTGTGGATTGTAGTATGATTATCTTTTACTTAACAACTAAAATCCTCTTATAAATGAGTACCTACCATGTTTTTCTTTCTGGGTCTGGCTTACCTCGAGATTATCTTTTCTAGGTTCCATTCATTTTCCTATAAATGTCATGGTGTCATTTTTTTTTTAACAGCTGAGTAATCCTTCATTTTGTAAATGTACCACATTTTCTTTATTTATTCTTCAGATTAGGGATATCTAGTTTGTTTATAGTGTCAGGACAGCCCAGAGACCCAGGATAGAATCAAACACGACTGATAAAAAAATGTCAAAAAGTTAATGAAATGATTCATAATGGTATTCTGTTGTACTCATAGATTAGGGCCTAATCCAAGTGTCATCAGAGGGGTGTCATCAAGTAAGTGATGAGTGAAGATGTAACGACTCACAACCAAACACTAGGCAAAGCAAGGAAACCCCACGGAAGAAGGAAAGGAAGAATTGTAGGAGCCAGAGACATAGTTAACATCATGAGAACACATCCCACAAAATTAACTAAGCAGGGCTCATAGGAGCTCACAGAGATTGAAGAAAGAAACATGGATCCTGAGCTAGGTCCACTGAATATTCTTTATGGTTATATAGTTTGGTGTTTTCCTGGGAAGCCAGCAGTAGGAGTGTGGGAGAAGCATCTCTGACTCTTTTACTTGTGTCTGGGACCAGTTTCCTCCGCTGAGTTGCCTCACCCGGCCTTGATATAAGGGTTTGTGCCTAGTCTTATTGTAACTTGTTAGGACACGTTTGGTAGAAGGACTGCTTTTTTTTTCTTTTTGTTGTTGTTGTTTGTTTGTTTGTTGTTTTTGAAGGGAAACAGAGGAGGAATGGCTCCTGGAGAAAGAGGAGGTATAAGGAGCTGAGAGTAGTGGAGGGAGGGGGAAATAGTCGAATATAACGTATGAGAGAAGAACGATAGAAAAAATGTAGTACTTAGTGGAAATCACAAAAATTTAACCTGAAAATTTTACATGAAGAAGCTAGGTTTGGGCTGTGCCTTTAAAGCAATTCAAACACCTAAATACAGCATTGTGATCTAAACTGCTAATTACTTAGATTTAGACAATAAAACTGCAGGCTAAGGTGGCTGTGTATTTGTTCCTATGTGCAGGATAATATTCTGTGTGCATCTCTCTCATTCACTTAGCATGACTGAGACTTCTGTGCACGTAAAATTAATTAATATTACATTTCCATCTAAATATTCTTGTCACACATCAGTAACAAAGAAAAAAAAGGAATTTTGGGAGATGGTGGGTATATCTACTTCCTGAAATACGCTGATAATATCGCAGATGTTTGCATATACTAAAATATTTAAGTTTCACACATTAAACATGAATAGTTGTTTGTATATCAAAATGTATTTCAATAAGGCTTGTTCAATAAGCAAACAATGTATTCGTAAAAGGGTTTTAAGATTAATTTTGTTTTGCTGGTGGGAGTAAGGTATCAGAGTTGGGGAAAAGATGTGGAGGCTGATTGGATAATCTGAATATTTAGGTTGGAATTTATAGGATAGAGAACAGACTTCATATCTTTTGATTCTGAACAGTGTTTTAAGTAGCTTGGAGCCTTAGAAAGGGCTGGTTTTGAAGACTGTTTACAGAATGGCTCAGCTGATGTATATGTAACATTTTCTGACTTACAGTCAGTGAGGAGAGTCACTAGAAGGGATCACAGGCAACAAAGGGAATTTATGATCCAAGCTGTCATCTGTGAAATGCTAAAAGCACAAATTGGCTTCCTAACTCTAAAATCTGATTCAGCTCCCATGAATCCACATCAGAGCAGCCTGTTGGGATAATGAGACTTGGATCATTTGGATTTCCAATTCCCACCACCATTCATAAAACATAATTGAATTAGAAAAAAAAAACTATTGTTCCATTCTCCTCAAAATAAATAAATGAATAAGTAAGTAAACAAACAAACACAAACAAAGCCTGTTGTACCTGACCCTCCTGACCTTTATGTTCCCTCACTTTCTGCCAGAATACATCACTGAGGTGCTCTTTCTTCCTCCTTCTTAAGTTGGGGTTGGTTCCAAACTCTGGGGCCCTGTCACAAAACCATTTCTTATTCTTTTTTCATATATTTAAAACAAAAAAAAACAAACAAAAATAAAACTGAGAGAACAACGAGAATCACTTTTTAGAAATGGCTTCATTTTACGTAATCATAGTTTTAAATTTCAACTAATATCTATTTGACAAGGATTTTCATGCTTAAATATCTTCTTCAAGAACAACTCATGGGTTGGTAGGGTGGCACAACTAGTAAAGAACAAAGTCCCTTCACTAGAGCTTCTGAGTGGAAGGAGAAAAAGAATTCCTGCAATTATCCTATGACTTCCAGATGTGCATCATTGTCAAGCATCTTCCTTGGTCCACACACTAAACTAAGTAAAATGTCGCAAAAAAAAGTTTCTTTTATCTTACTAAACAAATAATTACATTAGTCCCTATTCTCACCTTATTGCATTATCTAGCTTCTTCTTCGTTAACTATCTGGATATGCCCTGAGAAAGGCACTGTTGTTACCTCAACTACACACAGGAAGAGAGCTTTTAGGACAGCAGCCATCTCTAATGTTCTCTGGAAATATCTTGAAGGGCTTCATCTTATCGGAATAGTCAGAGTAAGGTTTTCAACTTTTAGGTCACAACTCACTCTGGGTTATATATCAGATATTTATATTATAATTCATAACAAAATTGCAGCTATGAAATAGCAATTAAATAATTTCGTGAAGCACTGTATTAAAGGGTGTGTCTTAGGAAGGTTGATAAAACACTGAGGTAGAGTTACTGCTCTAGTGAAATGGGGTGTGAATAGCAAATGTTAGTTCTAATATTGTGCGGCTTTGACTCTCAAAATTGATCTTCATTTAGTTAGACAGAGACACAAATTTTAAAATGATATTTATTTCTTCTTTTAAGTTTTTATTTATTAATTAATTCATTCACTTTCCCCTGTCTGATTACAGTATCTTTTCCTCCCTGCCTTTCTATCCAGTCCCTCTCTCCAACCTTCCCTCTACCCCTACACCCTCAATCATCTCTTCCTCCTTTCCCTTCAGAAAAGGGTACACCTCCCATGTATATCCCCTATCCAGGGTATAAAAAGTTGCAGGAAGACTAGGCACCTCCTCTTCCATTGAGGTTGGTACAGAGTCAGAGACAGCCCTAGCTCCCATGATTAGAAATTCCACAAGAAGACCAAGCCACACAACTGTAGACTATGTGCAGAGGGCCTAGGTCAGTCCCCAGCAAGCTCTCTGGTTGGTTGTTCAGTCTTTGTGAGTCCCTATGAGTCCTGGTTAGTTGATTCTGTGGTGTTCTTGTGGTGTCCCTCGCCCCTCTGGCTCTCACAATCCTTCTTCCTCCTCTTCCACAAGATTACCCCAGGTCCACCTAAGGTGTGGTGTGGTCTACAGATCTATTTCTATGGTATTGCTGGGTAAAGCTTCTCTGATGCAATTGCCTAGGTACCAATCTACAAGCATAGAAGAACATTATTAGAATATTCATGTTTCCTTGTCATTTTTGATTTTTTGTCAGTTGTGTTTGGTCTCTGGGCTGTCAGTGTCAGGGGTGGCATCCCTCTCATAGCATGGTCTTCAGCTGGACCAGTCACTGGTTGGTCATTCTCATAATTTCTGTGCCACTTATATCACAGCATATTTTGTAGGCAGGAAAAATTATAAATTAAAAGTTATGTGGCGGGTTTAGGCTCCCAATCTATCTTACTGGAAGTCATGCCTGATTATAGGAGATGGCCAGCCAGTTCAGGCTCTGTATTCCCCATTGTTAGAAGTTTTAAGGTCACCCTCATACATTCCTGGGAATTTTTGTTGTAATAGGTTTCTAGCTCATCTCAGAGACACCCCTGATTCTAGTTGCCTTTCCCTGTATCCTTTTCCTCAATCATCCACACCACCTGATCCCTCCTGTTTCCATGCCTAAGGCCTCAATCCAGATCCCACCCCCATCTACATGTACTGTCTATTCTATTTCCTTTTCACAGTGAAATTCATGCATCCTTCCTTCAGCCCTTCTTAATTCTTTGGGTCTGTGGATTTCAGGTTGTTTATCCTTTAGTTTACAGCTAATATGCACTACTAAGTGTGTTCATGCCTTGTTTGTCTTTCTGGGTCAGGGCTCACTCACTCAGAATGATCTTTTCTAGTTCTATCCATTTGCCAGAAACTTTCATGAGCTCATTGATTTTAACAAATATGGAATATTTCATTGTGTAAATATACTATATTTTATTTGTCTGTTCTTTGGTTGACAGACATCTAGATTGATTCCAGTTTTTGACTGCTATGGACATAGTTGAGCAGATATGCTTGTGGCCTGGTAAAGTATCTTTTGTTATATGCTCAGAAGTGGTATAGCTGGGTCTTGAGGTAGGTTGATTTCTAATTTTCTGAGAAACCACTGTGTTGATTTCCAAATTGACTGTGCAAGTTTCCACTCCCAACAGCAGTGGAGTAGTGCTCGACACCGCCTCTGGCATGACATTTTATGTATGTTTTTATTTTAAGTCATTCTGTCAGGTGTAAAAGTGTTGTTTTGATTTGCATTTCCCTGATGACTGAGCATTTCTTTATATGATTCTAGGCTAATTGTGCTTCCTCTGCTACAAATTATCTTTTTAGATCTGTACCTCATTTTTAAATTAGATTATTTGTTTTTGATGTCCAGTTTCTGGAGTTCTTTAAATATTTTAGAAATTAGTCCTCTGTCAGATTTGGAGTTGGTAATTTTTTTTCCCATTCTGCAGGCTACTGTTGACAGTTTCCTTTGCCTTATAGAAGCTTTTTAGTTTCATGAGGTCCCATCTAGTAATAGCTGATTTAAGTGCCTGCAAGATTAGTGGGTTGATATTTTGATGAGGAAGTTGTCTCCTGTGCCAAATCATTCAAGGCTATTCTACATTTGTTCTTCTATCAGGCTTGGTGCATCTGGTTTTGTGTTGAGGTCTTTGATCTACGTTGACTTGAGTTTAATATTTCTGGGTGATAAATATGGAGCTATTCGATTTGTCCATGTCACCATCCAGTTAGATCAGCACCAATTGTTGTAAAGATGCTTCTTTTTTCCATTGTATATTTCTATCTTCTTTATCAAAAATCTGCTGTACCTAGGAATAAGGATTAACATCTGTGTCTTATATTTCTTTCTATTAATCAACCTATGTAGGAAAAACTATCAGCCAGCCTACCAAAGCTGCAGTTGCCCTTTCCAAAACAGATTGCACGAGCATGCGCAGCAGATACTTCATCCCTGAAATAACCTAAGCCCTGCTGCCACAACCAGAGATTTCTGTCACAAAGACACCTGACATAGATGACAATGAGATAAGGACAATATAGCATAATTGGCTGCAGGGGCCAATGGGACCTTGAAATGGGGTAAAGAGGCCTGCATATATCCTCAATAAAGGAGTGAGCTTTTGCGACTCACCTGACTCCAGAGTCTATGCCATTGATTCTGTGCCCTTTCACTTACCCCCCCCCCCGTGGTGTCCGTGAAAGGTTGCTACCAACAAACTTATATTTTTTATGCCAATATCATGTGGTTTTTATTGCTATTGCTCTGCAGTAGAGCTTGAGCTAAGTGATGTTGATACTTCCAGAGGTTCTATTGTTGTACAGGATTGTTTTAACTATCCTAGGTTTTTGTTTTCTCTTATAAAGTTGAAAATTGTTCTTTCAAGTTCTATAGAGAATTGTGCTGGGGTTTTGATGGGAATTTCATTGAATCTGTAGACTGCTTTTGGTAAAATGACTTGACCGTTTTTATTGTGTTACTTCTAACAATCCATGGGCTATCTTTCCATTTTATGATATCTTCTTCAATTTTGTTCTTCAAAGACTTGACTTTATTGCCATACATGTCTTTCACTTGCTTGGTCAGAGTTACTGCAAGATGTTTTATATTATTTGTGGCTATTGTGAAGGATATTTTCCCCCCAATTTCTTTTTCTTCCCATTTATCACTTGTATATAGGAGGGCTAGTGATTTTTTTAAGTTTCTTTTGTAACTAGTTACTTTGCTGAAGGTGTTTATCAATTTTAGAGGTCTCCTTGTAGAATTTTTGGGGTTGTTTATATACTATCATATTATATTGACAGACGTTTCTGTTTTGCCCAGTCCCACAGCCATTCAGGTCCAAAGAAACACAAAGAGGTCTACATTAATCACAAGCTGGTTGACCTACTAGCTCAGGCGTCTTATTAAGTAATTCTTACATCTTAAATTAGCCCGTTATTCTTGTCTATGTTAGCCATGTGTCTTTATACCTTTCTCAGCGAGGCATTCTCATCTTACTTCCTCTGTGTCTGGGTCACGACTACAGACAAACTGTTTCCTCTTCCCAGAATTTTCTTGTTTTGGTTACCCCACCTCTACTTCCTGCCTGGCTACTGGTCAACCAATGTTTTATTAAAATACAAGCGGCAGGATAAAAGATTCTGCAGCAATATTATCTGCAAATAGCGATACTTTGACTTCTTCCTTTCCAATCTGTATCCCTTGATCTCCTTTAGCTGTACTGTTGACCTAGTTGAAACTTCAAGTACTATAATGAACAGATATGATATTGGATAGATATTGAATTAAAAATGTTATTTTCATTGTTATACAGCTTTGACTTCAAAATTGATCTTACTTTAACTAGACAGCCACAAATTTAAAAACATTATTTGCTTCTTTAATATCTGTGTCATCAGGCCACAGGACGGGGTTACAAATCTGTGAAAATGTAGTTATATTTCTTTTTTTTCCAAATCAATAAACTGTCTTTCACATCTTCTGTTTTTCTCATCATACAAGCTAGGATTTTGATTTGTATTTATTTAGGTATGATGTAAAATGAGAGCATTTTCTTGCTGTTATGTGTGTGTGGTGGGGAAATGCCCAGTAATTCTCTTTGTTGCTGTTTTGCAGAAAATTTATAACATTGAAGAGTCCCACCTTCAAGTTTCTGACAGTTTTCTCATCACTAATGGGTGCGGGGTTTTATCAGATGCTCCATTTGCAGTCATCAGTAAGATCCTATGGCATCTTCAGTATCTTGATATTTCTTACACCATCTTGTTATTATTAGACCAACTTGAGTATTATAACGAATAGACCAAAGTCAGGCTAGATCGTCTTCTTTATACAATGTTGGATTCAATTTACTGGAATTTTGAAAAAGTTGTCTTTTAGTTACTTTATTTCATCTTGGCATTGGGAGAATAGCAATCTCATAAAAGAACTAGGATATTTGTTTTACTTTCAGTGTCTGAGGAATATGAGTAATACATATTATTTATTTGTTTAATGTTTCTTAAAAATTCATTGGTGGAGACATCTAAGTTTAATTCTTCATTTATAATTAGCTGATTCCTAGTTTTAATATTTATTAGAAATTCATATTACCAATTTTCTTCTTTATGAATTATGATAACCTGTAATTTTTAAGAAATTTGTACAGGCATTTGTGAACACTGAGTTCATCATAATATTTTAAGTTATTCTGTCTAACAATAAACTAAAAACTGCTGTTTTCATTATTTAATGGGAATGTTTATTTGCTTCACTCTCTTCATTATTCTAGAGTTTAATAAATAGTAATAATCAGTTCATATAATTACATTTTGATTGTGCTGATTTCCCTATTGTATCAGATTTTATTTTCAACATATTGTACTGGTTATTATTTATTTTTTCTATTTTTGTGAGCATAAACTGATTTTTTCTTAATTATTAAGATAAATCTTTAAATTATTATGTATAAATATTTTGGTTATATGCATTGAAATTGTGAACCTATGTTTCTTAACTCCAGTTTAGACAAAGGCAAGGATAAGTTAGTTAATTAAAAAGAAAATGCTTTCTGAGTCTGTTTAATAAGAAACAATTTTCCCACAATGTATTCTCTAAGTGGCTGACATGGATGTCATCTCTTTATTCCTAAATATATTTTACAAATGAGGAAACAGTACATAGTTATACCATGATTTCAAATTAATACACAAAGAATGACAAATATTCCAAGTCCTGTTTTTTGATTAAAGTAATATATTGCATGTGACAGGGAAAAAAGAAGAAGAAAGCAAAGAGAACATCCAGAGTGGGCAAATGGCTCAGGGGAAGGCATTGGAGAAGAAAATAAACAAGAAAATTATGATTATGCATATGTATAAAATGCTATAATCAGACCCTTCTTCTAGTGTGCTAGCTTTAATACTTTAGAAAACAAATTTTCATGATGAAAAAGTGATTTTCTTCTTTCATATAAAATATTGTCATATTTCTTATTTTCCAATGAATTTCATTTTGTGAATAGATAACACATTTTATTTAGCTTTCTTAGAGAAAACATTATAATTGTGTAAGAATAAATAATTATTAGCATATACACTGGATGTTAATATCTAATGTATACTTCTTAGTCTATAATGTAATTTAAACTGACAATTTGAGTACAAAGGTATATATGATTAGTAACTATTAAATATTTAGAGAAGTTATAGAAATTTTAATTTGTACTAACTTATGACGGTGATTTCTTATGTTTTTATGTTTATGGTAATATTTAAGTTAATGGCTTTTGGAATTTTGCTCGATTTTTTTGTCACCACGAATTGATCCTAGGTCTTCACACTAGACAAATCTCTTTTTCTTTTGCATATTGTATGTTATTGTTTCTATTTGCTTAAATTGGGGCAGAAGAAAAGAAATATATGATTAAAATTCCATTTTTAGAAAAGATTTATTTATTTATTTTCATGTTTATTTTAATTTAATGTGTGAGTGTTTGCCTGAAAGTACATATATGCATATTACTTGTATTCCTGGTGCTTGTGGAGGCCACAGAAGATTGTAGATCTTACAGGACTGGAATTACCAGCAGCTGGGTACCTCCATCAGGGTAATGAGAACTGAAATAGGTAGTATTCAAGAGCAGCAAGCACTTTTAACCTATAGTAGTAATTTATCCAGATCATCTTATCAAATGTAAAATAAATATAAATTCTGGTATCACTAAGTCATGAAACTTACAATCTAATCAGCTGATAAGTTACTTCTTTAGATAAATGCTAAGTTAATTTGCTGAAACTCCATATTAAATATTGTTCTAAGTAATTTTTTCACCTATAACTTTTATATACACTACTCTGACTTAAAAAGAATTTTTTGCAAATTGCTTCATTATTACCATGTGTGAGTGAGATAGTATTCATAGGACATAGATGGAGGTTACAGGACAACATTGTGTAGTCAATTTCCTTTCATTTCTTTATGATTTTCCTGGACAGAATTCAGGTCATTGAACTGCTGCTGGTGCAGCAATTACCTTTACCAGCTGTTACATTTTGCTGGCTCTGATACAGGATTAATTTCTTCCTAATTATTATAGTTTAACATTTTGCTTTAAACTTCCAAATATTAATGGAAAGGCCTCAGTTTGATGTCATAAAGTAAATTTTCTCCATCAAATAGTTTAAATCAAAATAAACTAAGAGTAGTGTTACCATTCTTCAAACATTTTTATTAAAAATAAACATGGCTATGCTGTTTTAGTTTTTAATATTCTGAATTTTCCTTTGCAGTACACTGCACTGCATGTCATTTAATATGCCTTTCAAATAATTTAAATAGCTCTTTTTTAGAAATTAATAATAGAGCCAGTGTCATCTATCTTTGATAAAAACATGGCATGACAGTGGATATACTATCATAAAGAAAGCCAATATAGTGACAAGCATATTTAGTGGAATTGGCAGACAGATTAACAAATATCTACTAAATCTTTACAGAATTAATGATTTAATGATACTATCATTGATTCGAATTCATGAATCCACTGTTCTTACATTAAAGAATGCAAGGAATTTTATATTTTTATATATTCATTTAATAGAGTTCTGCAAAATTCCTCTAACATATGGGAACAAATGGCCTCATTAGCTGAAACACTGGTAACATCCAGGACATTTATAAAGTATATGTTTTTATGGGTGTTTTGACTATTTTTCATTGAAACCTATACATTTGTGATCATATTCAATGGCAAACCAAACAAAACTATGTCTTTAATATATTGATAACTGCTGCTATTATTCATATGTCTCAAAATGTATTTTTGTAAATTATGGAAATTTGTGTACTATTTATAGTTTTCCTGGTGGTCTGATCATGAGAAATGGGTTTCAGTGTTAGAGGACCCATGCCCCAGAAAGGACCATTCAGAATGGCAATAAAGCTTATGGGAGACTTTGATATCATTCAGTTTCAAAATTCTTAGAGGAGAATATTTGTTGTGTTTTTCAAAATCAACACTATTTCTTTTGTCTTTTCAGATTTTGTTTATGATTTAGCATATCTTTTAAAATACTCAGAATAAGTGTCTGTGTACAAAGTGATAAAGAGAATGCAGCTATACGAATAACCTATACCCTGGAAATCTAGGGAGAACAAATTACTGTTTTGAGAAAGGAATGGAGGGGAAAAATAACTATCACCAAACTCTATATTTTATCTTTGGACAGTGAAGCAATTTGGATGTCATTTTAGGTATTTCCACTACAGTCTTTACTCAACTTCCGCTCTTAGTGTTACTGATCACCTCTTCTTAGGATATATTTATTTTATTGAGTTTTGAGATATACTTAGAGTTTTATTTATATATTTCTCTCTTTGCCTTTCTTTATAAATATTTCTACAAGGGATCTGTTACAAGCACAGTATGAACCATTAAACAAAAGTATTTAGCAACTTTCTTGTTTTATTTACTCCTCTATATAAAGAAAAAAATTCAACTTCCTATGAATACTAACTAGACATTTCTTTTGTAGTCTAAATTCATCTTATGACATATACTTCAAAGTCATGAATTCATGTATGGGGTATTCAAAGTGAACTTGGTGACAGTTTTAACAAGACAGATCTGTCTCCAAAGACCTTTATCTTTCAAGGATTATTTAAATTTTTCATATATCACAAAACAAAATATACCACTGAGACACACTTTATATTCTATAATATCTTAAGGCAAATTCTTGTTTAGCAAGGTATTAATTCTCATAAGGAAGAGGTGCATTGTGTCTTAGTGGCAAATGCCAGTCCCTGATTGACCAAGCATTTGCTTTTGTTTTTAATTTTTAAATTCCGAAAGAAGCCATTTGAAGAATAATGCTTGATTAAGAATACAATCTCATTGTTCTTACAAGAATTTACTGTTGTATATTAAAAACACCAGTAAATCACTCAACAATATATACATAGCCATATATTTAGGTATATTGATTGTACATAATTTTCAAAGTAATGTCTATTCAATTTTGTGCAGTGGTGTGTCATGTTTATTAGATGCTATAAAGTTGAGACAATCAAGGAAGCTATTGTTAAGTTTTGTGAGCAAGAAAATACATTAGCCACATCCATGGCATAAAAACCAATTCTACTATCTGAAGTGGGATTCCCCTCTGTATGCTATGAATACTATTTGTTAATAATGGAATTGCTTTGGGCCTATAGCAGAGCTATAGAAAAACAGAGCTAGGTGGGGAAAACTAAACTGAATGCTGGGAGAAGGAGGGCGAAGTCAGTGAGAAGCCACATAGCCCACCCTGGTCACAGTCACCTGAATTTTTGCTGGTAAATCACAGCCACATGGCGATACACAGATTACTAGATTTGGGTTAAATTAACATGTAAGAGTTAGCTAATGAGAAGTTAGAGCTAATGTGTCAAGCAGTGATTTAATTAATACAGTTTCTGTGTGATTACTTTGGGGCTGAGTAGCTGGGAACGAAACAAGCGGCCTCCTCCAACATCTAGCAGCATGTTGACATAGAATTATTTACACTCTTCCTTTATGAGTTGGAAACCTTATTTAAAACTCTGAGCCTAAAAATAAGTTGAAAAGCAATAGCCAACCTGTATCATATACATGAGTATTACAAATATAATACAAGACTCTATAAGTTAAGTTTGACCAAATACAAAAGAACTAACAGGATAATATAAAGAAGCCGTATGAGTCTGTGGAGATGGCTGAGTGAAGAACGTGCTCACTGAACAATCATTAGCCCCGTGCTGCGTGCTGGCCATGATGGCACCACCCAGCTTAGTGTAGAGGCAACAGATTTCTATTGTTGTGCAGAGGGCTCCTGCCCAGTCAACAGATTTCCATTCTTATTTTATTCCCTAGACCTAGAGGCTATATCTCTATTTGTAGCATCTAGAATATATGTATGTGTTTGCATGCATCAGAATGAGATTTTAAAAGCATGTACTCTAACATATTTACTGAAACCAACTTTCTTTGGCATTCATTAGAAAGAATCCCTTGCCTATGTAGAAATGTGATGTTATGTAGATGAATTGATCTTGATTATCTTACTCTGAGGTTTGAGTTTGAAATACTAAACAAATTCTTGTATCATTAATAAATGCCAGAAATTAAATTGTGATTTTTATCAATTTTCAGGAAAAAAACTAATAATGTGACATGCCCTCACTCATCTCCTTGTGCTGAGAGAAAAAAATAAAACTGTTTTTAAAAATCTTTTATTGAAGAAAATTTCTACATTATGTTTTCTTTATTTATGCCATTCAAATATACATTTTAAATTAAAGTTATTAGATTTATGAAAAATATTAAATAGGAAACCTTTGTAAGAGTAATCCCAGTATAGCATCATGGTAGGGAGGGCAGTACAGACCAGTGAACCGCTTTCATATAGAGTCTCATTTCCAGAACCAAATGAACCCTTATATGTAAAATAATGAATACATTGTCATCCATGCTTCAAGAAGGATGCTGTCTCCACAAATGGCCTGTAAAAGATTTACTTAGGATGTATCCCATCTGTACTGAAATTCCAAGGCTGACAATTTGATGAACTTAATGAAAATGTAATAAGGGAGAGACATCATCCTTCCTTATAGTTTGTGGGGCATATCTAATTGCTACATAACAAGTTACATAATCATTCCTCAAAATAGGCAAATACATTTATATAAATACTAGAATAAAAAGCTATATTTGACTTCTTAATGACTATTAGGAGGTAGTATTCATTTCATCTTTCCTAGAGAGAGGGGTTTTGAAACTATATTAACATATTGGGTGGATCTGACAGTACTAAGACTAATGATTTGTTAATGTTTGGTGAATTTTTCTTCAGAGGCGGGTGGTTTAGTTGCTCATTAATGTGAAGTCTGAAACTGTGCTGCTGTGGTTTGAATATGAAATGTGCCCCCAGAGACTCAAGTGTTTGGACACTTGGTCCCCATCCAATGCCATTGTTAGATAGGTTATGGGGCACTTGGGATCGTGGCCTTACCTTGTCAGTAAGTGAGTGTCTGGGAGCAGGTTTTTAATGTTGTATTCTCTTTTGGTATAGTTCAAGTTTTCTGTTTCCAGGGGTGTGAGAATATAAATAAACCAGGTCACAGGGTTTAAGTAACATGGAGAAAGCCACCTCAGCTGTTGTAATTGGCTAGATCTGTTTATGCCATGATCCAAAATAAGCCTCTATTCCAATATATTGGTTTGCAAGATATTTTTTCAGTGATAAAAATTAAGTCATATGCCTAGAAACATTTAGGCTATGAATAGAGAGATAGACTAGCTTAAACAGAATCCATCTAGATCAAGGTATCTGTCTTAGGGTTTCTATCGCTGTGAAGACACACCAAGACTACAACAACTCTTATAAAGGAAAAACATTTAATTGATGTAGCATCCATTTTCTGAGGGTTAGTCCATTATCTTCATTGTGCAGCATGGTGAAATGTAGGCAGCCATGGTGCTGGAGAAGGAGCTAAGAGTCCTACATCTTTTTTTTTTTCTTTTTGTTTGTTTGTTTATTTGAGACAAGGTTTCTCTGTAGCTTTGGAGCCTGTCCTGGAACTAGCTCTTCTAGGCAGGCTGGTCTCAAACCCACAGATTAAAAGTGTGTGCCATCACCACCCAACTAGTCCTATATTTTGACCCACAGGTAACAAGAAGTAGTTTGAAAAACTGGGATGGCTTAAGAATATATAAGACCTGCCTCCACAGTGACACATTTCTTCCAATAAGGCCATACTACTCCAACAAAGCTACAACTCCTTATAGTACCACTCCCTATGAGTTGATGGGGCCCAATTACTTTCAGACTACCATGTTTTACTCCCTGACCCCATACGATTCCAAGATATCATAATGTAAAATGTATTAGTCCAACTTCAAAACTCCATGTATCACAGGCTCAACCATGTTTAAGTTTCCAAAAATCAAAGTGTCTTCTGAGATTAATGCATAATCTCCATAAAAATCAAAATAAAAGTCAGGCAGTTATAGTGCATGCCTTTAATTTATCACCAAGATAATCATGTGTGATATATATGATCTCAGTGTGTTTTAATATGTCAAATTATAACTTAACATATTTAACTCATTATATCCCGGGTAATATCACTTTTTTTCTATTGTCTGTTATTTTTAGACTCCTGAGGACCCATTTTTGTTTCCTTGGAAGACTATTTCCTGATGAATATAGGATAACTAAAGGGGAAAGTATTGGTACTTATACATATTTAAATATCAGTAGTGTGTCATTAGCACAATTAAGTGTGCTTTCATTCTGTTGTTACTAGGAAGCGACCTGCTTGTTCTCTTTGGGTGTATTTCTGCTAAGAGGATACTGCTTGATATTTGAAGGTGATAAGGTTGTATCTACACTTTTTTTTTTTTACAAAACAAAGTTTTACCTAGTAAATCAACATCTTAGCAGCTTTGAAAATCTCCATGTCCATAATAAAAGAAATTCTAATGCTGCTTTTCCAGTTGAAATAGACAGGATAGTTATTCCAATGACAGTTTTGTTATCAAGGATATATCTTAATGCTAACTTCCTACTTTATCTTGAAGTAATTGTTGAGTTTATAGTGAGTAAATGACTAAATAATGATTTTTTGAAACTTCCTGTACTCTTGTAGTTTGATTCTTTACAGAAATTTAGCTCTGCCTAGAAAGTTAAGACTTCTTTATATGAAAACTATAGCTTCCCAGGTATGGCAAAACGTATGACAAAACATCATAATTTTGGAATATTCTATACTGCTTAGTCTCATATAACTATGTTATGTATTCTTTTATGTTTTGTTCATGGTGATGATAAATAAATCACTGCAGAAATTTTTAACTAAGTGCTAACAGAGATTTCTGTCCTGCATGGTCCCACAGTCATTCAGTCCTAAAGAAACACACAGAGGTTTAAATTAATTATAATTAGCTCGAGCTTCTTATCTACTAACTATTACATCTTATATTAACCTATAATTCTTGTCTGTGTTAGCCACATGGCTTGGTACCTTTTATAAGTGAAGCATTTTCATTTTGCTTCCTCTGTGTCTGGTGATAACTGCAGACTGAGCCTTTCTTTTTCCTAGAAGTCTCCTGTTCTGGTTGCCCCACCTATACTTCCTGCCTGGCTACTGACCAATCAGTGTTTTATTAAACCAATACAAGTCACAAATCTCTACATGGGGCAAGACCATTGCCCCACAGCAATTAGGTATTGTGGGAAGTCCTTCTGTCTATGTGGTGCTTTTATTGGTTAATGAATAAAGCTGTTTAGGCCAGTGTCTTGGCAGAATAGGACAAGGTAGAAATTCTAAGCAGATAGAGGAGGAGAGAGTAGGCAGAGTCAAAGAGAAGCCGTGCAAGTGCCACAGGAGACAGATGCTCCCACTGGAGGCCACCAGAACTTTGCCAGTAGGGCATGACCTCATGGTGTTGCACAGATTAATGGAGATGGGTTAGTTTAGGATATGAGAGTTAGATAAAAATACTATTTAGCTGTTGGCCAAGCAGTATAGCATATAGTATAGTATATAATTTCTGTGTGATTATTTCAGGTCTGGGCAGCCAGACAATGACACAAGCAGCCTCCAGCAACAACTAGGTTTTTCTCTGTTACTACTCAATAGCCTTATCTTCAAGCACACACACACACACACAAACACACACATGTTTGTTTCTATTAAACCTAAAGAAGAATAATTATTTAATAGAAATTTAATTTTTCATTTATAATAACTTAGTTTTTATACAGTTTTATTTTTAATTAGTTTGCAAAACTTGCTGGCTGAAGAATTAATGAAATTAATTTTCACTTAAATAATATCTGTAATGGCAATAGTATTTTTGGTTTTCATTTGAATATGCTGAAAATAATTTTTAAAAGAGATTTGATAAGTGAGAGTAGTATACAATCACATTCAGAAACAGCAAGGGTTTATAAAAATGAACAACATGCATTTCCTAGAATCAATTTTCTTCCCCACAGTCCATGTCTCAGCCCCATTTGCCACATGGATTCCTGTCTCTCCTCTCTAGAAAATAATAATCAATACACCAGTAACAATAAGAAAAACACTTTATTAATATTTTTATATTCTTTTTGATTCAAGTTAATAGGTGTCCAGCAATGAAAGAATGAGTAAAATAAGTGTGCTATTTATACATAAAATAGTTTTATTCTGCTAAACAAAAACAAAATTATGTTGCTTGCAGAAATTACGTGAGATGAGTCACAGTCTCAAGGGCACACACAGTACATTCATCTCAAATGTGTAAACAAAGAAAAAAAGGATATGAAGCAGCAGGAAGATAGGGTTGGAGTTAAGAAAGGAAATAGTGGGGATTGATAAGGCCAAATACATTGTATACCTTTGTGAGGATTTTATAAGGACTCTCCTCACTTAACAACCAACACAAGCTCCTGCAAAGTGTTTATCTGTTGAAGCACATTTCAGCTGATTTTCTTACACATAAAATGTTAAGTGTCAAGATTGTGTTCTTTCACATCTTTCTGATGAGGAAATTGAACCTTCACTATCTCCCATCTCAGGTTAAACACTGCTGAGCTCTGCTAGTGTCTCTGATTGCTGTAGATGGGGCTGCTATATAGAGATCTCAGACTTCCCTGAATATTCTTTACATCTGATTTGATTATGTTCCAACGGATAACTTTTGTCCTTATCATGAGTGGAGGAGGATATAAGAATTCATCAGGCAGTATCAGCGATGTTGAGTTAGAATCTGATTCCCATACTCTCATTTCCATCATTAATAAAGACTGGATTCTTCCATTTTCCACTACAGATGTGCCTTCTGATATGCCCAGCTTTCTCAGTTGAAAATTTCAGCTTTGGAATGATCCGAATTGCCACTAATTTGCCCTCAAAGTCTATCTTTTGAATGTCCTTTTATGTCTGTCTCTCTATTTCCACTCCTTCTCTAACTTTTGAGCCAGATCTCTATCATCATCGTGAATCCTTCTCCTTTCTTCATTCGATGTAAATGGAAATATTTTATTCTACCGAAGACACAATTTTCTTGTGCCTATTCATATCTGTATTTACTATGCAAAGAACTGTTGGTGTTCCTTGTGATGAGTCACACGGCTGGCTGCAGTTTCTTCAAGCATCTAACTCTTTCCCTCAAACATAGCTCCTGCAGAGGAGGCTGTGTGAATCCTTAGATGCACCTTGTTCACATATACTTCATTCTCTGGTGAGTTATTGTTGGTTTTGCCTCATTCCTTTTTTTTCTTTCTCCTGTTCAATTCCTGCCCTTTTTGTGCTTATTTAATTTTCTCCTTAGAAGGTGTCAACTAACATTGTCAACTCTTTCTCTATATTCCTTAATATGATTTCTGTGTATAGAACTGTTATAAAAGTGGCACCACGGAACTGGCACCTCCTTTGCCAATCAGTTTGTGTGGACATTGCCCTGTTTCTTTCCATTAAAATGTCTATAAAAAAGAGCAAACTGTGCACACTTATTCTGTGTTTAATCTTGAACAAGAGTATGAGTTACAAATTCAGCAAAAATTTCTCATAAATATTTAAATGGAATGTAAACACTCTATGGCTCTCCATCTTTGTGGACATTTTCTGTATCCCTACACATGTTTAATTATGGAAACTCAGTTAGCAGGAACAAAAAAAAGCAGACCAGTTTTTAATGGTTCAAACACTTTCTGTTTTGAAGTGCAAGAATTAAAAACAAGAGTGAAAATATTGAAGAGATGTCCAGTTAGTAAAATGCTTTTTACAAACCATAACATAGGTTTTGAGTTGAGTTTCCAAAACCCATGTAAGTCAGCAGTGCTTGGTGACAGATATTTATAATCACATCTCTCTGGAGAAGAGGCAGGCATATCATTGAAACTCAAAGTCAGCCAGACTGGTCTACTGGGCAAGTCCCAGGCCAGAGCAAAAGCCTGTCGCAGAAATCAAAGTGGTCAGTTCCTTAGTGAAAATATCCCAAGATTGTCCTCTGGCTTTTACACACACACACACACACACACACACACACACACACACACACACACACACACACACATAAACACACTTGCACCCTTGCTCATGCACAGAGAAGAAATCCATGAAACAAGTGAGGAGAAGTTGCAAACTGTTCATTTATTAAAAATGTCTTCAAATAATTTAATTTAAGATTCTGTTCCACTTATATACACTTCATGGGTTATGTCACTTTTCTCTTCTTTCCAAATGTCAGTTTTCTGCTGGATTGTAGGAAGTTATGACATTAAAACATGTGAATGACAATGTGTCCATCATCAACATTGTGTGTTATAATGTATTCATGTGAGATTTCCTTACTTAGTTTCTCACTGCTGTATTGTTTTAAAACTATTAAGTATAAATGTTTCAGTAATGAGCTAATGGAATTTTTGGTATGATGGTATAAAGATTTTGTGGAAGGTGATGTTATAAAGGGGCAAATGTGCATTCCATCTCCTTGGTAATTAAATCTAGTGAAAATCAGAGCTGTTTTGGATTCTGCATCATATCCCCTGTTTTTCAAATGTTTTGCATTTGCAAAGCCTTTAATGAATTTGGCCTAAAGGAGTTTTTCTCAAATCCATGTGTTTCTGATTCCCTCAAAGCCAGCTCTTACCCAAACTATTTTAATTATATATTTGTGCTACAAGGAACCTGCAGAGGCTTCATTAAGGAGCTCTTTAAGTCTGACTTTTTATATTAGAAAATTATCTTTTTCTCAACACTTTAGGGTTCTATTCCTAAAATCCTTAAGAATAATTTTATGCTAGGTCTTCACTTTCATTTCCAATGCCATTGAGGTGAAATAAATCCCCTGCATTTCTAATGTGGCTATTTTAACAGTTCATAATGGAGTATTGTTGCTCATTTATTCCCTTTTGTCTTAATAGCTTTTAATCTTATAAATTACATGCTCCATGAAATATTCTGTAGAGGAAAAAAAAACAGTTCCCACTTTGCTGTACGATTTTCATTTTGACTTTAATTATTTGAGTGACAGAAACAGGGGAAAATAAGAATATTGGGGCAAAACAGGGATAACTGTTAAGTGTCCAAGCATGATAGTTATAATGTTGCCAATAAACAGTTTATGTGCTGTGATAATGCTTAAAGATACAGACTGTCTTCTTTGTGCTTGCTTCCAGTAAAAAGACAATATTTTATCCTGCCAACTGCTAATAAACTTCATGATATGAGCACACATATGCTTCCACTGGACAATTCCGTTGCTGAGCATTTATTGATGTATTTAATTTCAAAGCTCTCATTATACTCTTGTTATGTGTAGGTAAAGAAAGTAGTTCACTTCTTCATTGTTCAGTGAATTAAAAAACTGCTCTATTTCCCCAGTGCTTTCAATGTATTTAATCAGTACCTAGGATTAACTCCCTATTAAAATGGAAAGAGGGATCCACTCATATATAAGTATAATGACAAGTCATTAGGAGTCAGTTTAATGATATGTCTATTTAGAAAGAAGGAGCTAATAGGTTCTTCCCTAGGGAAACCTGTCTTGCCACAAGTTTTTAGCCCTGCTATTGGTGCAAGGTAGGCATTTCAATTTGTGGAGTGAATCTTAAATCCAATCAGAAAGTGGTTGTTGGCTTGTTAATTTCCATTGCATTAATTCTGCAACAGCACCATTGGGCATATATTACCAGGCCAATTCTTTTGTTTGTTTGTTTGTTTTTATCTTTGTTTCTTGAGACAGCGTTTCTCTGTGTAGCATGCCTAGCTGTCCTGGGACTAGCTCTTGGAGAGCAAGCTGACCACGAATTCACTAGATCTGCCTCCTGAGTGTGGGATTAAGGCATGTGCCACACTCCTGGTGCTAGTCCAGTTCTTATGGTACATCCCAGGAAAGAAGGTAGGTCACATAATGACTTGTAATTATACCCATATGAGTGTATCTTTCAATCCTCATCATTTAAGCATCTTGGTGGATATGGTAATGAACTTAGAGAACTACAAAGGTTAAAAGTAGAAGGAATGAGAGACTGTGGACTAATATCTATGCTCCATTCCTTTCTCTAAAGACTTAGGGATTTTTGCTGAAGAACCATCTGAAAAACAAAGGTTTTCAGAAAGAGAAGGCTATTTGTAGCTATATATTCACATTAGTTGAGAAAGAATACACAAAATCTATGCAAACTCAAATTATAAATATTTCACCAAGTATAGAAGGAATGCACATTGCAACTTAACTACAACCTAAGGAACTTTGTATTGATAATTGTTAAAGGGTGGGAAAAGGAGAATCGATTTTCTTTAAGTATGTGTCCCCTGGTTCGTTGAGCACATTTCAGAGGAAGGCCATACATCTAACAATATATAGAAAGCACCAGTTGCTGGTGTTTATAAGAATGAGGACACAAGGATGGGTGAGTAGGGTTGAAGAGGAGATCTAGAAGAGTAAATGAAACAAGCAGATGTACAAAATTGTCAAGGAACTTATAAAACCGAGCAAAATAAAAACAGACAGAGAAAGGGAGAAGGGAAGCTCAGAAACATATACACAGAGAATCCACTTGTTTTTTGGGTCTGTTTTCATGACCCAAGAAAATTTTAGAAGATTTTTCTGTGAGTTATTTAAGCCATGAAACATTTATTTCTTTTGAATTTCTTAAATAGTTTGACGAGTAGTCTCTACACGAACTGATTATTATGGAAACATTCCAATACAGTTTACATGTAAGACATAGTCTACTAAATGCTAGCATGCATTGCTAAAACAAAATAAGCAAAGTAGCATGTGTGTGCTTATACTAGTTATATGAGAGAAGGAAAGAATTCCTGTTTTCAAGTCTTCAAATCTGAAAAATGAGATCTCTGACTTCTAAGTAGCCTAATGTGAAATGACTTTGTTACAGTGTGTGTGTAGACTAAATTTCATCATTACTAAATATTATTGTTGAAAACATTGGTAAACTGAAATGAAGCATGCATCTTTATGCTCTATGTGTATGTATAATTCTTTACTTTAATGACTTATCTCTAGAACATAGAGACATCACTAGTCCCTTGGGTCAAAATTAAAAAGTGCTATTTGAATTCAATATTGAAAATTCTTCTAGAAGTAAAGCTGTTTTAATATGGTAGATTTTTCTAGGAACTTCAGAGTTTAATTAATTTTCCACAGCAAAATCTAATAATAGATAGAAGGCTGTGTCTATATTATAGTACAAAGTCTAAGGAAGAGACGCAGGGAAACACAAAACTTTGAAAAATGTATTATATCACAGAAAAATTCTCATTTTCTATTTGCTCATTTTTATCTCATATTAACTTACAAAAGAAAATTTATATGGAGATTTCTATTGTTTGGGCTAATGAAGAACAGCATCACGGTATGCTGTGATGTGCTGTTATGACTAATTGCAATGTAAGTTGTAACTCAATGAGGAATGGTATGTGAAGCCTACAGTGGAAGAAAACCTTGTTTCCATAAAAACCACTATTAAGATGGATTATCTAAATATGTTTGGACTATTCTGTTAAATGCTGAAGCTTTTGGACATAAGTAATATTTACTAAGAACACAATAAAAGATCCTAGTCAGTAGCCTTAAATGATTCAAGTTTGACAACTGGCAATTATAATAATACTTTAAGATTGATTATATACAGGCTGAATGTGTTTTAGAATTGGGGACTGTTAGGGACCAATTCTTGCCTAATAATAAACTTAATCAATAACTTTGTCTTTCATTTGGATCTTACAGATTCATTTCATGAGGAAATGGTTGTTTTCATTATCTCAAACTTTGCCAAACCACTAATGGATTTAGTTTTTATTAGAACACCTATTTTTATGAGACAAAAATAATTTCAAAAGTGAAATAGATTTGCACAAATTATTGACATTTTCTTCAGCACTGGGCTTCATGACAATGACCTGATATGTTTTTAAGATGAAAAAGTATCATAATCGTATGCTTAGGTGAAAAAGAGGACTGTTTCACAAGCTGCTGCCTGGGTCAAAAGAGAAAGATCTGACTGCTCCTGAACAGAGCTATTTCCGCTAGATCCCCTGACAGGGCTGGCACACAAATATGACGGCCATCTGTTCTTACCTTCAGACAAATCACATTGGCGGCCTTTAGCAAAACTATTAGTTTTTCTTCTCAGGAGAATACATTTAATGATTGAACTGAAATAATAATTGCATTAACAATATTACATTTTATAATTAGTGTATGCTTGTTTCTATTAAATAGTGTGATACATTGATACAGTCACTTTCATCTAATTATTACTGCGACCCTGTGAAGAAATTTTATTATTTTCTTGATTCAGCATGAACTTGGAAAAGCTATAAAGTCAGCTAGACTTAACTATACTGCTAAATGAAAACCAATACAAATGGCACCAAGCTCTTATCTTCAAAATGTGAAGCGAAGTCATACTCAATTTCTAGTGTATCAGTTAGATCCTGCTTTTTTCATAATTTCTTAGACAAAGGCATGAACTAAAAATTTATTTCATTGTTTTTCTCCCCTCTGAGTTTGTGCTCTTCCTAATTATTCTGACAGTAATGGTAAGTTTCAACAAAGGGTGGGGTACATATGTTTATATTTTTATTATTAAAAGAAATGTAAAAATCACTCTGTATTAAAGGGCTGTACTTCTGTTTCTCTGAAACATTTTACTTTATGCAATCCCTACTAGCATATACATTCATAAGCACAGTGCTTGGTATTTAATTGCGATAAAACAAGCCATTCATATTTCTTTATGAAATTATATTTAATGAAAGCTGCAGTGGAAAACTTTGCTACACAATAAATCCTTTCATCTTTCATCTTGTTTTGAATATCATTTAATTACTTGCACGGGAACATTAAAGCTTCACCTAACGACAAATGCAGCCCCCTGGAAATGCCATTTTATTTCCCCTTCTCAGCGTAACACTCTCTCTCACAACGGAAAGCTCCACACAGAAATGCAGTGATACAATCCATTTAACCAGAAGCTGGTTATACTAACAACGGGTCCAGGATCCAAGTATCACAACCACCAATGTTAAATCACACCCCCATCAGCTACATATGGTGCAAGCTATTTTTGACTATGGTCATTTGAATGTCAAATGAAAAAATATGGATTATTTGATTCACTGAAGTTAATTTTTTAGCCATGTGCTATTTAGTAAGTAAAGTAAGTGCCTTTAGTGTAAGACAAACATTGACTCAGTGCAATTATTGGAGGTATCAAGAGACAATACTAATGGGTTTCATGCTTCAGAGGCTACATCTGCCAAAAACTCATAACAGTCAATCAACATTTTTCTGTTGCATTTCATAGCTTAACCCACTGGGGGTAATTATTGTGAATGTAATTTCATTTTTTATATAAAATTATTTTGTATATTGATTAACCTATTGTTCCTTTGTGACTGATTTATATACAACTAAAATATTGAAACTGTAATCTGTGATTTTCTTTTCTTTTACAAAAGAAGGTATCCCACTTTAGACAATATACCAGTATTCTTTGCTTTTGGGTAGAATTGTCATTCTCTGTATGCTGTTATAATCTACAATGAAAATTAGAAATTGAATAAAGTAGTAAAAATGAATAAGTAATTTATTTTTTGTACCTGACAGATTTTTGGTGGTCACTGACGGTTACCCATGCTCAAGATATCTTTTGTAGAGAAGCTTCTCAATTTACTGAGACACATGGGTACAGAGTGAGGTCAAGAGTTCTTAGCTGTATATAGCAATGATTTAGACTCAAATACAAAAATGATGTCATTTCAATAAATGTTCTGAAGGAGGCATGGACCAAATTCACAAAGGTTTTTTTTTTTTTTCCCCATTTTGAGAACTTATATTCAGTCTATGTGTCTCCTACGCATCAACAGAACAGTGCTATGGGAAAGCATTCAAATGAAATTTTCAGGATTTTGATACCAGAATGATTGCAACTGTAGACTAGCTTTCTAAGAATGGCAGATTATTTCTAATGCAAGCATTCCTAATTGACACTGCTTCTGCGAGATGAGCAGGGCTATTTGCTTTTGTCCCTTTAGAGCATTTGAAATGGCAAGGTTATTCCGATTCCGGTAGGTGACTGGCATTCTCAGACGTGAAATAGGTCTATAGGTCTAAAGAAAACAACTGACCATAGTAATTTTCCATGATACAATTCACAATTTCTGTGAAAATTAGGTCGCTAGAATATTTTTATGTGCTTCTATCAGCTAGCGTGTGTCGTGATTGTGTTACTGGGACTGGAGATTGCTAAGCAGGTACTCTACTGTGTACTGCATCACTGCTCCATGGAATTGGAGATACTATTGGTAAATATGATTTCTATATCATAAATCAAGTAGTTGAACCATTTAAAGATCTGTATAATTCTGTGAACTAACATTTCTACATAATTAATGGACAGTTGTATAAAACCCTCTCTGTGGGAGCTTTGGCCAACACACAAGATAAATCCAAAGGTTTTAATGGAACAAAGAATTAAAAGCTTTTTGTTCTCATTTCAGTTTCCATATTTTGACTTATTTAAACAAAACAAAACAAGAACTATCACCCATAAAGTTCTGGTGTGGTAACAAAGCAGAATACACATCGTTTTCTGTAAAGCTCATTAAAAGGTTTCTTCCATTTTAACCACATATGGCTAGCTGGGCTTTGTGTATAGTTCCAATTAAAGCAATATGTAGACAACATTGACTTCATTATAACATTTTCGAATTGTCCTTTTATCTATTAAGTCACATGCAAACAATAATGTACTTCCTTCTGATTTGTGGGGAGAAAATTACTTTGTAATAAAAGTTATGTACGTTAAAATGCAATGACTTTATATTATAATTTTAAAACAAGTCAATAAATAGATGATTTTCCTTTGTTTAAATTATAGTTTGTCAAAGTATTGATAAAATGTAACCTTTATCACTCCCAGATTGGAAGGGTCTTTAATCATTGTAAGAATATAACAATATATAGAAGCCAAAAAGTTTGGGTCCTTCTGTTTTCAAAAATTTTAGTTTTATGTTATTTTATTTTATTTGACTTTTCAAATATGGTTTCAATATGTTTATAGGATTTAATTATATTCTCACTGAAAATGTCAAATTCTATAAACAGCTATAAAGGGAACAATTAAACCCCAGAGTGGGCACAATTCTATCAAGAGATCAAACAACTCACTTTGGGGGATGGAGAGAATTAAAATTACACACAAAGTTATTCAATTGTGTATCATATAAGCATGTAATTTTAAATTAACCTGGAATAGATAGCAAAAAAATGATTGTAAATTAATTGGCTTTTGTCATTTAGAGATCAGAGGATAAGAAACAATTTTGGAATTGTTTTCTGTGTTGTTTCTAAGACAAAGTACTGGACCCATGCTCCTTTTTCACTTAAAGATACAGTATGCTGTCTCTCATTGACTTCAAAAAATTTGTATATAAGATCATATCACATAGTGAATCAAAACTATACATACTTGTGTGGGACAATACATGCATGTACAGTTGGATATTGTGTGTATATATGTCACAGGCATGTGCATTTCTTAATACGTGTATGCATCTTGTTTCCCTCATTTTACAGTATCTTGGTTTTTGTACATCAGAATTGGCAGAAACACACTTTCCATATAGACTAGAGAGTGTCATCTATTCTCAAAGATTATTCAAACTTTTCAGTCCTGAGACTACTGGCAATGAAGTCTCTGATCTTCTAGACTGCCTGCAGACTAACTGATAGCAAGCTGGCTTGGCCCCTTTGATAACTAGATTTAACTTTAACACAAGGAAGCCACCTTGAATTTCTGATGTAATTAGATCAGGACAAAGAAGATCTTAGTTCTTTTTAAAGCACAATTCAATTGAGGAAAGACTCTATAGAGATTTGTTTGACCATAAAAATTGTGTGTGTGTGTGTGTGTGTGTGTGTGTGTGTGTGTGTGTGTGTATGAGTGTGTGTGTATGCTTGAGGAATTTTTACAGCAGTTTTAATTTTAATTTAAAATATTCAAAGAAATTGAACTACATTTTTATCAAGCTCTGGTTTAAAAAGCCTTCTAAAATATTTCAAATTAACATCTTCCATAGCTCATATTTATTTCTCACAAGAGAGTTCCTGACTAAGCTTTATTATGTTAAGACTTCAATTGCATATTCAAAAATTGTACTTGGGTTTTGTCAAATGACAATTAATTTCTGATAGTTTTTAAATCTCTATTCCAGTTTAAATGCTTCAATGTTTCCATCCATCAAAACAGAATGAACTCTGTGCCTATAATAAAGTTCTTTTTTTAGACTAAATGATACATTTTTAACAGCTTGAAATGTAACATAAGCCAACATTAATTAAACTAATTTCACTTAAGGTTTTAAAGACAAGAAAGACCACATGCAAGCCAGCTAAGTAAACCAATAATGTTGTAGACAGATTAACTTTTAACATGTACGATATTATTACTGATTCTTAATGGTACTTATTTAAAATTATATATGGGATTTTAAATAATTGAGAATAAATTATCTTGTTTTCACAAAATCCTATTTATTTGATTTATTTTATTTATGTAATAAATATTTATTGACTACATACTGAGTATTAGACAGTGTGGTATGAACTTGAATTTTAATGTTATAAATTAAAAATTCATTAGGAACAGGATCTTTTAGCAAGAAAATCACAAATCATTATTTAACTTCCATCTCTAATGAATAACATAAAAAGAGTGATGTATTAAAAATGATGATACTTATATTTTAAGAGGCTAGTAATAACCTTATGAAGGAACTGTGGCTTTTGTTGGTGTGGGCACTTTTAGATTAGTTTGGCCAAACTAGCTTCTAGGTCACTGACTTGTGTATCTATATTGTTTCCATAAACATTTTTGGATTATTGCTGAGAATTTACTGTATATTTTTGGGGTCTAAAGAAATAAAGCATATAATATATAGAACAAATCATGTGAAAATAGCAGTATCTCTATGTGGTGATATTTTGTTTGTGCTCTAACAAATAAAGCTTCCCTGAGTATCAGAGAAGCAGAGCAACCAACCACTAGTTCTTACCTCTGCAAAATCCTCACACCAAATAGGGTATCCTTTTTCTATAATCCTCAGACTGAATGCCATTTTATGAAACCTCAGACTCAATCCTGAATTCCTGTCTCCTACTGCCTTATATTCCTCTCTCCATCCAGCCATATCATTTCCCATCTGCACCTCACTAGTTATGTGATTAAAGGTGTGAGCCACCACCACTTGTCTCTGTTTCTCTTTTAGACTGATTCAATCTCACGTAGCCCAGGGTAGCCTTGAGCTCACAGAGATTGCTTTGCCTCTGTCTCCAGAGTGCTGGCATTAAAAATGTTTGCTACCACTTCCTGGCTTCTATGGCTAACTAGTAAGGCTATCTCCTCCCTCGGATCTTCAGGCAAGCTTTATTTGATAAAGCACAAAACACAATATCACCACATCTCTACTTTTTTATCTTTTTAAAATTTCAATATTAATTTGTGGATCATTATTCTCACACTGTCACTTAAGACTATGGGAAGTGTGTGACAGAGAGTCAACAGGGGCCTTCAAATCTTCTTACAATTTAGGAGAACTTTTAAATTCACCCCTGTTGTTAGCTTTGGAATATGTCCTTTATCATACTGAAGCAGTCCCTTTTTATTTAAATGGGCATTGGGAATGTTCACTTCTGCATCTCCAGAAATACCTGCATGCCAGTTATTCTCAGGAAATCTATGAAGTGCTTCAAAATAAGGTCTTCTAGTTGAAATCACTGCTGTTTTTGTTAGTGCTTCTATTATTATTATTATTATTATTATTATTATTACATTATTCCTATTATCCTATTTATCAGGTAATAAAACTTAGTTTTCCTTGGAACACTTATTTTAATTTTGTTATTTAATTTTCTCTATGATCCTATGTGTGTGGACTTAAAATATTTTCATTAACATAGGACTTAGTGGCAGTCTGCATTCCTGAGTGATAGTCTGAGGCACCTTAAAAGTTGAGTTAAATGATTCATGTTCTGCCATATTCTCTCTCTTTTTTAGCATATTTTTATTGATTCTTTAAGAATTTCACATCATACACCCAGATCATACTTCAGGTCTGTCCCCCAACCAAAATAATTAATTAAATAAATAAATAAATGTAAAAAGTAGGAAAAAATCCAATTTATGTTATCTGTATACTCACTGGAGCATCGTGAAATTGTCAGTGGCCTGCCCCTAAATAGAGCTGAGTCCTTCCCCTCCAGTATCCTAGCCAGAAGTCAATTGTGGAGAGCTATACTTCAACATCCCCATTACACATTCTGAGAACTCTTTTAGAGAGCTTTCTGTTTAAGCGGTTACTATTTTAGTCGGTTGGGTAGGGGAAAGGGTTGTCAATACGGCGGTGGGCCGCAGCAAGGCTCACAGACATCACTATGGCTTCAGGCTGCCACACAGACCACAGACATCTGGAGCACAGCCACTCAGATCAATATGCTGATGACTGTGGTCTGTGCTGCAGCCTCAATCCATGTTGATGTCCATGAACCTTGCAGATTCCAGTGTCCTATTGAAGTGAGTGGCTTGCCTGCACTACCATCGGTAGCCATAGTTGGCCCATGTTGTTTCTGTTGCTCCTGAAGACCCAAACTATTTTTTTTTTTGAGACAGGCTTTCTCTTGTCTGTATAGTCTCTTTGTCCATAAAGAAGGAACTCATGAAGGCTGGTCTTGAACTCAGAAGTAAAGTGTTCAGTCATGTTTTCAGAACAAGGAAAGAGAGAGAGAGAGAGAGAGAGAGAGAGAGAGAGAGAGAGAGAGAGAGAGAGAGAGAGAGAGAGAGATCAACTGCTCAGTCCATGCCAGCACTCCACTTCTGGCACACAGTAATGGCAGGCGAGAGCCTTCTATTTCCAGTTTAGTCACAGCAACATCTTTCAGGGTTATATTGCAGTCTTAATGTCCCTATATCCTTCTAACAGCTCACTTGCTCAGATGGGAGGGGCAGAAGCAGAGCAAGAGAGAGAGAGAGAGAGAGAGAGAGAGAGAGAGAGAGAGAGAGAGAGAGAGAGAGAGAGAGAGAGTTTTAATCCCTACCACAGTATTAGTTTACAAACAAACAAACAACTAGCTAATTGTTGAATGTATACTCATAGTTTTCTTGTATAATTCCTGTTAGACTACAATAAGCCTCCTTGCAGGATGGGATGAATTCTATTGTGGCTCACAGTTTATCTGCTTTTCTTAAGTCCATAGGGCTGTCTTCTATTTCCTTTTCTCTTTGAGTATTTACTCAGTTATTACTATGACCTGTCTTGCTGTTAGACTAGAGAAGGGTGAATTGGAATAGCTTTATGTTTTTTTTTAATTTCTCATTCCATATTCTATTTTTATTCGATGTTGTCAATTTTATATCTTGGATATTTTCACCTACTTTATGTCACTTTTAATTCTTTTTGGTTTAAATAAAATGCAGTAATTTTGAGGCAGCAAGGAAAGCTCATAGCATATGCTCCCTCCTACTATTGTGTTTTTAACTAGAGGAGTATTTCCTATGTCTTCTGTAGTTGTTGATGCAATAGAGTGCTGGCAATGTTCAAGCATGTACCTTTTATTAAAATTGCTGGGGTTTGTCTTAGAAACATCCCAAGTTTTCCATTTAGGAATAACAGAAGTTGATCCTTGTCAGGCCTCTCTGGAGTAAACAAAGACCATTTATATTTCCTACTGAATTATTGAATGTAGATTTTCATATTATTATTGTCTATGACAGGGATTGAGTTACAGAATGTTATTCAAATTATTTTTCCTTTGGGGATCTGTAGTTTCAGCAAACAGATCAGCGTACAACAAATATATATTCAGCTGTAGTGTAAATAAATATACATCAGGATGCAGTATGAATACAAATGTTGTGTTTATGATATCAAGCACTCCATTCTACCACTCTGCACTTGATCTCTGGGCTTCTAGAGGAAGCATATTGCTCTTCCCTTTGTCTTATGAAAAAAAAACTTACAAAAAGATCCCAGACAGAGCAACAGAAGAGACAATGTACATCTGCATTTCAATTAATTACTTTCCAGCGTTTGATTTAAATCAGAGTACTTAGAGGAAATCTTGCCTGCAGATGTAATACACTGGCAGTACTGTTTGTCCTGGATCCTTCTCTCCCCTGGTATCCTCCATATTTTCTCTATGTATATTTCATCTACTTGAGGCTCACAGTCATCATGATTCAGTATGCTTTTTAACTATATTCTTATTTTTGCATACTAATGATTGAATTTATTCTGTATTTATTCCAAAATTAAGTATTAAACACTGTCTAGTATGTTAGTTGTTGTCTATACATGCAAATATATACACAAGGTGGAAATGTCCTCTCTTTAACGATGTTCACAACTGGTAACAGAGTTTGATAAGCAAAATTGTAATTCTATCAGTAGACTTCCTATACCTTAATATAAATTTGTGGGCATTATACATTGAGCATAGAGGCAATAATGTGTAGGGACTCTGTAGCATACTTGTGGACTATGTAATAGACAAAATAAAACTGAACTTTAAGTAAATAAACTGAAAACATTTATCATTCGTGCAGATAAAATACCTTATTTTGTGTACTTAAAATTTGACGTTAATTCTAATAGCAAAAGTGCTCTAATTAAAAATAAAGTTTTCTCAGTACTATTTGTAAATCACAGAAATGTACAACCAATTATAAGAAAAGGCAAGTTTCAATGAGAAGAGGTCATACTGTTTGTTCTCTTTGTTAAATAAGGATGGTGTTTATGAAACTCACGTGGAGAAGGGACCAAAGTCACATTCAAAGCAAAAACTGAAGGCTGGATATAGCAAATGCACATGTGAGACAGGGGAGAGCAGGAAGGGCCCTGTTTTATTGTCAGCGTCTACTGCTTCTGGATGTACTCACCGCAGATCATCTAAAAATAGCACATAGTCACACCAGCTCACTTTCTGACTGGTCTGTTTAAAGGGTCTCTTGTTATTTAAATTTACTACCTGCAAAAGGGTAAGTTTGACATAAACTGAAAGATGAATCAGTAGCCTAGAAAACTAGTAATACTGAATGATGGTGTTTGGAGTACCAAGCTTCATGAGTTGTATTTATTTTTGTTTTGTTGTTTGTTCCTCTGTGTGTGATGGTGTTGATTCTCAGCAACAATAAACAAGGGAAAAAGACACTCTAATTGTCAGTCTGTGTCTTATAACATTCAAAATGGAATATACTTTTTTGGTAGATTATTTTATTAGAATTATTCTCCATTTTTCTAGCATTGTTATTATTCTTCGATTTAGTGATGACCTTCATTTGCATTTTATTTCAGGACAGCAGGGTTTTGCCCTCTTCTTCCATCTTCTATCTTATCAGTCACTGTCACGTTGTCACTATCAGAAGTTTCTGCCTCTCCCTGCACAGTGACTGACAGTATTTGGAAATGAGATTTCTGACAACCAATGTTTGCTTATAATCCTTTCCACTTCATAGCAGGGAAATCTCAAAGTAAAAGGGGCATTCTTATCCAACTCACAATTTCAGTGTCTCAGGATTTCAAATGATATATTTGACTTTGGTTAAATTTTGAATTATTGGATCTGCTATAACTAATAGACACAGGCTATTTCCTTAGTCTACAGTATCAGATGCAACTTGCCAAGGTTCACTGTCCATGTAAGCGGTACTCTAATTCTGGCTACAAAGAACATTTTCAATATTATTGATCTGGTTTATCATAGGTCTCATGATTCTGATTTTGTGAAACTACAAAGCACCACACTTCATAATATACATAGTATTTTGGTTCTTTGAGCAATACTGGAAAGAATTCTCTTACTAGTGACTCTGTGGATTTATAGGCTCATTAGTCTAAGTGTACTACTAAGTCATTTCTTTAGTTAAGCTGATTAGGTTATGCCATGAAGGGCAAATAACTTTTATGCTAATTAAAAGGAATATGAATTCTATCATGGTGCTGCCCTCCTAAGATCCATAAACAGAATGGTGTTCATTTCAGTTCTCTCTAATAATATTAATATATAATAATATTAAAATGTGTAATCCTACATATAATTAATTATATTACCACATATTAATATATAATTAATACAATCCATTATATTTTTTATTAATTATAAATTTATATAATTGATGCTATATCTAAATAAGTACTTAATATAATATAATTAATAAATTAATATATAATAACATTTTTAGCATGTGTTATGTTGTCACATAAGGAATACTTCGATTAAATGTGATTCTAAAGAAAAGTGTAGTTGTTGGTTCCCATTGGGAAATTATTATCATTGTGAACTTTTTATTTGTTTTTTGGGCCATTCTAAATATTTTTACACTCAGAACACACAAGTGAGGGGAGTTCAGAGAAACATTGCTGATAAGTTCAAGGATTGTTGGAGTCTTGGTTGTTCTGTTACAATTATTCTTCCTAGTCGGATTACTTCAACTTTTGAAACTAGATAAAACTAGATGGAAATGATCCACAAGAGTATTAAAGAGCGAAAAAAAACCTCATGAAGATATAATTATTTACATTGAGATTTTCATGCCTTACAAAGTAAGTGAAAAAAAAAAACAAAGTGCTTCTAAACATTTTCTCTTCCATAAAATGATAGAATAAAAATAACAATAAGAATGATAGAGCAAAATGTGAAAGATAGCTGAGTATTTGGATCTTGTGGGGCAGACATCCCTGCACGAGGCCTTATTTGCACATCTTACCACAGGCCCGACAGCAGTTCCTCTTCAAGTCCCCACCATCCACTTCATAATTTGTGTGTCTGTGACCCCCTGATTCTCAATTGTAATAGTAAATAATCTAGATAAATATAGGTGGTAATGATCTCAGCTCGTGTATTTATAATAATATTTAGTGTTTTAGGAGGCAGCTTGTTTATTCCCGGCTGCCCAGACTCAAAATAACCACACAGAAACTGTATTAATTAAATTACTGCTTGGCTCATTAGCTCTAACTTCTTACTGGCTAGCTCTTACATCTTAATTTAGCCCATCTCTATAAATCTGTGTATCACCATGTGGCTGTGGCTTACTGGCAAGGTTCCGATGGCTTCTCTCTCTGGTGGGATTACATGGTGTCTCCCTGACTCCTCCTTTTTTCTCCAAGCATTCAGTTTAGTTTTCCCTGCCTACCTCACTCTGCCCTATCACAGGCCAATGCAGATTCTTTATTCATTAACCAATAAAAGTAACACATATACAGGAGAACTTCCCACATCAGCTTAGGACATCAAACTGCCTTCTGCCTCCCAGAATTATGTTCTGTCTACTCCATCCACCTAAGGGCTGTCCTATCAAAAGCCTAAGGCAGCTTCTTTATTCAATCAATGAAATCAACACAAATGCAGAAGGACCTCCTCTACCACTGGTTTTCAGGTTCAACCCCAATATCTGTTTCTGAGCTTTTATTAATAGTGCTTCAAGTATGAAATGAAAATAAATGATAATACAAACACATTATTTGAGTACGCAGATAGAGTATACAAAAATTTTAATTTTAAAGTATAGCATGCAGAATGGAGGGATGTCTTGGGGACAAGGTTTTTTATGTGCAAGTATGAGGACCCTCTCTCATCTGTGATGTGTTACTGTGTAAGCTTCTGAGAGTTTGTAGTGTGATGGCTATGTCACATCCAGAATTTTTTTCCTGTGTATCAACAATTTTCTGGCTCTCTCTTGTATTTTTTATACCCTTTCTTTCATGAAATTTTTTGAATTTTGAGGTCACACTTAGGGTGGAAAACTCAATCTTAGCTTATTCTTAGCACTTGGGGTTGGTTGTAGGTTTCTGTATTAACCAATCATGGCCTTTTCATGAAGCCAGATATGAATTTACTCCTGGGGTGCTAGCCTCAAATCCAATGAAAAAGTGATTGGCTATCCCTACTGCAGTCTTACTACAGTCATACTCTACTGCACTATATGGCACAACTTTCTTGCAGATGATTATTATATCTCTCGGGATTGACAGCCAGGTACAGTTGTCCTGCCCAGCATTCTGTGTATTATCTTGGGCATATAAAAGTAGACAGTAGGGAGGAAACCTCCAGCAAACATGCAGCACGATTTCTTTGTGCCCTGTCACCAAAGTCTACAATGTCCTCAATAGGGTCTTCTCATCAAATTCTGGTGGATAACAAGAGGTATAGCAACATACTGTATTATTTGAGGAACTCCGAGACCAAAAACTCACAGGAAGGCATTATACACCTTTCACTGCAATTTTTGTTTGATAACTATGGGTTCTGAGGGAGCATTATTCATCCATGAAGGGAGCCAACATTCAAAGGTATTTTTTTAAATGATATTTTTTTTTTTTTTTTGTTTGTTTTTCGAGACAGAGTTTCTCTGTAGCTTTGGTGCCAGCCCTGGAACTAGCTCTTGTAGACCAGGCTGGTCTCGAACTCACAAAGATCCGCCTGCCTCTGCCTCCCAAGTGCTGGGATTAAAGGCGTGCGCCACCACCGCCCGGCTTTAAATGATATTTAAATGAGATTATTGAATAATAGATTCTACATGACTTTTCGGCATATACTTAGTTTGATTTACCCCTCCCACCTTACCCTCTTTTTTTCCTAGACATTTCAATTCTCAGCAGTCTTTCCCTCCACTTTCATATAGGATGTGTGACAGCACAATTCCCTGTCTTTAACTGTCCTTTTCTATCTTCCTGGACTTGACCAATTCTCAATGTGATGAACACTACACTTAAAGCTCATATGCATTATAGGGAATAGAATTCTTTGGGCATATTCCCTGGTATGTAACTCATCTATGCAGCATACTAGTATTATTTTTAGCTGTTTGAGGACATTTCCATAATTACTGTATTAGTCTGTATTCCCTTAAACACTAAATAAGAATTAACTATTCTCCACATCCTGACCAGTATTTGTAGCTATTTGTTTCATTATGACAGAAATAAAACAAAATCCCAGGGAATTTTAATTTTTATTTCTGTGATAGTTAAATATATTGAACACATTTTAAATATTTGCTACCATTTGTATGTAATCTTTTGATAATTCACTGTTAAGTCACATATGGTAAAATTGTTCATGCCATCTTAACAGTTCCTATGGCTGTCTTAAAACATCATCATCACAAAGAAGAACATTTTGGGGAAAGGCTTTATTTTATCTTCCAATTCTCAGGTCATACTCAAGTACTAAAGGAAGTCAGGGCAGGAACCTGGAGAAACAACTGAAGCAGAAGGCCATGGACAAGGGCTCCTTACTGGCTTGGTATTCATGACTGGTTCAACTACTTTCGTACACCACCCAAAATAACTTTCCAGGGTCACACCACTCTCGGTGAGCTGGGATCACCAAATAAGCCATTAATCAGGGAAATGTACTATGACTTGCCTACAGGCAATCAAATGGATACATTTGTGTTTTAAAACTAAGGTTCCTACTCTTAAATAACCACAGTTTGTGGATAAGTGGACCGTGCATCAACCAAGACCAGTCACTCTCTTGATTATTTTTACTTTGCTTTGTTTTTCTTATTGTTGTTCACTTTCTTGATGCTTAGTTCTTAAAGTTCTTTCTATATTCTAGATTTTAATGTTCTGACAGATGTCAGGCAAAGATTTTTCTCTTATTTTTCATGCTGTCACTTCAGTTAATTGGTCTGGGGTGGAAGCTCATGTTTACTTCATCCTCTCATCCTTGGTGCCCACCTAGCTTGGCTATGTAGAGGCTCTGTGTATACAGCCACAATCTCTGTAAATTCGTATGTGCATAATTCCTGCTGTGTCTGTTTTCTTGGTGTCATGATTTCCATGGTGCCAGCCATCCTTTCTGGCCCTTACAATATTTCTATACCCTCTTCTGCATAATTTTCTGAACACTGAGAGAAGATACCTGGTGAAGACAAACCATTTAGAATAGGAAGTTTCATGGTCTCTCACTCTGCACATTGTCCAGTTGTGGATCTCCGTATTAGTTCTCATCTGCTTCTGGGGGAAGCTTTTCTGATGATGGATGAGCAAGATACTTATCATATTTGTCCTTTTGGGTCTTGGATACCTCACTCAGAATAATTATTTCAGATCCATCCATTTACTTGTGAATTTCATGCTTTCACTTTTTTTTAACAGGTTGGGAATGTTCATCCCATAGTGTAAATGTACCACATTTTTCTATGTTTATTCATCTGTAGAAGGGCATCTAGGCTGTTTCCAATTTCTGACTATTGTGAGTAGAACAGTAATGAACATGATGGGCAGATCTTTCTATGGTAGGATGTAGAATCCTTTGGATAAATGCCTAAGAGTGGTATAGCTGGATCTTGAAGTATTTTTATTGTCCTGAAGAACCACCTGAATTCTATAGTGGCTGGACATACTGCGCTCCACCAACAATGAATAAGCGTAACCTTTTCCCTGCTTCCCAGTCAGCACATGTTGTCATTTATTTTATTGCTCTTGGAATTCTGGCTGGTGTGAGATGAAATCTCAAAGTAGTTTTGATCCACACTTCACCAATGACTAATGATATTGAACAGTTTAAAAGGTATTTCTCAGTTATTTGAGAGTTTTAGTTTTAGTTTTTTAAAGGTTAGTTATGTATTTTAGATACTAGTTCTTTATTGGGTGTGTTCAATCTATTCTCACTATGTAGACTGCTGCTTTTTCTGAATAATGATGTCCTTTGCTTTATAAAACGTTTAGTTTCATGAGACCCCATTCGTTAATTCATTTTCTTAGTGTCTCCGCTTTCAGTGTTCTCTTTAGGGAGTCTTTTCCTATGCCAATGAGTTCATGACAATTCTCCACTTTTTTTTCTGACAGAATTTACACTGATGTCCTTTACCCATTTAGTTGAGTTTTGTGCAGATGAAAAAATAACGATTCATTTTACATTCTTCCATATGAACTCATTATGTTTGATCAGCACCATTTATTGAAAATGCTATCTTTTCCAGTATTGTTTCTAGTTTATTTATCCAAATTCAGGTGTCCATAGGTATGCAGACTTATGTTTGGGTTTTCGGTTTGATTGTATTGATCAATATATTTGTTTTCATGCCAATATCATGCTTCTTAAAAAAATCCTATTGCTCTGTAATACAACATGAAGCGGAGAATGTTGATACCTCCAGCAGTTCTTTTATTATTCATGATTATTTTAGCTATCCTTTTTTTGTTGTTGCTCTTTTTGGGGTTTTTGTCTTTCCATATAAAGCTGAAAATAGCCCTTCTAATTTCTATTAAGAATTATGTTAGAATGATTGGGATTGTATTTAATCTATAGATTGCTTTTGGTATGATGAGAATTTTCTCACATGTTTGTAGAACCCCATAAAATATTTCCAAAAGTCATTAGGTATTCAGACACAAAGCAATTCTCACAAATATAGGAAAGTTGCAGTAACCTGATCTCAGTAGAATAAGTTTTACAGATAAACAGCAAGAGAAACTACATAAAATTCCCCAACTTGAGGCAATGATGAATGGGTAACTGCAGGAATTTTTTAAATTCTTTGAAGTACATAGAAACAATGACACAACATCCAAAAGAACATGGAGTTAAGGGTTGTCTCCAAAGAAACCAATTTTTAGATTTGAGTGTCTACATTTTAAAACCAGAGAGATCTGTAATAAATAGCAGGAAGCATTGGGAAAACAAAACAAAAGAAACCCCAAATTAATAACATAGGAGAAACAGCTAACATCAGGGAAGACATATATTGTAAAAATAATAGAAAGCAATACAAAAAAAAAAAGAATTTGGTTCAAGAAAAGCATATACAATGTTGACAAACCATTAGCCAAATTAACCAAAGTAGAGAGAAGACCAAATTAATAAAATTAGATAAGAAATATAAGACTTTATACCACGTAATTTTTTCCATCATTCAATTTTCAGCTTTATTGAGATAAAATATTTATAAATATTTCCAACATCACCTAACCAGCCCCAGGGTCCCATGGCTGTGCATGCTTTGTCAGTATTCAGGCAAATACCTACTCAACCCCAGGGTCCTGTATACCACGTGATTTTAAAATCCAGAAAAACCACAAGGAAATACCTTAAAACACTATGTTCCAAAAAATAAAAAGTAAAAAGAATGAAATCAATTTTTAGAATCATATATATCAAACTTAAAAGAAGATAAATAAATAATTTCAGTACAGCTATAGAGAGCAATAGGAAAAAAAGAAAAGAAACAAGTGTTTAGTTGTTTGGGGTACACTATGCTGCACATTTCTGATAGGTCCATTTGATCTAAGAAATTATTTATTCCAAAAAATTTTTGTTTATTTTGTCTAGCTCATATGTCTAATGATGAATTTGAGATATTGAAATCACTTACTCTTACTGTGTTGAGATTAATCTTGGACTTTATATCTGGTGGCATTTGTTTTATAAAAGTGAGTGAGCCTTCAGTGCATGAATTATTTAGAATTTATTTCACCCTGCTGATTTGTTTCTCTGATCAGTATGAAGGGATTTTTATTATTTTCTGATTAACTTTCCTTTGAAATATAGCACAGTTAATGCAGTACAGAAACTCCTTTATAGAATGATCCTACATACTGTTTATCTGATTATCAATACTGCCATCATGGGAACCACACCCTGGACCTCTACAAGAGCACCAAGTGCTCTTAAAAGTGGAACCATCTTTCCATCCCCCTCATTTTTTCATGTAGAAACCACATATTGGTGAAATTGTTAACATTTTTCCACAAGCAAGCTTTCTTCTTCCATAGCTGGAGCAGAGCAGTCTGATTTTATGTGAATACCTTCGTCTATTGAACGAATTTATTGTCGGTTCTTTCTTCCCATTGACTATACCCACCCTACCGAGGCTACTTCCTGATGTAGGAAGTAATTTACTTACTGTAGAACCCTTTGAATTTCTCTTCAGGCTGTAGTCCATTGCTAATTTATTAAAGTATTTACTTCCTGCCTCAAGTGCAGAGGCTTTATCAAATGTATTTCTATTACTGTCACACACTCTCTCTTCTTAATTAGCCTGACGAATCTGTGTAAATACTGACTGTCAGAAGAAGTAGATTTCTTTTGTACTGAACTCACATTGCTTTCCAGCAAACATCTGCGTGCGGATGCTAATTCACTTTGATGGAGGAGATGGAGTTGGACATTTAAATTTAGTTGCAGGATAAAAAGAAGACATCATTGCAATTACTGAATATATAACCTGATGTCAACCTGACTCAAGATACTCTGCTCTAAGATGGCATTTTTGCTCTTCCTAGGAAATAGCCAGTAAAACAAGTAAAAAACAAAAATATACAAAAAAGGGAGATAAAATCCCGAAATTCAGAATCTATATTGGTGAAACATTATTGAAAACCAAAACTCAAACAATTTTTTGGCTTTTTAGCTCAACAGATTATTTGTATGACTGAGCTGAGACAACAAAAAACAATCAATTCAAAAGGGTTTAGCAACAAATAATTATCTAAGGTGTAGAAATTGGAGCCAAAATTATTGAAATTGAATGTGAGAATATTAAATGATAGATGTTCACACTTCAGACCCAGGCATATTATTGCTTCTAATTCTGATGAAAACATTTATTCTTATCATGTAGTTTCATGTTAAGACTCAATATCAAGAGTATGTTGAAGTAGCCCATTATGAATTTTGAGAACATGCAATATAGAAGCTATGTAGCTGAACTTTTAAATTTTTTTTAAATTCTGCGACTATCAAATCAAGTTGTGTTTGATAATTTAAATATGATGAGAATTATTTTGTGAATCAACATTGACTGACTTATAACAGATAAAGCCTCTTAATGCCACATCACTAACCTTGTTAGATTGAACCATTCTATGGCTTTATCAACCCCACCTTCTAAAACAGGTTTTAAATGAGTACACAATCATAGATATAATGTCATAAATGTCATTTTTTCGATTTAACATTTGAAGAGCAGACACTTGGATAAAATGTCACCCAAGCGCAGCTTACATATGAGGAAATCTAATGTTCTCTAAGAGAATGAAGTGAACCATGGCTACAGAACAAAACAAGTCTAAGTCTTCTTGTGATATGCCAAGAACGATTTTTACAGTTTAAAGTCTTCCAAGAAAAATATGAAGAAGATTGTAAACACAATCTCTCACAAATCCATTAGCATCGCCTAATGAAAATAGTTCATTAACTTTTGTACTAGAGTCAGTTTCTGGCCTTAATAATTTTGGATTCTTGCCCTACAAACATTTCTGTCCTGTATTTGCTGACCCATTTGAATCAGAAATTTTTCTGATGACATGCATGGACTACAAAACTCAGATGCATTAGTTTGGGTGAGGGGGATTTCAACTCCCCAAAATATGTACACAGCCTATTGTCACAATGCAAAATGTCTACAATGTGTAATTTGTGGTATTCTCTTTTATGATAATTAAGAAGAAATAGTGTGGTGGCTGTGCACTTAGTAGAATAAATAAAAATGATACTGGGTTTTCCCAGTGTTTTTAAAATGATAACCAAAATGAAAAGGGAATATGTAGGTAAAGACTGCTCATTTATGTCCAGACTGTTCAGACCCGAATAATGACACAAAAACTAAATTAATTACAACTCTGCTTAGCCAATAGCTTAGGCTTCTTATTACTTAACTCTTACATCTAAAATTAACCCACTCCTATAATTATATATTTCACCATGAGGCTCCTGGTTTACTGGTAAGATTCCAGGGTGTCTGTTTCCTTTGGAAGCTACATGGCATCTCCTTGACTCCGTGTACTCTCTGCATACATCCCTTTTTGTATTTTTCCACGTGGCTTTACTCTGTTTAGCTGCTGGACAAGAGCAGCTTCTTTATTAACCAATGGCAATACACTTTATTCTCAGTATACAAAGGGGAATCTCACATCAGGAGTCATTACACTTAGTGAAAACCTAGAGCAAGGTTCTGTTGAAGGAATCATATCCAAATATCTTAGAAACTCACAGAACCCAAAGAAAATAAAATGCTGAATAAATAAAACCTAATAGACTGATTTCCTTTAAAAAGCATAATACACACACACACACACACACACACACACACACACACACACACGTGTGTGTGTGTGTATATATGTATATATATGGATGCTGCTCATTTGTTCCTGGCTACTTAGAAGCAAAATAATCACACAGAAAGCATATTAATTAACACACTGCTTGGCCCATTAGCTTTAGCTTTTTATTGGCTAACTCTTACATGTTAATTTAACTCATTTCTATTAATCTGTGTATGTCCATGTGGCTATGGCTTACCAGCTAAAGTTCTGACATCTGTCTCTGGCAGGGCTATATGACTTCTCCCTAAATCCTTCTTCTTTCTCCCAGCATTCAGCTTAGTTATCCCTGCCTAGTTCTGTTCCCCTAAATCTCTGCTATTGGCCCAAGGCAGTTCTTTTATTAACCAATGGTATTCACAGCACACAGAGGGAAATCCCATATCATATATACTAATATATGCACATACATTATATATACAAATATGTAAGAAAAGGTGTTAAACATTAATAATAATTAACAAAATGAAAAACATAAATTTGCTGAATTAAAACCAATTTGAAATATTATATCACATCTCTGAGGATGTTCTTTTAAAAATGATAATGTGTATCTGTGGTATTTCTATTTCATTGTTGCTGTAGACATTCTATCTATTAAAAAAAATCCTGGATGATCGAATGATTAATGGATAATGAAAATATGTAACATAACAATAATGGAATATTACTTTGCTTTCAAGAAAAGTGAAATCATGAAAATTTCAGGTAAATAGATTAGAACGGGAAAAATTATATCAAGTGAAGTAACCCAGACCATCAAAGACCATTTTCATGCATTTTTATTCTTGCATGGAAACAAACTTAGGATCTTTAGATTCATGTGTTTTTCTGGGAGTATTTGTAGGAATCATGAATCTAGAAAGTGGGAAAGGAGGCAAACAGTAGAATAGTTGTAGTATAAAATGGGGAAAGGAATAATGGGAAGAGGATTTTAACAGGGATAGAGGAAATGGGGGTGTGATGAAGATAAGAAACAAGAAGAATGTTGGAAAAAATCATATTGAGAACTATGATTTTAGAAGCTTCCTAAAAGTATATACTAAAACATTTTAAAGTTATTCCACACAGAGGGAAACACTCTTCTCAGAATCTATAAGCTATCAAACTCAACTCCCTTTCAAATTATTTGTCAGAGAATTTTCAAAGACACCTCTACATGAAACCGGCTATTGTGATTGGTTTTGATGGTCAATCTAAATGTCAATTTTTGACACTGCTTAAAAAAAACTAGCCAGCAGGCAAGAAGCTTTCAGATCAGTATCAACTTGATTCTCTATTCTTATTTCAAAAGTGTGCAGTGTCTTCAGCAATGGAGTTCTACCATGAAATACGGTTGACCATCAAAACCTGACCATGAATCTGTAGTTATATTGATGTCAGATGCCCCAGAGAAAACTGTTATTATGAGTTTCCTAAATGGGCATAGCAGCAAGCTGATTTCTAAATATTTATTTTATAGTCACAGATTAGTTCATCAAAAAAGCTTCTCATTATAGTGGACAACGGTTAACACAGAGACTCACAACAAATCTAGTGCAGAGAATAATGTATTGTGCATTGTTCAGCCCCAAATAAGACATCTACATTAAATAGCCTCCCCCACCAAGGCAAAGAGAACATCAAAGAGGAAGGGGGAAAGATTATTGAGGACAGAGATAAGGGAAGACTGTTGTAAAATAGTGTCCTCTGGACAAGATAGGGCCATTAGAAGCAAGTAGATAAAGCAGCTGTTGTTGCTGATAGTGACTTGCCCAAGATCAAGCTAGTCAACATATCAACATCAATGAGTATTTGCTCATGAGACCCCATCTTTAGCTGAGATTCTAGCTGAGAATCATGGGCAGACATGGTTGTTGGAGGAGGGAGAGAAGTTTTCTGCAGAAGTGTGACCACTCATATTTTTCCAGTGCTCTATTGGAAATCCCTAGTCCCGTGAAATATAAAGAAAAGAGAGACAGACGATATGAAGTTGGGAGGAGAAATCTGCAGCCTGGTCCAGTAGAAGTATGAGTAGGAGTAGTGATTGTAGGGTGGTTATGCTCAAAATTCCCAGGTGACTCGAGGTTGTGACTGATTGAGCAGTATAGATAATTGATGGGGAACCTCCTTCAGTCAATGGCCTTTGGGATTCCTCTTAGCTAGTGTAATAGCTCTTAGGTCTGACCTATCTGAGTTGAAGTCTTGACAGCCATCTACAGTTCTTCCATCTTATTTATTTGACTTTCTACTGTTTTCTATATCTGTTTGGCCCCAAATCTCTGTCCTCCCTAATTCCACTACTCCTCTTATTCTTGTCCTGGTTGTTCAAAGTCTTCATCTGTCAAGCAGCTGGCTGTTTTTACTATTCTTGACACTCAGTCTGTTCAACTGCTCAGTCATCACTGCCTCTCTATTGTCATTGCTACTTATTTCTTTGTGCTATGGGTTTAGCCTGCACTACCAAAACAGCCAAGAAAATAGTAGCTTTTATAGGAGTTAATGATGCAATCCAGGGTAAATAGTACAAGAGAGCATCTCCCAGGTGACTCACTGAGTGAACGGCCTCATGAGATAACCAGAAGAGAGGGAACTGGACCAATCACAGAATCCTCACTCATACACAAATGTATGCATTTGCACCTACTTAGCTTTGCCACACAAGGTACATTAGCCCTCTGCTATGCAGCCAGGAGAAATGCTTCTTTTTTGTTGTAGGTGGAAAAGATTACAGGGATCATCTAGAGTTCACCCAGGCATTTAATAGCAAATACTCTGATACTAACTGCTTAAAAAAGCCCTGGTTAAAGATATACCTTAAGAAACCAAAGCAATCAGCTGTGAACATTGTATGGTTTTTCTGTGAAGTGTTCAACCTTGCTGGTGCTGCTAAGCGGCACTGTTTCTGACTCTTTGACTAACAGTCCTTGTTCTCAAGGCAGCAGCTGCCGCAAAGGAGAATGCACCAGCTGCTCACTGGAGAGGCAAATTGTCCCATCCACCAATACTCTTGCTTACTTGCAAGAAAATAAATACAGAATGAGTATTTACAATGAGAATTTAAGAAACACCTACTAACAATAAGTGTTTCCAACAGATTTTAACTGTATTTTGATAATGCTTAACACCTGCACAGTGCTCCAGGAAAGGATGGATCTTCCACCTCCATTTCAAAAGAATATACAACTAAAGTTATGTAGTTGAAATAAATCTAGAGATATAACAGAGGAGCAATAGTTAGTAGGTGTTGTATTATAAAATTTGTTAAGGGGATGTTTAAAATAACTTCACTGCAGGCCGGGCGATGGTGGCGCACGCCTTTAATCCCAGCACTCGGGAGGCAGAGGCAGGCGGATCTCTGTGAGTTCGAGACCAGCCTGGTCTACAGAGCTAGTTCCAGGACAGGCTCCAAAGCCACAAAGAAACCCTGTCTCGAAAAACCAAAAATAAATAAATAAATAAATAAATAAGTAAATAAATAAATAACTTCACTGCATGCAAAAAAAGGAGCTTATTATGGAAGAAAGTGGTTATTTGATTTACATGTAAAAAATTTGATGATATTCATCAAAACAAGATACTATATTTCTTAAATACATAGGATGGTAAGGTGAGCAGAAATGTGTCAAGACTAGTGACTCCCACGTTTCTCCTCTCAATATGTCTTGATCCCTTATGCACCCATCTCTTGTTAGGGCCACCTTTCAGGCCTCTTTCTTCCATTCTTAGCAATATGTTAGGCATTGTTAGTCTTCATTCATTCGTTTTCGTTACAAATATAATGAATAATTCTTCAGTAATTAAAAGTTTTAGTGTCTTGAACCTTTTGTGCTTCTGTGATAACCCTTCCCCTGGACTTCTCTATGAAACAGAATTGTGTTCAGACTAATATACACCTGAAGTCCAGTTACTGTTTTACCTTTCTCTCTAATAAGGCTCGACTTTTCTTTGTTTCTGTCAAAAGCACTCCTGACTAAATTACTTCCATGTAGCCAAATCTAACTGTCAATAGGGAATTCTTCTTTAATCTGTTGGCAACATTTGATACAAGTGATTATTATTTAGCTCTTACAACATTTTCAAGGTGTAGATATTAGGGCAGTATAATCGCAACATTTTGTGATTTCCTGGGAAAGATCCTGGGTGTTTTCTTGAAATCTTTTCACAATATTTGTCTGTACAATTATGTGAATTACAGGTGTTGGAACCTAACATACCTTAGATCCAATGTTTTACTACAAATGTTGTCTATGTTCTAATGAGTCAAAACTTTTATCTTTAGCTCTGATTACTTTGTTAAATTTTAGATTATAATATATATCTGTTCATACAAAAGATTTCTGGGAGCCTGGGAAGATGGCAAAGTGCTTAATATACAAGTGTGGTGACCTGAATCTATATAAAGCCACTTGTGCCAACATACATTTAAAAATCCAGGGCTTACAGAGTGAAATGGCCAGGAGAGACAGGGGAATCATTGAAACCTCTTTGTCTGCTGTACTGGGATAAAGAACAAACAAACAAACAAAACAAAAACAAACAAAAAAAACAGTAAACAAAAGATACCATGCTTGCAATGAGGTGAAAGGTGAGAACCAACATACATATCATCTAACCACTATATACATACTATAATAAATATACACCTGCTCACACATATATAAGAGAGACAGACAGACAGACAGACAGACAGACAGACAGAGAAGAGAGAGGCCCTTGAAAGGCTATCAAGTATAAGAAATCTGACATTTACTGTTAAAAACTCAGTTTTTCCCCTAAACTACCTCATCCCATAGTCTTACATATCTTATTGAGACTGTAATTAGAGAGTAATTCATAACTCATATCATTATCTTACAACCTATATCTAACCTGACAATTATGCCACTCAGATGCCTCCATAATTTGGCTATTGTTGTAAAACCTTCATAATTGGTGCTAAATCACTCCATAGAAACTATATTCTTCCTTAGCATTTGTGTCATATTGTGTGTGATAAAGTTCATTAGGTATTATATAAATATTTTGAAAAATTTATTGTGAAACAATTATAGAAATGTAAACCAACTTACTTATTATTGAAGCACTTGAAGTATGAACATTCATGAAATAAATTGAATGTTCAAAATCACATTAATTATCAAATTGAAGCCCTGTATTGAATCTTTAAGATTAGCTTGTTATTTTAAAACATTATTAAATTAGATATTTATTTAGATAATAACCCTGTCCTAGAGGAGCATAAGAACCCATTTCATTATTAATTTATAAAAAATGGGAGGCATGTATATAGTTCTGTGTGTGGGTTATAATTCATAGAAGAACAACCCTTGCTAACTAATGAAGTTCTGATTTAAATTCCTACTTTTCTACAAGTGTTCTTGTCATCCATGGCTCCTGATGCTACCTCAATCTGTACTATCACTTTAGTTTTCTTCATAAAATTCAAGGCCAACATGTCAAATTCTGCTTTGAAGTTCTTTAGACTCATCCTTCTCCAGTCAGCCTGTAGAATCTTGGTCTTCAAGGTTTTATTACTAGCATTTGTTACCACACAGGTTCTTACGAGGAACAACTTCCTGGCTATTTAGGCTTTCTGCTGTGTCTCTATCACAGATCAGTGATTGGCCTGAACAGAAAGGACTGATGAAAATGTTTTTGTAGACCTTGGGTGTAGGGTTAAGCCAGCCCATTTAGGGGGCCGGTTTGCCTTGGGCGAATGTTGACTGACAAATCGGGCCCAGGGGGCCTGCGCGCCCACTCTCTTTTTTTCCTGTCTCCTGTGCTATGCGGTGAGCACCTAGTGATTTAAAGGTGCAAATCAAAAGTGCTCCTGGATAGTAAAAAAATGCAGATTCACAATAGGACAGATTCAGACCACTAAATGAGTCACACTGTTGGATGAATGTACGTAGACTTGAGAGAGAGAAGAAAAAGAATATAAAGAATAAAGTTAATGTCTTAAAAAAAGGGTAAAGTCTCTAAAGAGACAGAGTACAGATAGTTAAGAGATTAAAAGAAATAAAGAAAAATAAGCCACGTAAAAATGGAAAATTCACAGAGAGTCTGGATTATGTACATTGTGTTTTCTTTAAAATTTTTGACTGTGAAGGAGCTAAGTACAGAGAGACATTTCATTACATGGGCTGCCAAGCTAAACCAGAATGGATATAAGGGTATTACGATTTCAAAATTTGGGTCTAAGGATATGATGCTTTGGAGAGGGTCTTCTTTTGTTTTCACAGAGGACCAGACCCTGTGGATTTCTTCTATCCCGATATGGTATGATAGACCATGACCTCCCGAAAAGTTCCTGTGAACACCCTCCCAAAATTACTTAAAAAAAAATTACTTCACTCAACTGCCAACTGAGATAAACCTGGCACACAGGTTACACCCTAAATGATCTGATTAACAGCGCCCCCATTCAGCAGGAAGCAGTTTGGAGAGAAAAAACTGCGCCCATGTTCCCAAAATATTGTTTATAAATGTTCTTTTACATTTAAAGGGGGAAATGATATAAGTATGAATAATTTGCATTGGTATGGATTTTAAGGTCAATTTTGTTATATTTATATGTATTTCTTGATCTTGATTAAGGTATTGTGATTATGTAGTTCATTTAAAAATGTACTGTATAATTAAGAAATATAGGCTGTTGATGGATAATCATCAATAATAGTAAAGCTTGTAGTCATGTTAGTTAGATTTTCTAGATATATAGAGATGTATTTCAGTTAGATAGACATTATTCATATCTTTCAAAGACTGCAGAATATGGCATTTAAAATATTTTAATAATTTAGGACTTTTCATGACAATGAGACATGTCTGCTCCTGGTGGCACCAATATACTTCGAGAGGAAGATGGGCATCGAAGAGGCTCGTTATGGAGTTTGATAGCCATTTGGGCAAGAAACTGCTCTTGCCTGGACTGACGCATAAACTGGACAAGAGAACCCGCAGAGAGAGGATTACTGAACTTGCCTAAAGGTGAGATGATCTTTCAGGGTTCCTGATTCATGAAAGAGTCTGCAAGACATTTTTCAGGACAAGCAGATAGTGACTGCCTTTGAAATTTCCTGCTTTGTGGAAATGTCTGTTGGAAACTCTGGGCTTGTAGGCCGAATATGGATGCCCCAACGGTACAGAGGAACTTTGGGTGACTGTACAGGCAGCGAGATGTCTCTGTCATTTCTAGAGCTTTGATTTCTTGTTTGCTTAGGTAATATTATATCCTTCTGGAGTCTTTGATGGAGTTGAAGAATGGTTAGTTATAGGTATAGTTTTCCTTAGTTATGATAAAAGATAAAATAGATATAAATATTGTAACTGTAATTCTTGCTTGATAACTGTTTTGCTATATGTAATTTTGCTATGTTAAAGTTAAAGCCTTTTTTGTTTAAACAGAAAAAGGGGAAGTGATGGGGGAGTGTCATATATCAATCTGTTGATTTCATTGGTTAAGCAATAAAGAAACTGCTTGGCCCTCATAGGTTAAAACATAGATGGGTGGAGTAAATAGAACAGAATGCTGGGAGAAAGAAGGTGAATCAGGAGTCGCCATCATTCTCCCACTCCAGACAGATGCAGGTTAAGATCATTCCTGGTAAGCCAGCTCGTGGGCTACACAGATTAATAGAAATGGGTTAGATCGATATGTAAGAGCTAGCCAATAAGAAACTGAAATTAATGGGTCAGGCAGTGTTTAAAAGAATACAATTTCTGTGTAATTATTTCAGGTAAAGCTAGCCGTGCGGGCGGCTGGGTGCCGGGGATGCAGCCCACTGCTCTTATTACAACACATGGGCTATGGTTCACAGCTAAATAAGTAGCAATCAGGTTCCATGGATGCTGAACTCTGGTTCCAACAGATAAGATGTACAAACTCAGCATAGCCACATTTTCTTGGATCCAGGTACTTAGATCTATTTCCCACAGAGACAGGATTCCTTACATTTTGTGAGCAAGCCTGTTTGCGTATAATGTACGGTATTCCCTAGATAGCACCCACTCAGTTTATAGCTTTTCAAGATTCTCAATTTGCAATAACCATTAAGGATACATTAAAACAGAAGGTTTTAGAGACTATTAAAAATAAATATTGGCTAGTTGACTTATTTTCCAAAATTTCTTTAAATACAGCTTAATTGCATTTATAAATTTTAATTATATTACTTCAAACATCTCATTTAAAATACAATTCTCATATCACCTTTTTCTTTTTATTACCAGATGTTTTTTGTTTATTTTATTTTATTAGTTGTTGCAAAAAAAATTTCCCATTTCCCTCCCCCTCCTCGCACACATCGCCCCCTCTCCCTACTCCCCTCCACCTCCCCCCCACTCCATTCCCCCTCCCTCTCGAGAATGAAGAGCAGTCCAGATTCTCTGCCCTGCAGGAAGTCCAAGATCCTCCCACTTCTATCCAGGACCAGGAGGGTGAGCATCCAAACAGGCTAGTCTCCCACAAAGCCAGTTCCTGTATTAGGATCAAAACCTAGTGCCATTGTCCTTGGCTTCTCATCAGCCTTCATTGTCCGCCATGTTCAGAAAGTCCGGTTTCATCCCATGCTTATTCAGTCCCAGTCCTGCTGGCCTTGTTGAGCTCCCAATAGATCAGTTCCACTGTCACAGTGGGTGGGTACACCCCTCGTGGTCCAGACTTCCTTGCTCATGTTCTCTCTCCTTCTGCTCCTCATTGGGACCTTGGGAGCTCAGTCTGGTGCTCCAGTGTGGGTCTCTGTCTCTACCTCGATCCATTGCCAGATGAAGGTTCTAAGGTGATATGCAAGATATTCATCAGTATGACTATAGGATAGGGTCATTTCAGGTTCCCTCTCCTCAGTTGCTCAAGGTACTAGCTGGGGACATCTCCCTGGACACCTGTGAGCCTCTCTAGAGTCCAGTCTCTTGCCAACCCTAAGATGACTCTTTTAATTAGGCCATATATTTCTCTGCTCCCGTGTCCACCCTTCCTTTATCCCAGCCATCCCTTTCCCCCAAGCTCCCCCCATTCTCCCCTTCTCACGTTTCTCACCCCATTTCCCCTTAGCCCCATGTTACCTCATCCCCAAGTTCCCAGGTATTAATAGTACAAAATAAAAATCACTATCACATTTCCATACATGCATATAGTTTATTTTCATCTTATTCCTAGTCTTTGATGCTTTTCTAGCCCCTTTCTTATTCCACATTTCCAATAGTTCTCACACCTCTGAATTCCATAAGAGAAAAACAAACAGGTCCTTATACATTTGTCATTTACATTTAGTATGACAAACTTCAGTTTTGTTTTTTTGGCATATAACATATTGTTTTCTTTTATTGCTAAATAATTAGGGGAAGGGCAGTGGGGAGTGGGGATAGGGGGAGCAAAAAGGGAGGAGGGGAGGAGGCAGAAATTTTTAATAAAAAATGATTACAAAATAAATAAAATATGATTTCAGATAACCTGTATATTTATTGAATGGATTACTTGCTCTTTTATTTAGTTTTCAAACTCTCACTGAGCCAATAACGGAACAATTTTTACCCATTCTGAAAGTTGTCAGTTTGCCCTATTAATTATATATTTTATTATTAAAAATGTTCCTAATTTGACAATCAGTACTTGTAAATTCTCACTATTATTTTTTGAGATATTGAAGTAATATTTTAAGTGTGAATTGACTGCATATTGAAATATTTCCCTATTTTTACCTAATGATTTCAAACTTAATACCTTATATTAATAATAAGCCTTTTCATTAATTTTGTTTTTTTATACTTGATGACAGAATGGAATGCAGATATCCACGTTTCACAACACCACTTCTTGAAAAGGCCTTCCTCTCTCTCTCTCTCTCTCTCTCTCTCTCTCTCTCTCTCTCTCTCTCTCTCTCATACACACACACACACACACACACACACACTTTCTCTCTCTGTGTGTGTGTATGTGTGTATGAGAGAAAGAGAGAAAGAGATAGAGGCAGACAGAGAGAGGCCGAGACAGACAAACAGACAAATAGATAGACAGTCAGACAGATAGAGCTGAGCCAGGTGGATCTCTTTGAGTTCAAGGCAAACCTGATCTACAAAGTGAGCCCCGGGACAGCTTAGGGTTGCTACACAGTGAAACCCTGAAAACAAACAAACACACAGATTAGTTGATGGTTCAAAAATGTATTCTGAAGATTTCTATTCCATCTCATCCTTTTTCTGTTTGCATGATTATTGATAATTTGGCTATGATCATATGATCAATAGTCTGAAAATGGATTTTGAGACCTCAGTCATTGCATTTTTTTCTCAGGAAGGCTTTTATTGATTATTTTATATGAATTTTGTAATTCTTAAATTTTTCTTGTAAGAATGCATAGCTGTTTTGATGAGTACTATGATGCATCAAGAGATTACTTTTGAATGTTACCCATTGTCTGATTCTAAAGTCCTCTATAAATTCACTCCTCAGGTATTTGTAGACTTTTGAAGTCATTATTGTGTATTTTTATGTTAAGTAGTATTTTCGTTTGTTTGTTGTTTTGTTTTGTTTTTCAAGACAGGGTTTCTCTATGTAACAGCCCTAGCTGTCTTGGAAACTAGTCCATGTATACCAGGCTGACCTCGAACTTATAGAGATCTGCCTATCTTTGCCTGAGAGGGCTGAATTAACAGTGTGTGCCTCCACTTCCCAAGTTTAAGTAATGTATTTTGTTGTAACTGTGTGTTCATGATTTGTGTTGGGGTGTTCATGTTACTGTACGTATACAGGTCAGATGACAACTTTGGGGTATCAACTTGCTCCTTTCCCCTTTCTGTGGGTTTTTCTGAAGTTGTAGGGTAAGTGCTTTTACTCATAAGCCATATCAGTGCCCCATTGTTTGATATCTTCGCTTAAGTATGTAATTAGTTATTTTCCTTTGTTTTGAGGCTATCATGAGGGTATCTTCCTATGTTCTTTTCCAGCAAGTTTGCAACCAGCTTATAGGAAAGTGATGGAAATTTGTTAGTTGGTTTTTTATCCTGATATTTCACTGAAAGTGATAGTTGATCAAAAAGTTTTCAGCTGGAGTTGTGAAGATCATATTACCTTCACCTTATTTCTTTTCAGGTAGTTTCCATTTTATTTTTCTGTTGTGTTATTATTCTGCTGAGATTTTAGGAACTAGACTCCATAAGAGGATCAGGGTAGACAGATGTCCTTTCCTCATTTCTGATTTTTGATAAAGTACTTGAGGTATTCCCTTTCAATATTCTCTTAGCTATTGATTTTCCATGTATAGCATTTATTATGTATGAGGATGACTGTGTGATTTCTATTTCTGATTCTACTTATGCAACACATGTTTTATTTAGATTGTATCAACTCTGTCTTTGATAATATGTTGACCTATCATTGTTTTTGATGGCATGTTGATCTGTTGTTGTTTTGGATGGCATGATGATCCATCATTGTTTTTGATGGCGTGTTGATCCATCATTGTTTTTGATGGCATGTTGATCCATCATTGTTGTTGATGGCATACTGATCAATCGTTGTTTTTGATGGCATGCTGACCTCATTTTTTTTTTTTGATGGCATGTTGACTCATCGGTGCTCGTGATGGCATGTTGACACATCTTTTTTTGATGGCACATTGACCAATCATTGTTTTCCTAGTATGAAACCTACTTGATCATGGTGTGTATATTTTAATGTGTTTTGAATTCCATTTGAAAATATTTTAGTGAGAATTTCTGTGTCTATGTTCATCAAGGAAATTGTCTATTTGTTTATTTGTTGTTGAGTCCATATCTAGTCTTTATGCTTAGATTGTTTTGACTTGAATGAATGAATTTGTAACTGTTTGCTTTCTTTTTTCTTTATGAAATATTTGGAGCAGCATTTATATTACTGCCTATTTAAAATATGGTAGAAATCATCAAGAAATTTGCTAAGTCTTATACTTTTATTATTGGAAGTATGACTGCTTAAATATCATTAATAATTATTGATCTGTTTAGGTAGTTTTGCAATCTCTTGATTTAGTTTTCATAGATAATACATACCTTAAAATTTATCTATTTGTTCTAAGATGTCTAACATACTGTGTCATAATTACAACATGGGGAATCACAATGACACAAAAACAGAGGACAAAAGAATAAGAAGTAGAAATAAAAGACAAGAGATTATCTCTTGCTTTTTCAAGGAGTTAGGGGATGGATCTGCATTGTTCTATCCCAAAGCCTGTCATTTTACAGATTTCTTTCTTTGGAGGGCATGAATACTTTGTTGCTGGTGCAATGTCTATGCTGTTTAGAAAAATCAAGCTGTTTATAGCCTTACCCTTGCCCCTAGTTTGCCTTGAGGAAAACACTGTTATAAGCACTTCTGTACTTTATTCTTGTTAGTATTTTTTCCATGTTTATATCTATAAAGTTATATCTAGTGAATAATGCATCTCTGGGCCCTAAAAGACTGAAATAGAGTGCTTCATAACAATCTTTAATCAGTTTAGAATAAATAAAACACATAATTAAGCAGAAATTATGATTCTTCACAATGAGTAAAAAGGGCCCAGAAAAGCAGTGAGTAGAGGAAATATTCACCTGGTGTCCCTGCCCACTGAGGCTGAGTACAACTTAGTTGGATATTCCATCACAGGAGAAGCATTTGGGGTATAGTAAGTGACTGAGGAGCCTTACTATTTTTTTAATTTATTAGATTCTAAATTAATTATAACATTTCCTTTCTCCACTCTCTCCCTCCAAACCTTCCCATGTATACCTTCCTGCTCTTTTTAAATTTTATGTGCTTTCTTCCCCTAAATGTTATTACCTGCATGCACATAAATGTAGATATATATGAATTTCTAAATATAACTTGTTCAATCCAGATAATGCTTTACGAATGTATATTTTCAAAGAAGCTCAATGATGACTCCAAGGATGCAGTAGTGGCACACAACTTGATAGTAACAAGCAGCTTCCTAGTTGGACTTCAGAGCCTCTCAACAAAAAGGAGACCATGGTCTGGTACTAGAAACCTAATTAACTACTCGGTGCTAGTGAAGTCATGATTATTGAAGGATAATCTATAACTACTAATTTACTCAACCAGCATAATCCGTAGCAACAGTCCATAAACATTTGTCCTTATACCCACAACTAAGTGTAATCTTAACCCCAAATCAAGAAAACATCCTTCATGATCAGACAGAGAACACTGCAGAAAACCTTACCCAATCAAAATGCAGAGTTGTAGAGTCCAGTCCTAGTAAATATGTCTACAAAACCCTCTGGCACCTAATATTCAGGGTACAAAGCAGAAGAAGGGGCAGAAAGATTAAAAGAACCAGAATATTAAGGAGTTTACTGTGAGGCTGTCTTCTAGTAATATCAGAAGTGACACTGGTATCATCAGTGTCATCAACATGATTTCCTCAAAAGTCAGCTGAACAGGGACAACACTGAGAAATATTCTAAGCTAGATAGAAAAAAGTACATGAGGCTGAAATCTAAACCATAGGCTCCTGGGGAAAACTGGAAATGGGAGAGGTGGCTTTCCTAAGAAAATAGCACATCAGTTGATTGACAAAATATCTTTGGGGCTCTCAATGTTGAAAACAGTCAAATGTGCACATGGAATGAGCACAAATTCCTTGAGAAAGTCACTACCCATATTAGAGCTCCCATTCATATTCCTATGCGACTGTTGTATTTCTTACTAGAGTTCAAACTATATGCCCAATATTAGGTGTTGTTATTTCTTTTACAAACCTAAGGATTAGCTGTTTTGGATTTTTTTTTGGTCTATGTCTACTGATTGTTGTTCCAACTCTCTTCATAATAATACCAACATCTCCTTGCAGACCTGCCTCTCATGGTTTCTTGAGACTTGGTGCAGGGTGGGGTAGGGGGAGCAAAGAAAGTGTTTACTGTCTCCTGCTTTTCATATTTCCTTCACAAATGTGCTTTTAAATGTGAAAAAATTCTAGAATGTTTTAATATTTCTTGTACAAATTATGGTAAAATAAACAACTTTTTCTATTACAATCAATAGAATTAATAATAATTATAGGAAAACAACAATGTGTTTTATGTGAACCTAAAATGACTTCTCTGGCCTTCCTTTAACACTTAATAACTTACTGTGTATATGGTTAAGGCTTGAAACCTTTGTTCAAAAGTATTAACACCAGGGTAATCATCAATAATACTACTACAAAGAAAAGATCAAGAAGAGAGCAAGCAAGCAAACAAACAAAAAATTTAAGTTATAGCTAGCTGGTAATGCATTTCTGGACCCTAAAAGACTGAAATAGAGTGCTTCATAACAATCTTTAATCAGTTTAGAATAAATAAAATACACTATTAAAGCAGAAATTTTGATTTTTCACAAGGAGTAAAAATGACAGTATTTTTTGATATATGTCTGTAAAACTTTACATATTAAGTGCTGCTGGATATGGAAAGTATTAGCTATTAATTAAACATATTTTATATTGCCTTTTAGAGTAATGTTTGTGCAACTATGACTCTTAAATCAATTAAATCTGGAACAAGTTAAAGCAAAATTCTAATATCCCTACTACATAGATGAGGACCATGCATTTGATGATGAATTTTAGAGAGAATCTGTTACATTGTCTTTTATGATTCTCTTCTTCTTATGCAGGATACTCTTCTAAATTGATTTTAGTTTGTAGAAACTGTAAAGGCTAGTATTTAAGCAGTATAAGAACATAATTCCAAAGAGCAGTCAGGGTTCCCTGCCCTGTGGTAAGTCCTAGATCCTCCCCCCTCCGTCCATATCTAGGAAGGTGAATATCTAAACTGGCTAGGCTCCCACAAAGCCAGCACATTACATAGGATCAAAACCCCTTGCCATTGTCCTTGGCGTCTCATCAGCTCTCATTGTTCGCCATGTTCAGAGAGTCCAGTTTTATCCCATGCTTTTTCAGTCACAGTCCAGCTGGCCTTGGTGAGCTCCCAATAGATCAGCTCCACTGTCTCAGTGGGTGGGTGCACCCCTCGTGGTCCCGACTTCTTTGCTCTTGTTCTCCCTCCTTCTGCTCCTCATTGGGACCTTGGGAGCTCAGTCCAGTGCTCCAGTGTGGGTCTCTGTCTCTATCTCCATCCATCACCAGATGAAGGTTCTATGATGATATGCAAGATATTCGTCAGGAGAGGGAGGGGGAAAGGAGTAGGGGAAGGGGGAGAAGGGTGGGAGGAAGGGGAGAAGGGTGGGAGGAGGGGGAGGGAAATGGGAGGCTGGGAGGAGGTGGAAACTTGTTTTTTTTTCTCATTTTCTCAATAAAAAAAAGATAAAAAAAATAAATCCTCTGTCAAGAGAAAAAAAAAGAACATAATTCATATAAGTATTGTAGCTCTAACTAGTATCTAAACATATAATCAATTTAAGATAAGGAAACACATTTATCATAGCATGTTTGCATGCTAATTCTAGTTTATTTTTATTTTGGGAGAACTTGTTCTTCCAGTTATCTCCATAAGAAGACAGAGTCTATTGTCTTGACTTACGCTTGACATTACATTTCTTCAGGGAAAATACTGGAAAACTTCAGAAGTCATTCTCAATATGGTGTGACAAACATATGCCAAATACTGTTCTAAAATTAATACATACAACTTGGAAATGCATTTATAACTTTTCAAAATACTTTGATATTGATATATTAATAACATCATGTTGAAAATAATCTTATCCAAGTTTAACTTTAATTTTCAGCTTCAGTGCCAGTTTGGAATTAATGAATCCAACAGCCATGTAGGGGATAAACTACAGAATTATTTCCTTGAATACAGTACTACAGACAAATGATATAAATAACTATTTAATACTTTTCATTTAAATACCCCCTCCTCTCCCAGAAATGCAAGGGAATTTAAATTACTGTCTAGGTAATAACTTTTGGAGACCAAAAGTAGCATTCAAAAATTTGGGTGACAAATTTTTTCTCAATAAGTTATAACAACAAAAAATATGTAAACATGCCGGATGCTACATTTATGAAGAACTGATTATTGGCACAAATCTCCAGTAGGTGAAGAAAGGTTCTGAAGAAAGTGTAGCACTCTGGATACTTACAGATGCTAATCACTGCTTCTCTTGGGGGAACATCTATTCCTTTTGTGTGCTATTTTTCTCTTTCTTTAATACTTCAGTGAATAAAAGCAGAGTGAGAAAGGAACCCTAACTTGAAGGAGTGCTTTCATGGCACAACGCAGCTGCACATAGCCGGAGCGGTGTGACAGACAGGACCTATTAGAGCTTCACCTTCACTTTGATTTGAGTTCAGCAGCCGGAGAATACTTAACAAATCAAATCATATAAAATATTAAAAGGATTTTGATGCTAACAAGAGTTGCAAACCTCGTGAGGTCAGGCTAAGTGCAGCGGAGGATGATACAGCGCTGCAAATGACGCTCTAACACTGCTGGGGGAGCTGGGAAACCGAACACTTGGGCAACCTAGTGCAGTCCCAGGTAAGCTGTGATCAGTTGCAGAAGAATTTGAATAGATTCACTCTAAAATGAAGTCTCCATGTTGTCAATGTCCTTTCTAAGCTATGGCACTTTGAACAGATCTCTAATCTTCCCTGTGCTGCTCCCCGTGTTTGCTATCTTTTGCACATCACTTCTCAAGAGGCTTTATGCATACTCCATCTGATGTAGCTTTGGGGACTTGGACCCATCTGCTTCTTTTACCTGAAAATATCTTCTGTTTCTCACATAAATATAGAGCTTAATTACTTATTATATTCAATACTCTCAGGAATCCAGGTACCGTTTTTGATAATTAAAACAAAGAGAGACCCAGTACAAGACGATGGTTACAGAAATGAAATACCTATTAATGCAAATAGAAAGTAAAGTACCACACAAAGATTAAACTAATCTGTACCTCTGGTGGGAAAATAATGTCCCCATATTCCAAGAAAGCCCAGGACCGTATGCCTAGAAACTGGGAATATTGTGAGAATAATGCTAATGACAGAAGATAGGTGAGTACGGTCTAGCAATGCCTCTTTGTTGCTTTGCCAGCCTTTTATGGAACCTGATTTGTTATTCTGTTTAATTGCATTCCTTTTTTCTAATTTTCAAAACAGTATAGTTTTAGATAGTTGTTACCAGGAAAAATAGCATAATACTTTTTATGTATTATGCATCAGGAATGACATCACCATCGAACAACACCATCATCAACAAAATGTTCTTAGTTTCTTCTTCAGCCATCAATTTTAAATCCATCTTTCAAAACTGACCCATCAATTGTCAATAATTATTACTTTAATAGTAATCTATGCCAATGTTGTAGTGGTGTTTCATTTGTATTTTAATAAATAAAGATTGCTTGAAGATCAGAGATTGAAACAGTCTCCGTGATCAGTCTTACTGACAAGGGAGTGGTGACACACACCTATAATCCCAGTAGTCACAGTTGTTTGCCATAGAAATCAGGTAGTAGTGGTGTATGCCTTTAGTTCCAGCACTAGAGAGGAACGTAAAACAGGAGGAGACGGCTCTGAGACTCAGTCTCATTCTGAGGATTCCTGAAGGCAGGATTTACATTTGGACTGAGGTAGAGGTAAGAGCCAATGACTGACTATTCTGCTTTTCTGACCTTCAGGTTGAACCCCAATATCAGTCTCTGGGTTTTTATTAACTGTGCTACAAAATATCATACAAAATAAGCATAAATCCAAATAAGAGAAGTCACAGTACCAGCCAGAGTACCTAATGATGTTGAAGAACAAATTCTCTTAAAATGGTAATTATCATAATTTCATGGATCTACATATTATAATAGAAGCTATAAAGTGTAACAACTGATTTCTTACTAAAATTGTAACTAGAAATACATTTATGTGTCACTATCAATGAAAATATAGCAAATTTGTTTGTAGTTTTACATATTGGAATCAAATTTCATATAGTTCTTCACTTTGACTTTAGAAACTCTAAAGATGACAGAGATGTCTCAATGGGTAAGAGTCTCTGTTAAACAAATATTGGATAAGAATCCAGATACCAGCATCCATATAAAAGTTACTCCTTATACAGTTGTAAGCCCCAAACTGGAGGTAAGAGGAAGGCAGACAGGAAGGTTGCTGAGGCTTTCTGGCTGATAACCTATGTGGGAAAAGCTGCTGTAGGTTCAGTAAGACATGCTGCTTCAAAGGAACAAAGACATCTAAAGACTTTCCATGGCCCCTGTGTGCATGTACAGGCATGTGCACCTACACATACAAACATACACAAATACATGACTGGGCCCTCCCACAGTAATCGTAAATCCAGAGAACTTCCAGAGAAATATCCACTGGTTTTCTGATGAAGGCAGTTCCTTAACTGATGGTTCTTCTTCTCAAGTGTCCTTAGTTTGTGTTCAGATTACAAAAAATAATTTCCCTTGCTTAGCTGTGCCCAGAAATAAAATGGACTCTTAGGGATGGGAACTCAGGTCTTCAGGATTGCAACATAAGTACTTTAACAAATAAGCCATCTTCTCAGGCCCCTACTTCGTAACCATTTGACATATGTACCAGTAGAATTTTGTTTTTTTTACAGTTTGGTGGTATGTTCATTTATCTCAAATTTCACGTAAGTCTCCTGCTTCTTATTTTGTAAGTTGCTCTTGGGAATGCATGTTTTGTGCTGCTGCAGTGGTGGTAACACTGGAAAGCAGTACGACAAGTGAGGAGGTAAGGCAGTGTCATGGAGCCTCTCCTAAATGAATCTGACCTTTAGAGAACATAAAATAAAATTGTAAAATATAAGGCAGGAACAATCACACCACCTCTCATTCAGCATTTAAGAATCACCTGCCTGGCACACAGAGACCTGAACAGAAGTTTTGCAGGAACAGAAAACAAGCTTGCTTGCTCTGCAATTCAACTCAGTCACAGAGGTAGCCAACGAAATAACAATCACTGGAGTTTGGATGTTTTCTGTAAAGAAGAAAAAAAAAATATGAGGCAGAGATTTCTGAGTAACTGAATCTGTTTTATCAAATGAGAGAAAAATGTTCAGGTTTGAAGCAAGATAAAAGGGCAAGTTTCATTAAATGAGAAGGCAGTGAGGGCTGGGAGGTTCAGCATTGTAGGTATAAACTGTAGGTGTGTCTTCTTTCACTTGTTGGACTCAGATCTTTGTATTTAATGTAGAGCAATGAAATGAAAACATTTGTGAAAAACAAACACTTTCCCCTTTGTGTGGCTAATCATCGACGAGGGATCTTTTATTTGAAATAGAGGAGACACATATTAATAACTCATGAGCAGAATAGTAACCATAGTTACAATTATAAACAGAAAGTACATCACACCTAAACGTTAAGAGGGCATGGCTATCATCTTGGAAAAAGGTTTTCAATATGTAAAGTTTGACAGGTGTACATTATGAATGCATCAGTTCAGACGAAAATGGAAATGGAGATGCTGGTTTGAAATGTGGGTTTAGAGCAAGCCATCCATGTCAGGACATTTCATTTAATCCGCCTGTGATTCATCATCAACAAAAGGAAAAAAAACTTAATAAAGTTAACTGATTCACTTTCCATGTAAATACGCAAATGTGGTATGAAATTATTATAGTTTGCTATAACCTCCTGTGCTTATTTAGATAGATAACATTATAGAAAAATAAATTTTAAAGTATGAACCAATGTTATTTATATTGTTGATATTTTCTTTTTAACTCTAAATCTTGAAAAATGTGTCTGACATTTTTGCTGAGACATCATATTCAAGTTCGGAGAAGATCTTAGATGAGAGAATAATTATGTGATATAGCAGTAAAGACCATTTTTTTCACTCTTTAGACCCAATCTTATGAGTTGTTTATTAACTGTCTTATACCAACCATGAGACTTCATGGACAGTTCTTGTTTCAGAATTGTAGTTACTGTTTTTCATTAGTCTTCATTCCTTTATTTTCACTTTAATAAAAAAAGCAATTAAAATTGTTCTTTTTGATGAATGATGAAGATCTTACCAATTAAATAGGTTAATTACCAAAATGAAATGAAAGCTTTCTGAGTGAGTTCTTAGCTGTAAATGCAGGCACATCACTCAAGATACTTTAGAAAATAGGTCAAATTCTAAAATTTGATATTTATTATCTGTTTGCTTATTAAAAACCATTAAAAAGAGAAGTCCTCAAATTTAAACAATGGCTTCATTTGATATCTGTGGGATTTTAATCTTCAGAGTGTGATTGCCAAAGTGAGCTACATTTTAACTGTCCTAAATAAATTATAACAGACTGTGGAGGGCAGATTCTATATTATCTCACCGTTTCAATCCAGTTGAATTGATTATCAGTGCCATTGACTTTAAGACGTTACACTCTGACACTTACCACCGATTGGCATTGTTTTAATTAGTTAGAAGAAGGAACAAGATTAATTTTAATGCCCTGTTTTATTTGAAAGCCAATAGGGACTGAATTCTCAGGCATCAATTAAATTATGTAAGATAATTTCATATGGGGTACATATATGTACATTTTAATTTCATAGTTATGCATCTTTTTCACATAAAAGCCTTCTACATTAAATTTTATATTAGCACACACAGCAATGAGTTTAACTGTGGATTTTCAAACACACATAGTAATACACTTCGAAAATACTGACTTCTTTTGTCCTACTGCCTTCTTAGATCTCGCCTGCCTCCTTTATTCCCCCAAATAGGACTTCTACTTTCTGTTACACACATTCTAGCACTCTTTCTTTGACAATGAGTAATAACTTAACTCAAAATATTCAAAATATTCATAATTATATTGAAAAAAAAGAAAAGGGAGGAGAGGAAGCAAAGGAGCACATTGATTCATAGTATTGACAGTCTATGACCAGAATAATAATCCTTAAAAATATTATGATCTATAGAACTAAATGGTGTCATAATGAGGCTGCTAATATCCTCCCCTTGGCATCTTCAAATTTCACCTGAAGTTGGCTTTCCTTAAGGTACCATAAATGGTAGAGCCCCAGCTGTCACAGGAATTTGCTAGCCTAGCTTTCAGGAGAAAACATGAATCACCCCTGGTTAAACCACAGCAGGTTAATAGTTTCACTTTTCCTTATTTTCATTTAACTCAATCCTCTCCATAAAGCAAATCAGACCTAACCAAACAACCAAGTAAAACCCAAACATTGCTCCAAAGGATTGCACCAAACCTTTAAAGGCCCATCCTTAGAACTGGAATCCAGCTTAATATAAATATATGATTAATAATGGTGATGTATGTGTGTGGGGGGGAGGAGATCCAAAGGAAATTTGTGTGGCAGTTGCTTGAAATGATATAAATGCTGAAGTAAACCTTATGACTTCAAGAATTTTATATTGAGAAAGTATCTTAACGTGTTCCGCCTAATAATCAGTCTTCCAACTAGGTACCCACTGGTATACAACAGCCACTTTGAGGGCTATTTCTATAATAAATGTCGTAAGATTGCCTAAGATGTGCTGTTGAAGAATCATTTTCTACACTATAATATTATTACCCTCATTTGCTAATAGAATGTTGATTGACTGATAGTTGGAGAGGAAGAGATTTAGTATGAGAGCCAGACTAGAGAATTCTGGGAAGAGATAGGGCAGAGTCAGGGAGTTGCCAATTGCCAGCAAATGGTATCAAGCCATGTGGCTAAACATAGATAAGAATTATGGGTTAATTTAAGTATAACAGTTAGCTAGCAACAAGCCTTAGCTATCAGCTGAAAATTTATAATTCATATTCAGCCTTTGAGTAGGCTATCAGAGACCAGCAGTCAAGTCAGGGTATATCTGATTACAGATACACACAATAACATTTGAAAATAAAATGGCTATTTATTATTTATTAATTTATTTAAAATTTTTATCAAATACAATAAATTTTCTGCTTTTTTAACTCACCTATTTTTGTATGGTACAGAAAGATATAAATTAAAGCTATGTCTGTCTTACTTCAGTTTTGCCATCAAGAGCACATTTTAATATCTCATTGGTGATATTTTCAGTGCTAAACGTTAGTTATTTGCTTCCTTATTTTTAGAAGATGTTTAAGGCTTGTCTACAAGTGATCTGCAGATCGCCTAACTTATGACTGTTTCTCTGGGTAGAAGTACAAAAGTACAGCATGCATTCAGTTGACACTTGACTATGAAAGCTTAAAGTGTCCATTTTCCAGGCTGTTGGTGTATAGTACTGTTTCTTGATGCTGGAAGAAGCAATGAATCCTAGCTACCACTCAGACAGCATTCATAAGAGTGGATAGCTGGTCCTCTACTAGGCACTGTATGGCCACGGCATGGTTTTTTGCAGAATAAATGCATCAGCAAATTTTTGGCTTATAATTTCTTAAACTTCTTATAGACTTGTAGGGATGCAAGACTTTCAGAAGTATAGGCTCCTTTGAATGCTGGAGTACTGTTCTGAGACCATCTGGGAGAGTAGTGATGTTATTCATGGAGGTCAAGTAATGGAAAGGTAGTCCAAAGATAAACCTACTTCTATTTTTGGTCTTCAAATAATGCTATTCTAAAAGAATCTATCCTAATAACATGAATCTTTTACATTCCTCTTTGAAAATCTACACTGAGTTCAATTTTTGACTGATGAATTAAGTACATACCATTTAGAAAGCCAACTCAGGAAAATATATACTGTTCCATTGATTATAAAATCCGAAAATGATATAACACCCACAAAGGATACTAAGCAAACATTTGTTTAAAGAGATTTTTTTCCCAGGAACTTTCAGAGTAAATTAAATAAGTTCCTAAGGTCTTGAAGTGATAATGAATATTTAAGCATTTAGTATATACATACATGCCTATGTTTGTGGAAATGCTTAGAAATATATTTTCAGTGTGGGAGCTGCAGGGCTGGCCATGGAATGGTAGAATTATTCAACAAAGCAATTACAGAACTCCTGTTATGGTCACTTCTGTTTCTTACTGCTTTTCATTGCAAATTTAATGACTCGCATAAAGCTAAATGCTTTGAAATAATCTTCTCAGAAGCTATGAAATAGTTTTATTAAATAATCAATTGCAACCTAGAAATTTAATGTAATGTTGAAAAAGCTTTCACATGGAGATCAATCTTAGAATTTTTTTTTAAAGGGGAAAACTGTGTGTCAGTATGCACTGTGAAGATAAAAGCAATAAAACCAAGTTTTGCTTGTTGTGTCTTCCAAGCCCACTGGCTATGTGAATAGAGATATGTAAACAAGGAGTTATGAAGCAGTGCTGTGATGCCCTATAATGAGCTCATAAATCCAATTTCATTCTTCCTCTAGAAGATGACACATAATGAAAAATCACTAGACAATTGACCTTTTTCAGATGTATTCTTTACTCACACAAGGAGTATTGTTGATTGATTTTTATTTTATATTTTGCACTTTGTATTACATATTTCTTCAACATTCATAGGATATTGGAAATACAATATATTTTTTGTAAGGTGTCTTTAATGATTTGAAGTACATGGTTTCAGCTACTGATTTCCAATATTTAATACATCTGTGGAAACATTCTTTATTTCAGTGGCTGGAGAAATACACATAATCTCGAGACTATACATACAAAACTTATGTTCTTTCTTGTGGCACAGGATATTGTGTAACATAAAACATCATTTTCACATTGTTAGTGTTTATGAGTGTGTATGTATCATCGTGCATCATGTAGAGGGCATGCATGCTCCAGGAGAACCTTTGAGGGTCAGAGGAGAAATTTAAGAAGTTGATTCTCCCCAGTTATCTTTACCCAATGAATCATCTTGACAGCTTGACAATCATATTTTTAATGATTTTAAGTGATAAATTGTTTAGACAATCTATCTGTTATAAATATTTTTTTCATATTTCATATGAAATTATTTTTATTTTTGGTCTCTAGGTGTTCAATGTATGTGTCTGTTTTCATGAAAGTAATGAATAATTTACAGACATGTTTTTATAATGCCCTAATTTTTTAAATAAATAGTAATATCCCAGAATTATTTGCAAACACCCTTAGAAGACAAGATTAGTCTTGGAAAGTGGAATCTTATGAATTGCTGTATCTATACACCAAAGATGCTTACATAACTACCATTTTTAAGTCTGCATACTGTGTAGTGATGAAAATATAAATATCTGGAGTGAGGAATTTTTTATGCATAAAAGTCAGGCATAGCCACCAAAAAATTACATTTTGCTCAGTCCCAAGCTTTGTTATCAAGTATAAACTTGTATGTGTATGACTTATGACAAATTCAGAGCATTTCCTTTAATGTGCTATCTGCATATTTATGTTCCTAGGCACTGAGAAGCTAATTCTAAAAAAAAATGTGATATTCCAACTTTAGACACTGGCATCCTCCATGTATCAGTGGGTACTGTAGAATCCAAAACACTTACCAGAGTATTATTCCTCTTTGAAGATGTACTTCAGTATCTTAACCCAGTTCTTCTCCACATTGAGGTGTTTCAGAATCAATTGAAACACTTAATAAAATGAAGATCACTGTAAATTATCTTTTAAATTTCTGGTTTGGTAGATTTGATCAATCAAGTTAATAGATAGTCTTAATACTTATGACCATTCAGATGGATATTTGGTGATGCTGAGAGTATTGTCCTTCCAATATACTGAATATATGAATGGAAGACAGTACTGAGGAGTACTGAGGAATCTAGGAGGTATTCATTTTATTAATGGGGTTATTTCCACACAGTGCTTTGAACATGTTAAAAAATAAAATATTTTCTCATATATATATATATATATATATATAATTTATTTTTTTTTATTGATAAAAGGAGGATAAAGAAAAGAGAAAAAAAAAACAAATTTCCACCTCCTCCCACCAGCCTCCCATTTCCCTCCCCCTCCTCCCACTCTTCTCCCCCTCCTCCCACTCTTCTCCCCCTCCTCCCACCCCTCTCCCCTTCCCCCCACTCCTCTCCCCCTCCCTTTCCAGTCCAGAGAGCTGTCAGGGTTCCCTGCCCTGTGGTACGTCCTAGGTCCTCCCCCCTCCATCCATATCTAGGAAGGTGAACATCCAGACTGGCTAGGCTCCCACCAAGCCAGCACATGGCATAGGATCAAAACCGCGTGCCATTGTCCTTGGCGTCTCATCAGCCCTCATTGTTCGCCATGTTCCGAGAGTCCAGTTTTATCCCATGCTTTTTCTGGTAACAGTCCAGCTGGCCTTGGTGAGCTCGCAGTAGATCATCTCCACTGTCTCAGTGGGTGGGTGCACTCCTCGTGGTCCCGACATCTTTGCTCATGTTCTCACTCCTTCTGCTCCTCATTGGGACCTTGGGAGCTCAGTCCAGTGCTCCAGTGTGGGTCTCTGTCTCTATCTCCATCCATCGCCAGATGTAAGTTCTAGGATGGTATGCAATATATTCGTCAGTATTGCTCTAGGGTAGGGTCATTTCAGGTTCCCTATCCTCAGCTGCCCAGGGAACTAACTGGGGACCTCAGCTTGGGCACCTGGGAGCCCCTCTAGGGTCAAGTCTCCTGCCCACCCTAAAGTGGGCCCCTTAACTAAGAATTGTGGTTCCGTGCTCCCCTATCCAACCTTCCTTTATCCCGATCCTCCTGTTTCCCCAAGTCCACCCTCCTTCCCTTCTACCTTTTCTCTCCCCATCTCCCCTAACCCCCATCCCACCCCACCCCCAAGATCCCATTTTCCCCCCGGCAATTTTGTCTACTTCCCTTATCCAAGAGGATAACTATATGTTTTTCCTTGGGTTCACCTTCTTACTTAGCTTCTTTAGATTCGCCTATTGTAGACTCCATGAACCCTATTTATGGCTAGAAACCAATTATGAGTGAGTACATCCCATGTTCGTCTTTTTGGGCCTGGGATACCTCACTCAGGATAGTGTTTTCTATTTCCATCCATTTGCATGCAAAATTCGAGAAGTCATTGTTTTTTACCGCAGCGTAGTACTCTAGTGTGTATATATTCCATACTTTCTTCATCCATTCTTCCATTGAAGGGCATCTAGGTTGTTTCCAGGTTCTGGCTATTACAAATAATACTGCTATGAACATAGTTGAACAAATGCTTTTGACATGAGATAGAGCATCTCTTGGGTAAATTCCCAAGAGTGGTATTGCTGGGTCCAGGGGTAGGTTGATCCCGAATTTCCGGAGAAACCGAAACACTGACTTCCACAGTGGTTGCACAAGATTGCATTCCCACCAGCAATGGATGAGGGTACCCCTTCCTCCACAGCCTCTCCAGCAAAGGCTATCCTTGGTGTTTTTGACTTTAGCCAATCTTACAGGTGTAAGATGATATCTCAAAGTTGTTTTGATTTGCATTTCCCTGATCGCTAAGGAGGTTGAGCATGACCTTAAGTGTCTTTTGGTCATTTGAACTTCTTCTGTTGAGAATTCTCTGTTCATTTCAGTGCCCCATTTTTTAATTGGGTTAATTAGCATTTTAAAGTCTAGTTTCTTGAGTTCTCTATATATTTTGGAGATCAGACCTTTGTCTGTTGCGGGGTTGGTGAAGATCTTCTCCCAGTCAGTAGGTTGCCTTTGTGTCTTAGTGACAGTGTCCTTTGCTTTACAGAAGCTTCTCAGTTTTAGTAGGTCCCATTTATTCAATGTTGCCCTTAATGTCTGTGCTTCTGGGGTTATACCTAAGAAGCGATCGCCTGTGCCCATCTGTTGTAGGGTATTGCCCACTTTCTCTTCTATCAGGTTCAGTGTTTTCGGGCTGATATTGAGGTCTTTAATCCATTTGGACTTGAGTTTTGTGCACGGTGATAGATATGGGTCTATTTTCATTCTTCTACAGGTTGACATCCAGTTGTGCCAGCACCATTTGTTGAAGATGCTTTCTTTCTTCCAATGTAAACTTTTAGCTCCTTTATCGAAAATGAGGTGTTCATAGGTTTGTGGGATAAAGTCCGGGTCTTCTATACGATTCCATTGGTCGACTTCTCTGTTTTTATGCCAGTACCACCCTGTTTTCATTACTGTAGCTCTGTAATAGAGTTTGAAGTCAGGGATGGTAATGCCTCCAGAAGATCCTTTATTGTATAGGATTGTTTTGGCTATCCTGGGTTTTTTGTTTTTCCATATAAAGTTGATTATTGTCCTCTCCAGATCTGTGAAGAATTTTGATGGGATCTTGATGGGGATTGCATTGAATCTATAAATTGCCTTTGGTAGAATTGCCATTTTTACTATGTTGATCCTCCCAATCCAAGAGCAAGGGATGTCCATCCATTTTTTGGTATCCTCTTCAATTTCTTTCTTCAATGCCTTAAAGTTCTTGTCAAATAGATCTTTCACTTCCTTGGTTAGATTTACCCCAAGATATTTTATGCTGTTTGTGGCTATCGTGAATGGAGAAGCTTCTCTGATTTCCCTCTCTGCTTCCATATCCTTTGAGTATAGGAGGGCGACTGATTTTTTGGAGTTGATCTTGTATCCTGCCACATTACTAAAGCTGTTTATCAGCTGTAAAAGTTCTTTGGTGGAATTTTGGGGGTCGCTTATGTACACTATCATATCATCTGCGAATAACGAAAGTTTAACTTCTTCATTTCCAATTCGAATCCCCTTGATCCCATTATGCTGTCTTATTGCTATTGCTAGAACTTCCAGCACTATATTGAAGAGGTATGGCGAAAGTGGGCAGCCTTGTCGTGTTCCTGAGTTAAGCGGGATGGCTTTGAGTTTCTCTCCATTTAATTTGATGTTAGCTGTCGGCTTGCTGTATATAGCTTTTATTATATTTAGGTATGACCCTTGTATCCCTAATCTCTCCAAGACTTTTAACATAAATGGATGTTGAATTTTGTCAAATGCTTTTTCAGCATCTAATGAAATGATCATATGGTTTTTTCTTTCAGTTTATTTATATGATGGATTACATTGATAGATTTTCGTATGTTGAACCAGCCCTGCATCTCAGGAATGAAGCCTACTTGATCATAATGGATAATTTTTCGGATGTGTTCTTGGATTCGGTTTGCCAGTATTTTGTTGAGGATTTTTGCGTCGATATTCATGAGTGAGATCGGCCTGTAATTCTCTTTCCTGGTTGAGTCTTTGTGTGGTTTTGGTATCAGAGTAACTGTAGCTTCATAAAAGGAATTTGGTAATGACCCTTCTGTTTCTATATTGTGGAATACATTGAGGAGTATAGGTATTAGGTCTTCTTGGAAGTTCTGGTAGAATTCCGCATTGAAACCATCTGGCCCTGGGCTTTTTTTGGTAGGGAGGTTTTTGATAACAGCTTCTAGTTCTTCGCGACTGACAGGTCTGTTTAGCTTGTTCACCTGGTCCTGATTTAATTTTGGTAAATCGTATTTATCTAAGAAAGTGTCCATTTCTTTTACATTTTCCAGTTTAGTGGCATACAAGCTTTTGTAGTAAGATCTAATGACTCTCTGAATTTCCTCTGTGTTTGTGGTTATGTCCCCCTTTTCATTTCTGATCTTATTAATTTGCAAATTTTCTCTCTGCCGTTTGATTAGTTTGGATAGGGGTTTGTCAATCTTGTTGATTTTTTCCAGGAACCAGCTTCTTGATTCATTGATTCTTTGGATTGTTTTTTGTGTTTCTATTTTGTTGATTTCAGCCCTCAGTTTGATTATTTCCAGTCTTCTACTCCTCCTAGGTGAGTCTGCTTCTTTTTTTTCTAGAGCTTTCAGGTGGGCTGTTAAGTCTCCAATATGTGCTTTCTCTGTTTTCTTTAAGTGGGCACTTAGTGCTATGAACTTTCCTCTCAGGACTGCTTTCATAGTGTCCCATAAGTTCGAGTATGTTGTTTCTTTATTTTCATTGAATTCAAGGAAGACTTTAATTTCTTTCTTTATTTCCTCCTTAATCCAGGTATGGTTCAGTAGTTGACTGTTCAGTTTCCATGAGTTTGTAGGCTTTCTGGGGGTAGCATTGTTGTTGAATTCTAACTTTAATCCATGGTGGTCTGATAAGACACAGGTGGTTAGTAATATTTTTTTGTAGCTGTGTAAGTTAGCTTTGTTACCAAGTATGTGGTCAATTTTCGAGAAGGTTCCATGAGCTGCAGAGAAAAAGGTATATTCTTTCCTATTTGGGTGGAATATTCTATAGATGTCTGTTAAGTCCATTTGCTTCATTACCTCCATTAATTCTCTAATTTCTCTGTTAGGTTTCTGTCTGATTGACCTGTCCATTGGTGAAAGAGGAGTGTTGAAGTCTCCTACTATTAGTGTGTGCGGTTTAATGGCTGCCTTGAATTTTAGCAATGTTTCTTTTACATACGTGGGTGCTTTTATATTAGGGGCATAGATATTCAGGATTGAGATTTCTTCCTGATGAATTTTTCCTGTTATGAGTATAAAATGTCCCTCTCCATCTCTTTTGATTGATTTAAGTTTGAAGTCAACTTTGTTAGAAATTAGTATGGCCACACCTGCTTGTTTCTTAGGTCCATTTGCTTGATAAGCCTTTTCCCAGCCCTTTACTCTGAGTAGGTGCCTGTCTTTGTGGTTGAGGTGTGTTTCTTGTAGACAGCAGAATGTTGGATCCTGTTTTCGTATCCAGTCTCTTAGCCTGTGCCTTTTTATAGGTGAGTTGAGTCCATTGACATTAAGTGATATTAATGACCAGTGGTTGTTAACTCCGGTCACTTTTTAAGTAGTAGGGTTTGTGTGTTTCCCTTCTTTGAGTTGCGCTGGTGAAGGGTCTCTAGATGTCTGAGTTATTGAGGTCTTTGTTGGACTCCTTGGTTAGTGATTTTCCTTCCATTATTTTCTGTAAGGCTGGGTTTGTGGCTACGTATTGCTTAAATTTGTTTTTATCCTGGAAAATTTTGTTTTCTCCATTTATGGTGAACGAAAGCTTGGCTGGATATAGTAGTCTGGGCTTGCATCCATGGTCTCTTAGTTTTTGCAGTACATCTATCCAGGACCTTCTGGCTTTCATGGTTTCCATAGAGAAGTCAGGTGTAAGTCTGATAGGTTTACCTTTATAAGTAAGTTGGCCTTTTTCCTTTGCGGCTCTTAATATTCTTTCTTTATTCTGTATATTTTGTGTTTTGATTATTATATGGCGAGGGGATGTTTTTTTTTGATCCAGCCTATTTGGGGTTCTGTATGCCTCTTGAACCTTCATAGGTACATCCTTCTTCAGGTTGGGAAAGTTTTCTTCTATAATTTTGTTAAGTATATTTTCTGGACCGTTGAGCTGCACTTCTTCTCCTTCTTCTACTCCAATTATTCTTAGGTTTGGTCTTTTTATTGTGTCCCATATTTCCTGAATGTTTTGTGATGAGAGTTTGTTGGACTTGCTGTTTTCTTTGATCAGTGCGTTTATTTTCTCTATGTTATCCTCAGACTCTGAGATTCTTTCTTCTATCTCTTGTATTCTGCTGGTTATGCTTGTTTCTGTAGTCTCTATTCGTTTACCTAGATTTTCCATGTCCAGCCGGCCCTCTGTTTGTGTTTTCTTCTTTGCCTCCATTTCATTTTTCAAATCATGAACTGTTTCCATTATCTGCTTGATTGTTTTTCCTTGCTTTCCTAGGGTATCATTCACTGATTTACTCAATTCCTCGAACTTTCTGTTATACTTCTCATCCATTTCTATAAGGGCGTTTTTTATATGCTGTTTAAGGGTGTCAATCACTGTCATGAAGTCAGTTTTTTCTCCTTCTTCATGATTAAGGTGTTCATGTCCTCCTGTTGTGAGGTCGCTGGCTTCTGGTGGTTTCGTGTTGTTCTTCAGATTGTTGGGTGAATTCTTGCATTGGCGTCTCCCCATCTCTTCCTCCCAATATTCTCCTATGGATCTTCTTTTACAGGATCAGGTCTTCTTGCCAACTGATGTACCTTCCAAGTGATGTCACTCCCCCGTGATGTTTCTCCTGGAGTCCAGTTCCGATCTCCTTGCTGCTTGGTTAGCTTCCAAACAAAGGCCCACCCTGCTTGCTGCAGGCAGGTTATGGAGACAAAGGAGCTACCACCTTCCCCTTTGCACTCACCTTCGGGTTCAGTCCCAGCGCCCAGGCAGGCTGAACAGGGCGGCACTCTGCTCCAAGAAGGGAGGGATGGAGGGAGACAGGGGGTAGGGGGATCTGGATGTAAGCTGGATGGGATAGGAAGAGAGAGGAGGTACCGGGCAGTGTAGCCCTGTAGGTTGATCAGGAAGTGTAGGCGGGCTGTTCCCAGGTGCCGCAGCACTCGCTCACCACAATGATGTCTCACTAGGTGCCCTGATGAAACTCCGTGCTGCTTGGTTCGCTCGCAGACAAAGGGCCCACCCTGCTTGCTGCAGGCGGGCTATGGGGACAAAGAAGCCCCCGAGCTCCCCTTTACCCTACGCTTGGGGTTGGGACCCAGCGCCCAAGCAGGCAGAGCAGGGAGGCTCTCTGCCACCAGGGAAGGGAGGGGGAAGAGAAACAGAGGGTGGGGGGATCTGGATGTAAGCTGGATGGGATAGGAAGAGAGAGCATAATTTATTTTTCCATTCAAAAATTTATACTTCTTCCCCTCCTCCCATTCCCCTCCCACTCCCCCACTCACTCTCCTCCCTCCTTCTCCCTCCTTAAGAGAGGGCAGGGAACCCTGTCCTGTGGGAAGTCCAAGGCCCTCCCTCCCGAAATTCTGGCCTAGGAAGCTTTGCACCCAAATAGATTAGGGTCCCAAATAGCCAGTACATGCAGTAGAAACAAGTCCCAGTGCCTTTATCAATGGCTTCTCAGTCAGCCCCCATTTTCAGCCACATTTAGAGAATCCAGTTTGATCGCATGCTCATTCAGTCCCAGTCCAGCTGGATTTGGTGAGCTCCCATTAGAACAGGCACACTATCTCAGTGGGTGGACCAATCCCTCTGGGTCCTGACTTCCTTGCTCATCTTCTCCCTTCTTCGGCTCTTCAACTGGACCTTGGGAGCTCAGTCCGCTGCTCTGAAGAGGGTCTCTGTCTCTTATCTCCATCCGTCATAGGACGAAGATCTATGGTGATATTCGAGATAATCATCAGTGTGATAGTGGGGCAAGGCCAGTTCAGGTACCCTCTGCTCTGCTGCCCAAGGACCTAGCTAAGGAAATCCCCGTGGATACCTGGGATCCCCTCTAGAGCCAAGTCTCTTGCCAACCCTAAAATGGCTCCCTTAATGTAGATATCTTCTTCCCGGCTCCTATATCTGCCCTTCCTAAGGTCTGATCTCCAAAATATATAACGAACTCAAGAAACTGGACATGAAAATTCTAATTAACCCAATTGAAAATGGGGTAATGAACTGAAAAGAGAATTCTCATCAGACGAAGTTCAAATGGCCAAAAGACACTTAAGGTCATGCTCAACCTCCTTAGCAATCAGGGAAATGCAAATCAAAACAACATTGAGATACTATCTCACACCTGTCAGAATGGCTAAGAGCTTGTGGAATAAGGGAAACACTCATCCATTGCTGGTGGGAATGCAAACTTGTGCAACCACTTTAGAAATCAGTGTGGTAGTTTCTCAGGAAATTGGGAATCAATCTAACTCAGGATCCAGCAATACCACTCTTGGGAATATACCAAAGAAATGCCCAACTATACTACAAAAGCATTTGTTCAACTATGTTCATAGCAGCATTATTTGTAATAGCCAGAACCTGCAAACAACCTAGATGCCCCTCAATGGAAGAATGGATAGAGAAAGTGTGGAAAGCTCCCTTTAGAAAATAAAGTTTTAGCTGTGCAGTGGTGATGCACATCTTTAATCCCATCACTCAGAAGACAGAGGCAGGCAGATCTCTATGAGTTCAAGGACAGCCTGGTCTACCAGAGCCAGCACCAGGACAGATTCCAAAGCTACAGAGAAACTCTGTCTTGAAAAAGAAAAGTAAAAAATAATAAAGTTTTAAAATTTATTTTTACTATCAAAAAAAGAATAAAATATTTTTTATCTAAGCTACCCCATATTCATTTTTATCTTTGTGCATTATATACAATTAATATATCCAAAACTATATTTGAGATTTCCAATAGACACAGATGGCCACTGATTTACAGTAGTTGATCTTACGATTTTCTATTTACAGTGATGCAAGATTTTTAACTTCAAAACTTTGCTTTTTTGTAGCCTAGTAGTATGAATTATAATACCCCTTTTGTGATGATGCACAGAGTCAAAGAGACACACAATGATGAGAGTGAATAATTGACATTATCCAGGCACCATGTTTTCAACAGTTTGTATGCATGTATGTGTGTACATGTTCAGTGTTGTGTGCAGCTGTGGAATGTGCACATGCAAGTAAAAAGGTTGATTTCGGGTTCCTTACCCATTTGCTTCTCTACCTTACTTTTTGAGATAGAGGCTTTCACGGAACCATTCTTTGACTGATCATTGGCTAGTCTGTCTGACTAGTCAATCTCTTGGATCTTGGCTTCCCCAACATTAGAATTACTGGCATACTACGGAATTGGCTTTTAAGGTAAGTTTTGGGTGTCGAAAGTCATGGCCCCATGCTTGAAAAGCAAACATTTTTTCTGACAGAGTCACCTCCTCAGACCCTGCTCCAAAAATTTTTACATGTAAGTGTTTAAGAATTTTCATGTCGTTAGTGACCTTGTTCAACTCTAGTTTAATGTAAATGTCATGAGCCTATTTCAGGTAGGAAAGGCCAACTTGTGATGCTCAGTAAAGTAGATGGAATGACTGAAATTTCACATTATGGGTTCTTCATTGTATGATGAAGTTACTGGTATTTAAATAAACCATAAGTCAGAGAGTGATGAAACTCTCTGCCAGCTGGCTTCCATTTAGAACTATGGATACCTAAATAAAAAAAAAAAGATAAATTAGACATTTTAAACGTAATCATACCAATTCAATTTAATATTTCTTTGTAGGCTTTGTTCAATAACATTTCTCTGCTATAAATAAAAATACTCTTCCTTTTGAATATTATAAATTTAATTAAATATTGCTCAGTGGAACAGGTGTCAGTTTTGACTCAGATGTGTACTTACAGCATGACTTTGTAAAAGCGAGTTTGCTTTTCTTAACTGAAATCTCAGGTTTAACTTATTGTGATATGTGGAAAATGGACAAACTATTATATATATGCCATGTAAAATATGAGGTGCTCTGGCCAAAGAGGTAATGTGAATAATTTTACATGTAGGTGATATGTTTTAGAATTTTCACTTTTGATGTTTGAAAAAAAATAATACCATTCACACTCACTTTCCATAATCCTTGGTTGATTCTCACAGCCATCCTTTTTTTTATTCTAAGTCAATATTAATCTAGATTTAATTCCAAGGATTGGTTTTTCATTTTGTAAATTTATTGAAGATGGTTTTACTCTGCCCTGTAGGTATGTTTTATCTAACTAGCTCCACCAAAGTCAATGCAATTCAGGTCCTAAAAGACGACAACTGTCAAGTTAGATTATTAGGCACATAAAAAAATTCATCAAAAATGAAGGAAAAGTAAGAATTTTTCATGATAAAAACAAATTAAGGAATCATGACTAATAGTCTAGCTCTACTGAAAATAATAGAAGCAATATTTCAGTCTGAAGTGAAGGATAAAACCTTTCAAAAGGTCATGGGTACCAAAGAAACAATTGCATAAAAATTAATCAAAATGATCTAAAAATGACAGAACCAACAAAATGACAGGATTTAATACACAACTTTCAATAATGACTCTAAATATTCATGATCTCAACTCCAGATAAAAAGACATGAACTAACAGTTTGAATTATAAAACTGAATTCCATTGCCTCCAGGAAACACCTTCCTATCAATGACAGACCTACCTTTAGAATAAGAGGATGACATATTCTAAGCAAACTGAACTAAGTAAAAAAGCATTGCTATACTCATGTTTGAAAAAATATTTATAAATGATAAGCAGGGACAATTCAGTTCATACTCATTGAAGGAAAATACCAGCAAGAGAATATTACAATTCTAAAAACTTACACCCCATAAACAGGGTACTTATTTTTTATAAAAAAATACTCCAATAATTTTTTTCATAAAATAAAAAAGATCTCATATTCCATGGGATCACACACACAACAAACAAATGAACAAACAAAAAAGGCCCTTGGGATTGCCAAAATAATTCTGAAAAATAAAACAAACTTCTGGAGTCATTCCTACCGTGAATTTGTTATACTACATAGCTCTAGTGATAAAATGGTAGAATCCTGGTATAAAAATGGGCACACTAATCAACAAAACAGAATTTTGAACCCACACACCAGCACAAACTCTGGATGTCTTACATTTTTCTACAAGAAAAAAAAATTGTACCCTGGGGATAAATGACAGCATCCTGACTAAATAGTGCTGGTCATTCTGTAGCCATAAATGTATAAGAAAGCAACACAATCCTTATCGATTCTACTCCAAATGGATCAATGGAATTCAATGTTAGACTGGATACCCTGGATCTAATAAAAGAGAAAGTGGGGAATACACTTGAATTTATTGAAAAAAAGAAAAGACTTTTTGTACAGGACACTGGTACTGCAAGCATTAAGACCAAAAATTGACAAATGGGGCCATGTGAAATTACAAGCTCTGTCCATCAAAGAAACAATTGCTTGAGTAAAGAAACAGCCTAGAGAATGTGAAAATGCCTTTATAGCTGTTTATCTTAAAGTATGTTAGTATATAAACCATGTAAAGAACAACAAAAACTAAACAGCACTAAAAAGAAACTAAAATGATCTGGTTGAAAAGTGAGATATAAACCATCAGAGAATCTTCTTCCTGCTGCACATAGAAACAAACACAGAGCCCAGATGTTAAACAGAGAACGAGAGACCTTGGCACACCCTGCCCTAAATAAGATGTCTCCATTACACCCCTCCTCTTGTAGCTCAGGTAATCCAGCAGAAGATGGGGTAGAAAGAGTGTAAGAGCACAAAGGGATTGAGGACACCAAGTAAAATAAGGTCCTATAAATTACTGAGAAAAATCTTATATAATCTCACAGAGACTAAAGCAACAAGCACAGAACGTTCACAGATCTGTACCAGGTCCTCTCTCTGAATATACATTATAGCTTTCAGTTTAGTTGTTGTTTTTTTTTTAATGTGATTCTAAATTATGCATCCAAATGAGTGACTGATGCTTGTGCCTTCCCTTACGCCCTTTTCCTTCCATTGGTTTGCATTGTTCAACATGGATGAGATGTGATGGGTTTGTTTTAACTTATTGTATTTTGTTATATTTCAATACCATCTCTTAGAAGCTTGTCCTTATGAGAGACTGAAAGGGAATGGATCCAGATGGAAGGGGAGGTGGGAGGTACTGGTAGGAATAGACAGAGAAGAATCCTTAATCAGAATATATTAGTTGAGAAAAGAATCGGTTTACATTAATGGGGGGAAAAAGAAGATTATAGATCTGAAGAGAAATTTCTCAGAAGTCCTGTGTGTACATAGTCTCTGCATGCAGATGTGCTTCTTGTGCCCACAGCTTGTGTACTTTGTTCTATTCTGTTTTTATTTTATCTATTTTTTTAAAACTTCCTGTTTGTTTTTTTTAAAAAGAGAGAAAGAAAGCCTGAAGTTGGATGAATGGGAAGATGGAGGGGATCTGGAAGGAGAAAGGAAATGAGAAACCATCATCAAAATATATTGTATGAAAAAATGTCCATTTTCAATAAAAAAGAAAAACCTGAAAGCAAATAAAAGAAAAAAGGTGATAAAATAAAATGTCTAAGAAAGATTTTTAAAATATTAAAAAAAAATAACCACCAGGGAATTGCAAATTAAAAAAAAAACTACTCTGTGATTTCATTTTACCTCAGTCAGAATGGCTAAGGTTTATTTTAAAAAAAATGATGACATGGATGTGGGTAAAGAGAAATATCTATTTACCACTGGTGTGGATGCAAACCAGTGCAGCCACTAGGGAAATTTGTGTGGTGCTCTTTCAAAAAGCTGAAAATATATCTACCACATTTTCCAGTTATACCACTCCTGGGCATACACACAGTGGACTCTATATGTTACTATAGAGATATGGGACCATAATGACCCAATTCATCCACCTTCTTCATTTTCTCAGGAATGTTTGTTTGCATTTGGATTTGATCTCAGAGTTTCAGAAACCATGTGTTTCATGGACCTCAAAGTAATTTTTCATTTATTTGCTTTCATTTATTTATTTACTTAGTATATGGAGAATTTGTTGATATTTATTGCTCAATGTAGGGAGACTATCATCTGTACTACTTTTATTTTCCTTTGTGGGAAAATAAATTAAACCGCTTAATTCATTTTAATGCAGTTTGAGTCAGTCTCTTTTTATTTTATGATACCATAGTAACTATCAGAAATGATCCCATGAGATAAGCAAAGTCATAGAGACTGATTTCATGTTATGATCTAAACGTGCACAAAAATAATTTTGAAAACTATTATTTACTCAATAGTCCATTCTTAGGTAGTTCAAATATTCAGATGAGTATGTAGGATGATCAAGCCTAGAAACATTTAGATAGAAGCAAATGGTCATAAACTTGACAAATTAGGTGGTATAGCAGCATTTCTAATATGCTATGTCTAAAATATTAATAAAGATGCAGAAATGAAGTGGTATGAATGCATTAAAGATGGTCTGTAATCAGTTCTGTGTGACGTTATGCCTGCTTATTTCTGACAATACGATATAGCTTAATCAAGTTTATGGCTCAGAAAAAATATTAGAAAAAGATGAATGTCTTAAAATACCAGGATGTGAGACAAGCGTTTCTTCAAATTAAAAAAAAATCTACAAACAATATATTGTTTTATTCTACCAGGCATTGTGCTGCACAGAAAGAATGTCAATGGTAATTGAACTGCTGTCTTGTTGATGCAGTTCATTTAGATACTTCCAATGGCTTTTGTGAAATCAGCCTAAAGGAGAAAGAGCAAAACTTAATGCAATTCATCAGGGGGAAAATATTTCTAGAAACAAAATAACTCTATATTTTACGAATGTATATACCTTATAATGTAATTTTATGAAATGGTAAACAAACTGGTAGTAGATTAACAGGTTTTACTTTTTTTCTGATTTCATTAGTCATGTGTTAATTATCTAAAAGTGATGATGCAAAAGTTGATAATGATGAATAAATAATCTTTCTTTCTATGGAAGTAGGATTCAGCTATCTTATTTAAAGTAGTTTTTAAACTGACAGATCTATAAAGTAGAACGGTCCTTAAAGTAGCTATAAAAGAAATACTAAACATAAAACTCACAAAGTCTTGACTGTTTCAGAGCAACTTTTATAGTATGTAGCTGATGGTTAATATATTGAGAGATCACACTCTACTGAAGTGTGTACTGTGGATAAGAGAACCTCTACCAGTTTGAAGCTAGCAAACGGAGGTGAGACAAGACATATAGAGCATAGATTGCTCAAAAGGCATCATTGTGTGCCTAACTGCATTCTTGATGGTAGAATAGATCGCCCTTGGTTGGATGTGCATTGCCACTGAACTAATATATGTCCTGACTTCCACTGAGCTAACATAAGCCCTCATTGCGACTGGGCTAACATATGCCCGCCCTCATTGCCACTGACTGACATACATCAGGAAAGCATTGTTTGTATAAAGTTTTTTATAATTTCCCTAACTCCCAGCTCTTCTGACTCTTCACAGAGAACACAGTATATGGACGGGGAGTGACACACACGTTAAATAATGTCTTTTTCCCAGAGCTATGCAACAGTACCCTCATTCCAACGACTGTGTTACAGTTTTGCAAAGAAAAGATGTTTGTAGCTCTAATTATTTCGAGGATTGTAAACTGAAATTATTATAGATTATCTAAGTAAACCTATCCCTAACAATAGGTATCTTTAAGACAGAGAGAAGACAAAAATTGGAAGGCAGTGTAAGGGAAGAGAGCGTGGGAAGTGAGGCAACAGCTGGGGAAGGAAAGAACCGTAGACTATAAAGTTAGCTAAAGAGAGGGTAGGGTTGTCCCTCCAGCTCAAAAGTGAAATCTTTCCTGGGGATTTTATGTTCCAGAACTGGCTAAGAACTGTTTCATTTTAAACCACACAGTGTTTGGTAATTTATTAAAGTAGGAAGAGAAACACTGTCGTGGTCAGAACAAGGAGACAGACCACAGTAGAGAAGTCAGCTGATTCAAGGAGAGAATTCTGTGAAAGGAGCATCCATTCTCCCAGGCTTCTTGATGACAGAAATGCTGACATTTATTCTTAGTCAGCAACCATCAAGTCCAATGAAACAGCGAGTTGGTTGCAGCCAGGATGTAAGTGCTGCTCTTACGCCTTTAGAAATACCTCGCTGTGCTGGTCTCTGTTGTGATAGCATTTATGGCAGGGTAGAACTATCTATTACATTTTCACTAGGCAGGTTTAGTTCTATGTGAGCTAGTCCTCAGGGAAGAGGACTTATTTTCAGCAATAGGTTCTGAACTTCACATCCAAGGAGAAAACAAAGTGTGACAGCAATAACCCATATTGTTTTAGAGGTCTTTCAGACTCTTGTAGTAAGGTTTCCCATACCTGACATTGAATCTGTGGTTTTTTGATAAGGGAAAAGTTGTAACCCCAAGTGGCATAACTTCATTTAGACTATCTATGCTATACCCATAAACTTCTATTCACATTATACATAATTTTAGGTAAGTATAACATGGTATGATTCCTTATGAATTTTACAGACAATTTTAATATTATTTATCACTATCCTGCCTCTGTATCCACGTTAACCTCCCTCTCTGCTTCCCAAGTTAAAGTCTCCCACTTCTCTTTCTTGTTTCCCTCTTCATGGACCCAACACCCATCATCTTTTTCCTTAGAGATTCTGCCCACTACATGGTCTGTTTTTCACTTTCTGGATTTCTGTGGTTACCTCGGGTAATATAATCACACCTGATAATTTGAAAGTGGGCTTCACAAATAAGAGAGAAGAGCAGAGTGCCTGTGTTTCTAACATCAGGTTACCAGACTTGGTAAATTGTCAAAGGTCCATGCATTTACCTGCAAATTCTGTCATTCTTTACTGCTGAATAATATACCGTTGTGCATATGTACCACATTTTTATGATCTATTTATCAGTGGAAGTACATTTAGATTGGTTCCATTTCTCAGCTATAGTCAATAGAGCAGCAAAGAATATAGCTGAGCATCTATTTATGAAGTAGGATGTCAAATCCTTTTGACTACGTCGGGAGTAGTTGCTTTATATCCCTGATATCCTTTTAACTGTTTGAACGATCTCCACACTGTTTCCCAAGTGGCTGGCCAGTTTGTAAGTCCACTAATAATAAATGAGGGATCCCTTGTCTTCAAATCCTTGTCAGCATTTGTTTTCCATTGTTTTCTTGATCATGGCTTTTCTGACTGTGGTAAGATGAAGCATCAAAGAAATTTTAATATCAATTTGCCTACTAACTAAATATGTTTAACATTTTTAAAGACTTTTCTTAGCCAATTTTTATTGTATCTTTTGAGAATTCTTTATTTAGACACATAGTAAATTTTTTAATTGAGTAATATTTTCCTGACTTTTCTTTTTTAGTTCTTTGTATATTCTGTGTATTAATTATTTGTCAGATATGTAGCAAGCAAAGATTCTCCCCAACTCTCTAGGGAATCTTCTCCATAGGTTTATTGATTTCTTTGTTGTACTGAAGCATTTCAGTTATATGAGATCCCATTTGTCAATTTGGCCTTAATTCCTGGGCAAATGGAGCCCTATTCAGGAAGTCCATGCCCACTCCTACATCCTGTGAGGGTCATGCCTATATTGTCCTATAGAAGTCTCAGAGTTTTAGATTTCACTTTGAAATCACCAGACCATTTGTAGCTGATTCATGTGGAGGGTGACATAGCCTTAGTTCTAATTTGACTCTTTCATGTGGAACTTTCCTTTTTGACCAGGCCTATTTGTTCAAGACACCGATTTTAATCTAGGGTGTATTTTGCTTTTTTTTCAGATATATGATGGTTGCATTTTCTTCTACTAATTGTTCTATAGTAATAACAGTCATCAAAGAAGCTTCTATCCACAGAAATAGTTCACAACTCTTCAAAATGCAAAGTACAAGAGGCCATAAGATGGCTATCTGCATTGATATGTCTTTAATGCCACCCGTATGCATAAGGGTCAGTAGACATTGAAGAAGAGGTGATAGACCATTTGTAAAATCAAAAGGATAAGGAAATCTGCTGTAAGACAGCATTCTATATATAACAAATAAATGGTATCCTTAAAATCTCAAAAATATTGTTACTTAATAGTAACGTCCATAATCAAAACAGTAATATGTCAATGTGAATTGAAAAGCTCTCAGGAACTTTGATAATATATAATATGATATAATAAATACAATAATATACACATACATAATAAAAGAAGAGGTCATAAATTTAAAAGGAAGCATGGGGACATAAAAGGACTCGGATGATGGGAGAGGTAGAGGTAAAAATGATATGAGTATAGTACTTATGTATGAAATCCTAGAAAAATAAAGGTATACAGGTTTATAAAAGAAAAAAAAACTTAGTAAAACCTGGGTTTAAGAACTAAGCCAAGAGTTCTCAAAGCCTGAACTATAAACAGCTGAGAATCAATTTAAAAATGTCCAGCATAATTAGCCAACAATTTAACTTAGAAAGTTATAACTACTATAAATTTTCATTTTACTCCAGTCAGAGAGACTAAGATAAAATACCAAATGATGACAAACACTGGCATGCATGTAGGGAAAAGGGGAGCAATTATTCATGGTTGTTAGCAGTGAACACTGCTGTATTCACTATACTAATCATTGTAGCAGTTCTTCAAAAATATAAAAACAGATCTACTGAATAATCCAACTGTATCATTCTTGGGAATGTACCAAAAAGATCCTGTATCCGACAATTCCACACATGCTCATCCATGTTCATTGCTGCTCTATTCATAATAACCAAGAAATGAAACAGCTAGGATGTTTATCTACTAACGAACAGATAAAGAAAGCTTTGTACATTAGCATAGTGAGATATTATTCAGCAGATATATTCTTCTCTTAAAATGAAAACATTTTTATATATACATGATTACCTAGTGAATAGGTTATATTTCCCAGTAAAACAAAATGTAAGATGAGATGTAGTCACCTATTTACAGTCTAAAAAACACTTTCTCTTTACGAAGTGCTGTCATAATTCTGTATTTCCCTTGAAATATTCAAATAATTTAATCCAATCTTTCAATTCATATGCAAGTTAAATAATCATAATGACATATATGCAAATGCAGTGTTGAGTGCTAATTATTCAAATAAGTATAACCTCCAAATTGAGAAGTATTTCAGTAATTTTAAAATAAGGAGAGTACATATTTAGGAGACATTTCCTTTAGAGTCTGTGTTGAGTCATTAGAATTTAGAAATTATGTATCCACACACATGTGTATATATATATATATACATATATATATATTAGTATGTATGTATGTATAATATATTTGAGAAGGTAAAGAGATTTTGCTCTAACTGGAGCCCTTCATAAAACATCACAGTAAATATTGTAATCCCTTGGTGGCTGACAAAGATTTAGTTCTTCAGTCAGATGATCTTCATTAGAAAACAACACTTTCAACAGGTTGAAGACATCTGCTGGCATTTTGGCAAAATAGGTACTCTCTAATCACATGTTTGTTTTTATTATGGATAGACTACGCTACCTAGGTTGTTGCTACTTTCCAATTTCTTTCCTAAGTGTCCTGTCTGTACCAGTTCCCTCCTTAACTTTACTGCTCTCTATATTGATCAACCACTTAATTACACGTTTTTGCTTTGATGGTTGTGTTTTCTTCTCTTTATTATCTTTCCAAATTATCTTCCAGACATCATTACATTTCTCCTCCGTGCTGCACCTGGGAATCTCTCTGCTGTTTCCAGAATGATTAGGACAATAAGTGAGAAACAAATTTCTTAACTGTGTCTTTGAGCATTTCAATACAATCAAATAATTTAATTTACTCCTATTTTTCTAAAATATAAAAGCCAGTGAATATCAGGCATATATGTTGGAGCTCACACGTGTTTTGATGTGAGTATGCCATGAATGTACACATGGCTCTGGAGAACAAAAGTTGTACACAGGAATGTTCTTCCAGGGATTTTCCAACTCATTTTTAGAAGCTGAGACTCTAAATGTAATCAGTGGGATATTGTTCAGACATCAGTGAATTAAAAGTTGCCATTTGCAAAACAGTGGATGGAACTGGATGAAAGTCCATATGCTAAATGAAATAAGCCAGGAAGAGAAAAGACAATTAAAGCAACAGCCACTCATGGTTTAAATCCAGAGAAAACGGCTTTGTAGAAGTAAATAGTATGTTATTGATTACCATTGGCTGGGGAAATTAATGTGTATGTGGGAGAGGGAGGAAAAGCAAACACTAGGTTACAGGTAGATAAAAGCAAGAAGTTTAGTGTATTGTTCAGAATGCTGACTGGAGATTAATGTAATATCCTCTACATTTCAAGATATCAGAAGAAATACTTTTGAATGTTTTCACCAAAAATAATAAGCAACATAAAAAATAAGCATATTTAACCTGATTTAAATGTTATGTAAGATATTCAGTTCTCACACTCTTCATGGCTTCCACTAATGTACCCAGATTTTATGGTATTATGCAAGTGGAAAATGGTTTAGTAATCCCAAAAAATAACATTCTTCATTGAAAATGCTTTTTAGTTCACGAGGGACTGTAATAACTTTTAGTATCTTTCTAATATTTTACTTTCAAAATCTGACCATGTAATGATGGTTATGATTCAGATAAAGCTCACATATATTAGATAAGCTTATAAAATTTCCTCATACTAATGATATTTCCATTTTAATTTTTTACAATTTTAGAAATTTAAACAGAATAAAACATTCAGTTCCAACTAAAATCAAAAGGTCCAGACAATCACAGATTGGCACAAACATCATCTGTCTCACACACACGTACTGCTATAGTATTTGGGAGACAAACTGAAAGAATAGAAGGACAGATTCCTTGGCACAAGTACTAATTAATTTTTTTGGCATTCATGGGAACCAAATCAGAGCTATAAAAGAAATCAGAGCAGCAATTTCACTAAAACATATGAGTATTCATCTTTAAAATAAATGAGGTTGAAAGAGATAGATCACATTTTCTTGCTGCTGGATAGATGACTAAAATAGTTTAAATCGATTAAGAGTCACCAAAGCCTGCACAATAATCAGATTGTTTTGTGAAAAGGAAAAAGCTACAATAATCTCAACAGAGTTGACTTCCTTGTTTGGCAGGGCAAAGTGACAGCCAACTTGACAGAATACTCTTGAGGTCAATACAATGACAGAAATTTCAAATATACCACAAGGGCCCACTGTTATCCTAAAATATTGATATATAAAGGTAGCTATGTAAGACCACATGAATGTATCCACGTACATGCACAAACCCTCACCGTTAGCATATACTCACAGACCCTTACTGTATGCATATGCACATTAGTAAGAACATACAGTTTGTGTGGATCTCAGCAAATTTATCTCTGTAATAAAATGTCTACTCCCAAAGAAGAACACATGGAACATATCCGTGTAACTAACCTCGTACGGATACGTGGAACTCAATTCCAGCGATACCGACTACTCTCATCCTCAACTGCTTTGCTGTAGACGACTTGGAGATATTGCAGTGGTGTCACTTGCAATGTCACAGGTGAGTTTGAGAAGAGAAAATGTGGCATTCCCCTGAGAATCCTTCGCAATCGTTGTCCTCTTGTCCAATGAACGTAAGTGTATGCTCTTCGTGGCCTTCAGTTACCATTTTCCTTCGCAGGTGTGGCGGAAGGTGCAACATATGAAAGAAAAGAAGCTGATTTAGGTAGGAAGAATTTGAAAGCTGCTTGGAGCACTGCTGCCAGTGTTCAGCAGTTGGCTTTCCTTGGGTTGACTTGGGCTGAAGTAGGCAATGTATCCATGAACGGGTATGTGTCCTTCTTGTTGCAGTCCATGTTCAAAACTAAATCCCACAATCTACTAATAAATAAATAAATTTCTTGCTCACCTGAGAAAAATGTTAAAAGACCATTCTGATGCAACTTTATTATTTTATAATTTCTTTCATATACAATCTGCATTTTGACTGCAGATACCTGTTGGGACTAATGAGTCCTGGCCTTCAGCTGCTCTTCCCTCCTAGAACCTTCTAATTAAAGTTACTAGAAGCTGTGCCTAGCTTAGAGTATAAGAGGATGGGATTTTCACCTGTTGGCCATTGACTGCAATGTATTTAAGCCTACATGGTGCTAAAAAAGAAGGGCTTTTGGTATCAGTGTTTAAAGGTCTGTTTGTCGGTCTGTCTCTGCGTGTGTTTCCTCAACCTGCAGCCCCCTTTCCAGAAGCTCGCGACCTGGGGTCTAGCGCATAGAGAGCAGACCGGGACTGCGGTGCGTGGCAGACACCTTACTCTCAAATAATCCCCCTCCTACTTCCACGTCTGTTTTCTTTATGATCCATTAGGTTTAACTATGTTTGCTTACAGAGGTTATTTACTGTATAACATACAATTTACCAATAGTTGTATTATGAAAGAGAGAGGCAGATCCTCTCAAGCCCCTCCTGGATTGGAAGTAGAGAGGTCCAGTGTTTCAGGTCTTGATGAGTTTAATGACAGGTCCAGAACTGCGTTATTCTCCAGCCTGTCTCTTACCTTCTTACTGCCTCCTCCTCCATAATGTTCCCAATGTTGAGGAGAGAATGACCTTTCACTCTCATTTAGGACTGTCACTTTTTCTCAACATTTGATCATCATTGAGTCTCTGCATTAATTGCTTCCTAGTATAGAAAATATGCTTTCTTGCATAAGGCAGAGAGCAGCATTAGCCTATAAGAGTGAAATAAAATATTTAGAAGACAGATTGGTTATATGTTCACTTACCAAAACAACTTAGTTATTCTATCTTCTGGACAAGCCATGACTGCTGAAATCAGTCTTTTAAAAATTGTTTCAGACTGCTACAAACTGGATACACAGACAAGGAAGCTGGTAAAAAGTAAGAGGTTGTGTCTCATCCTTGAGGCTAGAAAATCTCATGTCAACATGTCAGTAAAATGTTACACATCCACATTTTCAGAGACCATTTTTCTGGTTCATAGAAACCATGAGTTCTTCCTGTGACCACACATGAGTGCATGGCTAGCTAGCCATATCAAGTCTCTGTTTAAGAGTTGGATAGCACACTCATTGCCTAGTAACATGTTAAAGGCCCATATTTTTACATTGTCATTATGTCAATGGGTATATGATTGTCACATGTAAAAGGTACAGACATTCATAGCACAACAAATCTCAATTTTCCTTTGCCTGTGATTCTCATTTCTAATCTTTTCACACATTCCCACTAAAAAAAATCATTCATTGACCAACATCCTGTTAATCATCTTTGCCCTGAAACCTGGATTACTAGCTGGATGCTGGCCAAATTCTACACTCAGAAGCTACTTGTGGGAAATACATAATTAAATGTGTAGAGTTTATTTTGAGGCATATATGTGTGTGTACCACATACATGCTGTATTATCATGGATACTTCTAAAGGGCAGACTAATGAAATCAATATATATTAATATAGATTATGGAATTTAATAGACAATAAAAAATACTAATATATGTATGCATATATAGAAAGATACATCAATGGAATAAATGATAGACAGGTAGGTAGATAGATATAATTTATAGATTTTGCTTTATATTTTATATAATTTATAGATTTTATATAATTTTGCCTATAGGTTGTGATCCAGGTAATTCAGCAATGGCTGTCTACCAAAAGGAAATTCAAGAATCTTGTAGCTATTCCGTCCATGAGGCTGAATGTTTCATCTGATCTTTAGAATCCCTTGGAACCATGAATGAGTACAAGTGAAAGAAAGCGCCAGCAGCAGAATACATGAGCTTGTCAGGAAAAATGATGGCACACAAGCAAAAAAGCAAAAACTGCTCTTTCCCTTGATCTTTACATACCACAAGACGGTGTGGCTCAGAGTTATGATAGGACTTCCAACCTCACATGATTCAGTGAACTAAAAATCCCTCAGAGGGGTGCCCTCTTGGTTGTTTTTCTTTTCTTTTCTTTTCTTTTCTTTTCTTTTCTTTTCTTTTCTTTTAGATCATTCTAGATGTAGTCAAGTTAACACCAAGAATAAGCAGCCATCACATGTGTCTAGTGTTTTGGGGGACCAGAAGAGGGCATAGGATTCCCTGAAACTGGAGTCACAGACAGTTGTAGGCTGCCAGGTGGGTACTGGGAACAGAAGCCAAGTCCTATGGAAGAGTACCCAGGGCTTTTAACAAGTGAACCATCTCTCCAGTACTAAAGACAGAGATCTTAGGGGTCATTGCTGTTTTCAAGTATGTAATCTTATTTGATGAAAATGTGTTTAGTCCTTCATTTCTAGGGGAAAATATTCTTGATTTTATCACACTTTACCTATTTGATCTTTGCCACATCCATTTCTAAAAGATTTGGATGATTTTTCCAACACCTTATTACAATTGAGAAATAAATTATTCTGAAACAGAAATAGAAAAGGGAGGGCTTGTTAGTATTGACACAAAGCTGGACAGTGACCATGGGTAGCTGATAATCCTCTTCAGATTTCTAAAACTCCAAATTTCCAAGAATTCAAGAATAACTTCCGTATTAAGGTTCACTGGATAAGAGTCATACATACATTTCCCTGAGCTTAAATTGAAGACAGCAACCTTATGTTTTAGATAATTTATCATTTCTAGTTAAATGATGATCTTATCTTACACATTAAATTATGACTAATTATCTATATATAACATTTAAACATTTTTGTGGCCCTTAGTTTACTAAAACAAATCACAAATATGTTTAAAAATTCTGACACACTGGGCTGAGGAAAAATATCTGCTACAATATTTTCTCTTTTACAGAACATTTATACCTCATCCTCCAAAATATCACTTTATTAAAAATTCAGATAAATTATATTGAGTGTCTGTTGTCAGATCATCCAGATTTTATTTAGAATAATTTTATAATTTTTAATTCATTTATTTTTCTATTTTCCTTATTCAAGAAAAATCAGCAGTAATATATCCATATGTTTTGTGTATTAATATTATGACAAACTGCTTATGCAAAAACGAATGGTAGTACATTGTTTAGTTCCAGTGGAGGTACAAAGATATCTAGTCTAAAGTCAGTCTGGCTAAGATCCAGTCACAATGAAACTAAAACAAATATACTTTTGTTAATAATTGAGTAAACCAGATTAGTCAATTGTGAGAGGCATTTATTTAATTTACTAGCATGCTTTGACTTACATCATAGATTGTGGGGACTTAAAAATATACTTTTTATATTTCTAACCCAAAGGAGCATAGCTCCCTTACTTTCCCCACTGCCACTCCCTTGGGTCTACCTCAGATCACCTCTTCTAGATGGCCCCAGTGAGGAAGGTGTAGGCCCAGTCCTGTGGGACATGAGACTCAGAATATGTACATTTGACTAGAGAGTTCTCCGCTGGCCAGGAGCATATTCTCTAACACTGTTACTACAGTCTGAGGCTCTCTTTTCATTCCCATTCCCTTCCTCTACAAATACTAGACCTAAAATGAGATTAAAGTATTCTCCTTTCTCTTCTGCCTCCTTAGTCTTATATGATCTACTATATTTTATCACCACAAAAGGCAATTAGTAGCTTTGTCTACTCAATATGCTACTGAAAAACATCTTTTCAGAAATTGACTGATGCCTTTCAAAGAGAGATAGCTTAAAATGACAGAGTTTATAAATGTGCTAAAGTATTATGAAGCCCTTTACTGTGCTTGATTTACTGTATCAATTCACATATTGTGTGAACCACAGTCTTCATTAACTCTAGCATTTTAGATTATAATGGTTGCCATTGTATTCTCTCAAATTTAAATTCTTCTTACTTCCTATAGACTTTTGCTTAATATATTTACTTTTTCCAGGTATACTTTAGAGTATCCTCATCAATTCAATTATATATAGATATATGGTAATATGGGTAATTTATATATTAATTTTTAATTTATGCAAATTACATGAATAAGACTTAGTCCTAAATATAAAAATTTAAAAGGGAGAATCTAACCATTTTTTTCAACTTCATATAATCCTGTAGATGAAGACTGCACTTTCATTTCCCAGCTGCCCAGACCCAAACACTCATATAGAATCTATATTAATTACAACACTGTTTGGCCTATTAACTCATGTTTATTACTAACTAGCTCTTACAGCTTAAAATTAACCCATAATTCTTGTCTTTGTTTAGCCATGTGACTTGGTACATTTTCCTCAGGAAGGCAGTCTCATCTTGCTTCCTCTGCATCTGGCTGGTACTGTGTCTCTCTTTTCCTCTTCCCAGAATTCTTTTGGTCTGGTTGTCCCACCTATGCTTGCTGCCTAATTACTGGCCAATGAGTGTTTTATTAAATCAATACAAGTGATAAATCTTTGCAGTGTACAAAAGCATTATCTCATACCTGTTTCCCCCCTTTTTTTGTTTTCAAAACAAAAACCCTGAATCAAATCTCATTTGCTTAACTTTTTTCCTGAACATTATCCAAAACAACATGTAACCAACACACTAAACAAAGACAATCATTAATAATCCATTTTTTTGGAAGTGTGAGTGCAATTTTCTAGACTACTTCCTGCTGATTGGGGGTGCTGGTAATCTTATGGGGACCAAAGAAAATTTAGGCTTATGGTCAAATCCTGACTAGAGTACTCTGTTAGGCTGGATCATCTCAGCTAGAACACTTGAAGCTGTTCTGGATGTAGAACTCAGAAGAAACTGAAACAGAGGTATTCTGAAACATTGGGTCATCTGGACCATCTGTTCCCATTTGACATTTTACAGGAGGTCTTTCTTGATCAAGCCTTATTTTTCTTAACCAAAGATTAATCCACAGCCTGTGGAAAGAAAAACAAAGTAACATATTTTTTGACTTAAATTATTGAAGTCAGGTATTTTAAAAATAAATAGTTGGATAAATCCAACAACATTTATAATCTAATGTATTTTAGCAGCTGATGGTCCTTCCTCAGCAGTCAAACAATTCAAACAATAATGTATAGTATTCAAACTCTCTGTGTATTTTTCATCTTTACCCGGTTTCTTCTTACTCTATTTCCTTTATTTTTATTATTTAATTTTTTGAGACAGGGTTTCTCTGTGTATCTTTGACTGTCCTGAAACTCACTTTGTAGACCAGCCTGACCTTGAAGTCATAGAGAATTGCCAGCCTCCACTTCCCAAGTTATGGGATTAAAGCAATATGCCACCACACCCAGCTACTCTATTTTTTAAAAGGACCTTCTCTATCTATTGTCTTTTTTCTCCTAAGCTGATACATATTTTAAGCATACTGTGAACCATTTAGAGGTTTTTTTTTCATTCTGAATCTGTCTTTGCTATATATCACTATCTTTTTCTGAATGCATAAATCTAATCTGCTAAGCAGTATGGCTAGAATTAAAGCTTCAGCTTTGTCAGCTGGTTCTGTCCCATTCCTTAGCTTTCTGAGAGTCTAGCTGCATGGCAGAGTTACTGGTGAGGGACATGTTTATTGCAACTCTCTGGAATTTCAAAGTTCATGCCATCACCAAGAAGCCTGCCACTAGCTGTTCATAAACACTATTTAAATGTTTAGTGGCAGAACCTCTTAAAAGAGCTGCAAAGTTCTTGTCCCTAAGGCTGAATCAGGAAGCCTTTATTAAAGGACCCTCACCTCAGATTGCCTCTAGCAAACAGAGTCCACCCAAGACAATGTTGCTACCAGGAAGCCAGGCTTGACTCTGTTCTTTTCTGTCTATAATATGTAATATATTAATATAGTTTCAGTGTGACACTATATTAATCACATATTGCTAGGTTTATTAGCTCAAATTTATTACTAACTAGCTCTTACAATTTAAAATTAACCATAATTCTTATTTATGTTTAGCCATGTGACTTGGTACCTTTTCTCAGGAAAAAAGTCTCATCTTGCTTATTCTGAGTCTGGCTTGTGACTATGTCTCTCTTTTCCTTTTCCCAGAATCCTTTAAGTCTGGTAGCCCTGACTAGACTTTCTACCTGACAACTGGCCAAACAGCATTTTATTAAACCAATACAAGTGACAAGTCTTTGCAGTGTATAAAAGCATTATCCCATAGAATAATATCAAGTCTAATTATTCAACATGAACAAGAGTAAAAGAAACTAAATTCTTACAGAATGACTTAGCATTTTCTAAAGTACATTCTGGGTGGTATACACGAGCAGCTGTGATTTGAATATAAAGTGTCCCTTACAAATGTTTGTTGAAAGCTTAATTTCAACGTAACAATTTTCCAGGGTTCATTGAATTGAGTACATAATTTAAGCTACTATTTGAAAGTGAAAAATAGTATTGCATGGAGTCCTCATTGGAAGAGTAAGTGACTGGGAATTTATCTTTGAAGGGATATCTTGTACCTTTCTCTTTGAGGGCTTGTGGATTTTCTCATCCTTCTCTCTTGTTGTCTCTCTTTCTCTCCTCCATAAGCTAAAAGAAGTCAAAGCAAATCTTTCCTCTCTAACATCTATTTCTTCAGGTACTTTGCCATAGTTTTTGTAATTGAAAAAGAAGGTTTGCATATTTCAATTGAAGCAGACTGAAATGTAGACCGAGGTTTCTGTCCTACCCAATTCCTCTATGTTACCCACACCACCCACAGCTGTTTGGTCCCAAATAAACACACAGAGGTCTATGTTAATCATAAACTGATTGGCCTATTATTTTGAGCTTCTTATTAACTCTTATAACTTATTTCAGCCCATAATAATTTTCTGTGTTAGTCATGTGGCTTGGTACCTTTTTCAGAGAGGCAGCCACATCTTGCTTGTTCTGTGTCCGGCTTCCTCTCTATCTGGATGATAAATGCAGACTAAAAATTCCCTCTTCCCAGAATTCTCATTGCTCTGCCTCTACTTCCCACCTGGTTTTCCTGCCTATACTTCCTGCTACTGGCCAATACGCATTTATTTATAATATAAGTGACAGGGTACAGACCATTGTCCCACAGCACTGATAGAAGCATTGGTTATAAATAAATAATCAATTTAAAAGAGGAAATAGTTTCTGTGTAGAAATTTTAGGGATTTATAATTCATGCACTCAGCTTCTGAAGAAATTAGGAATTGGAAACAAAGCATATTCACAATATAGTTTTTAATATATAATACACATGTATATTAAATGTTTAACTCAGAATATACTACAAAAAGGATTATGGACTAGGTTACAGACCACTGATAAAAGTATCTCAGTAAGAAAAGTTAAATGAGTTTTTGGTTTACTAGCACTTGCCAAAGTCTGTCTGTACTACATAATAATTTATTATGTGTGCTACAATAAAGAGAAAAATGTATATGTCTCAATTTTAAAATATTTATCAGTTTAAGAAACTCAAAATAATCTAAATTGCTGAAACCAATAGTACAAACTGACTTGCTCAATCCAGGTTTAAAACAATTCAATTTGTAAAATCAGCCAACCAACTGACCAATAAATAAACAAACAAAATTTATATACAAGGTGCAGTGGGGAAAGGCTCAATAAAATGAGGGGGTCAATGCATGCTGTGTTAAAGAGTGCCACAATTTCAAAGGAGTAAACCGTGCAGAAAACATATAATGTGCCTATTGCAGTACAGATGTCCCAAGTTTAACTTCTGGATTCAATAAAGTTGATTTTTATAAGTGATGTTAGAATTTCTTCTGCTTTTATTTCCACACATTCCTTTCTGAACTTCTGTTTAGTATGTCAGGCTTGAACACTTCTGCTCACGCTAGACTGCACATATTGTTGCCTGGTGCAGTTGACTTGCTTCATGCTTGACTGAGCAAAGGGGTGTGACTAAATGCCTGTGCTCATGCCCATGGATGCCCTGGTTTACAGTTCAGCAGACTGGAAAAACACATGGTGGCTGCTCTCATTATAAATTAAATTAGACACACACACACACACACACACACACACACACACACACACATATATAATTTTTAGAAATTATAAAAAATAATATGGGCTGCTAGATAATATTGGATCTTCTGAATTCTTCACCTTAGAAATTCAAATTCTCTATTATTCTATTCTCATCAATATTTTTAAGACACAGTAAGTTTAGAGGGTGAATTTTTTAAATTACCATTTTATGATTAAATTAGTTATCAAACTCACAGTCAATGAGACTACAAAAGAAATTACAAAATAAATAGAATATTGACACTTATGAGAAGCTACAAACACCCAATCATACTTTTTGATATGCTCATCAAAGTGATATTTTGACTCTAGAATGATAATTTTTACAAAAGATCCTAGAAAAAATTATGATTAAATATATAACTTTTAAATAATTTGCAAATTAATATGAATCCTTACAGTTAAGGAAAGATTGTCTAATAAGTGAGTAGAACTGAGGAAAGGAACAGACTTCCAAGATGGATATGGGAAATGCTGAAGGGATTAGCAGAAATATATGTATCTATACATACACATGTTCAGTGGCAATGTTCAAATTTACTAGAGCCTATGGAAAAATTAATATCTTGCTTTATTTACAAATTGATCAATAGCTTAATAATTCTGAAAGGTCAAGTTAATGCATGTCATTAGCCCAGGTTCTTGGGACATAAGACAGAGGCACACACAGAGATGCATTAAAAACTGTGTACAAAAAAGCTGAAACCAAACATGTTGCATTTCAGTAGCTAAATGAATCTATTTGTCCTTCTTACTCCCTCACTCACATTTGGAAACTTATTAGATCTAAGATTTAAGGAACAATATCAATAATGTATCTGAGATAAACTGTGTTAAATGGAATTTTGTGCGAAGCTATAGCCGAACATTACATGGCACTGCACTTTTGAGACATGTTTAGAATCCTAACTAGCAATACTACACATGAAATTTCATTACAAAGCTTATTTGTAAACAAGGACTTGTTCCACTTAGATAAAATAAACATAGCTCTTCTTGAGATCAAAAGATGATACCTTTAAATATCATGTTTCTCGAGTGCTTGAATCTGGGTTCTGTAGCTTTCTGTAGTGTTCTGAAATAATCGTTTATCAAGCTAATTTGTTTTTTGTGGATTGCTAATGCACCAAAATAAATGACATTTATGTGAACCTGCATTTAAAATTTGAACAGTAAAATCATGGGACAGCTTTGTCGTCTATGACTCAGACATAGGAAAAATATTTGTTTATTAAAATCTACTTAAAAATGATGTTCAAATAAAAAGGAAATGTACCTTTCTTCAGAGTTTATCTTATGTGCTTGGAACAGAAAACTGAAGCTTAAATTTGCTTTTCTGTGTCATTTGTAAGTTAATTTTGAAATGTGGTTGTTACAATTGCATCTTTGGTTTTAAGAAATAGCATCTTAGGTTTAGGAAGTGCCAAAGACTCTCTTGTGTCATGAACGTGTTTAATGAATCTCAGCTCATGAAAGATTGATCTGAAAAAATTAGAAAACATCTCTAGTGTGAGCAATTGGATGTCTTTATTGTTAATCTTTGGTTCACTGAGCATGAAAATCTAAGCTGTGGGCTGTGATTACTGCACTCTGGAGTGTTTTCTTTCATGAGCAATCTTAATATTTTCAAAACGAAACTCTAGCTCCATATTCAAACTTCCCTATGTCCAGTGGTGCTTGAAATGTGTTTTATGTATGAGTCTCTCACGTGTTGGCTGAAATTCTGTCTAGGAAATATTAGCAATGTTTCTAATATTATCAAAGTATAATGGTCCAATGTAGTGCCTGTGAAAAAAACAGATGAATAAATTGATGCACAATTGGTTAAATTTTAGGTCCCTCACTTTAGCTAACATTCAGAATAAGAATTTCTTTTTCTCCCCACTGAGGTCTTATGCAGCCGTGTGATTATTTTTGTCTAGTGATGTATGAGCAGAAATGTGTGCCTCTTCCAGATCAGATCATTTATTTTTGATGGTCAATTTCTGCTTCTATCCCTGGTGCAGTACTTATGAAGTGTTTGTCAGAATGAAGCTGCCAGTCAACCTAGCTTTATAAGTGACAACAATGAGCCGTTGTCAACCCGCAGGAGGCATATACAATAAGTACTGAGAACATTTCTTTTGACCCTGTTGAGTCTCGAGCACCTAACAGAGAAACACAGACTAACATTACAGAGACAAAGGTGTAGGTAGAGGCTAGAGACATTATGTTGGTAATATTCTCTAAGTAACAGAATATATTTCCTTTTCATAAAATCTCTCTTTACTGGTAAAAATTTGTTAAATCAATATTTTATGTTGCATAAAAATTATGCATTTTATCTCATGTCCACATTTAGTATAGTAGGTATTTGGATATTTATGTGCCTTGGTATCTGACCAAAGTCAGGTATTGGTACCAAAGCTAGAAAGAGATTTTTACACAAGTTTCTCATTTCAGAGAGGAGTAAAACTACAAGATAAACATTTGTTTTCTTTAGCAAAATAGACAATATACCAGCTCAGGTGTTTGTAAGCAGGTCCCAGCTTCTCCACTAACACCCTGTTCCAAGCCCATTATATAGCTCAACCTGCATGTGGATGCCTCAAACACTATTACAGAATATGAGCAGTAGAAGTAACTTTGAAGTGTGCTTTAAGAACAGGTTTTGAGCATATTTGGAGGGGGGATGGGCACAAAAAAGAAGGGACAGTATAAAACCAAGTAAAAGCACAATTTGTATTAAAGTCAGGAACCTAGAATCCAAAGTGCCATGGTTTGCTGTTGATTCCTTGGAACTATATATGCATCAAAACTGTCCAATAATCATTTCTCTATTACAATTACAAGTGAATATTACCTTTAAGCATACCTACCTGGGCATTTCAGTATCTGGTTTATTTTTCTCTTTCATAAACTACAGATCTATGAAATACAAATTTCATAAAATACAATTATGTTTGCTTAAGTTTTATTTTTCATCCAATCTGGATTTTTTTATATATTTTTATGTTTTGCAAGCAAATATTCTCCCAAAACATTCTTTAAATAATAACCTGGAGCTCAATAAATTTTTCAAAAGACATTAAAAGTATCTTATACAACAACACAAAGACACACAAACACACGTAGTCATTTGAGTTTTTCGTGGCTGTTTATCTGTCATAAGAGTCACTCCACTTATGTTTTGATAGACTCCTCCAGCCATAGAGATTTCTAAAATCTGTGCTTCCAGATAATAAAATCAAAATAGACCAATATAAGCTTCTAGATTGTGTAATAAGAACTATATTCTGAAGGTTTAATATGATTGAAATATTTCTAAATAATAATAAACTTTCTGTCATTATTTAATTAAGAGTACTATTCTCCCTCATTACCTTCACTCTAGACATATACTTACTATCACCAATATCTTATGTATAATATCACCATTATCTTATGCATAATATCACCACTATCTTTCCTTTCATAATATTTACATTTATAAGTTGAACCTTTATAATAATGACAGCTAACATGTGAGTGGTTCAGAGGATTTACAGTTTACTAATGTAGAAATTTAAAGAAGCTGAAGTATGTTCTGGTCTAGATTTCAGGCTCTTAATCTCCATGTTGACTTTGAGGTTTAGTTTCAATTGTTCATCTTAAAGAAAGGAGTATCTTCCTAAATACTGGATGAGAAATCCAGTGAGAAATGGGCAGATACTGTGAGGATTCCCCACCTAGTAACATCCTCTCTTATTGCTCCTTAACTTGACAGCCTCCTCCAATGCCAGAAAACTCAGTTTCTAGATGTCTTCTTGCAGGCAAGTTTTCTGAAGGCGATGTTGACCAGAAATTCTATATGAATATAAGAATAGATCCATGGGTCTCTTTTTTAAAGTATTATCATCTATATTTTACTTGCCTATGTTTTATTCATATATATATATATATATATATATATATATATATATATTCAAAAAACTGCTACAATATAATTCTCTGAAAAGACTTTGAGAGATTCGATTATGTTTCCTATAAAACTAAAAACCTAAGTTTAAATAAAAAGAAGCTGCCCTATTGATCCTTGATTGCATTTGTTCAGGTATGTCTTTTATATCAGTTATAAATTATGGATGCCTATACACTGTTAAATATCCAACACTATTTCTCGTTTTTATCAAAAGGCATAACATTTATTATGCCTGCGGACATCTTGCTAGCACAACTAACTACTCTGTAAATTGATCCCTGTAGAAATCAGTGGGCTTTCCTTCTTCTTGGCAATTGGCTATTGTAGCTTCAAGATTGCTGCTCTCCTCTATGATAGCTGCTTTCACCTAGAGACTACACTGGGGACTGATTCCTGGGTTCCATGATCAATAGGATAGCACTTCCAATTCTCGTTCCTGGCTTAAAGGATGAGTTTTCTCCTGGTGGGATATCAGTGCTCTTTTTGCTTCAGTACAAGTTTGGTGGCACAGGTTTCAGAATTTCCTCAAGCTTACATATATCTCAAACATCAATAGCTGCAATATCTATCTAAAAATACAATGCCGAAGCCAGATACAATAAGTGGAGCATGGAATAATCATGCATTCCCTCCAAGAACCTCACATTAGACATCGATTAAAATAGTTAAACATGGCATTATACTTTATAGCATACCATTATATTTATAACAAAATGAATTTGCATTTAAAAATTTATACAAGAGTCTCTGAAAAGATAAAAGTCCCCTTGTGCATTTAATTATTGAACATCCTGATGAATGGCTTTGCCTTTATGCATTTTAAATGTTTGCAAATTATATTGAAATGTATTTGATCATATATATGTATACATGTGTGTGCATATATATGGATATATATATATAATTTAGATTCAATCATACAGAAGGTTTATCTGTTATAATGTTTTTCCGTTTGGACTATATAGAGCTGAGTAAGGATGACTCTAAGAATCTATATCCAGCATTATAGTGAAGTGAAAAATCAATGGATATTTTAAAAATTCTAGCTGTCAACTAGACTTCCAATGATACTGATGCCACTGAACAATATTTCCTGAGGGATTATAGTCTCTGGCACATGATTCTATTATTTTTGCTTCATCTAACTTCCATACAAGTATGGTTACTTTGCATTCATACACACACAGAGACACACAGACACACACACATATATATATCCAAATTTCAGCACAAGTTCCTCTGGTTGAAAGTAAAGTATAACTTTACCTTTAGCAGTAAGTGGGAATGCATTACTCTGAGACTTGTCAAATAACAGAATCCTGATCTAGTAATGAATGCCTGTAATCTTAGGCCTTAGATAAGAGAAAGAGCAAAAGAGGATTATTTGGAGTCTACAAAAAGTTGTTATTACATACTGACATCAAGACTAGCCTGATCTGGTAAGACCCTGTCTCAAAAACTACTAGAAAGACAAAGGGAGAAAGGACGACAGAAAAGAAATGTATAATACTCACTAAATCTAACCCATAATAAGATATGACAGACATAAACATTTTATGTCTCAAAGGCAATACAAAGGAAATATTTTCTATGACAAAGTCACAATTCTCAGCTATTTTTATGCAGTACTATTTTGGTTTTAATACCATGGTAGCAGTTTCTTTTAGTACATGAAATTCTTGATTTGCCTAAAGATTTTATGTTCTTTAAATTAAAGTTGTCTAATGAGAAAGATTTATATATCCTTTGACAGCATTCATCAGTGGTTATCTGGCTGTGTTTAGTGTGATGGATGAGTGCTTAACCCTCTGGTCTGAGCTTTGGTTCTCTGGCCAGGGAAGGTTATCTAGTGTTTCTAGAGGAACTCCCGTGTCAAGGCTTAATGGTGATGGAATAGCATGGAAGCATGCATAACTATGCTGTCTCACTTATCTCTGTATCAGCAATTTTACAGTTAATTAGAGTATCCTTTATAAAGTATGCCAAACAAGGCAAGTATACAGGAAATGGTGGGGAGATATGGAGACTTAGGCATCTCCTGCTTTAGGCCTGGGAAGATGCTGCCTCTTGCTACCACTGCAAACTCTGGTGCATTTGGTTGTGATAAGTAAGCTTTATAAAACATGAGAAATTTGTGAAGAAGACTTTTAGGAGGTTGAGATTTTAATTATTTTGTATAGCTTTGTTAATGGTTTCTGACTAACAGAAGGTGAACAAGAAGCAAATAATATGATATTTAAAAGATGTTATGGATTAATTCATGAAGTACAAATAGTATTATCCTTCTAGAATAATCTTACAGGTATGTGACACTCAGCTGGAAATGCTGAGTTCAAGCTCGTTACTCCGCTTGAACATCTGAGATGAGGAAGGTGTTTGAGCTCAGTGGATGCTGGCATTAGATGTTACTGAGATACCCTGGCCATTGCTAGAATCCACCTTATATTTTTGAATCCCTTGGGAAATATTTGACTATGTAATATTAACTTCTTTCTATCTGTTATTGGTTCATTTTGTTCTAATGTCTGCACACTTTGTTGGGCACACTGTACTTTATCTATACTTATTCTGCCTCTGTCTGGCTAAGTGAAGCACATCAAACATAGAACTGAGTGTTAAGGCAAGTAACTCATTATGGGCTCAATGTTCTTGGTGGCTTAAGGACTTATGCTCTGAATTAATATTAAATTCTAATTGTGTTTTATGATCTGTCTTTAATCAATGTTGTTTTTATTTAATTCATGATGAATCATGCATGGATACTGGTGTGCATATTAATAAGTAGAAATAGAAATCTTCTTATCTAAGAAGAACTTTATTTTTTTAAGATTAAGTTATGTATATAATGTGTGTCTGCATGAGGGTGTATGTACAAACCTGTAGATGCTTACAGGTAGGAATTACAAGAGGCTATTAAATTCCCTAGAACTTTAGTTAGATGAAATTAAGAGCTACCCAATGTGGGTGCTGGGAACTGAACTTTTTTTTTGAAAGAGCTGTAGGTAATCTTAACCACTGAGTCACTGCTCCATCCCTTCCAATAACAAACTTCAACAGTGGCTAAGCAGGGTAGTATACATTATATTGAAAGGACTTCAGAATTGTGAACTCCTAATTTGGAGGCAATTTCTATTCATAGAGATGCATTAATAACTAAGTTAAACAGATAGCCTGTAGTTTAAAATGAATCATATATTACAAAGTATGTTTAAAATCTACACTGAGTTGAAGACAGATGCTAAAAAGAAATCTCACACTAAGTCAGAATTGAGTATAATAAAAGGTTATGTATTTAGGGGTAAATGCACAGATCACAGTCCTCTGCATGAATGGGCAACAGGAACTGAATCCAGCAGCCAAAAGAAAGAGCAAGAACACACTTTACATTGACATTTATAGTATAAGAGGCCACACTCAAATGGGCTCATATCTTCAAGGCTACTGGCTGAAGGATTTCCTACAGCAGTGAAGTGATTTCTGTCTGAATAATTATATAACTTAATGGACCATGCAAAATGTAATTGAAGTTGTAAAAATCTCTAAAGAACACTCATTGGCTTACAGGCTACTAACTTTTAAATACATTCTCATGGTAGAGATCATATACCTATTCGCCCTTTCAGCCAGAAGGCTCTATTTTGTCTCCATTTAGACAGTGTGAGTTCAACATGCAGAGGTCTTTGCATTTTGCTGGTTTCATGGTCTTACCTAGTATTCATACAGTTTGACATGGGATTTCCCTCTGTATGCTGTGATTAACATTAGTTAATAAAGAAAACTGTCTTGGGCCTGTGCAAGGAATAGAGGTAGGCAAGGAAAACTAAACTGGAGGGTAGAGAAAGGAGGCAGAGTCAAGGAGAAGCCATTGAGCCACTGGCGGAGAAAGATGTGCTGAAACTTTGCCGGTAAGCCACAGCCATGTGCGATACACAGATTAATGGAGATGGATTAAATTAATATGTAAGACTTAGCCAATAAGAAGCTAGAGTTAAAGGGACAAGCAGTGAATTAAATAATATAGTTTCTGTGTGATTATTCTGGAGTCTTGGCAGCAGGGAAATTAACAAGCAAAGGGTGGACAGGAACACACTAGTGGTCTCCTTACAACAACAGCTCACATTTAAAAGAACATAAAATTGATACATAAACCTGAAAAAATATTTGAGATCATTTAGTTTATTCTACTTTTATTGATAAAACATTCCAAAGAGGTAGAGCTGATTCTCAATAGTTACACAGTTAGTTTTCTGTATTGATTTTCTGTAATTTTGGTCTGTGTCTGGGTAAGTATAGAAATTATCAGTCCTGTTCCTTTCATAGAAATTATTTTCTTAAAAATTTGTACATATTTGGAGTACTATTTGAGCATTGGAATTTAACTAAATTTTCTAATCATGAAACAGGAGAAAATAATTGCAATTTCATAGAGTTCCAAAAACATTACATGATCTAAACTACCTTGCCAGCTGTTAGCATAACTCATTCCCAGAATATGAATTAGCTTCCTGAAAGTGTCTGTGTGGTCTTTTTCCAAACAGAGAACAGTATGCATCCATTTCTCTTCTCTTCATAGTTCCCTGTAGACACTGCTGATGGGCTTTATGTTTGTCTGCTTTCTCATCTTTTTTCTTAATATAGCACTGATTGGGGCAGTAAACATCTGGAAAGTACAGGGAGAACCATTTAATGCTGCTGTCTCTTCCTCTACATAGGAAGGTAGAGGAAATAACAGAAACTGACTCTTGAATGTCAGAGGATTATGGTTCTCTTTGAAAATGATGCTGTCTTTCTCCTCAAAACTGGAAAGGAAGATGCATTAAGGAATTATTTTAGGGTAAGACATCTCACCTCTCATTCAAAGTGTTCTTAGATTTTTATGACAGGTCATGTGATTATTAATGTTACTGGAATGGGCAGGATATACAAGTGGATGCTAACTTTTTACAGCATAATTGAATTAGTGTTGACCCCAAAACTGACTGAAGATGTACAATTTAGTGTCATGAACCTATCACTTAAAAATAATCAACATTCCCTGAGTGCCTTAGACATTTCCCCTACTACGTGGGATTCTTTACCTCATACTTCTCTCAGGCACCCTTTTATGTTGATTTGTATGTTTTAAGATTTTCATATAAATCTTATAATCTTTATGCACTATCTGTTTTCTTCTTTCAGTAAATTTTATTTGCTAGCATATGACTACTGTTGTTATTGATGTCAAGAGTTCATGTCTTTAAACTGCTGGAAACACTACTTTTGATGAGTATACCATGACTTAGCTATCTAGTAGATGACTTTTGTTTGTTTTCAAAACAGAGTCATGCTCTGTAGTTCAGCTTTACCCAAAACTCACAAACCACCTGCATCAGATTCTGATTGCAGTATTGCACTGCCATGTCCACCTTTTAAAACCTACATAGTAATTCATGCAATTTGAGAAATATATACAGTAATAAAAGAACCAACAAAACCAAGATTGTAGATACAGAATCTTACCACAGAAGTATCCCAATGTTTTAGCAGACTTCTTTGTACATGCTCTGAAAATCTTATTTTTCAAGCTTTAGGCTCTATAATTACCAATTTGTTTGCATTATCTAGAATTCCTTTAAATATTAACAGAATGGACTTTTTCTGATATTTTTTTAATTTATTTATTTATTAAGGATTTCTGCCTTCTCCCCGCAACCGCCTCCCATTTCCCTCCCCCTCCCCCGATCAAGTCCCCCTCCCTCATCTGCTCGAAGAGCAATCAGGGTTCCCTGACCTGTGGGAAGCCCAAGGACCGCCCACCTCTATCCAGGTCTAGTAAGGTGAGCATCCAAACTGCCTAGGCACCCCCAAAGGCAGTACGTGCAGTAGGATCAAAAACCCACTGCTATTGTTCTTGAGTTCTCAGCATTCCTCATTGTCCGCTATGTTCAGCTAGTCCGGATTTATCCCATGCTTTTTCAGACCCAGGCCAGCTGGCCTTGGTGAGTTCCCAATAGAACATCCTCATTGTCTCAGTGTGTGGGTGCAACCCTCGCGGTCCTGAGTTCCTTGCCCGTGCTTCGTCTCCTTCTGCTCCTGATTTGGACCTTGAGATTTCTGTCCAGTGCTCCAATGTGGGTCTCTGTCTCTGTCTCCTTTCATCGCCTGATGAAGGTTAATATTCATGAGGATGCCTATGTGTTTGTCTTTGGATTCACCTTCTTATTTAGCTTCTCTAGGAACATGAATTATAAGCTCAATGTCCTTTATTTATGGCTAGAAACCAAATATGAGTGAGTACATCCCATGTTCCTCTTTTTGGGTCTGGCTTACCTCACTCAGGATAGTGTTTTCTATTTCCATCCATTTGTATGCAAAATTCAAGAAGTCCTTGTTTTTTACTGCTGAGTAATACTCTAATATATATATATATTCCATACTTTCTTCATCCATTCTTCCGTTGAAGGGCATCTAGGTTGTTTCCAGGTTCTGGCTATTACAAACAATGCTGCTATGAACATAGTAGAGCATATACTTTTGTTGTATGGTAAGGCCTTTCTTGGGTATATTCCCAAGAGTGGTATTGCTGGATCCAGGGGTAGGTTGATCCCGAATTTCCTGAGAAACCGAAACACTGCTTTCCAGAGTGGTTGCACAAGTTTGCATTCCCACCAGCAATGAGTGAGTGTACCCCTTTCTCCACAACCTCTCCAGCAAAAACTATCATTGCCATTATTGGGGACAGATAGTCCTGACGAAAAGGTTTGACTACACTGATGCTTTAGTACTTTTGGATTTTTGAATAGCTTTGAATTGCTTCAATCTATGGAATTTACTAATTATACTAAAATTTTCAATCTGGTGTTATGTTCATCTTCCTCTATATATAAAGCAACTGCATAATTATGTCTGTCTACAAAGGAACTAAAGTATATATGTTAATATTTACTGTTGGCCTATGCTTTAAAACCACAATAAGAAATCCAAAGGCTAGCATTTTTACCATATAACAGATGTAATAGAGGGTACATTTAAAATACTGCTCAAAACTATAAGTAGAGAAAGTAAATATTATCATGCAAGTGCCTAACTCCTTCAGGAAGGAATGTTAGGAATATCATATAATTATCAAGGGCAATTTATCAATAATCAGGTAATGGTAGGAAAGCTTAGAAGAGGGAATCTCATCTTCTAGTATGTTAACACTGATTTAATTTATTTACATACTGATGTTTATTTTGAAAAATTTACTTGGAATTAATCTTAGAACCTGATCATCATCAACTTCACATAATATAATATGAGCAAAATAAAATAGCCACTTTGATTTTCAAGTTAACTAGGCTATATAAAAACAAAGTTTTAAAGGTGTGTTTGGTTTGCCTGCATAGGGCTGGAAAGATTACTCTGTCATTAAAGGCTAGCTAGGTTCACTATCAGTTTGCCACTGTAGTAGTTAAAGTTCCGTGCAGTTGTGTTTAAACAAGATTACAGCTGATTTTGTATGATTAAATGAAACCGATATTCAAATAGACAAAAGGTTTATGCTGATTCCACAAAACACTGAATTTGAATATTTTTGCTCTTTGGTGATCCCAAAGACAGTGTTCAATGCAGAACATTTTAGGTGATGATATATTTATTAGTTCTTCATGGAGGCCACAGGAAAGAGGAATGATCAGGAGGGGTAACATTTTACAGGGCCTATGGAAACAGCAAACATTCAGGTAAAGGATGTCCAATGATGGCAATGATGAAAACATAAGCCAGGCCACCCACACTTCAAATAAGGAAGAAGGTTTCAGTTTTTATTTAAATGGGATCTAAAGGTCAGATATAATGACAAAGAAAGGAGATCAAATGTTGGAAGATGCTAGCTGTGGCCTCTGTGACCACACGATTAGGGAGAAACACAAATGATCAATATAACTACATCATTTATTTATGGTATTTTACCTTAGTAGATTTTTTCTCCAGAATTATGTGAAGGAAATTATTGCTGCAGTTATATTAGTTCCACTATGATAGCTGGTATGAATGAAGCCAGTCCAGTATAGAAGACATATTTCCAATGGAGTTTTACAAACACCTAAAATATTTATGGGCCATGCTAAATAACTCAACACTTAAACACATGAATAATGTGCAGCTTGGTTTGGGATCTTTTGCTTAGCATAATGAGGTCATTGTTCAGGTAGAAGAACAGAAAATAACTGTATAAATTATTAGACATATAGATGATAGATGATAGATAGATAGATAGATAGATAGATAGATAGATAGATAGATACATAGATAGATAGATAGATGATAGATGATAGATAGATAGATGATAGATAGATAGATGATAGATAGATAGATGATAGATAGATGATAGATAGATGATAGATAGATAGATAGATAGATAGATAGATAGATAGATAGATAGATAGATGATAGATAGATAGATGTAGATAAATTATAGATAGGTAGTAACCCATTGGATGATTAGAAAGTCAAGGAGACTTTATATGAGATGATGTAGAACAGAAAAGAAACATGTACAACAAACTACCAAATACATATTTGCAAACACTAGGTTAAATCCATCATACATTTATCAAATTATCACTCTACTAACCCTAAGAGAAATAAATTACATTCTTCTTTCAATAAGGTTGAGAGAGTGTGATATTCTCATGAAATAACAAGGGAATGGTCCTCCTATGGGATATGGCTTCACCATGAATTAAAAGGACATTTAGTGCCTCTGAGTTCTAAATTGACTTTTACATTCTAATACCAAGACACATTATTGAAATAATTTCAGGACTTGACATTGGTGGATAAATGTATATTCGTTCTTTCAAGTATTCTAAATAATAAAAGTGAATTAATTCATTCTTCAGTTGCTCCAGGACATACAAATTACCAAGGTAAGTTATTCCAATGAATTCTTTAAAATGAATGTATTAAATGTAATGGGATTTTTAACTTTTAAAAATGTTATGTTTTTATTGAGCTGGAAAATGAAGGGGAAAATTCATATCCTGAGTCTTCCTTGCAGCTAGGCTGTTTTGTAAAATGAATAAGAAGCATGCATATAAAAATTGGGAGTAAAGAGCCAATGAAGCAAAAACATACAATTTAGTTTGATTACAGTATAGGTCATCTTGGCAGATGAGCTTCTTGCAGCAGATGAAGAAGATTCTGTGAGCTAATTCTAAGGCATGCTGACATGTAACTTGTAGTCCCTCTAATGCTCTGCATGAGAAAGCTTATAATTACTGTGCTATTATGGAGCTCGTGAATGGTCTCCTAGCAATATGTGGAACATCTCGTCTCTTGAGTATTTTCAGAATGTTACCTATTTATCTGCTGCACTTTTTGAAGTTATGATTCATATATGAAGGAGAAATTAAAAATCACAAAGTGATAAAAATGTTACTTAAATCACAAAACCTTTATGCCATACACACAACAACACACACAAAAAACCACACACTCACACACACACACACACCTCGGCTTATAGTGTAGAGATGGAGTATTTGTATGGCAAATAGAAACTTCTGTGTTATATCCCAGTACTGTAGAGAGCAAAAAAAGATAATTCACATATTACACATAAAGTATTATGTTATATATTCACATAATTTAAACCACTGTTGATTTGAGGTTAATTCCTATTGAGTGAATGAATGATGCATAAACTCCAATTGGTTCTCCAATCTTACTTTCTCAAGGGTCACAAATACTGAAAACACAACAGTGATATCAGTGGAGAAAATACATGGAATGTGTATGAAATATAACTCTTACTATCGTGTCAAGTTCATGTTCAACAAGAAAGCTAGAAGTATTTGAGAAAATGTTTTCAGTTTCTCAAAAATAGAAAACCACTCCCTTTATTAAATGTTGAATTGAATGTATAATGAGATGTTATACTGAAAACATAAAATTGTTAAATTCATAGTTGCTTAAAGAAAAATTAAAAATCCTAGAAGTTGCTTCATAAACATATGAGAAAAATATAAAGATGGTTCTGATAAATGTTCACCTTGAAATAAAATATGGGTTTCATGGGAACTCTGCTCTTCTACTTTAGGAATTGTTTTCCAACTTCATCCAGAAAGTGAGAAAGCATTTTTTCATCATCTCATGCTCTCCTCTCTACATCTTCTGAGCTGTGTGTCACCAGTGACGGTTATGCACAAACTTCCACACCTCAAATGGTGACCAGGTGCTTTGGAACATCAGGTGATATACTCTTCATGATAATCAGGACTCAGATTTGCAGTTGCCTGAAAGCTGCATGTTGATGGTTTTTGTATTTCTCTAGGTACAGTAATCAAACATTTTCTGTGTAAAAATCAATGTGAAAAAAGTTTAGTGTGGGTGTGAATTTCATGAATTATGTTGTTTCCCTAAAGAAACTTTTTGAAAAATGTTTTTCTAATGTATCATATTCTCCTATAGTTTTCCTGCTGAGAAATGTGAATGTATTCTTCAGGACTGATGACAGTCAGGAACGTTACTTTCTGTAATTATTATAGTACATGTTTCTCACTTCTCACTTCCTACTAGGTAACATTGAGATTTCCTTGACTGCTTTCAGGGGTTTATATGGTTCAGACTTATATTCCATGTGAAAACAGGTAGGTTTTCATAAATAAGATCTCATTCAACAATAACATAGCATACATAGCACCTGTGAACACCGTAAAAGCAGTCTAGAAAGGATGAAGCCCAACCTGAATCACAGCTCATGTCCCTTAATACTGATTTCTTGCCTTCTATGGGATGGGTGTCCAATTTGAACACATAAGCACACATTTGTATACATTCAATTCTAGCTTCCTTATATGAGAGAATATCAGCCCCTGTCTTTTTGGATTTATCTTATCTCAGTCAGGATTTTAGACTGATAGTCTTGTGTGCTTTTGAAGTTGGATACCTTCCAATAATTTCTGAGGGTGTATAATTTATTTTGGATCCAACAAGGTTTTAATTAGTGCTGCAGCTTTGTACACTTGCTATTGTTTTTATAGGATACATAAGACTTGCACATTTTGTAATGATTGAATGTAGCTGTTTGTTGTTTGAGGGTTTGGGGAGGGAAGGGAACTGAGACAGATTGTCACATAGCTCAGGCTGTCTCCTCCAGATTTCACCGCCCCAGGGCTAGGATTGCAAGCCTCTGACTACACAACCAGTTCAACAAGCTCTTAACTGTGATCACCAATGTAAATGTTTTCTTATATGTGATATTAGAGTTAAATTGGTGGTGAGAAAACAGAAGTTATTTATTAATCACCAATGAGACCCAATTATACTTAATAAGGAATTTAATTTTACTTATTATTCTGTAATTTGTATAGATCTTCCACTATTTCATATTCCATTAAATATAATTAACCAAAATTTTGTTGTTAATATCTATTAATAAAATAATATTATGAACATCATGACAGTCAAACAATCTTCTCTTTCTATAAGTGTGAAATTATTGGATTACAGCCTTGATCACCACACTGTCATCAAGGTTCCTTCTTCAGAATCAGGCCAGACCTAATCTTACGTCATTAGACTAGAAATGGAATAGAAGTACTTGATAAATATTTTTCATCTAAAAAGAAAATTACTGTAAAGTATTTACTTTATAAAAGTACATATCTAAAACCCAAAACATATAGAATGTCAAAATTATAATATATTTAAGCTCCTGTGGCACAGTGAGCTAAACTGTTTTTTATTAAATGTAATGTTGTCTCCACACACAGCACTCATAGCTGGTATTTGTAATGGGACAAGAATCTATGACTAGTCATGTGTACTAGTGAAGAATCTAGTACAATTACATTGTTAAATGAATGTAGGATCAAATTGCCTTCTACATATTTATTTCTGTATACATATATTAGTGCTTATTTCTTTTTTAAAATGGAGAGAGATCACAACCTCCATTAGAAAGGAATTTTCATTACTTTATTCAAACCACCAAACATTATTTTTGATAACTTGAATAATTACTCCTCTCTTTTGATATGATTTCATGTTAAACATATTTTTAATTTTTTTTGTGATGTCAGTGATACTTAAATGCTGCCTCATTGACTCTTCACTCAAAGTGTAGAGGTATGGAACATGTAATACATGAAGCTACTAATTCCCCATATCAGTGACATTCTAGTTTCATATAAATTTCATATGAAGTTAATGGTAGTAACCACACAAAAGGCTTGTCTGATTGCTTTCTTGAGAAAGATTCTTGTTGGCATTCATGTAGCCCAGGATGACCTTAAACTCTTGTAGATATTCTACTTTAAGTCTGGCATTATATGAATGTATCATCATCCCCAGTTCACAATTTCCTAATCAATGTTAACTTTATACTAAGTAATATGCTAAATTATAGATCTACTAATTCACTGTTGCTTTAAAATGTCTCATCACATTTTCACTCAGTATACTCTTAAACAAAAGTAACAGTGACAAAAATTATTATCTTTTATTTTACATATTGTTAAAATTTCTGATTTTTCACCAGTTCTGATGCTCTATCCCCCTTGATGCAATCTTCAAATTAGTCCTGTGAAGAACAGGAAAGGATAGAAAGGAGCATGACCTACTGGTCAAACATTCATTTCGTCCATGTTCAACTAGACACAATGAAATATTTTTTATGAGCTTTAATGAAGACCAGCTGAAAGCATGACCTCTGACAGATTTATGCAGTGAATTTGTAGAAACGACTCTCTGGAAATGCCCTTTCTCCACATCATAAAGAATGAAATATTGATAAAAGGATGTATCCTCTGTTGGTCTGTAATGTTCAGTAGTTCCAGCCTGTAGATGGAGCCAAGAGTAAAGTTCTCCTTACAGAATGTAAGGATGAAACAGTCCTTTCTAGGGAAGGTGATTAGAAGAGAATGATGTTCCCCTTTCTCTCACACATTCCACCACTTTAATTTCTTATGTAACACAGTCTTGCCACTCTGATGATAAGAAATGCTTGATGCCCTATCACTGTGTCCCTCATCATGCGTGGTTGTAATTTACTGTCAGCTGACCTGGCATCCAGGAGTTGACCAAGTCACAAGGTAAATCCTCATAATGACAGTGGGGCCCTTGTTATAGATAGTGAGGGTATAGACTTATTTCGGTCTATTCTCCCACGTAAAGACAGTGTGTGTACCATTTCACTGCCCTTCTATCCTTTTTGCCCTGCGAGGATACAATACTAACTAAGGTTCTCATAAAATACAGATTATTCAGGGCCTCAATCTTCAACTTTCTAATAAGTAAAACTGTAACATGTATATATATTTCCCAGCTTGTGATAATATGTGGATAAATGACTGAATTAAGAAAAGATAACCTAAGGCTAAAGCGAGAGCTTAGTGGTTAAGATAAAGGTAATGTTTGTAACTCACTGCTCAGGGAGGGCCTTGACATTTAGAAAGGCCTGAATTATTTGTGGATACAAATAATTATTTGTTAGTTATAGAACTGTTTGTTAGTGCAACTAGCATTGTCCTGACTAATACAAACATTTTATTTTTTGCTTGAGATATGGCTTTTCTAGAGATATATACACCAAACGGAGAACACAATGAGTTTATGCTTCACGATCGTGTTGATTAACTTTCACAGAAGCACGTTATTTCATCCAGTTCAACTGAAGACAGTATCTGAAGTTTTTTGAGCTTGTCTGTGAACTGGAGATGAAAATTATCTACATTAAAATCAATGTTATAACACCAGCATCGACAGCAGACCTCAAGCCATAGCACAGTACAGGTAGTATATGTAAAAATGCTAATCTTTTAACTATGCCCTGTGGCGTAGGCAGTTTTGTTTAAGCATTTCCATTTACCGACTGTCTTGAACTATTTAGGCTCTCCAATTTTTCCAAGCCCTCAACTTTTTTCATTAATTAAAAAATGGATTGTATCTATTTTATGTCATGGAGCAACTAAAAATTCTCCTTTGATTCAATTTACATCTTACATTAGCAGTATCCTTATGCTCACTTAAAAAAAAATAAAACACTATCCATATTGTCACTCATCAGACTGTGGGGGACTCTCACAACCTTGTCTGAGAAGAAGAATAATGCTTCCTTGAAAAATAAAACCTGTGTGGTTGGAGTTAACTAGGTAAAAGAAAACATGGGCCTCCCATTCCCCTCTCCTGCCAGATTAAGGAATAATTGGGTCTGCTCTGTTCTTTATAAGAAAGGAAAAAGTGATTTATTGTTAGTACAGATGTGCACCTTCTGTTTCTGGTCATTTACATTGCTATAGGTAATCAGAGACTGTCAGAGTGCCGACTGCTCCTCACAAGAGCTTCTTCAGAGCATGTTGGCTTCTTCTGCTTAATGGGAATCCTAACTTGTGAAGCTTTGATTTGGGTTGCAGACTTTTCCACTGGGAGAGATAACTTACCATGGGTCAGGTAGCTTTGCCTTGGGCAATTTAGAGTGAACACCCAGGATGGGCAAACCTGCTTCTTCTATGATTCTTCCAAAACAAGTATCTGTTTTGAAGTTGACACTGTAGTTCCTCAAGACTCTAAACTTCTTTCACACATTAGTGGGGTGGTCCTGTGACTAAAAGAAAAGAACATTACAGTCCTGTTATACTTGATATTATGAGATAATTTTTTCATTTTCAATGAAAATATCCCTAGTTCTAAACTACTGAACTGCAATGATGATGTTCTTGCTCTCTTGTCAAAATAAGTCTGTTCTGTCAATGTGAATAATTTGAGTCCTCTGCAGAATCAACAAGTACACTTAACCACTTGGGCCATTTCTCTAGGCCCTCTTTTTCAATTTTTAATCTTTAATCAGCAACCCAATTCTCCCATTTTTCTAATTAATGCCCCAACACCCCTTTTATCCTTTCTACTTTAATAATTTTCATATGTATATAATATGCTGTTTTGTTGGTGTTTCAAATTGAGTTTATTTTAAAAGTACTTTTACTTTGCAGAAAAATGATTGAGAATTGACCAATGTTCACAAGTGACACAGCCTGCCCTACTTTATTCGATCAACATCTTTTAATGACATGATATACTTTTACAACTGGTAAACCAATATTGATGCATTATTAACTAGATTGTTTTGTTCATAATAAGATTGACACTGAGTTGTATAGTTCGATGGGGTTCACACTAGCACAATTCCAGAAAATACCATACCACCCTGATGGAGTAAGGCACACAAGGCATGCCAGATCTCATGAAATATTCAGGGGTACATGAGGCATTCAGGGGCACAGAGGTATGCAGGGGCACACAGACATGCAGGGGCACACAGGCATGCAGGGCACACAGGCATGCAGAGGCACACAGGCATGCAGAGGCACACAGGCATGCAGGGCTACATAGGCATGCAGAAGCACACAGGCATGCAGAAGCACACAGGCATGCAGGGGCACACAGGCATGCAGGGGCACACAGGCATGCAGAGGCACACAGGCATGCAGGGGCACATAGGCATGCATAAGCACACAGGCATGCAGGGGCACACAGGCATGCAGAGGCACACAGTCATGCAGGGGCACATAGGCATGCAGGGCACACAGGCATGCAAGGGCACACAGGCATGCAGGGCACACAGGCATGCAGGGGTACATAGGCATGCAGGGGCACATAGGCATGCAGGGGCACACAGGCATGCAGGGCACACAGGCATGCAGGGCTACATAGGCATGCAGGGCACACAGGTATGCAGGGGCACACAGGCATGCCGGGGCACCGAGGTATGCAGGGGCACACAGGCATGCAGGGGCATACAAGGCATACAAAGGCACCTGAGGAGTGCAGAAGCACCTGAGGTGTGTGAATACATGAAAAGTGCAGGGTCCCACCAGGCACACAGGAATGCAGGAACATGCAAAGCAGGCAACCTACAGAGCAAGCGAGCATACCTAGGTAATGCTACACAGGGCAGAGGTCTAGCAACAACAGAGAGCGAGTAACTAGTTTCTTTCTAAATTTTCCATGTGTTCTATTTATTTATCCTTCCTTAACTCCTTGTGGCCTCTGGTGCTTGAGGGGACCTAGAGTTTTGCAGTTTGAACAATGTTATTTTACAGTCTTGCTCTCCTTTAAAACTGGCTTCTTTCATTTAGTAATGTGTTCACATTTCTTAAGTTACAATGATGCATTTTCTTTTGTTACTGAATATTACTTTCTGTGGTGCACCACAATTTGTTGATGAATTAATCTATAAAATTTAGAAGCAACATGTGGGCTGCTTCTAAACTTTGACAAGTGTGATTTAAGGTACTATAAACTTTTGTTCCTCCGTTTGTCATTTTGTTGACATAATTTATTAGCCATTTGTGTAAATACCACAGAAATTTATTGTGCTATTAAAATATATTAATATATATTGTTTTGTAAGAAAGTGACTCTCTTGTAAGGAGTCTAACCATGTTCCTAATTGTGACCAGCAAGGAACAAGAGGCTTGCTGCCCCAAACATCCACCAACATTCCGTGGCAGTGTTTTGGATTTTGGCCACCCTAACATATTGGTATCTCACTATTGTTCTAATCTGTAGCTCCCTAATGACAAATGATATTAATAGTCCTATTGTACACTTCCTTTAGCGTACTACCCAGGTGAGGGGTCTCCAAATACTTCAATCACGTTTTAATTAGAGTGTTGTCTGCTGTTGTAATTTGTTTGTTTGCTTAAGATAGGCTCTCACCTTGCAGCTGGAATAGCCTGGAACTATGGAGCCCCATTCTGGTCTCACACATGCGATAATCATCCTGCCTTGCCTTCTGGGTGTGAGGTTCAGGGGCTCTTACATTTGAATGTTAATAAAGCTAACATATGTTGGATAATACTATTGGGTTGATACTGCTAAAGGTTCTGCTTGTGGCTTCTCATGATTCCTAGTGGTTGCTTCATGCTCCATGTTTTAAGACAAAAGTCAGTCTGTAATGATTGCCATTTAGTGGATCTAAGTTATTTGTTTTATTTATTTTTGTGTGTGTGTGTGTGTGTTTTCCTTATAGGGAGATACAGTGTCACTTTCAAGGTCTTCACATATGTGTTCTAAAACTGAAATTCTCATGCTTGTCTTCTATTCAAATAAATTTCTATATATTTAAGTACCTTATTCATCATGATAATCTAATTCTCAGTACTGTGACTCAGCTGCATATAATTTCTGTTGCTGAGTGAATAGCACCTTCAGGTCTGTTTGTGTGATAATCTAGGAGTCATATTTTTCAATATTATGGTTCCTATTTTCTTGTATATGGTGTCTATTTTTCTATGTAAACCTAGAAACACATTAAATTCTTAAAATAAATTTTGGAAAGCCAATGCTATTCCATCCATTGCTTTTTTTGTCTTTTTTTTTTTTAAGTTTTCAAGACAAGGTTTCTCTGTAGCTTTGGAGCCTGTCCTGGAACTACCTCTTGTAGACCAGGCTGGCCTTGAACTCACAGAGATCCCCCTGTCTGTGCCTCTAAAGTGCTGGGATTAAAGGCATGTGCTGCCACCACCCGCCTCCATTACTTTTTTTTAAAGATGAAATGTTCACCAATAGGCAGATATAGAAACTCCACCCATCTGCAGTCATTTCAGAGACACCATTAAGCACTGTATTAGGGATTTTGTTAAACAGCTTAGACTGCAACCATACCGAGTTGTCTCCTGACTCCACTATAACTGCACGAGTCAGATCTTCTCACTGTTTCAGTGAGCATTCACTTCGGTGGGGTTTCCAGCCTCATCCCCAGTGGGTAGGGGGAGTGCCAGCTCTCATTTTTACCAGCCTTGTTTCTAGTGTTCATTCTTCTATCACCATTCTGATAGGTATACACATGTATGCTATTTCTATTTTTTATTTTAATGCAATTCTTTTATTTTACATCACTACACTTGAAAATTTTTATGTATAAGAACATCGAACATTATTGGAATATCTCTCCTGTGAGAATTCTATTTACATTTCTTTGCAATTTTCCACACTAATTTGGGTTTTTCTGATACAATAATCTTGTTACTAACTATTGATTAGTTTTACTGTCTTAAAGATTATCAGTAACTTTGTGTCTTTTAGTAAGTGAAAGTGTGCAGTAATGATGATTATGTTTTGCTTTGCAGTGAGTTTCAGCTATTTGTTAAAAATTCACTTCTTCAGCAAGTTGCAGCAATGTTGGTCTGAATATTCTTTTAATTTGGGTTTATTTCAATGCTTATTGTTGTACTTTAATTTACTAGGCATCTACACAGACGAAAATTTAGCTATTTCTTCCTGTGTGACTAGTCTCTTCTCAGCATGCCTATTGGTGTAGCAGCCACATTTACTACATCAAAGTTTCCACATACACATGGGTCTATTGCTGAACTACCTCTTCCCCTCCTATAAACTAAGACTATGACGCAGTGCCCCTCATCTAAATGCTTACATATTAATATCCATGTAAGTTTTAAAACATGCCAGGCAGTGGTGGCGCACACCTTTAATCTCATCACTTGGGAGGCAGAGGCAAGCAGATCTGTGTGAGTTTATTAAGGCCAGCCTGGTCTACAGAGCACGTTCCAGGACAAGTCCCAAAGCTACAGAGAAACCCTGTCTCAAAAAACAAATAAACAAAAAAATGAAACATATTATAGAAATGTTGATTCCTCAATAAAGAATAGAAAACCAATTAATTTGATAGGACTTTTCCTTAATGTATAATTTATACTAATATATCTATATATTCTATATACTATATCTTCATTGTGATAATTGACCCATTAATAAATATAGCATATCCCATTCAGCTCTATGTCTATATATGTCACTGGAGAGTACGTGTATTTGTATTAAATTGCACATTATTTTTTTACCAAGCAAAATATTTTCACTTTTATCAACTGGTTTAATATAAGAACAATCAAATCATTTACAAATAAAATTTACAGATACATATTTCTCAAAATAAACAATGTGGAACAACTGAGGCTTTTCCCAGTGATATGTAGCTTCTTTGAAGAGAGCATATGAGAATTTGTGCCATCAACCCTCAGTGAGTAATCTTTATCCTGCACTATGCAGAAAGGCTTCCATACTGTTGAGATAAAACTGGTACATTCACATTCTCTAAACACTAAATTCCAGAATCTCTGTAGGCCAAGCAAGTCTGTTTGAAGCATATTTTACTGAGTCAGGGATTGTTTCACTACTTTGTGCTTTATTATATACTGAATTCACATAATTAAATCAAGGATATGGAAAGAACTTGCATGAGATACAATGGTTTGAAATGGCAGTCTTGCAAAACATTTGTTAATATAAACAAAATCCTCTGCTTTGGATAATTAATATTTGCTGTTAATGGATGAGATTTTATTCAAATTTCCTACCCAAAACATGGAAATAAGTAGGACACATGGTGTTCTCACGACAACAGTTATAACCATGAAGGAAATGATCTTTGTCTTCTACCAGAAGCTCTGGTTTAGTAAGCCCTGACACAGCTATATTTTCATGTTCAACACCTTTCCTTTCCATAATTTTATTCAAATTATCTATCTTGTTACTGACAGGCACTAAATGAAAGATGATGAGTCAGGCCACCTGGCATTCTTCCCTTGCTTCTTTTGACACCTTCCTCATTTGTTTAAATAATTCACAGAGCAAATACAAAGTAACATACTAAAACACAAGAGACGTTGATTCCTGGATTAAATTAGAGTACATTTATAGCCAAAGGTGCTAACTAAATTAAAGTGTTTTATTTTTAACTGAGAAGGCAAATATTTACTCTAAAGTTTGAAAACTAGGTGAGACAGGAGTGTTATAGTACATTTAATATTGAGATTAAAATCTACAGTTTGATGTGAAATTCTAACACATCTAGTAAGAATGTATGTTTTCCTTACCACTGTATTTAGATATATAAATGAAATCACTTTTTTCACAAAAATCTATTTGAATAAAATAGATACTAAATATATCTTGTTTTCATGTAGGATAAGAAAACTTTTTAAGGGTAAGTTGAGCATGACCACTGTGCTCTAATAAAACTTTATTCATACAAACAGGCAGAGGGCCAAATTGGAGCCACGGGTTGTAGTATAAAAACCTCTGTTCAGTTTGTACTTGTTTCTTCCTCCCACACTTCTGATTCCATATGAAAAATGTGATGGCTCTTCATGGGTTAACTTTATGTAATTTATAACTCCTTTATTGTTTCCTTGAAAGATTCTGGCACCACAGAAAATAAGAAGACCTTGTTTGTTATGGATCTAAATAAATAAATAAATAAATAAATAAATAAACAAACAAACAAACAAAAAAAAGAAAACTTTTTAAGGCTGTGGGTTGTTTTAATCAATTTCTTGTTACTGTAGACATTGAGAGGAAGATGAATCAACTGTTCACTTGAATATGGGTTTTAAGGGACATGGTAGGACTAGAAAAATGGTTCAGTCAGTAAAGAAGCTTTCCACTTAAGCCTAATGCCGAGTTTGATCCTAGGAACCCATATAAAATGGAAAGAGAGAAGCCTATTTACAGAGCTGTCCTCTGATCTCTATACAGCCCCCTTCCCCACATCATATGCAAATTCAGTAATAAATTAATATTTAAAAGGCATAATAGAAATAAATTCACTACCAATTCCTTTAGTTGCATTGTGTCTAGACTTTATGGATTGTAAGTTTGTTTCCCTAAAATACACTGAAACGTTATGAAAGAATTTAATGCATCTTCATGTTATTTTCAAGTGTTTAGAAAAATGGTAGAGGAAGAGAAAGAAGAAAACATTTTAGGAAAGAGAATGGGGTAGAGGAAGATGTGGTGGAGCTTTAGGAAGCTCTGTAATCTTACACAATACCCAAGGCTCCTCCCCCTGGTTTTGTAAGTGGTAACAGCAGCCAGGGAGAAGAAACTCTCCAATCAGTTACACTGCCTGCAAATCATGCTAGACAACTTGGGATGCAGGTGGGCTTTCAGATACAATGCCCCACTAAAACTCCTGAAAGGAACTGCAATGACCTCAGTGGTTCACTAATCTAGACTGGAAAGGAATCACTTCTTTGCTCTGTCGTTTGTGTTTTGTCTCAAGAAATAGACATTTGTTCATAACGCCAAAGAAAAAACAGAAAACACACAGACACACACAGACACACACACACACACACACACACACACACACACTGCTGTTGGGAGCAGTGAGACCCCAGATCCTGAATTTCTTGTAATCCCCTGATCTGAGTGCCTATAGCTGCTCTGAGCACGAGACCTTCAGGAGTTCCTGATGGCAGGAGAGTGGTTTTTGGTGGGTTTGCCTGGGGCGTGGCTATCTCTATATAATCTGCCCCTGAACACAATAAAGGGGGCATTCTTGAGGAATTCAAGGATGACCCGTGTCGCTCTCTCTCTGTGTATTTTAACCTCCAGCTCCCTTGCCAGAAGCTTGTGAAATGGGTGCCAGCGCACAGAGCGCAGACATGGGAGCGCGGTGCATGGCACACTGCCTTCATTTGATGGTGTGTGTGTATGTGTGTGTGTGTGTGTGTGTGTGTGTGTGTATACTCAAGCTTTATTCTTCAATTAGCAAGCACTGTTTTACACACTAACAATCTACACATAGCAATATCATGTAAAGAGTTAAAGCGTACGTATTCTTCAAGAGATAAGTTTTGATGCACAATCCATCGATGGTTTGTAAAGCAGAAAAATGTAACACAATGCAACCGCAGAGTCCCTACTCCTTTAATTGAGTCTGTAAATATTTAAGCAGGCTCTTGCAGTGAAGACACACCCGTGGTTCACTCTCTTAGCTGGCTTCCCCACATTCTTTTTAAGAGGAGCTTTCCCGTCATGCATTTTTAATCAAAATCCCATCATTTAAGTGTCTCGGTTGAGTTGCTGGGGAGTTAATACAAAAACAGCATCTGAAGGATTTGTCTGTAGGACAATGTTTCTGGCTGTGAACCTTTAGTAAGACAGCACTTGCTGAGAAGCAGTCCTTTTAGAAAAATACTCATTTCAGTGTGTGTTAGTGGACACCCTACTGTTCCAGATGCCCCAAACGGAGTTATTCTAATTCCAGCAGCAAAGCAACCTTAAAGCAAAAGAGAGTGTCCTCACTTACTATGGTCATTGCGCTGTGAGCACGGTGCAGCCATGCTGGAATCAGGGGGCCTTCTGGAATTCACACATAGGGTAGACAGAATAAAAGATTACCTGTTGTCCTATTTAACTTTGACTATTGTTAGTCCATCTAATCCACACCATTTGTGTCAGATGGGAACCTCGGCTACACTCCTATTCCTGTCCACAGCAGTGACTAGGTAATGAGGGAGTTCAGTGATGAACTAGCTCACTGGCTTAGTGTGGCGGTTCCTAGCATTCTGAAGCTGGGATTCTGCTTCTGTAGCTTCGCTCTAGTTTAATCGATGAACAGTAATGACTCACAACATAATCGTTGTTTTAAAATTCACTAGTGACCAAAACATGAAGCTATAATTATCTTCAAGATGGTTTGTACTGAAGCACTCTTTGTTTTCCTAAAATTGCATTAGTCTGATTCTTAGCTAATTACAGCTTTGAATTTAGCTTGAGATGGCACATACTTGGAAGCAAAATGGAGACTATTGGAAAATTCAGCATAGAGAAACTGAACTCCGCTCTGTGAGTGACAAAGCATAGGATTCTATTTCACAACATCAGCACCTAAAATCGCATCAAGGATACAGGTGGCCACACAACTCTGTTTGCACAGGCCTAGATATATTGCCAACCATTGCAACTGAGAAAGTCAGTTTTAGCAGATACCCAGTAATGTGTAGATGCTATACCTAATTACAGTCTCACTTTCAGATTCAAATTCTTTTAATTTGATATTAAATATTACATTTAAAATAGCACATTGATCATACAGCAGTTGATATAGAGCTTGCTTTCTTTTTAAAATTTTCCCGTTTTAAAGCCATTAGATATTACAGGTTGTTATGACTATTTCAACAAGTAGAGTCATAGAAACTTTGTAGACATATATGCTTCTAATAGGGCTTACCAAACCTTCTCAGTTCCTGGTATTTGGCACTTAGATGTGATCTTTGAAAGAAAAAAAATGTTGACTCAATATAAGATATAAAAATATTTCTTCCTTCTTCCAAAAGATACTGAGCAATGCCATAGCATTTGTTTCCACCAACCCATGTGAATCAGCATCTACAATCAGCCCCAGAATAAGAGGTGCAAAAATGCCTTAGGGCTCAAAGAGGAGTGGATGATTCACTGCTCTTGTGACTTGTTTTAGGCTGTTTTTCAAACATTGCCAACAAAGCCTTGTCCCAACTCTACCTTGGTTTAACATGTAGCCTTGTTGAAATGTTGTCTCCTTGATGTAAATATCACAAAGACCATGAACCTCTATGCTCATCAGAGAGAAAACAAGCAGAGATGAAGGAAGCAAGGCAAGAAATCAACCACAGTTGTACATGTGAAAATTCAAGTGCCAAAAAAATCATACCATGTAACACTACATGAGACAAATAACAAAAATCAGGAAATAATGAAATAAGAAGAAAAATTAAGAAAAATATGTTGTTCAAATTACATAAATAATAGTCAAAATAAGAGAAAAATGGTGATTACAAAGGATGTAAGAAAGGAAGGGAGGATGGGAAAATGAGAATAAGGCCAGAATGTAAAGATGAATGGAGAGAGGAAGAGATAGAGGGAGGAAGAGGCAGTGGAGGGAAAACTGACAGAATAAATAATAAGAACGTTGTGATTGAGCCAGCAACCCAGAACAGAGCAGGCCTGAGGCAGTAACAGGACTGAGCCAGTGACCTGGGCTGGAGAGGGTCTTGGATGGTGGACTCCACTGAATCAGGAAAGGATCCAAACCAAGGATATTTGTGGAGGCAGAACTGAGCCAGCGGCCTGGGCTGGAGCAGTCCTGAGACAACGAACTCCAGAGACACAGGTAAAGAGGAGCAATTATGCCACAAGGACACGTGCTCCACTATGTCCATAGCAGCTTTGTTTGTCATAGCCAGAACCTGAAAAAAATCTAGATGCCCATCGGCCAAATAATGGATGAGGAAAATATGGCACATTTACACAGTGGACTACTACACAGCAGAAAAAAATGATGGTATCTTCAAATTTACAGACAAATGGATGGAGTTAGCAAACATTATTTTGAGTGAGGTAACCTAGACACAGAAAGACAGTTATCACATATACTCACTCATAGGTGGTTTTTAAACATAAAGCAAAGAAAACCAGCCTACAAACCACAATTCCAGAGAACTTAGACAGCAATTAGGACCCTAAGATAGATATACCTGGATCTAATCTACATGGGAAGTAGCAAAAGACAAGATCTCCTGAGTAAATTGGGAGCCTGGGGACCATGGGAGACTGTCGAAGGGGAGGGGAGTGGCAGGGAGGGTAGCAGAAAAAAAATGTAGAGCTCAATAAAAATTTAAAAAAGAACATGGCAGCATTATTTCAGCAGAATATAATGCAAAGACTGGAGGGCAATCACTCATAAGTAGATAATTATATTGAACAAAAATAACAATGATAATACCAGATAGTAAAATTGAAATGCTAGGGAAATGAAAATTAAAGCATGTCATTTAGGCACATCCCTAATGAACCAGAGCACAATTGCAAACAAAAAGAAATAAGGCAGAGATGAAAATTGAATTTTCAACCTAAGACTCTCAGTCATGAATATATAATGTGAAAAGAAAATAAATGTAAAGGGAGGAAAGTAAACAAAATCAGTATGAAGGCATGTCATATTGAGGACGCTGAGGCAGCCGAAGGCGAACTGGTGTAACACTAGGAATGGCTTTACAAATAGAGCTTCTGATGTTTTAGATCAATCAAAGTGCTTTGATTTTCTTGGTGTATTTAACTAACAATCTCATGGTTTTCTTTATTTTATGACTAAATGTTCCAAAGGAAAAACAAATTAATTAAATAGAGATGTGAACATATTCATCTCTACCAGGAATAAAATATAGTTATTCAGATTATAGGAGTTTCTTCTCCATTTTTATAAACCATATGAACATCTTGAGAAAAAATATGAAAAATATTATAGAGGAAGGCTTGAGAGATAGTTCAGTAGTTAATAACTCTTGGTGCTCTTGCAGAGGACCACTTAGGTTCATAACAGAATGTCAGTAAAGTGAAAAAAGTGTTAATCATCCATCTTGAATACAAAAGAGTTTCACATAAAGAAGTGACCAGCCTATCAAAGTACTCTGAGAAATATAACAATGAAAAAAATAACCCTTCAGACCAGTAACACCATAAGTTACTTACTCTACCAATGCAGTTAAAAGCAAGCAGGAATACCACAACAATAATCGGGAAAGTAAGTTCAGTGAATTTTAGTGGCCAGAGCACAGAAGATCTTGCCTATGGAACCAGTTTTGAAATTTCGAAAACTGTCTAATTTATCCCTCAGAATAAATCTTACTTCAAGAGAAGCAGTGATGTCTTAACATTGGAACAATTTGGCTACAGTGGTTTGATTGAGTATCTTATCAAATCATGAGTTGCTATTTGGTCTCTTGTGAGTGCAATGGCTGTAAACCAATGCATTATTTCCTAAAATATCTTTAAAAGTGATAAAAAATAATATTCATGTAAAATAAAAATAATTGAATGAGATAGCCATATTTAAGCTTCTATAAAATGCAATGTCTTTTTAAGAATTGCTACAATACAGAACTTAATCTTCTCAGGAAGAAAAGCATCAACGGAAACATTACACAGGGAAGTCTTGCAAAATTCCAGTTTCTTTCCCAGTTGTTTCTCCCAGTACTCGCTCCCCCCACCCTACCTCCATCTTATCCCTTCTGTTCCCACCCCCACTAGCCCCTAGTCCACGCCCAAAATCACTGACCCAACTTGAGGTCCATTGCAGAGAGGGAGGCCACGCCTGACATGTCATGGAAACAGACCGGATAGCTAAAGAAATGATTCGTAATTATATTCTACTAAACTCATTGATAGAGCCTAGCATAATTGTCTCCAGAGAGAGTTCATCTACTAATTAATAGGAGCCCATGCAGAAACCCACAGCCAAACATCCAGTGGAGCTCTGGGACTCCAACAAAAGAAGAGTCTGAGGAACCGGAATTGTCAGAGTCACCACAAGAACCCAGCCCAAAGACTCAAATAGTGAGAGATCACAGAGATAGAAGGAGCAACCAGGAGCCTGTATGGGCATGAGCTAGGTAGGTCCTCTGCATTTACATTATGATTGTGTAGCCTGATGTTCTTGTGGCACTCCTAACAGTGGGAGCAGGGATGTCTCTGAACACTAAGCTACACATCATATCTTATCTGTAAGGACCTAGGTCAGACCCATACAGGCTCCCTGATTATCTTCTCAAGTATTTGTAAGCCCCTATGATGTAGTAGTAAGAGCTGCGGGGCTGCGTCCCCAACACCCTGGCCGCCTGCTAGCTTATGCCCCAAAATAATTACATGGACACTGTATTCTTTTAAACACTGCTTGGCCCATTAGCTCTAGCCCTTACTGGCTAATTCTGATATCCTGATCAACCCATCTCTAATAAACCATGTAGCACCGAGCTTACCAAGAAAGATTCAGCATGTCTGACCTGGCGGCTTGCTTCATCGAGTGTGTCTGCCTGGGAGAGAGGATCATGGCGTCTCTGAGCTCACTTCCTCTTCCTCCCAGCATTCTGTTCTGTTTACTCCACCCACCTATGTTCTAACCTATCAGGGCAAGCAGTTTCTTTATTTAACTAACCAATGACCTTCCTCCATCATTATGAGACCTGGTTAGTTGACTATGTGGGCAGTATTCTCCTAGTGCCCTTGACCACTCTAGTCCCTCAGATCCTTCCTCCCCCTCTTGGCAGGATTCCCTAAGCTCTGCCTAATGTTTGGCTGTGGTTCTTTGCATCAGCTCCCACCAATCGCTGGATGGAACCTCTCCAATGAGACCATGCTAGCCTTCAGTCTATGAGTGTAGTAGAATGGAAACTCTCTGGAACCTATGAGGGTGGCCCTAATCAACACATTAAGAATTTGTAGTTTAAGTAGCTGTGGAGAGGACTCAGGAGTTAAAAGCAGAACAAGTGCTCAAAATCAACATCATGACACAAAACTTCATTAAACTCATGCTGCTGCCCCGTCAGGTCTCCATGGGAACTGAATACTCATGCATCCAGACAAAACACATAAACATGCATTCACACACATGTGCACATGTACACATAGAAAGACACAGAGAGAGACATACACACAAAACACACACACACACAAAAGAGGATGAGGGCTGAAGGCTTCACAGTTAAGAGCACTGGCTGCTTTTCCATCAGACTCGGTTCAAATCCCAGCATTCACATAGCTGCAGTTGCCCATAATCATTTATAACTCCTGTCACAGGGGATCCAGTATTTCCTGTCTCTGTGGGCACAGGTCACTCATGTGGTTCTCAGACATACATGCAGTCAAAACATTTATAGACATAAAATAAGTGTTTTAAACAGAAACAAAAAAGGAAAACTCATTGTGTTATCCATGATGTAATCCCATTGCAGGTGTGGTGTCCACATGGCTAGAACTAACAAAGTTCTTGGATGTAAGACTGACGAAATGCAATAAAATAATAATGGAAGGCTATATTTTGCAATTCCAGTAACAGACTATAACATTTGAGGCATGAAGAATTTTATCATAGGCAAGTTGCTAAACTAGAACCATTCCTGCTATAACTACCATGAAACGCAAAATATGTTTTGGTTAGCTCTATTAGTATATGCTCCTGTTCACTGAGAGACATAAAAATGGTGATTAATGAGTGTCTTATACTTGTTATTAATAACATATGAACTTTAACTTAAAGATGCAAAAGGTTAGTCTACTTCAATAATTCAGTTCATTGGCATGTTAATTTTCTGTAGCTTCATGATCTAGCTAGAAAGGTTAATTTGTAAATCGTGACTAAAATATTCTTAAATTTAGATATGAGTAGTTATCTCTACAACAAAACATTAAATGTAATTGTTAGGCATGTATGTATTGTGTGTATGTGTATTGAAGAAACATGAATTCAAAGGAAATTTGGCCCAGATGTTTCTTGATGATGTACTATCTGAAACTCCAACTTGGCATAATGTCTCCTTTGAGAATGTGAAAAATAATCTCCAAATGTCTTATGTGCCATTTAGTTTGTCTTTGAAAGAAGCAATGAAGCAATTGATTGTCTACCTCTGTGTACAAAAGAATCCTATTGCTTTATAGAGTAACTGCACTTAAATTCTGCTCACATACCTGAGGAGTGTAAATAAAACAGTGTGGTTCATTTAAATCACTTACAGCCTTCACCATATTTGCTTTACTCTCAATGCAAATGAATTCCATTTTTATTATTGATTTTACATTCTTTAAATATTTATAAACATCATTAGTCATGGGGAGATGCAAAGGTTTCTCATGAACAAGAGCATCTTGCCTCACTATACCACTGTATTACTAAAGTAGAAAGTAATAGTAGAAAGAAACCTGGGTTGGTCCATGCATTGAAAAACTTCCGAGATCTCAATCCCGAAGAGACCATATACTTTGGCTTCAGGCCATAGAGAAATCTGTCTCAAACTTGGCAAAATCTATCCTTCCTGTGGGTTAGCCTTCATAGTGCCAAAATGTTCTATACAGGCTGCTGAGGAAGGAAAGACATCAATAGTCTCACCTAACACTACGTGCTACAATACCTACCTGCCAGGCAAGCTGAGCCCATTGATGCAACAGAAGAACAATTGCTATGAGGGTGACTAACAACTTTCTGATTGAATTTAAGTCTTGCTTCACAGGATGGAATGGAAATAGAGACAAATGGAGAGTGAAGTTTAAATGGCTTAAACAAAGAGGTATACGGGAGTATGGGAAAGATTAGAGATTGGGAGTGGGGCTAAGCAAAAGAATTGGGTATGAAAATTATATGGAAATGTACTGTTTCATAACTCAATTAAAAGTAAAATTAAAAAGATGGTAGAACATATTTGATGAACAAGAAGAAGAGAAATCACTGAGAATTAAAAAATGAATTGGAAAATTGGGGATGGGAGAGAAGCAACTGATGAGTGGGTGGGTAAATTAAAAACTATAGACATCTATAGAAATCTTATTGAAACCTACTAATTACTAAGTTAAGTTTAGAATATAAATTTAAAAATTTGGATTTCAAGTGCAATGACCCTGCATGGACAATATTGCTCTAAGAAATCATGAGTTATCAAGTTAAAGCTATAGTACAATGCACATGGTATCTCTGAACAAGTTGTCAGTCAGGAAGACCATTCATGTCTCCAAAATAAATACAAGCTACTGCCATAGTTACCCACAGTGGCTACATAGTAAAACTCTACTGCCAAAGATACTATGGAGTTTGGCTACAGATTTCAGGAAAACCAGTCTCCAACTTCCTGCTCGATGTCTAACTCTCATAGAAATGGAGGGTGTTATTCACCTGATAGGGAAGAAAATATTCTGTGGTCTTACACAGGGCCAGACTCTGCATGCCACAATTCTGACCTCCCAGGAAAGATCTGCACCTTTACGCAATAATGATATGACATTCATAGACTTACTGTGGTAGTTTGAATGTAATTGGCCCCCAAAATCTCTTAGGGAGTGGCACTATTAGGATGTGTGGCTTTGGTGGAGTGGGTATGCCTTGTTAGAGGAAATGTTTCACTGTGGGGGTGGGCTTTGAGATTTTGTATGATCTGAATACTGTCCAGAGAGTCACTCAACATCCTGTTGCCTACAAGATATAGGACCTTCACTGTTCCTCCAGCACCACGTCTTCCTGTGTGCTGCCATGCACCTCACCATGATAGTAATGGACTAAACACCTGAAACAGTAAGCAAGACCCCTCAATTAAATATTTTTCTTGTAAGAGTTGTAGTGACAATGGTGTCTTTTCACAGAAATAGAAAACCCTAACTAAGACATTAGATAACCACTTTCTGACTGGTTTTAAGGCCTGCTCCATGGAAGGAAATTTCACATCTGTTATACCAAAACTGGCTATTGGCTATCCAACATCAAATGGCCAGCCCTAAAAACATACATATAAGTAGCATCATATAGACTGAGCAGATTATTTTAGAAACATATGCATATATACATATAGGCAGATGCATTTAACAACACCTAATGAAGAAAGAGAATGGGGATTTTAGGAGTAAGGAAGGGAAAGTGGGAGGCTTTGAGGAAAGAAAGAGAAGAGGGAGTGGTAATTATATTTCAAGTATAAAACAAAAATAAAAGATAGAATAATACAAAAGAAAATAAAACTGCTCAAAACTGGGGAATAATATGCCAAAGACTGAAGTTGACTATTGTTATTTTGTTAAATGATAATATTATAATACTGCTTGCTAGATATTTATGTTTCTTCACATAGACCTGGAGTTCTCACAACCTTGCTCAGAGAAGCTTCTTGTGCTGTTCTATGGGCAGCAGTCAATGGAGTGAGGCTAATTGGTCCAAGCATTGAGAATAAGAGACCAGATGCTTAGCCCCAAATGGGATACCTATATCAACTCCATTACTGCCACCAGTAAGGCTCAGGGAACCCTGGAAACAGGAAATGGAAAGAATGTGAAAACCAAAGGTAGAGAGAAATGCAGAAATATTATGAAATTCTTTATTTTAGATGTGACATGACTATTGCGCTGACGAACTCATAGCAGTTATGGCTATGAATAAGACCTGCATAAGATTAAGCCAGCCAGTGTTCAGACAGAATAGATGGGGGTAGGTTTTCAGACCCTACTTTGTCCTGCAGGCAGGTATAGTACTGGAGAAAGAAATGAGAGTTCTACATCTGGATCTGCAGGTAGCAGGAAGGGAACTGTGAGCCACTAGGCATGATTTGGGCTTCTGAAAGCTCAAAGCTCACCACCTAGTCTCATTCCTACTCCAACAAAGCCACACGTACACCAACAAGGCCACATTTCCTAATAGTGACACTCCTTATGGCTTAACATTCAAACACTCAAGTCTATGGAGCCATTTCTAGTCAAAATACCGTGCCACTAAATAAATAAGTAAATAACGAAATAGTCTTTAAAATAGTCTTTAAAAATTACAGATTGTTGAAAGGATAGTTGCAAACATGAAGCCAGTTGAACAGTTACAGTTTTTATGAGGGGTACAATGAAACTCCATTATCATTTCTCTCTACCTTAATTTGCAAATAAAATATAATCATAGCACATGAATTGAATAAAATAGTTAAGAAAGTCAGTATGCATATTGATAAATATTTTATGGGAAAATATGTTGTAAAATGTAAAACATTGAAGAAATGAACAGAGTTCTCTGGACCATGTTATAGAAGTGCAAAACCACCTTGCTGACACAGGAAAGAACAGAGTGGGGACATGGTCCAGCTGAGCTAATGGCTTGCTGTGGACATCAGGGATAAATGTTCACAGCTAGAATCCAGATTTAACCAAGCTTTGTCAAACATGCAGTTGTGAATTTGTGGCTTAGAGATGAATATCTTTGAAGTGTATGCTTTATGGATTATATTTAGGCTTTAAAATTAAACTTTATTTTCTGTTAAGAATGTCATGGCGTGGTCTTCAGAGAGATGGCAGACACTTCTGAAAAAGGAATTCCTGAGAATCAGCAAGTAGATTAGAGTAAAATATTAACTATGTGAAAATGTGTTATATTTGTTTATGCTGCGGAATATTACTTAAACTTTGCAGAGGCATGTTACATTTGTTTCAGCTGCATTTCTTTAAATATGGAAAGATGTGTTGCTCTTTCACCTTACCTGCCAAATATAGCCAAATGGTCTAATAAAGAGATGAATGGTCAATATCTAGGCAAAAAAAAAAAAAAAGATAGCAAGGGCTGGTGGACAGAGAGAATAAGTAGGAAGAGAAAAAGAGGTAGGAGGAGAGCACAAGGGAGAAAGATAGTGAGATGCCCAGAGCCACCAGACAGTTGCCAGACAGTGGACACAGACGCAAGTAGAACACACAGAAAGAAAGGTAGAAAGCCCCAAGGCAAAATGCAGATTAAGAGAAACAGATTAAAATAAGTAAGACAAGGCCAAGCATTCATAACTAGTACATCTTCTTATCAAGATTTGGGAACTGGTGGGTGGCTCAAAAGAAAAAGCCTGATACAGTATACATGCAAAAATACGTCATTTGTGTTTATTTATTACAATATACTATAAAATTATAAAATAACTTTATTTAAAATGTTGGGTCATGTTACTATTTGAAATATATTGTTTATAATTTCCATCAAAATTTAGAAGTTTCTACTTTTACCACTTTTAAATTATACTCTTAACTTCCTTTTCTGTGTTAAATACTGTAAATATGATCCAGTGTATCAGCACAATAGCACTATCATTTAAGTGACTGGGCAATATTTTGTACGTCAGGCAATCTCAACTCCAGTTGTCTTAGTCTGCATATTTTTGTGATGTAATATTTTAACACAAATATAAATAAACACCCGAGAGGTAATATGTTGTCTTGTGGCATAATCTGGTACAGTTTTGTGTTGTCTTCAATGCTGGATATTGTGCACTGATTCTACTTATTTATATTATAATTCAAACTGGGGGTGCATGTAGTCATTGACTCTCAACAGATAGCACATTTTGAATTAGATAATTCTAAGGAAGTTAGACTTTGCAGGTTACCTGTTATTATTGCCCATATGGTTCAAGGCAGAATTCTGTAATGAGGTATAGAATTTATCGAAATTAATGGGTCTTTGAACAGCAAGAAAGAAATGCGTAATTCACAAAACATGACAGCTGACCTATTATCCTTTAGTTGGAACAGCTGATAAATACATAATATATTAGTTTGCAGGTATCCACCCACTGTTCAGATTTCTCTCAATGCTTTAATTCTTGCAAGGAAAATAAAATGTGAACTCTGTCATTATGTGTGTTACGATGTAGGTATGAGTAATGTGTGATATTCCCTGATTTGTAATAGAACTACAAAGCTCATATGCAACATTTCTTTCAAATTCTAGGAAATAGATTCTCCTTTTGATCTTGGTATGTAGCTTGATATTATCCAGGACTACTTTTCCACTTGCTTTGCAGAGTGTTTCAATGAGAAGGGAGAAAAATTCCTGTTTTGATGATGATGGCTTCTAAATTGTGTGTGATACAACAGAACACAGTTTGAAGATACATGAAGAAAGCCTTAGTCTGAATGCTATAAAACAATAGTCTACTGGTTAACTACATCATGTTAGACTATAGGCATAGATAGATAGATAACAGATATTTAAAATGATAGGTGATATGGTGATATATGAATATGTAGGTATATTGAAATATGTTAGATATTTAATAAATACATAGAAAGGAGACAGGTAGATAGATAGCTGTAGACAGGAAGAAAGATAGGTAGATAGATGATAGATAAATGGTAGATAGATAGATAATTGATAAATGATAGATGATAGATAGATGATAGATGGATGATAGATAGAATAAGATAAAAGCAAACCACACAAGCATACATATTATTTTTATCACTAGTTATTAGAAATCTAAAGTCTAGATGTGTGTTTGGTGATGATCTCTTCCCATTCTGCAGGCTACCATTTTTCCCTTTGACAGCATCCTTTGCCTTAAGGAAACTTTTCAGTTCTATGAGGTCCCATTTGTTAACTATCATCTTAGTATGTGAACGATTGGTATTCTGTTCAAGAAGTTGTCTCCTGTGCCAATGCATTCAAGGCTTTTTTCCACTTTCTTTTTTCTTTCAGGTTAAGAGGTATCTCTGGGATAAGCTAGAAACCCATAACAACAGAAACACTCAGGAATCTACCGAGGGTGAATCTAGCTAAGACTCCTAGCAATGGGGGATTTGGGATCTGAACCAGCCTTCTTCTGTAGCCAGGCAGGACTTCCAGTGGAGAGACTGTGGTACCAACCCAGTGACAAATCTTTTGATCTGCAGTTTGTCCTGCCTGCTAGATTTGGTGGAGAAAAGACGGCGCAGAGATTATAGGAGTAACCAACTAATGACTGATCAGTTTAAAGACTGAGAAGGAACTCTGAGGGCCTAGAACAGGGACCTGAGAAAGAGCCAAACCAGACTGGCAAAAGAAAAGAAAAGAAGAAAAGAAAAGAAAGAAAAAACAAGCCATGAGGAGATTCCTAATGATATTCTGCTATATCCAAATATTGTTGTTTAGCCCAACTGCCATTGGAGGGGCTGCACCCAGCAACTGATGCAGACAGAGGCAGAGACCCACAGTAAAACATTGATGGTGTTGCACCAATTGGTAATGCTGCAGAAGAGGGGCAGGAAGGATTGTAGGAGCCACAGTGGCCAAGGACACGCCAAGAAAAGTTGCAACTAATCTGGGGTCTACAACCAGGGACTGACCTAGGCCCTCTGCATATAAGTTGCAGTTATGTGATTTGGTCTTCTCCTGACAGTCGAGTGGGGGCTGTCTCTGACTCTTTTGCCTTCATTTGGAACCCATTCCTCCTGCTGGGTTGTTTCATTCAGCCTTAACGGAAGGTGAGGTGCCTCCTCTCATTGGAACTTGATGTGTCATGACTGACTGATATCTATGGGAGGCCTTCTCATATCTGAAGAGAAACAGAATGGGGAGAAGAAATGGAGTAAAAGAGGGAAGGTGGGGGGAGGAGCTGGAGGAAGAGGAAGAAGGGGAAATTTTGGTTGGAATGTAATACTAAAACAGTAAGTAAACAAAAACAATAAAAGAAACCTAAAATCCAATTTAGGGTTCATGTCTATTAATTTTATAAAATGTCTGCACTTTGATGCATTTTGTCCATGTTATAGTTCATCAAGATATTTAAATGCACACTCTTTCCTGTTTCACTTTAAAACAAGGGAATTAATTAAGCATTAATAAAACAAATATTTATCAAATATTATGAGTCAAACAGTATTTTATTTTGAGTTTTAGCATGTAGTTTTATGCTACTAAAGTCTTATGTATATGTTTTTATGAATATTTGACTGAAATACATTAATGTTTATTATTTACGTTCTATAATTAAGAAAAACAATTTCAAAGAAAATTGTGATTTCTATGAATTTGCCCAGTTAAGCTTTGATTGTGTGAGGATTTGAATCAACATTTGTTTAAAATGTCAGACTATTTACCTATTACTAATGAACACATTTAGTGAATACAATTAGGAACAAATTTAATTAACTCACGGAAGTAACTTTCTAAATGTCAATTTGCTGTATTTAAGAATTCAGGCTACAAAACATTTTTAAACAGTCACCTGAGGGTAACAAGGACTTACAAAAAGATCAATATTTTGTGTCACAAAATTATTGGAGACTCTCTGATTTTGAAATATGCATTTATTTTTTTCTTGATTGTGTGTTCAATCATGTCACAAGGACATGTGTTCAACTATCTTCATAGCTGCATTGTTTGTCATAGCCAGAATCCGGAAACAACCTAAATGCCCCTTGACAGAAGAATGAATAAATAAAATATGGTACATTTACACAATGGTGCACTACACAGCAGAGAAAAATAATGATATCTTAAAATTTGCAGGCAAATGGATAAAGCTAGAAAACATCATATTGAGTGAGTTAACTCAGACCCAGAAAGACAATTATCATATGTACTCACGTGTAAGTGGTTTTTAAACATAAAGCAAAGAAAACCAGCCTACAAATCATAATCCCAGAGAACCTAGACAACAATGAGGACTCTAAGAGAGACAAACATGGATCTAATATACATGGGAAGTAGTAAAAGACAAGATCTCCTAAGTAAATTGGGAATCTCGAGAACATGGGAGAGGCTTGAAGGGGAGGGAAGAGGTAGGGAGAGGAGAAAAGAAAAATGTACAGCTCAATAAAATTAATAAAGAAAGAGAGACTGAAAACAATGCACAGTTTCTGGCTCTACTAGGCACAGGCTCACTTTCATTCCTAGCAATCCCAGCTTTGAACTTACTCTTGTCTTACTTTGCTGAGGGACCAGTGGAAGTGCTCACCTGTGGCACCAATGACTACAGAAAGTGCATCATCTAGTGGTCACAGTGACTGATCATGGCTGAAGTGAACTTTAATTTGTAGACTACAGTTGCAAAGGAACAGGGCCTTTTTTTAACAACTGTGACATCCACAGCACCATGATCACTGCTGACTTAGAGCTGCAAGAGAGTTTATTCTGGGCATTGGTGAAGTACTTAAAGCAGCTGGGGTGCTCTTGAAATAGTTCAGGTGGTCCTTAGAGAAAATTTGAATGATAGCCTCCTACTCAAGATAGCCATTCTCTTTGCTATTGATGGAGAAGCAAATGACTGATTCCAAGAGTTTAGATTATTTGGGGGCAGAGGAAAACAGTCCTGGCAATGGTTTTTATCACAACACAGACATTCCTAAGCTATATATGTTCACCCAAGCTACATAATTCCCAATAAATACCTTCAAGGAATTGTTGTGTCCTTTTGATACCCCTAGGTTGCTGACCTTAAGCTATTTTTTCTTATTATACCATAATAATTATAGCCCTGTGTATACTGTGTTATAAATACTTTTAATTAAGAAAGCATCTTAACTTTATCAGGTTAAATGTAATGTAATGGAACTTTATTCATTTGATCTATAGTTCTTCTGCTGTGGTGTATTGATCAATTTTCAAGGTTATATAGATTTAAGGTTGAGTAAGAAGCGATAGAGGGCTATATTAGTTCATTTTCTCATCTCTCTGATCAAATACCTTATGAGATATTCATGAAAATAAGGATTTGTTTTGGTTCATGGTTTGAAGATGCAGCCCATCAATGTGGGGAAACATTGGTGGGAGAAGTGATTTGAAGCAGAAGTATGATGTTACGTGTTCACCTCTTGATAGATAAGGAATCAGAGACAGAACAGGAAGAGGAGGTGGTAGACTATACGATTCATGGAACACTCCTCCATAATCTCCCACCTGACCCATCTACTCCAGGTACCACATTGGAACTTATTAAAATGTACTGCAGCAGGAAACTCATGAGTCTATGAAGAACATTTCACTTCCAAACCATAAAAGTGCTGTTATTAGATAGAATATGTATTCATAATTTGATATCAATATCAATATTTAAATTAAATGCAATTACCTGTAGTGGTAACTAAGAAATAATCAATATAGTAAAGATAAAATAATACAAGACTATTTCTGCCAGCAATATGTGTATGCAAACACATGTATAACCACACAAACATACACACACTATTCACACACATAACCCATGCATATAGGTGAGAATATGTAAAATGCAAGGTCAAAACAAACTAAAAAAGTTTTTGTCATGCCAAATTAAAGTTCCTTGTACTGAGAGAGATTCAAGAACACAAAATTTTAGATGTTGTCCTTGGAACAATAACCCCAGAATGTTTGACCACATAGGCTCTTAATCTTTTAGAATCAATAACACAGATTCAAAGACATTTGCCAAGATGTCAAATAAAGCTTCGGATTTTTTGCCGAGAGCAGTAAACTTTCACACAAGATACTTTATCTTTAATCTGTCAAACTAATGTAAACTAATAGTTATTCCACATAAAGATCAGACTCAGACATGAGGGGTTTCACACTGGAATAAGAAGCACCACCGGTGAATATTACATTGCACATCAGAAGCCTAGACCAGATCAACAGTAAGTCCATAGGAACCAATCACTGGAATTATACACAAAGAGAGTATAGCGTGATATGGGATATTTTAATCACACTCTGGCACTCCTAAGACTACCACTAAAGTTTACCTTAAATCAGAGAACAGAGCTAGCTACTAGCTGACCAAAATTAACCATAGAGGTTTTAAAGGACTGAGATCAAGTAGAGAGACACAGGAAGTAGTAGGGAGGGGTATAGAAAGATATTCAGCCCTTTTTTTGGGTCAAGGAAAAAGAGAGAGTACTGGTCACTTTTCAGCTATTTCTCTGATCAGTCAGGTATTCACCAATGTATCTGAATCCCAATTGTTATTGATAACAGAATAATTAGATAAATTCTTCCTCAGGCATCTAACAGGGGACATAAGATTACAAGGCAGCCACTTGCAACTGTTTTTGCAGCTGCTGGAGTCACCTCAGCAGGTGACTTTCCCTCCCTGCCCCCAGGCCCTCTTTGTGAGTTTGAGTTTCTGTACAGGAATATCTAGCTGATGCCTGACCACAGTCCCAAATGCCATAGGAAGCTGGGCCCAAAAAACTACAGGAGTTAGCCACTCACCACTACCATCTCTATCATTCAGATACTCCCCCATATTCTTGCTCCCCACCACATGGGCTTCTTTTGCATGCCCCTGTGTCCACATTTCAAGCAGCTCACTCTTTCTCTCTGAGTTGTCCGTTTCCTCAGGAACCCTCTCTTCAGGTACCTGCCATACCAGATGTGCTGTCTAGCCACCCACTTGGGCTTTTACTACTACTGGCACACACCCTCAGGCCTCAACTACACAGAGGCAACTATAGATGCCCTTGGCCAGGCCATGCACTATTGCTTGCATTCTCTGCCCAGCCATGCTATGTTGCAATACCAGCATCACACTTTGCTGTCATCATTAGCTGATCTTGGAGACAGCTGGGAATTCTTAATGGGGAAATTGGTTTTTTTTTTAAAAATTTCATTACATGAAATATGGGAAACAATATTATGCTGTACACATTCGCCAGAGGTAGATTGGGTGGTTTTTGGTCATTCCACGGATTATGAATTTTAATCATTGTTTAGGAGACCTGTTTACAAGTTATTATTGGTGATAGTCATAGAGGAAACTAAGTAAAGAAAATTAGATTCTGGAATCTTGTTCTGAAAAGAAAAAGGGGATAGAGGAATGATAGGATAAAGGGTAGATTATTGAATCTACTTTTAAACTAAAAAAATGACTACTTGCCTGAAATATTTTACATTAGTATGGATTTTAGCATATTGATGCAAATTTAATGTTATTTTTGTTATACAGTATACATGCTTCTAATCTTTTTTATGCTATTGTACTTATGCAGCTCATTTAACAATGTAATGTAAATTTCTAGTCTTTAAACATTATTATTATTATTCCAAACTCTTTTGGATAATTAAGAAATACAGGTTAGTAGTCATGTATAGTGGAGCTGTGGTGGGCCGCTTCCCACCACTTAGCTAACTTTACCCAAAATAATTACACGGAAACTGTATTCTTTTAAACACTGCTTGGCCCATTAGTTCCAGCCTCTTATTGGCTAATTCTCACATTTTGATTAACCCATTTCTAATGAGTGTAGCACCACAAAGTGGTGTCTTACAAGGAATGATCTTAACCTGTGTCTGTGTTGGGTGGGAGAATCATGGCGACTGCCTGACTCAGCTTTCTTTCTCCCAGAATTCTCTTCTGTCTACTCCACCCACCTAAGGGCTGGCTTATCAAAGGCCAAGCAGTTTCTTTATTAATTAACCAATGAAAGCAACAGATAGATGAGACTCCCACATCAGTCATCTAACAGTAAAATCTGTGGCCATGTTAGGTATGTTTTCAGGGTTAAACATAGACATATTTTAGATAGACAGATGGTCTTCAAACACTTCAGAGACCTACAGAATATGGCTTTAAAAATGTTTTAACAGTATAAGGCATTTCATGATGGTGAGACATGTCTGTACCTGGCAGCACAAATTTACTTTAATAAAGGATGATGGGTATCAAAGAATCTCCATGTGGAGCTTGCTTTCAATGCGGCAACGCTATCCATTTGGTGAAAAACTGTCCTTGCTTTGACTGCAGACTATAGGTTGTCCAAATTGGACAAACAGGACACCAAAGAAGGTGACTGGTACACTTTTTCAAGACAAGGTAGGACAAATATTCAAAATAAATGAGATCCCTTTCTTTCTGAGAAGTCTAGAAATTCTTAAGCTGAGTAAACTGCACTCACTGCCTGTCCTACTAGACATTACCAATATGACTGATTTTGTACAAATCCTAAGCTTGTATTCACATCTCCTTAGCAGAATAAAAACGGGTCAGTATCACAGGCATTTGAGACAGTCATACTTGATAGGTGACTATGTTTGGGTTGCATGGTCATTTTTTAGGAGTATATTCATTTCCTGAAGCTACTGTAAAAAGCTACTATATATTTGGTGCTTCAAAGCAATGTTGTATACTATGTATGTATGTATGCATGCATGCATGTATGTAAGTATGCATGATTTCTACTTGTGGAGGTCAGAAGATTAGGCCAAAGACAAGTTGTTATTGGTACTGCATCATTCAGAAACACTAGAGAAATTCATTATTTTATTTGTCTCCTCTGACTTCTTGTACTTGCCAGCATTTCATGGCTTCTGATGACAATCTTCAAGATGAACATTTCTAAACCTGTCTATCTTATGCTGCAGTCTCTGTGTCTGTCTGTCTCTGTCTGTCTGTCTCTCTCTGAAATGTATGGAGTATTCTGCCTCATGAGCTCTTGTCCCCCTGTAATTAGCCTAATTTTGTGAGGAGGTCCTGTGCTCTGATTTCAAGACAGCAATGGCCATTCCATGCTGAGAGGACAGTGTGCCACCAGAGATGATTGCTGATATGTTAACTTTATGAACCAGGAAGATAGTTTCTTTTAAAAATCTTTTTGTTAGACTGTATGAAATGGCAAGATATTTTTGAATGCTGAAAATATTCACATGTTAAGATATCTCAGTATATGTTTCCCTAAATATAACATTGGGAAAAAAAATCCTGTAACATATCCTCTCCAATAAGCAATTTGATTTTCATAGGCAGTGAAGACATTGCTAAATTTGTCCATCTGCAGAACAGAAACACTAAATTGTTAGCATAAAAATTATATAAGAAATTGAAAGAATCTGATATTTTACTTTCAAAGATGTTGAGATTGTACTAGTATATTCCTAAGCAAATATTACACAAGCAACCGAACTAGACCTTTAACATCAAGCTATGCTTCATGGGTTCAGAACTGGTTTGATTGTTTATATTAGCTACTTTCCTCCTTACTGCTGTAAAATACCCAACTGAAAAAACTTAAGGAAGAATGAGATTATTTGGACTTTAGTTCTAGGGAACTGCCATCATAGGAGTATGAAGCTGTTGTCCATAAGATGAAGTCAGATGGGAAGCAGAGTGTGATGCATGCTATTGCTTACCTCCCTTTCTTTTTTATTTAGTCTGGGTCCACAGTTTATGGAATGTTGTTACCCACATTTAGAGTGAGTAACACCCAGCATCTGGTGCCCTTGACAAATGATTTGACTCTAATTAGCTTAGGTAGCCCACCAAAAGATCTCTGCTCCCTGGAGCACACATGTAGCTTCTTTTGAGGGCTGGATCACTATCAAGCTTGCGGCCTCCAGCATCCTGAGGCATCTATTGAAACTTACTCATCATCACCGACTTGTACAGTGTCTTCTCAGGACTCCTTGCATGGACTCCAGCCACATTGCTTAGCCCTAAAGAGTTTTCTGAAACTGAAACTGTGAAACAAATCTCCATGGCACCCTCAGTTTTGAATATTTTATGTCTACATGAACAGTTCCATGTATGTAATTCTGCCAAGTTCTACTATTCAAAATGTAGGTTGGGTAGGTTGGCCTCCCTAGGCTATACAGCATGGGTCTTTGTATGCTTTCCAGGCTGGCTCTGAGGAAAAACTCTACTAGGCAGTTGGATTTGCGCAAAGAAACACTCTCATGACATTCTCACTTTCAAATGGATATGCATCTTTAGAAACCGGAGCCTTCCGTGCTAAAGCCTTGTGTTCAAGGCACTTCTCCCCTTGTATTGCTGCAATCATCAGCTTTCTCTTTAATGGTGTTAATCTCTTTAAACAACTACAACTATCTTGCAACATGCCTTGTTGATGACTTTAATCTTTCTCATACACGTTTTCTTGCCAAATTGCACATTTTCCCCATATTTATGCTCCATTCTTTGTCCTCTTACTGTAGATTTTCATAAGAGTAGTAACGGTAATCATCACACAGTGTGAATTCTGTACTATCTTTGAAATTTCTTCTACCAAACCATTAGTCTAGTACCTCAAATTCCAATTTTGCTCATGTTCTAAGTACAACAACTGAAATTTAATCAGCTGGGACTGAACTGACTATATTTCTCTTAGCACTTTTGTCTTCCAAACTACCACCAGAACGATTCATTAAGACTTTGTACATCACTCTAAGGCTTTCAGAATCCACAGATACAGAGCACAGCATTTTTCCTGCAAACTATTCCCAAAGAATCAGCACGATCAGCTTTATCACAGAAACTGTCCCACTCCTCAGTATCAATTTTATTTATCAATTACTTTCCTTATTGCTATGAGAAAATACATGACTAAAGTGACGTTTGGAGGAAAGTGTCTATTCTGCGCCCCCGTCCCCCCCCCCCCAGTTTGAAGATACGGTCCATCATGGTAGGGAAGTCACAGCAGCAGAAACTTGAGGCTCCTCTTCACCTTTCATTTGCAGGAGAAAAACAGAAAGCAATGAATGAACGGTCATGCTCAGATGACTTTCTCCTTTATGCTATCCCAAGGAATGATGCGGCCTAACATTCATGGTAGGCCGTCTTACTGTCAGCTCCAAAGGAAACTTCAATTCCCAAAACTCCTAAATGCAGTTCAAATATCCAGAAATGAGCTCAATGTTGACAATAAGAGGAATTTGGCACTTAGATAAAATCCAGTATTCCTTGGGAACTAGTGAAGAAGGTTCTCATCTTTCAAAAGGAGTTAGTCCATTTACCTTTGCCAAAGGGACATATACCTCTCCAAATAGCAAAGGCCTGCGGTGCCTGTCAGTGTATCACCATCCACATTAGCCTCCAGCATCGCTCAGTCTCCACCCACAAGTGCCTGTGATACATTTCAAAGCCCCAATGCTAGTCCTCTGTTCCCCTACACCAAGTGTGTCATAGAACCTTCTTCATATAACCTTTTTACAACCTGGAAATTCCCACTATTCTCTGCTCTCTTGCTATGCTCCCAGGACTTTGCCCATTCTCTATCCCCATGCTCCTGCTAATCTCCCTTTTCTTGCAGACATACATCGCCATGTCCAGTTTGCTGGGAAAATTCAGTCTCTTTCTTTCTCTCTTTGTTCTGGACCATTCCAGTCACTCTGGATGTAGTTTCTCTCCCTAATGTCTACAATAACACCTTCCCATACCATGGAACCACCCTGTTATCAGTTTACACACTCACTGCAGTTAATCTGATCTGGCTAATCCATTAGAGACGTGCTCAGAGAATAATCTATTCTCAGTATTTTATCAGCAACATGACTAGAGCTTGTCTCCTAAGTGGATCTGGATCAAAACAAGGAAATACCTTAATTTCTTTCCTATAACTTATTTTTATACTTTTAGGGCTGTGTGTGTATGGGAAGGCAGAACATGAAGCAAAAGCAGTATGTGTGTCATTTTGCTTTTTCATCTTTTATTTCCTTGAGAGGTTAAGTCTTAAGATGGTAAATTTGGCCCTACATTGAATCCCAGGTGTTTCTGGTTCTAATGACTAAAAACTTAGTGGTGTGTAATTTTCTAACAAATTTGGCAGCAGTGTTTCCTTTACTATCTGTAAATGTTTTAATAAAACCTTGTTACTGATTTCTTTCCTTGTTCTCCCGTTTTAAAGCGTGTAAGAGAGCAGCTGTGGACACAGGCACTTCCCAGTTAGGCAGATAAGGCTCCAAACGTAACGACTTCCAGGCTGTCTTGGCAGGCTTCTCATCTTCAGGGAGTTCATGTTGTATCTGTAAAGGGGAACTGTTAGGAAACTTAGCCAGAATCTTATGTTCAATAACTAGACCTGCGTATTTCCTAGCACAGCACAGGTACCAGAGACAGTGTACTTCTGCTTTTTGTTTTTATGTTGTTTAGCTATTTTATAAGTATTAATTATATGGTTTTTAAATCACCTTCATTATTGGGAACACAACACAAAGGTCCTTGTACTGACAGATCTCCAGGAAAAATAGAAACAATAAGCACACAGGACTGTATTCTCAAGCAAATAGATATAAAATTTGTTCTACCACCCAGAAAGCTGAGAATTGGAGGTGATTAACAGCCAGGTGATCTGTTATCTGTCTGGTCAGGCCATATCAACCTTATACAATGAGGATCAGCAGTGTCTAGTGATCTAAATGACTCTTAAAGTCAGAGGCTCACCCAAGTTCCCACAAACAGGGATGGCAAATATCCCAAGTGACCCCTTTACTATCAGTAAGACCAAAACCAGGTCAGAGATTTCCCTGGGTCCTTTAGCTAGTAAAATTAGCCCTTCTTTAGAACCAATCTTCTTGGAAGGAACTCCATTTGCTCTGAGTTGAGTTTTGGTGTAATTGTGCTTTCTAGTTCCCTGGGGATTATTTTACACCAGGAAACATCTTACCAAATTATTCTGGTTTTCCATATGCTGGCATCCGACTCCCCAAAGTTTGACCTAAATTCTCCAAGTCAATCTAAACCAAGAGTTTTCATTTTCACTTCCTCGTGGTTCTATTATCTATTGCCATGGCCACCAGCAAGGTCCCCTTCAATTGGTGCCTAAAGTGGGGAGCAAGGTTCTTCTTGCTGGTCCCCCTCATTTAATCTCCAGATTCCCCTAGGGGATATGAGTACCAGAAAGATTAACAGCCACTCAAATAGAACAAAATAAATCAGATAAGCTACAACTCATAACTAGTTTATATTTAGTTTTTATGCGGCAGAGTTTCAGTATGTAACAAAGGCTGATATTAACCTAGTAATCCTCCTGCCTCAGTGTCTTGAATACTATAATTTGCATGCCTGTGCCAGCATATCTAACTATATCAATTATTTCCTGCCTGTGACAGCATGCTTTAACCATCACACTGATAAGCCACTTTATAATCTTGGAGACTCAGAAATTGATAATGAGTGAGAGAGGGAAGCATTTGATTATTCAAGATAATACACAATGACACTAAGAAAACTCAGTTTAGAATGATGGCTGAACTGAAGGCAGTCGATGTTGGAAATGAAGGCAAAACGGATTCGACATCTTATGGTATTTTCTCTTTTTCGCTCCAGATTCTCATGCAGGAGACAGGGAGACTACTTGAAATCTTGAAATAGTGGCAGGACGTGAAAAAGAGATTTACAGATTCTAAGGAAGCCCTTGACCTATTTCCTGCCTTTTGTCCCGCTCTCCCAAAACCTCTCAAAACCACTAATATAGCAGGGCATCAGTGGTACAGGCCTTTAATACCAGCACTCGGAAGGCAGTGGCAGGCATATCTCTGTGAGTTTGAGGCCTGTCTGGCCTACAGAGCAAGTTCCAGAATAGGCTCCAAAGCTACACAGAGAAACCTTGTCTCTAAAAACCAAAATCTAAAACAAAGCAAACAGAAAACAACTAATATAATGATAAGACTCCGCCTTTAGGATAGCCAAGAAACACACACACACACACGGATACACACATGCACATATGCCTGCACACTCCACTTTGATCAAGAAAACAAACAAGAATACCTGCTGAATTCAGAAACTAAGCTAGACAAAATTTAGGGACACGAAGTGATTATGCTTTCAAGAATGAACAAGTCATCAATTGGCTACAGCCGAGTTTTAATCAGGATACAGCTCTCTACTGTCCTCTTCATCAGACGATGACGTGCCAAGCAATACTGCTCAGTGTACTCCAAGAGGAAGACCAGCATGCAGAAAAAGGAAAGACCTGTACTAACATGAGAATGGACATTGAGGAAATCTTCTGGACAACCAATAAGCACAATATGTCGGTAAAATAATTTGAAAGCAGTGGTGCAATGAGGCTAAGAATTGAAAAACCTCAAGACTGCAGGAATATCAAAATCACATTAAAAGCAATGGGAAAGGAAAGTGGGGTCTTGCATTAATACAAGCATACCTTAGTTTTTGTTGTCTTAAGTTTTTTTCAGTCCCCAGCAAAGACAACACAATGCATATACAGAAGATACAAAATAATTGCTTTGCATATTATAATTCCAATGGGAATAATGAATCATGGGGAGGAGAAATGAGAAAAAGCAGTAGAAAAATTGAAAACATAATCAGCACTGTGAAGTGAATTAGATCTGAAATGAGACAAGAATGTCCTCTCTCATAGTTTCTGTTTTATACATAGTAATAGAATTCTTAGCAAGAACATCCAGATAAGCTAACAAAACAAAAGACATACAAATGGGAGTGGAGAAAAGGAAGTCACCGCTGATTGCAGGTGGCATGCCTTCAATTGTATAAACCCCTCAGCTAAGAGAAAACTATTCAAGGCCTGGGATTAAAATCAACTAGCATTACTCAGCAATATTTGCACATACCACTAAGCAGAGTGTCTAGAAAGAAACCATGAAGAGGCCAAGTTATGATACAGCAGAAGATAACTAGGAACAAATTAACTATGGGGATGAAAAACTCAGGGAAGTCTGATGAAAGATACTGATGTGAACTCCAAGGACTGGAAACACTTCTCTAATTGTGGGTTAGAAAAACTTCTATTGTTAAAATAGCATACACTCTACGTTGTCTATTTAATCTATGAAAATATTAATGGCCTCTTTCACAGAACTTAAAGGAAATTCTAAAATGTATACAATCCACAAGAGACCTCAGATACACAAAGAAAACTGTTCTGAAAAGAAGCAAGCCCAAGGTGTCAAGCTACCTGACTTCATATAATGCTATAGCACAGTGATAATCAAATAATCACAGTATCAATATAAAACCAGACATAAAACCAATTAATAAAACTGAGCCAAATTTTATTCCCCAGACGTGCACAGCCAACTGATACTTAAAAAAGATTCTAAAAGTATACATTGAAAGAAGGTCTCTCTAATAGCTTCTGGGAACATTGTGTTTCTAATTTACAGAAAATTGATACTGAAGCTCTGTCTCTTACCAAGTACAAATAATTGTAAAGGGATCAAAAGCTTATACATTATGAATTGAAAAAGTGAAATTATTAAAATAAACACAAGAAAAATCTTCAGATATTGCAGTGGGTGGGAGCCTCAGAAACTTGGGAAACAAGGCAGAGTTAGCAAAACTCTCAATCAGAAAAAAAAAATAACTCTGTGAAGAAAAGAATCAGTCAACAAAGTACAGAGACAACTTACACAAGGAAATATTTTCAAAGTGTACATATGGCAAAAGATTAATATGAGTTTATGAGACAAATGAACAGACAGATATATAATTATATACATATATAAATACATGTGCATATGGTAAATACATATTATGAATTCAACCCATTAATCACCAAAGAAATGCAAATCAATACTGCAATAATATACCACCCCACCATAATAAAAACATCATCAAAAGACCAAAGACACTGTCAGGAAGGCCTTGGAGAAATTCCACATTCTCAGTGATGGTTTATATGCAAATTATCACACCCGTTATGGAAAATAGTAAGGTGTTCCTCAAAATTAAAAAGAGCATTGCCATATATCCAGAAATTCCACTGTTTGGCATGTTTTCAAAAGAAACAAAAGCAATACATCACATCACAGAATGTAAACTTGAGTTTTTATAATAGCCAAGAAATGGCAGAAACCAATGCCAATCAATCCATCAACAGAAGAATGGACAAAGACAATTCGGCACAGAGGTATCACAGAATACTGTATAACCACAAAACCCGAACTTTTGTCATATTCAAGATCATAAATGGAACCAGATCTCATCAAATGAAAACTTAAATGCAGAAAGACAAATAATACATGTTTCCACTCATATATGGGATTGTCCAACAGGAGTATAGATAAAAATTTGTAATATGTTCACACAATAAAATTATTGCAGTCATAAATAAGAATGGAACTATGTAATTTTCAGAAAATAAATGAAACTAGAAAACAATTAAGCTAATTAAACCAAATCAGAAAGGTACATGGCACATTCCCACTTATTTGTGGCTCTTAGCCTTTTCTTAGTCACACAATCTTTATGTATAAATGAAAGGAAAATAGAAGCATAATTGTATGAGGAAAAAAGATGATAAGTGGCAAGGAAATAAATATCCTTAATGCAATATATACTGTAAATGTATTTTTTCAAAAAATAAATAAAATAAAAAGTTAATTATAAAAGTTGAAAGTTGAAGCCAGGTGTGGTGACACATGCCTTTAACCACAGCACTCAGAAAGTGAAGTAAGGCAAATCCTTGTGTGTTCAAGGTCAGCCTGGTCTACAGAGTAAGTTCCAGGACAGCCAGGGATACACAGAAAAATCCTGTCTCAAAAAAAAAATTAAAGCTGAATGGTGGGTTTGGGAAGAGATCAGAAAACCTAAATCTGCTTTTAGAGAGTTTCCAGCACCCTCAGTGAGCAATGCATGTAACTCCAGCTCTAGGGCACTGATTACTCTCTCAGCCTCTATGGGCAGTACAGTCACATACACCAATCCCCACACAGACACATACATATACACATAACCAATAATATATACTAATATACATTAAGGTTTTTTTAAAAGGTAGAATGGTGATTACCACAGGCCAGTAGTATAAGGGTGAAGACGAAGTCGTGGGAAAAGCTTGACAAACAATCATCTTTAGAGATGGAAAGAAGCATTTTTACACACTATAGGGCAACTACAGATAACAGCCACGGATTGTATAACTCACGCTCTGGAAGAATGATTTTAAACATTTGACCATAAGAAATGATGTTTCAGGAGAGTCACAGGTCTGGCCTGACACCATCATCATAATGCATGTCCAGTGTATTTTGGTCATATTCACCCCTCCTTCACCTCCTTCCAGATTCCTACCCATCTAACTGTGTTATTTTTCCTTTCTTTTTAGCTCACCAATTACGGTTTGTGCTGCTCTTTTACTCTTGGATGTGTGGCCTTCCATTGGAGTGTAGTCATCCTACATAAGGTGACACCCTTAAGAGAAACCAGCTCTTCTTCTCCCGGTATATATTAATTACCAATAGCTCTTTAGCTGGGGGTAATAACTATGTGTAACTCTTTCCATCTGCCACAGGGGAAGAAAACAAAGGCATTTATACATGTTAGCAGGAAGAACTTTTTGTTTGTTGGTTTGTTGTTAGTTTATTTTTTTGCTTTTTCTCCCCTTATAATTTACATTATTCACTGTTCTTCTAGTTTTAAACTTTCCTTAATTTTTGTTTAATTTTATTTATTTATTTATTTATTTATTTATTTATTTATTTATACCTTGACTGAAGTTTCATCTCCCTCCTCTTCTCCCAGTTCTTCCCACAACCCTTACCCCCACCTACCCCTTCTCTGTTTCTCTCTAAAAAAGGGCAGGATTTCCTCCTATGGATATCAACTAAAAACAGTTTATCAAGTTGGAGTATGACTAGGCATTTCTCTTTCTATTAAGGCAACCCAATATGAGGAATAGTGCCCCAGAAACAGGCAAAAGAGCCAGAGACAGCCCCTGTTCCCACTGTTAGGATTCCCACAAGAAGACCAAGCTATATGACTAAAAACATTTTGCCTATCAAAGTTCATTGGATTTTAAAACTTTGTTCTGATTAAGAAAAAAGAAAGCTTTGTTTACGCTCGAAACTAACTTTTTAAAGGAAAATCAGCATATTTATATACATATGCTGTCATGAATTCAGGACATGCACTGTCTATCAGTTGATCCAGTTCACTAGTAATTGCTTTGCTTGATATAACTGAACATCAATCAAGAATTGTAGCATTTACATTTTAATGTAATCCTCATGGAGATAAATGCATCCTTAATCAAGGTTAATGCAACACAATTACAAACAGAACATTTGATTAGTACCTTCAAATTCCTGTGTAATAAGTAACTAACAAGTTAATTAGGAAGGAAAGTGCATTTGATATATGTTGTTGTGGGAGGTAACTAAAAATTCTGAAGCAGAATGAAGTCGATGCTGGGGATACTTTTAGTGTGGTTGTTTGAAACAATCTAATATGAATAACTGAAAAGTTGAAAGCAAATCACAGGCCCCATGCCTTAGAGGATTACTTTTCTTCTCAGATATGGGGGCTCCAATATGAAAAAAAATGCAACTTTTTTCACAATTTTTAAATAAAGTTACAGACATGAATTAGAAGTGATTTCCTTGTCCGTGTGGTATCTTTGGTCCTTAATGGAAAAGAACATAAGGAGTTTTCAATGGTGTCTCGAAAAGTCAAACTGAACCCCACTGAATGTGAACTGGTGTATAAGAATGGAGTGTTAATAAAAACTAAAGCAAAGATTGGGATAATGGAAGGGTGGATATGGGAGCAGGGAAGTATATATCCTAATTAAAGGAGCCATCTTAGGGTTGGCAAGAGACTTGATTCTAGAGGGGCTCGCAGGTTCCAGGGAGATGTCCCCAGCTAGTTCCTTGGGCAACTGAGGAGAAGGAACCTGAAATGACCCTATTCTATAGCCATACTGATGAATATCTTGCATATCACCATAGAACCTTCATCTGGCCATGGATGGAGATATAGACAGAGACCCACATTGGAGCACCGGACTGAGCTTCCAAGGTCCAAATGAGGAGCAGAAGGAGTGAGAACATGAGCAAGGAAGTCAGGACTGTGAGGGGTGCACCCACCCACTTTGACAGTGGGGCTGATCTATTGGGAGCTCACCAAGGCCAGCTGGACTGGGACTGAATAAGCCGGAGTCTCTGAACATGGTGGACAATGAGGGCTGATGAGAAGCCAAGGACAATGGCACTGGGTTTTGATCCTACTGCCATGAACTGGCTTTGGGGGAGCCTAGCCTGTTTGGATTCTCACCTTCCTGGACCTGGATGGAGGGGGGAGGACCTTGGACTTCCCACAGGGCAGGGAATCTGGGAGGGGGAGAGGAGTGGGGGGAGGGGGAGGGAAATGGGAGGCGGGGAGGAGGTGGAAATTTTTTTCAATAAAAAATAAACAAACAAACAAACAAACAAAACTAAAGCAATGATAGTGCCCTGGCAAGTGTTCTGTCTTGACACTTTATGGAATGTCATTAATGAGAAACCAAATGTAGATTGAAAGTTGATGACGCGTCTTCTTAGTCTTTGGCTGAGACCCTGTATAACTCTCTAATCCATAAGGCAATGAAGGCCACAGAATTATCAATACAGAACTGGACAGTGACACCTGACCAGATGCTAACTTGTTTCCTGCTAGAAAGATTGCTTTGTATAATGACACATTTACTGTTATGATTTATGTAATTTAGTGATAGTTTGGTTAGGAAGAGTAACGGGGAAGAATCATCATGAATATTAGGTTCCCACTAGGCTGCCCACTCACATATACTCCCATCAGACCAGAAACTTGACCTGCATTTTACCCTGCTTGATGTATCCCTGTTCTCTTTTGCTTTCTTTTCAGCCCATTTAAAATTCAAACGTGGCTGCTTTCCCATAGTTTTAGTGCATTATGTTTAATTTCTTTCTGTTTTATATACTTATTCAATTTAAATTTTAAATACAAAAATTTTTAATGAATTTAAATTTCAATATTCTAATACATTACATTGTATACACCAATCTTTACCAGACAATCAAGTGTCTGTGTAATCAAAGGGACACCATTAAATCTGCCATTCTGTGAGACTTTTCCCATAATGCTGCACTACAATGTATTAATTACTTTCCCCTGTATATTGTTACTTTATTCTTTCAGTTACTAGTATTCCAAAGCTTGTGATTTTTAATTCCATATGTGTACTGTTTTTACATCATTCTCCACTTCCTCTAGCTCCTCCTGTGTCTCTCTGTCTCCCCTCTTCCAGTTCTCTCTCAAATACATGGCCTCCATTTCCTTAATTATTACTGTCATGTGTGTGTGTGTTTGTGTGTGTAAGCAATATGACTTTCTGAGTGACAATTAGTGTTGCATTTGTATATACATGTTTAGTACTGGCCACTAGGCCTTGAGTAAGGGGACTCATCACTAGAGAAGCCTCATTACCCATTTCTTCACAGTTATTAGTTACCTATAGTTTTCATGTAGGGATGGGGCCTTGTGAGCTTTTCTCCATCCACATTAATTACTGATGTCGTTGTTCAGGCAATTGGGAATTCAGGCATTCTGCTTTCCTACCATAACCTGAGGATACTTTCTTACAGCAGATGTACAGATCATCAGAGCCTGGTCTTCTGGCTTTTACACTCTTTCAATCCACATACCTGCCTACATACATACATACATATATACATACATACATACATACATACAATAAAACTATGTATGCATACAGACATACATATAGGGAAATAAGCTGAACAATGAATGGTATCATAATCTTAATCATGAAAGAACTATTACCATTAACATATCTACTTATGATAAATCAGTTTCCCTCAATAGGTTTGTGAATTGTAAATCTTTATATATAAATGTATAGACTGTATTGGAAAGAACTGATTTTACAGCATAAATGTCCTCAATTTTGCTGCATGGTTCTTTAAAAATCAAATGTGGGTGAACTCTTTGTCTATAGTGCATGCGTGCGAAGACATTTGCATTTCTCATTAGACACCTTCCTAACATCTTCAATGTTAAGTTGTCACTATTCTCATGCTTTCTCCTTGCAAAAATGCTTGGTTTCTTTTTCTCTGTTATATTACTGTGCTTTTTTTCACTCTAAAGATGCAATTTCAGTAGGTGCAATATATGTGCCAGCTCAGCTCAAAGTTATTTTAGATTTGAATCTGCATTTTAAAATACATGTAGATTGTTACGATAAAAAATATTCTAGTTTTGTAGTTCTGTTTTTGAAGGAAGCAAAGAGTTGAACTGGGGAGAAGTAAATATAGACAGAGTAAAGTTCAGCCAGATCATTCGTTTCTACAGTTCAGACTCTTGAAATATGTATCTGTCAACCTATTGAACAACAAGCACACAGTTGTTACACAGTAATCTCAGATGTGAGCTGTCCTTTCTCATTGTAGTTTTAAAAATTAAAAAAAATTGTGCAAAATATACTGCAGATATTATCAGATAGATAGATGCATATATGGTAGTCTCTAACTAAATGTATGCTTTGCTTAAGCTCAAATTTGATGGTATAACTTTGTTTAAGGTCCAGACTTCTACTTAATTAAATGTGTTGTTATTCATACAATGTGCACTTCCTAATGAAAAGGAAAGTAATTTCAAAGAAGATAAACAGCAATTGCTAGCATGGTATTTAAATTCATGAAGCATAGAAATGGAAAAATGATTTTGATTGATAATCAACTCCAAGAGAAAAATATTACTAAACCCTAGGACATTAATTCCAAAATTGTACAAGAAACTGTTATGGATTATATTTGCAAAATTATTGTTAAAATATTACTACTCAACAGAAACTGCTTCAGACATATTTTTATAGTCAAGTTTAAGCAGGTCATCCGTGGATAGAACTTGTCTATCTATTAAGAAAACTAGGCAAAACAGGTGTAGCATTCTGGTAGGTTTATCAGAGATCTGATAGAACCAGTGACCCAAGTCTAGGTGACCTGTGGAGATGTGTCTGCAAGAAATGTGGAGACAGGATTTTCATATTTTATTTATTTCTAAGGCCTCACAGCACTCGGAAATGACCTCTATCATGATGGGTGCTGCTGCTGGTAGAGCAAACAATGTTGTTGCTCTACTAGGTATGGAGAGATACTCTCATGTTTAAGGAGAAAAGTGAACACTTCCAAGGGACAGCTTCTATAGATTAGTGTGAACTGGAAGCCTGCACCAGCTGTTGAGAAATATGAATATCACCAGACAGATGTTTAACATAGCTGGTGGGTATACTTCTCCCATAACTCCTGCTCTCCATCTTTCATTCCAGTGGTCTTCTATAATAATGATGTTTTTAATAATAGTTCAGTTTTTCAGGACTGGTAATGACAGTCACAATCATGGCTCTGATTCATGAAGCAGCCTGCTTCTCCTTTTCAAACATTTTTTTCAACAAGGGAAGCATAGAAAGGGGTTAGGGGTCACAGAGGTTGAGTTAAGATAGACAGGAATAGAAATAGAGCTTTGGCATCCTTGGCTGGGGAAATCCACAGACCCCCATCTCCTGATTTTTGCCCTCTTAGGTTGCCTGTCAGAGAAAACACCGATGGTGAATGTTGGGTTGATAATTAGGGGGTTGAGCAGTGCCAGAACAGGCCTGTAATATAACAAAGACTTTTATTAAAATAGGAATGAGGGAGGCTTGAGAGGAGGGGTGCAACATAGAAAGGGCAGTGGCTACAAGGTCATGGTGTCCTTCCAGGAGATCTTGTTGTTCCAGAAGGGGTCAAGTTTCCCGTGACTGGTCAGTGAGATGCAGGCCATATTTCTGATTAGCTGGGACCCAAGTAGGCCTCAGTTGGTCCTATAGAAAAAAAAAGACAAAAATATAACAAAAAAACCAAACAACCCAACAACAACAAAACAAAAACCCTTTCCATTGTGAGGAGAGTGATGTGGGTAATGCCATCATACCAAGATGGGAGATGTTTGCAGCTTTTGCAGATATTGAAGATATTTAAAATGGCCAGGGCCATTGTTAATTGTATTTTAGAGGTATGTATGTTTGTTTTGGTTTTTTTTAGTTGCATTTTTAGAGTTTGATTTTTTTTTCTTTGGATGATCCCTTGGTCCTGGAGATTATAAAGATTCCCCATATGTTGGGCAACCTCCTACGGTGACCACAAGACCTTGAATGGGAGCTGGTAAAGGTGGAACCATTGTTAGGTTTTAAATTTTTGGGCAGGGTATGATAGAGGTAACAGGTAGAAACTGAGGGATGTTGGGAGAATCTGGCAGCCATGTCCAAGTTTTGGTATGTTAAATAGGTGCCTCAGTCTACTGTCCCAGGAATGAAAATACACACACACACACACACACACACACACACACACACACACACATATGACAGAAGGTAAATTTAAAATTTTAAATACTGACAAACATAAAATTTAACCAAGACCAGCATCTGAAAACTTTCCAGCTGTATGGCCTCAAGATTCATGTTTTTGGGGTATTTATGGACAAAACTCATATGCCACCAGACATTTTAATGCAGTGTTGTTATTGTTTTCCAAGAACTACAACACCCAGAATCCCTGGAAGATACCTGGTCCTTTTTGGTGTTATCTTTCAAGAACTAAGTTTCCCAGAATCCCAGAAGGTTACCTGGTCTTTGGGCAGGTGTTGCTCACAGGTTAACTTTTGGTCTAACATTTCTCCCAAAAGTTTTATCCTGGACTCTGTGATAGGGACTGGTTTACATTAGGATCTAATAACTGTTAGCTTAATGGTACACAAATACAAAGTATCATTTAGTTATTAAATAAATGATATTATGTGCTAACAGTAATCAACAGAAAGCAGAAGGGCCAAAGGCTGTGTGTTGGATAATATATCTTTGTTCTGCCTAAAGCAGGCCAAGTGTCCTATCATATCATGGAACCATTTTAATTAATAAATTTACTTTTTGATAAATCTGAACGCTTTTTTTATATGACAATTGGCATTATAGGTAGCCATTTTGTTCCCTATGTTGGGAAGTTTCCTTTTGACTCAGCATTTGTAGGAGTTATTATGGGGTCGTAGATGATGTACTCTCTTCTAATGCTGCTCTCAGCTGAACTGGGGCATAGGTTGGCAGGGCCCAGGAAGACTGAAAGGCAAATCAAAGACTGGGTAATGGGAAATTTATCAGAAGCATTTGATTAGCTGCTCCTGCTGAAAAAGCATGGAGCATTGATATCAGCTGGGCTGGTTCACATCAACTTTCAGCAAGTCCAGAGCTCAGTGACTTATAGTTTGCAGGCGCTCCCTGGATGGTGACTGTCAATCAAGTGGAAACCTGTTAAAACATAGACTATGGACATAAGTAAAAGGTCAGGAACTTAGGAAAAACCTTACATTTGGAACCCTGTTTTTTGATCTGTTGACAAATGGATCAAAGCCTTATGACTTTTATTCCTTGAAGCCTATATGAGTTTTAATTTACCAAATGAGATAAAAATTTTAGATATATTAGCATTACCATTGTATTGAAATCCACATTGTAGAAAAGGGAGTTAACTGTTGTGTGTAAAGCAGCTAAAGTGGACTCACGCTTTTGAGTCCTGGCAAAAGCTATAATTTGGGGTTAAAAAAACATTAGCATGTTTTTCCTCTGTCCAAAGAACCAGATATAGATGAACGGATATATGTTTACTCTGATGAAAATCACCTGTAAGCCTATATTTAGAGGACAGCCAAAGAGAAATTAAAATCTTGAGCTTGTGTCTAAACAATAAGTAGTCAATTGTTTGACCAGAGCTTAATTAATAGTTTGTCATAATTCCACTGATCAATACTAAAACTAGCAGCTTTTGAAGTCTTAGTATAACAATTGCATAGTGAGGAAAAAGAATCTGAAACGTTTTTCATGCACCTTAAGACACTTCTTTGTAATTTTGCAAATTATATCCATCCATGAACCTCAAAACACTATTTTTGTCTTCATGTTCTCAGCATTTTCTACATACCTTAAACACCTTAGACCTTGTGACATTTTCTTAGATTCTTAAACTTCAACTTTCATATCCTTTGAACCTCCATAAACTTTATTCTTTTTTTTATTTGATCATTCATCACAAGAAACAGGTGGTTAATTACTGAGAGCAGTCAGTGTAGAGAGTGTTCCTTTGAATAAGGGAACAGTAAAAAGTTCATGGAAACCTGTTTTCTAAGTTCATCTCTTCTCCTTTGGAGTCTGGTAGTAAGGTAACTGTGTCTACAACTAGTATTAACTCTTGGGAAAGCGATGCTTGTGGCCTCAATTCTACACATGAAAAGATCTAAGAAGACAGCTAAAGCTTTGAAAAAGGCTGCTATTAAAGCTACTTACTTATCAAGATTGTGTATTATAACACATAATAAAAATTTTATGAACTTTAGATGTTTAATAGCCTATTAAACTGTTTCTTAAAGCAGTCACTTTAGTAACTTATGTGTAAATTTTTAAAGTTTCTTAGTTTGCTTAGAAGAGCCAAAACCCTTTTTGGTTTAAGATCTCTCAAAAATAACGTTTTATTCTTTACTTCAAGAGGGAACAAAGCAGGTGCTACCATAATACACGTTATGCAAAAACAAGCTCTAATAGTGTAGATTGCTTAATATTTAATATCTAGGATTTATAAACTTTTTTTAAGGACAAGGCAGGAATTACCACACAAAAATTCACCCTAATCAGAAATATCTTGGAGACCTATTGTTGCCTCCTTGGTAGGTTCACTCAACTCCACATGGTCACCTTGAATTAGATGATGGTGAAAATCACATGGCGTATGTCTTCCCCAACCCTCGCAAAACTGGCAACCAGGCACATGTTGTTTAGATTCCAAAGTGGAATCATACCACATGTTTTAAGTCAACCCTTTCCATAGATTTAGCAGATTTTCAATCAAATACAAAAAAAAAAAAAACAGATAAATCTTGAGGTGCAGAATGTTTACATAAACCAAGCCTAATTTTTGGCTGCTTTGTTTTGTTTTCTGTGCCAAGAAGAATAACCTGACCCAGGGTGTAAGGGAACTTTAAACTTGCTAGCATTTAGAGAAGGGGGTGCCAGAACCTCACTCTGGAACCATCTTTCCAATAAAATAGAATAGCATAAAACAACTTTAGTGCTATCTAATCCCAAAAGATATGCAAACTGTAGCTAACCCAAATTTGGTGACCGGTGGGATCAGTGGGGCATTCTGAGGTCTGGCCATCAAGACAGCCATGTGGTGACTGTGCCTTAAGAGACAACAAAATATTTGACCTATTTTGTCTCCATGCCATATTGGATCAACATTCATGAACATACCAGAATGCACAAACAGACAAACTTTCTAATGACACAGGGAGATACAGCTTTCTAGAGAAACAGACAAAGCTTTCCATGGGGAAAAAAAGACACTTTGTTATGAACTATATCGCTTTTAAACCAATCCTGATAGGCAGCTTCCACATTCTGAGATCAGAGTGCACAGCATAATCTTAAAATAAAGAGAAAAGATTTTCGGTGACACTTCCAGGCTGCTGCAGGAAGGACGACAGCTCCTGGGAGGCAGGAGAGAGCAGGAGAGGCAATTCCCTCGTGGGTGCAACAGGATACATGAGCCAGACAAGCCCTTATGTGCCCACGTGGAGGGAAAACAGGACAGAGAGAAGAAACAGCTGCAGACATTACAGAGAGAAGCAGGAGTCTCTCTGTCTCTGATTCCCATGTTGTGACAAATGTACAGACAGGACATTTACATAGTTTAGGGAGAGAGAGAAGACAGAAAGAGGCAGGTTTTGGAGTGAAGAAAAAGGAGTAGAGAGTTGAAAATTCTTTCTCATTCCCTATGGCTCAATCCATGATAATGCATCCATGGACTTGTGATGATACAACTGTCTTAGCTTGAGACTGCGACAGAGGATGAAATGGAGGGGAAGCCAGGAGAAGCAGGCTGCCTGTGAGCCAGGACATGGGATCTGCCCCTGTGCAACAGTGAAGACAGATTCTGCCTCATCTGTGGCTGTGGAGAAACAGGCTCTGCCTTGGAGAAGACACAGGCTTTGACTTGGGACCGTCTGTTCCCATTGTGGAAGGAACATCATACCTTAGCTGGTAAGATACTTGAATTTCCCATGGCAAAGAAGGTGTAGAAGCACCAAAGTCAGAGTGGAGAATTCCCAGGGCCTTGCAGTGCCACGGGGGATTCCCCAAAGTCCTAGATGCAAGCCTGGCCCTAGATTTCAGAGTTTGTCAACCGTGTTAGAGACTTAAACTGGTTGCTTCATTACCAGGTTTTTATAAGCAGTGAAAAGATTATTACAGGCACAAACAAAAAGTATAGCGGAGGAGAGAAAGAAAGAAAAGAGACTTCTGGCTGCAAGACCAGGCAACAAACACAGCTACCCTCTGGTGATGCCAGATGGGTACTCATAATCTCTGAGCAGACAAGAACTCGCTGTTTGTGGTGCCAGATGCAGGGTCTCCATATTCCTTCTGGTCCATTGGCCTCCAGGCTACAAGGACAACGGGAGCAGAGGGAGCATGCAGAGCTTTGTATGGCCTGTGAGTGCAATGGAAACAACCTTCTGGGAATCTGCTTCAGTGCTACTGTTCAGCTCTGTTTCATAGTAATACATAGGATACATAGGATGGGGACAGTGCCTGTAGCATCACCTAATTTGTGTTTGGCTGCACTGTCCTACCATACAGCTGGGGCACTATACCTAATTATCATATGGATGGGAGGCGGGCATTTGCAAGGAACTATGTCAAAGTTCACATTTAAGATAAGTCAGAACCCGAATGGTGGTGGCAAGTGCTTTTAATCCCACCACTCAGGAGTCTTCAAGGTCATCTTGTTCTACAAGAAATAGTTCCAGGATAGCTAGAGCTGTTACACAGAGAAACAAAACCAAAACAAACAAACAGAAAAAAAAAGAAAGAAAAAACAACAAAAAGAGGTAAGTCAGGCATCCAGGATCAGGGGCAGCTTCTAAATAAGATCAGAAATGTGGGCCTAGAGACACTATTCAATTTGGGTAGGGAGGGAATTCCATTGGAAAGGGAGTCCTCCATATTATAACAAGTTCAGAGAGCTAACCAGACAGGGTGAACTGGAACCTTAAATGCAAGGTACTCCAACACCAGGGGACAGTCATTGGGTCTACTGTTCCAGCTGAGCTTCAGAGGAAATGTTTCATGAAATAATTTTTTCATTAAAAAGAATCCATACAGGCAATTCTATGTGATAAGTAAAATATGTGGAGGAGGAGAAAAGAAGGAAGGAAAGAAGAAGAAAAAATACGGACAAGGAAGAAAACAAAAAAAATTAAAAAATCTTAGAAACTAGGTAATGCTGAAAATGAGCCAACAAATTTTAGCCCAGTGTTTACGAGAGCAATCCCTACAGGCAAGGGGCATAGTTATCTGGTGGTAAAGTGTTTGTCTATAGTGGGTGAAGCGCTAGCAAGCCTAAGGCAGAAGTGTTGGTGAGTTGAAGGCCAGCCAGATTTATATAGTGCAAACTGTCTCAACTATACAGAGAGAGCAGGAGATATGGCAATATAATTAAATAAATGATCCTTTATGTGTTTTCATAAATTGAAGAAATAACGTAGACATTACTAATGGTGTTATCCAAGACAAGATTATATTGATATTTCTAAATTCTTATGTGTAAAATTCTTGGCCAGCATTTAAAGGTAGAAGAATAATTCTTTTATGAAGTTTCTTTATTTTTATTTTTCTATTTTTTTTACATTTTTAAGTTATTTATTTTATAAGTATGACTGTTTTCCTCACATGGATAGATGTACTTCATGTGAGTGTCTGATGCCAACAGAGTTGAGAAGAGGTCATGGGATCTTATGAAATTGATGAAACTCAAGTTAAGATTGGTTGTGAAATACCAGTACGGAGGCTGAGAACTGCATCCATGTCATCTTCCGGAGCAATAAGTGCAAGTTCTCAGAAGCACTGAGCCACTTCTCCAGCCTATTCACCATCATCATCATCATTACTTTGAGACATAGTCGTCATGTACCCTAGGTTGCCCTCAAATTCAACTATGTATCTCTGATTGACCATAAATAATTGATCTTCTTCCCTCCACCTCCCAAGGACTAAGATTGCACCCATCCACATCATTAGAGATTGTTTTATACAGTGACAAGAATTCAACCCAGGTTCTTGGAAAGCCCTTTACTAACTTAACTAAATCCCAGCCTGTTGGTTGAGGCTGCTTGTTCATTCCAGGCTGCCCAAACCATGAAATGATCACACAGAAACTATATTATTTAAATCACTGGTAAGCCAATCACTTTGGCGTATTGTTAGCTAACTCATATCTTTGGTTAATCCATTTTTAATAATCTGTGTATTGCCATGTAACTGTGGCTTACTGGCAAGGTTCCAGCATGTTTGTCCCTGGCAGGTGGCTACATGGCAACTCTCTGACTCTGCCTACTCTCTCCTCCTCTATCTCCTTGGAACTCCCACCTTGTCCTATTCTCTTAAGCCACTTGTCAAAACAGATTTTTTTCATTAACCAATAAAAGGTACATGTCTTCCCACATGATCAGCCCAACATAATTCTTGATTAATAGTATGAATCCCAGTTCATAATTCTTGAGACCATAAATAGACATGGAATAAAGAAAAAAACAATCCATCAAAAGTTATAAAAACCAAAAGAGAAATATGAAAGGATTATCAATAACAAAAATTTCCTAAAGAAGATAATCTATGAAGTAATACCAGAAATGGATTAAAACATCTTTATTAATAGAAATGCTTCAGTTAGAGATTGTCCTATTTTCTGAATTTATTTTAATTTCAGTTTGAAATAATTAATAGATTTAGAGAGTAAGTCAAATCTTATTTTTGTACTTTTGCTTTATGAAGGTAATAGATTTAATGAGAATTTTATAGCTTATCTAAAATGATGTAAACATAGCTATCATTTTGTCTTTATATATTATAATATGCATTAATATATATTAATATAAGCATAAAGATACATGCACATACAGATAAAAGTTGGAGAGAGGGGCAGAATAGCTTTCATATCTAATATAAAAATACATAGAACCAAAAAGAAGGCATTTTACTCTTGGCAGAGCCTTTATCAAATTGCTTACAGTGTTCTTTTCCGTATTTGATAATACTGGCAGTCTTGCAATGGGGCCACTTAGTTTAAGTTGGCAGCATATACACTTAATATTCCGTTTATAGACTTATGCTGATCAAGTGAAGTAAATAGGATTTACATCAACAAAGCACATTTAAATGCCTGAAAACTCTGCTGACAAAATCCTCAGTGTTTCAGAGCTGCTAATTGTCATTGCAGTCCTGATGCCATTCCGTGCAGAATGCAGGACTGAATGATTTGTGGGCATTTAGTAAAATTAACTCTTGAATTTATTTTTGCTGACTTTCTTTTTTGTCAAATTTGGAGCTTGCCTTCTTTCTGTATAATAAAACAGCTGCTTGCTGACTAAAAAAACAGGAACACATAAATAAAAACATGAAATACTTCATTTCCTTCTCCAGGCCTCCCATTTCAGTGTGCTGACTCCGCACCGCTTCCACCACAGTTTCTGTCCCGCCACTTAGACTAATTCAGTTCCATGGGCAATCTTGTCAACTCTGAAGGACTTACAAAAGTCTTTGAATAAAATTGTACCTCCTACTTCTCAACTGTAACTGAAAATGCCATTTGTTCCTTTCCTTCTGTATGACACTGCATTTTTAAAATATTTTCATTGAAACAGAATTACATCACCTTCCTCCTTAGTTTCCTCGCCCCAGCCCCTCCCCGCTCCCTTTCCTCAAACTTCTTCCATGCTCCCCACTCTCAAATTGATTGTTTCTTTCTCTTCAATTTTCTTCACTACATATATATGTATGTGAATATATGTGAATACATATATACACATGCACATGTATACATATATATGTGTATGTATGCGTATAAAATTTGCTAAATCTGTATTTTTTTACATGTATATGGTTTCAAGGCTGACCGTTTTGCAGTCAGTAACTATTAAAGGAACTCACCCCTGGAAGAGTCTGTTTCTCTTTTTCCTAGCAGCCAATCTTTGTCTAGGGATGGAACCCTGAAAAATTCTCCCCTTTTCAAGTTAACCTGTCCATCGATAATGCTATGATTTCAGTTCTCTTTATTTAGCCAATTTTAGGAGGTCTTTCACAACAGACTTTCTGGTTTTCTGGCTCTGACAATCTTCCTGCCATCTCTCCCCCAATGCATGATCTATGATGTAGATTGGATAGGGATTTGTGGAGAAATCCTCACAGCTTAAATGTAGTGGGAATTAATAGAATATGGTCGAGTCTATGAGTTTGAGAGAGTTTCTTTACCTGTAAAATAATTTTTAAATATAACCTATCTCCACATGTTAAAGAGGAGTTTTCCTGTTTTTCTGCCATTTTAATTTACTTATAAATTAATTTTAAAATTAGCACACAAAGTTGTAGGTATGGCCTGTTTTGTATGTATATATCTTTATGTTTTCTTCTACTTAACCCCTTGCCCACTACCTTTTCTCACACCTACAGCCCCTGAACTATTTCCTTTCCCTCAAAAGTCCTCTAATTCCACATTTCTCTCGATTCATTTAGTGCCAACAGCTCGTTATTGTGGTTTTTTTAATGTCAGCTTGCCATAAATTACCACCACCTGAGTAGAGAGCTTCACCTACAGAAGTGCCCTGCTTGCTCTGATTGGTGTAGAAAGAACAATCTAAATGTGGATGGCCCCCTTCTGGTAGCTGTTTCAGTATAAAGCAGAAAGATCTTCACTTAGCATTCCTTTTTGCCTTGGGGTTAACTTGCCCCATTAACACTGCTTCTGATCACACTGTTGATATCAGAATTTCCAAGCTTCCTCATGGACTAGGGACCAGAGGCTCTTCTGAAATTTTCTGGGCTTTGGTGCCACATTGATTTTGTGCTTCCACTCTCCCTTCTGATGACATAGGTTGGTTAGCTGCTGGAGAAGAGTCCACTTTTCAATTGTCTTGGCCAAAATCACCCCGGATTGCCTGTCAAACTAAATCAAAATGAACAGGACCACTGTGCTGACCATGACAGGCAGGTCAGCTGTAAGTGCCTATACTGTGGCACTGGAGTTTTGTTATGTGGCATTAGCTAACTGGTGAAAAAATAAACAAGCCTAATTGATAACAATGTCTACCTTTGATGATGAGATAAGTGTGATGTTGCAAAAAGAAAAAGGAGGAGAAGGAGCTGCTGGTGGTGAAAAAGCAGGAGGACGAGGAGAATAAGAAAGAGAGGGAAGGTGGGCTTCTGGTACCACAGTGAGACAAATGAGGTATCCAGCCTTGTGAACTGAGCAACTCCCAATTGCCAGGGTGCCCTCAAATGTGAGACAGCCATTGAGGACTATACTGGCTGCTGAGATGTTCAGTTCAAGGACTGAACTCTCTCTTTCTTTCTGTCTGTCTGTCTATCTCTCTTTCTCTCTCTCTGTATCTCTCTGTCTGTCTTTCTGTCTCTGTCTCTCTGTCTCTGTCTCTGTCTCTCTCTCTCTCACACACACACACACACACACACACAAACTTACCCTATTGGTTCTCTTGTTTCATTCCTAGCTATTGATCAACCATTCCTCCTTACTTTGATGAGCCAGCAACCTGAAATTAACTTACTGTTTATGACTTTTCCTATTATGGATATCTAAAATAAATGAAGTCATACACAGGGAAATTACTGTCTAGCTTGATCATTTAGCAATAATAATGTTAAGGCTTGTCTGAATTATAGCATGTAGCAGCTCCTTAATTCTCACTTCTTTCTTGGATAGCATTCCGTAAATGAGATGTATAAAATTCTTAATTACCCATAAATTGGAAAAAATTTGTGTTGCTTCCAGCTTTTAAAAATATTACTTATTTTGCTTTATGTGCATGGGTATTTTGCCTTCTTTCCTTTCGTGCATCTCTTGCATGCAGTGGCTTTGGAGGCCAGAAGAGGGCATTGGATAGCCTGGAGGTGGAGCTGCAGTGGTTCCTGAGCCATCATGTGAGTGATGGGAATCCAACCTCTGGAAGAACACTCAGTGCTATTTTTCCACTGAGCTATTTCTCCAGTCCCTTCTGACTATATTATAAAGATGTTTTTTATTAGTTAAACTTGTTAGCTGAAAGTTTCACACATGCTTAGACTATGTTCTGACTATTTCCACTTTCTATCCTACTTTTTCTTATTTCTATTAATCTTCTTATGAAAGTTCCCTTTCATAATATGTTAACAGCATGTTCTGGCTTTTTGGAACCTGAGTCTATATGGATGAACATCTTCCTAGGCCTGGATGTAGGGGGGAAGGCCTTGCACTTCCCCTGCCCTCTCTCAAGCAGGGAGGAGGAGGAAGGAGGGTGAGTGGGAGGGGAGTGAGAGGAAGGGAGGAATTTTTTGAATGGAAAAACTTGGGGGAGTGGGAGGGTGGAGATGGAGGAAGGGCGGATATAGGAGCAGGGAAGAAGATACCTACATTAAGGGATCCATTTTAGGGTTGGCAAGAGACTTGGCTTTAGAGGGGATCCCAAGTGTCCACGGGGATGTCCCCAGGTAGGTCCTTGGGCAGCAGAGGAGAGAATACATGAAAGGTCCTTGTCCCATTATCACGCTTATGATTATCTCGAATATCACCATAAAATCTTCGTACGGCAACGGATGGAGATAGAGACAGAGACCCTCATCACAGGAACAGACTGAGATCCTAAGGTCCAATTGAAGAGCAGAAGGAGGGAGAAGATGAGCAGAGAAGTCAGGACCACGAGGGGTTGGTCCACCACCTGAAGCAGTGTGCCTATTCTAATGGGAGCTCACCAAATCCAGCTGGACCGGGTCTGAGTGAGCATGTGATCAAACCGAACTCTCTGATTGTGGCTGACAATGGAGGCTGACTGAAAAGCCATTGATAAAGGCACTGGGACTTGTTTTTACGGCATGTTCTGGCTTTTGGGGACCCTCGTCTATATGGATGCACAGCTCCCTAGGCCTGGATGTAGGGGGGAGGGCCTTGGACTTCCCACAGGGCAGGATTCCCTGCCCTCTCTCAAGCAGGGTGGGAGAGGAAAGAGGGGGTGTGGGGGAGTGAGAGGGGATTGGAAAGAGGGAAGTATAAATAATTGGATGGAAAAATAATAATAAAGAGAAGAATGAATATAAAAAAGAAAAGAAAAAAATTAAATTAAAAAAATCCAAAAGCTCAACAATAATTTGGGCTCCACATGCGTCTCCCAGTACATGCTTAGCTGTCATCAGACTCCGTGATGTGCAAGCGCACTTTATGCCACCACATCTACTGTGAGATCACACTTACAATGGGTATTCTATGCCAAAAAAAATAGTATTTTTCTGACCCTACTCCTTATTTCCTAGCTCTTATACTCTTTCTGCTCCTCTTCTGTGATGTTCTCCGAGTATCAGAGGGGATATAAATGTCCTGTTTAGGGATGAGGACTCATCTGTCCATTATTTTCAACATCCTTAGAAGCCATGGATTTCTGCATGCCTCGCCACTTGTTGTAAAGATAAATTTATCTGATTAAGGCAAGAATGGCATTTCTCTGTGAGTATGAACATAGATTCTAAGAAGGCCATTTGATGTTATGTTTATTTAGCTCAGTGATAGGAATACATTTCTCCACTATAACCTATAACCTTCTCAATAAGCCAAAGTGTATTGATGATAATTACAGACTTGCTTTGTGCAAATATAAGTGATCTATTTTGGAGAAACTTACATGGGTTGCTGAAAAAAAATCTGTTTTTGATAAATATTCTTTAAATATCTGTTAAGTCCATTTGATCAATGGTGTCATATAACTCCCATGGCTCTATTTCTATTTTGTCTGGATGGACTTTCTATTGGTAAAAGTGGGTTTTGAAATAATCTACTTTTTTTTGTGGTTAATCTGTTCTTTTTTCAATATTTCTAATTACGTGTTTAGAATTCTAATATTCTCTAGGTAGGTTTTTTCGTGCTCAGAAGAACAAAGGGTAGCTTTCTGTATTGCTTCGAATTCATTTTGGCTTAAAATATACATTTAAAAAAATTAAAACACTAATTGTACTAATGTTTTACCAGAAAGTATGTGTGTGTGTACCATACATATGCGGTTATCATCAGAAGCCAAAAGAAAGTTTCTGATCCCTGGAGCTGTGGTTACAGATAGAGATGAGCCATCATATGGATCCTAGGAACTGAACCCAGGACCTGTAAAAGCACACCAAGTGATCTCAACTTTTTCCCCACATGCTTCATATTTAAAAAGAAGAACCAGGGCATGAAACAGCAATACTTAGGCAAAACCTAAGTCCAACAGTGTAAATAACTCAATGTGCAAAACCTAAAACATAGACATAATTTTGACCTTCTGTACTCCAAATGGCCAGAATATCTCTACTTCTCTGCCATCCATAGCACACACAGTTAACCTCGGAATAGAGCCACCAACTGGCTACTGTCCTTTACGGTCACCCAAGAGTTCTGGCATCCCCTATATGTAGAGATCTCTGTTAAGGTTGCAGCGGCCTCTACTCACCTATCTTCTGGGGCTCTGCCCCTAGCATGTACTACAAAGCCTCAACTTCTCTTTTGTCCTTTAATAGGAGAGGAAATGTTTCCCAGATTTCTGCTCAGTGACAGTGGACTTTTCTTAGAATAGATGATTTGTGAGCCACAACTAGCCCCAAACCATAGATTCTTAATTCAAAATATCACCTGAGCAGTCCTGACAGATTCTTTACTTCACTGGGAAAATAGGCACCCACCATCTGCATCTCTCTCAACACTGCTATGATCCAATATTTCACTTGAGTTCATTAAACTCTGAACATTCAACACCTTTCTCTTATTATTATTTTTTTTTAGTTTTTTAGTTTTTCCAAGACAGGTTTCTCTGTAGCTTTGGAGCCTGTCCTGGCACTAGCTCTTGTAGACCAGGCTGGCCACCTGCCTCTGCCTCCCGAGTGCTGGGATTAAAGGCGTGCGCCACCACCGCCCGGCTCAACAGCTTTCTCTAGCCCCATGCATTCCTCTCCTAGCCAAAACATTGTCCCTGCAATATTTTATTCCTGGTAGCATTTTCTTTCCCGGTTAAGTTTCTATTCCTGTGATAGAGACCATATCCAAAAGCAGCTTGGTTAGCAAAGGGTTTATTTAGCTAATTTGTTATAGTCTATCAGGAAGGAAATTCTTGTCAGAGACCCAAGGTTGGGACCTGGGGACAGGAACTGAAGCAGAGGCCATAGAGAAACGTTGCTAACTGGCTTCCTCCTAAGGCTTTCAGATGGTTTTCTTTTATAGGATAAAAGAACAAAACTACACAAGGGCTATAGTGTAACTGCTTTCTTGGCCTATCCTGTTGACCAACATTATTTTTCCTGAGTGAAACTTGGCCTTCTAAATAATTATTTTGTGACTTACAGTGAATAATTGCTACCTGCTTTGAGATTTGCTAACCTTCTGCAAACCACAGTTTCAAGAGCATACTTGAAAGGGGTATTTATGCTATTAATAGTCTCCTTTCGTTCCCAGGGATTACATATACCTGAACCATGTGGAAGGCATAATGTGGGATGTGGTAGACATTAAGCCTCATTTATCCCTACCTGAAAGGTGTATATGAAGGCACTACACCTATGTTTTGCACTTCAGTGGCTTGTCTAAAGCTGGCACTTGCAGACTAGAGGGAGGGGTGCCCTGAATGCCCAGCGTAATAGCTTGCTTCTTAGGAAAGAGTTTGGGGTTATGATGAAGGATCTCACCAAAGAGGAAGCTTGGCCAGAGAGCCGCCTCAGTTTCAAGAGAGAAGGAATTTTCCACTGAAGGATATGTTAAACTAGGCTCTTTTCCTGGCTGCTGAAACTATAGGTTGTAAAACAGACCATTGGGTTACAACAAAGAGTTGCCCCATAAATAACAGACCCTAGTCATAGAAGAGTTCCCCAAGGGTCCCAAAACAGAGACATAGCATTGTGAGAGTAGGTTAAGTCCCTCACCCACCAGAACAGTATAGAGAGCTGGGTTGCTAACTTTTGTGGGTGATGAGGAATATGTATACAAAGCAGGCAAGGCTGTGGCAAGAAAGCAGAGTATGCAAATCATAGCTTTCTGGCATTTTGAAGCCCTGACCCAAGTGTTTTAGGGGCTATCAAGCCTAGTGCTGAAGCAAAAAGACTTTCAGGTAACATTGGGGGTTATCATAGCCAGAAATCCTCAGGTGTCTCTACGTCCTGCAAAGGTTCCAAATTGAGAGAAGTGAGAAGCTGAGAGAAAATTCTTGTTCCACATATGGGCCACCAACATGGTTGGAGGTATTGGCTGATCTGCACAAAACCTCAGTCATCACTTAAGAATAAAAAAGGTTTTTATAGTATCTGACAAAGAACATAGTGAGAAGTATAGTATGAAGAAGCACATAGATAGCATCCTGCTCTGGATCTTAATTAGTTAGGGTGAACCACTTTACATGTAACTGTCTATTAAAAAATTGTTGATGTGTAAATGAGAATAATCTTGTCTGGGCCATTCTCAGTGTATGGAGGCTGTTCACAGGGCTTCAGGTATGTGGTATGAGGTTGAGACCAATTCAAGTGACCTGGACTCAGGCACATTCCCAGTTTGTTACTGAGCCTCAGCTTTATATCAAGGGACTTTTCTGATGCAAGCTTTCCCAAGGGACCCATTTCCTTTGTGATGTCTCAATTATAATCTTCCTTATACAGTAAAAATGATAGCCAGTCACACATAAATAGTCAAAATCAAATAAGTAAGCAACAGATAAAAACTACCCACTTATAATAAAGAGAATGCTAAGATCCCCTTGCATTTCCTGTGTGTTATGTTAACCTAGAGAGGGAACAGATGGATCTGAAAGTTTGTATAGAGTGTTTGTTACCTCCTGAGGTTGGAAAGGTAGGAAAATCACGGATTATGACAATGGCAGCTGTTCTAGCTCTCAGATGGATAATTTAAAGAGACAAAGAGTTTTCGGAGTGTAAAAAGTATGCTAGCGTCATCTTGAGTTTCTCAGACCAACTGTACTTTCAACCGAGTATTGTGGAATTACTACAGATGTGCTTTCCCTCAGTTACCTTCTACACCTCATCATTCATACCACGACTACACAAATGGAAAGAGCACCTCATGTTCAGTCATTCAATAGACACCTTCCCAGTGGTGTAATGGGCGTCTTCGCAGAAGCATACAACCAGAGGACATCTATGTCTCAACTCTGGCCACAGAGAGAAGACTGAGCTCACTTATTCATCGCGTTTGATTCATACACTTTTAAGAAATGGTTATGAACACTTTTGGTCCCACAGGTATTAGTATTCTGTGTCAATTCAATCTTATCTGCTAAAGCAGAGTCTAGAAAAAATTATGTAAAAACATAGGAATAAATTTTGAATCTAGAAGTAATAAATATTTCAAAACTATTCTCCTCTCAATGGGGCTGTGACAGATATAAAAAGATTGAAGGAAGAGGAGACATCTATACGAAGACAAATTGTTCCAATAATTAAATTTTTCCTTGAATGTGAAGAGAACTTTGATAAATATGCTGTGACCTGAGATAGTCACACGTATTGGAATGCAAGATATATTATTACTTTAACTTCAATTATTTCTTAATCTTCCAGTCACTCACACACATTATTTCCTTAAGTCTGGTGTGATATATGAGCTTTATATTGTATTTCTTCCCATTTAACTTGCTCTTGTTTATTTCTTAAATACCAAAAAAAAAATGGGGCTCTAATGAAAGGTATGCCTTTGCCAACTGGGAGGCATTTTTGTCATCATAAAACTAAAAGACTTATCTTATTTCAACTGTAAATAATAATATTTTAATAACTTTTGCTTTCTATGATAGGATATAAGGCTATGAAGATATTCTTCCTTGGTCAAAATGCTTTAAATTTAGGTAAATACAATTCTGTAGGTAAGAATATAGCTCAGTGACAGAATCCTGGCAGCTGTACTCAGTACCAATGAAAACCACACCAAACAACTTGATCAGTATCTTGATGCACAGTACTGAAGACATTGATGATTTCCCTAGATAGATAGATAGATAGATAGATAGATAGATAGATAGATAGATAGATAGATAGATAGATGGATGGATAGATAGATAGACAGACAGACAGATAGAGATTGATATATGGTTTAGAAAGATAATATTAAATACTCTTTTATATAATGTAAACATTTTATTATGAGCTCAAACACTGATTTATTAAAATTATTTATCCTGGATCTCTATGGACTGATGCTGATGCCAATGGTCTAGCAAAATCTGGAAATTTTATCTATCAATAAATTTCAGTCATGGTAGATTACATTTTTTTCAAATGAAGCATTGAAGAAAGATGACCCTTAATGTCATTTAATGATGTAGGAATTTGTGAGCTTACTCACACTAATAATAATAGTGAGTAATAGAGTGAATACTTGTGAGCTATTATTTATAGGCAATTTACATTGGTATAGATTTTTGTATATTGATACAAACTTAATGTATATTAAATAAGTTCCTATTTTCATCTACAATATTTGTATGTCTAGGCAAAATTATTTTGTCATATTGTATGCAGGCATGCTTCAACCTCTGCTTAAAACATTTTTATATGTTGATATAATTTTATGATCTATTTACTATATTGCAATGTACATTTCTACCTCTGACCAAGACACTTATACATTGTTTACATTTTGAGGTTATTGTCCTCATTTGCTGTACAGTTGTTTATTGTATAATATTTTAATATAAAGTCTTAGTCTTTAAGTTATATAGGAATTAAGAATTATAGATCAATAGTCATCTATGCTTGTCTTTCTTATAGTTAGACTAATCACATTCTTTTGATACACAGAGATTGTATTCTGCATAGATAGGTAATCTTCAACCACTTAAAAGATCTGTAGAATATGACATTTAAATACCTTAGGGTTCTGTTAAAGTGATACACGATTGCTCCTGGCAGCATCAACCTATTTCCGAGAGAATGTTGAGCACCAAAGATACTCTACTTGGAGTTTGTTTTCTCCTTGGTGAAACTGGCCTTTGGACAAGGAACTGCCCATGCATCGACCACTGACAAAATGCATGATGCCCAGACAGGAAAAGCAGGATATAGGGGGAAAAAACTGTCAAATCTTGCCAAGACTAGGTAAGACAGTTGTGAAAAATTTCTTGCCCCTGAAAATGGTCTGTCAGTTACTCTAGGCCTTAGCCAAAGTTGGTTGCTCCAACATTACAAATGAGACTTTGGGTGATTGCCCAGGTAGACAATTGTCTTTGTCATTTGTTGTACATTTTGAAAGTTGTTTGATTACACTTCCTGCTGCCTAAAGTAATGTTATTTCCCTTCTAGGATCTTCTATGGGGTTGGAGACTAGATAGTTGTAGTTATTTTCCTCTCATGACTTGGCTGTTATTTATTATACAAGACTTAAACTCATTAGGATAGGGTAATTATTAAAACATTTATCACATGTTTCTTGCTTGATATATTTGTTCTTATTGTATATGATTTTGTATTGGGCTTATAACTCTCTTATTTTAACAAAATGGGAGGTGCTGTAGGAATTCCTACCGCCAGCAGCCTTTAAGTTACCTTCCCACTTGGGTGTGGCCTCTTAGACTATTTATGCAGCCTGAGTGTTCCATGCTTTGAAAGAGTCCACACTTGTACTATAAGAAGTATCTGTTTTTCTTGTTGTTTAGCAATGTCTCAATTGGATTTTATTTTCATAAGACATTATCCAATAATTCTATTTCTTTTTCAGTTTTCACTTGGCCACAAATCTTATGTTATACAATTTCTTTTGGAATTGTGATCATTTTTCTTCATATTTCTAGTTTTCATATTTTCATTTTCTCCATCTTTGTTTGTTTGACACCCACATATATAATCCCTGCTTATTTGTTTTGTTTATTTATTTTTTTACCTTTATTCCTTATAATTTTAAAAGATTTTTTTTATTATTTTCAGTTACGAGCGTGTTTGCCTTTATGCATTTGTAGATATGTATGTAGAAACGCATTTGTGCGTGTATGTATGTTTGTAGTATATATGCATGCATGACTTTGCATACGCTTGTGAAGGCCAGAAGTCAATTTCAGGGATATCCCTTAACTATTCTCCAGCTTACACTTTGAGACAGAGATTCCCAGTGGTTCAGGACACTGCCTAAAGATTCTTCTGTCTCCACCTCTCCACCTCCCACATTGAAAGCACATGTCAATATGTCTCTTTGGTTGGTTGTTTGGTTTGCTTTTTTAAAAATTTGGGTTCTATGGATTTAAGTAATACAGAACTTTAGTATTGAGCCATTTCCCCTAGCTCACATAGTTTTTTCTAATTAAATATTTTTCCATTTGTTTGTTTTTGTAAGACCAGGTTTGTGTAGCCTAGACTGGCTTCTGTCTCACTATATAGCCCAAGCTGGCCTTCAACTCCTGATCCATATTTACTTTCTGGATGTTGAGATTGCAAGCATGTACCACAGCACCTAGTTCATGCATTCAACCCTTAAATTTTATTTCCTTTTACTACAGAAATAATATCAAATCAATGTTAAGGAAACTTTTATTTTGCTTACCATTAGAAAAAAATATAATATATGGAAATCAAATACACAGATTAAAAAAGGGACTTAAAGTGGGACAAAGGAAGGAAAATTATAAAAATATCTAAAATTTTCATAAAAGGCTATTACATAAAAATGTAGAGCACAGTGTTTTTCAAGCAGCGGATAGGCGTTTTTCAACAATTCTTGGCAGCATTTAGAGACGAGGTAGTGCCAGCACGGTCACAGGTAACATGCTGCCTCTTCATAATACTGACCCTATTCAGAGCAAACTCAGCGCTCCTGGTCTGACATGTTCACACAGAAGGGAGTCTGAGACCATTGGCTGGCTGGCAGGTAGTCCTCCCTTGGGAAATATTGTCACTCAGTGAGGTCACTGGCTGACAAAGCTAATGCCATTTCGCTTGAGAAATTGGCTGCACTCTTGTTTGCTCTGGGCCGAGATGTCCTTCCCCAACCCCTGCCTCATTCTCCCATCACTATCTGATTTCTGAGATTTAGACACCTGAAGCATGAGGGGGAACCGGAGGTTAGTTCAGCCGTTCTGTGAATAGCTCAGTACCAGAGATTGTTGCCAAATAACAAAGGTACTGCTTTCTGCAGGGACTAGAAAGTGAAGACATGATTTAGAAATACAAAGTGCAATCCAATGAGGATGGTGTTGGCGTCTGTCCAAGCATGAGATTCTCAAAGGCCACCAGGCCAGGCCTGCCTTTGCTTTCTTTACAGCTTTGATTGCCCAGATTAAATTGTATCAGTCCATCAATTTGAGAGCTATTAAAACGTCTCTGTCTTTTCCTCTGTCAGCTGTTTTTCTCGATAGGTATCTCAGGAAACTGATGATAATAATCAGCCCATCACGAAGAGTGACTTTCAACAGCCACAATAATTACCCCATGTAAGAGGACAAAAGGTGACACATCACCTGCCAAATCGGCCCTGGAGCATCTCTCCAAATCTAAAAGGCATACAATAGGACCGCAGTGCTGAGCTTAGAATTCCAGTGTTCAGGACAAGGGCTACACAGAGCTAGATGCTACATCTGCAACAACACACATATGCTGCAATACCTGAATTTGTCAGACTGACGAAGCCTGCAATGCTTTTGTTGAAAAATTAATGAAAAGGTAATTCTTTGGGGGAAAAAAAACAGAGATATCTTCCTCATGGACATAGGGAGGGGTTTGTAGACACCGGAGGAGCCCAGGTCTCTTCTGCTTCACAATGACCAGACAAGCTGAAATCACTGTTACACAGCTAAGTGCTGAAATCCTTGAAACTGTCCAGGCATATTTTAAAGTCATTTTTGGAGATTTGTGGGTAGTTATTTAAGGACTCCCACTTCTTGCACAACAAACCCATGACTTTGTTCTACGATGTGAAATTGCAGAGCTCCAGTGTCCATGCATGTATCTTAAATCATGTCCAGCACAATAAAAAGATCATGTGTAGATGCTACATAAGCATTTGTTTTAGCCTTTGGTCTGGGGAATAATGATCCTCAGAACATTCAATAGATACTGGACATTTATGCAAACTATTTCCCAGTGATGACTGGCCAAGTATATGGGCGTGTGTTTAGGCAAGATGGAAACCATCTGTACTGGACAGTGAATAGACAAGCCTGTCCTTAGAATCTTAAAACTCATCAGAACCACTTCAGAGATGATCACCGTAAAAAATTGCCATAAACTGTGGTTCTGCCATGCTGATAGAGATGGTCCGCTCTGAGGTGCCATCTGGACTCAGGTATATGTATAACTGAGCGAGTATGGCTGTATATTAAGTGTACATACACACTGAAAAAAAGTGATGTGCATTTTCCTTCTGGAATACATAGTGAGCCATTTGAAAATGTACTGCAGAATAAAGAAAAATGTTTTTTGTGAGGTTTGTTGCTTTCATACCCCTTTAAAAGAATATTGTGCCTCTCTTGTCATTTTTGAACATAAAATAAATGCATATAAAATATAATATGTCACATAATTATAAAATGAAATTATACTTGCAATATAAATTTAAATTTTTTAAGTTATATGAACAGATAATTTTTTGATTCGTGGTTCTGACAATTTGCAGAAAGGTGAGTAAACTTGCTTCTGAAATGGCATAAATATAAGTTCAAATTTAATTCCACAGTTTTGCTTTATACTGTCATAAATGCTGAATGAACACAAGGATCCAAACCAGTTTCATTTGGGCAATGTTACTGAAGGTTTCCAGTTCTGTTAGGAGCATTTTTAATGGATGGTTGTTTAGTAATCTACAGATATTATTTTCTAGTGCAAATGAAAAATCAAAGGAAGAACATACATTTGATTTGTTTTTGTTTTTCATTTTTATTTTCATTTTTAATGTTTTTATTCATTCTACATATCAACCACAGTTCCACAACTCCCATCATTCTACTGCCTCACACACATTCTCCCATTCCCCATCCACTCCTCAGAGAGGGTAAGGCCTCTTACGGCATAGCAAGTTGAGGCAGCACCAAGCCTCTCCCCACTATTCCAAGGCTGAGCAAGGTATCCCACTATAGAGTAACCAACAATTATTTTGTTAATGGACCACAATATCAAACTCCTAACAACTTTTCATTGTACCCATGAATTAATATGTCTCTCAGTCATACAAAGAGTTGCTGGAGTAATGGCTCGGTAGCTAAGAGCACTTCCTTCTCTTCTGGGAGATGATAAGAATGTGGAAGGAGTTGGGAAAAGGAAAAGAATATGCTCAAAATATATGGTATGAAAACTTATTAAAAATGGATAAAATGTAAATTCACCTCCTTGCTTTGGATTTTTCTTTCTATTACTGTCTGAAGGCATGGATTTGAAGAAGTTATTGTTTAAATTTTACTTTATTGTGGAATATATTTTGTCATCTATGGATTTCTCCATTTATAATTGAACTTTGTGCTGGTTATAGTGATTTGGGCTGGAATCTTTCCTCTCTTAGAGTGGACAGGACATATGTCCAAACCCTTCTGGCTTTTCGGATTTCCATTGAGAAGTCAGGCATAACTCTGAAGGTCTGTCCTTGTGTGTTACTTAATCTTTTTCCTTTGAAGTTCTTAGCATTCTTTCTATGGTCTATGTGTTTAGTGTTGTGATTACTAGGCTGTGAGGGGAATTTCTTTTCTGGTTCATACTATTTGGTGTTCTGCATGATTCTTGCACCTTTACATGCACCTCCTTTGAGCTAGAATTCTTCTCCTTCTTCTGTTCCTGTTATTCATAAGTTTGTTCCTTTCAGTGTCCCAGATTTCTTGGATGTTTTGGGTCATGTATTTTTTTATTTAAAATTTTTTGTCAGCTTGGTGTTTTGTGGGAGTCCTAACAGTGGGAGTAGGTAGGAGAAGTGGAGGGAGAATAATCTGCAGTTGGGATGTATTGCACGAAAGATGAATCTATTTTAAATTTAAAATAAAATGAAAAATTTCTGGTCTTATCCAAGACACAAATTTAACTGTGATTTCCTATAACATCAAAATTGAACTACATGATTCCAACATATAATGGCGCTGAATGAATATTTCTAATCTAAAGAGAATAGAATAAGAAAAAGTAGGGAAGATCAGGTCAAATGAGCACTGATAAAAACCAGTGCAGGATAAATGCAAACCCTGGAGCCCATACTCAGAATCCTGGAAGTGAATAATATCACTTCCAAGAGGTTGACCCTACGCAAAGCTCGGTTACCTGAATCAGGCATTAGCTTGGTTAAACTCTACTCGATGCCTACAACTTTCCTTGGAAAATTTCCATAGTTCTAGCATCTAAAACAGCCAAACATGTCTAGTCTAATTTAGTCTTTACTTCTCACAGTTTCATCAATGGAATCCTAGGTCCTCCTTATATAGATTCTGACCCTACAACTGAGCCTACCATCTTTCTATAACACTAGAGCAAGACTATGTGGCCCGAATCTTTCTTCATCTTATATGTTTGCAAACCTAGTCCCTTATGGGCAATATTTGTTACAAGCTTAGCAGAGCTGTGTTGGCCTCTATGAACCATGTTGGCTAATTTAACAAAGTTGCTTTCTTAGGCAGTTGTTTTAAGTGTGTGGGGTGAGTTGGAGGGCAGAGAGGCTTTAGCTGCAGCTGCATTCTCAGTTCATGCCTTCTCCTTCCAATTAAATTTGCATTTTCTAAAGTTGGTTTATTTGTTGAGTATGTTCTTGTCTGGGCACCATTCCTGTGATTCTGGTAGAGAACTCGTTTCTCTTTGGTGACACTAATTTCTTTAACTATTATACCCTCTTATTCAACACTCACTTTCACTGCCTCTTTAATCTTGCTCCTGCCCTTTATCTTGCCAAACCTTTGGACCAATTGTTCTCTCACACTGAATATCTTGGATGGAAAATGGAAGCAGTAAAAAGCATTCATAATGCATTATGGGTGCTCTTCTACCTTGAAATTAGAGCTGCTAAATATTTTCATCCAGTATTTTAAAACTCAGAAACACTCATATTCTTGAATAATATGATCTTGGTTTCCTGAATATGACAATCTTATTTCCTGAGAGAGCATTTGTTGCTCTCTGAAACCTCCTGAACAAGCCTGTACACCCAGACCATATTTTGTTATTCTGATCTTCCAACTTCCAGCAGCATGGCCAGCCCTATACATTCTATTTAGTGTACTCCAGAGCTTTCTAGATGGATATTGTGCACTCTTCCACATTCTTCCTACAGATAAGCCCCAAAATTGAAGAGCCAACAGTAATGTTAGTGATAGCAACTGCCATTTTCCTTAGTCCCAATTATCTATATTATATATTTATCCCATTGCTATGACCAAATATCCAACTGAAAGAAACATAAGAGGGCAGATATGTATTTTGACTTACAGTCTAAGAGATACAGTCCATCATGGCACAAGAGGCATTATGGAGAGAACCAGGAGCAAAAGCTAAGAAGAAACAAAGCTTGGATATCAAACAACAAGGCATGTCCCCATTGACACTTTCTCTCAAGTGAGGCTTCTTCTAACAATTCCACAACCGTTCAAAATACCCCTACCAGCTAAGGACAAAGTGCTCAAATACATGAGTGTGTGTGTGTGTGTGTGTGTGTGTGTGTGTGTGTGTGTGTGTAGGGGGAATTCACATTAAAATCACAACAGCTGGTGTTGAATCTGTGAAAGCAGGAGAGAAAGTAGGATGATCTGTAAATGAACAACAAATCTTACTGGTTATGAAGCTAAAGATGTGAATTTGGGAAACTATAAAAGTAAGAGATTTGATTATATAGCCAAAGGGTGTTGGACCAGCTGGAGGAAATAAGAATCTCCATGTCAGGCTAGGGAACCATCTGGTGCAGTAGTTTTCAATCCAAATTGCTTATTAGTATAGGAATCCTCTAGGGGACTGTAAAAACTCCCAGTTCCTAAAGCTTATCCATTAAGTGGGAATCCTTGCAATTGGTTATGGGAACCTGAGTTCTGAGATCCTGATACGAAGCACAGATTGACAATCACTGATGTAGACCCTTCTCATCTAGGAAAATAAGACATTTGAGAAAAAAAAATGAGGAATGATTAATACCAAAGCTTATGGCTTATTCAAAGCCTCCAGAACAGAGAAATAAATGTGAGTGTTGCAGATATTATCAGACTTCAATATCTCTTTTCACACTGTAAAGACTTATTAAAAATTTGAGAAAGACTTCATAGACAAAATTCTTACTAGATCCCAAATACCATAAATAATTATTGCAACAGAATTAGATTACAGTTTGGTCAGGACCCATTATTGTAATAAATGCTGCATTAATATATAGCAAAACATATAGACAGAAGCCAGCGTATAGGAAAATGCCAGAAAAATATACACAATACATTATTACTGTGGTTGAGTGAAGTCATTTCATTGCCAAGGGAAATAATAGCTACTAAGCTGTTTTCCTGTGATAATCTATTTGTGCTTAATAGCACAAAGACTTAAGGCACTATACAATAATATATATGAAGTACATTTGTGTAATTGTGGGCATTAAATATGTGAATATGTGGTATATAAAAAAATTCAAAATATTAAGCAAAAGTGTTGATAAGTTTCTAATTCCATTTTACAGTCTCTTGATTGCACTCTTGGAGTGGAAAAATGAGGACATGCCATCTTTAATATTTGAGCATTTAACAGTTTTTTTTAAGCCTGAATTGATTTGATTCACATTCTGATGACTCACTGGGTAATAAGTGCTTTTTGTATTTCAAAATAATTGCCAAGAGAAAGGATATTCATTCAATGTTAAAAAATGTATAAAATTCTCTGAAATGCCTGTTTCCATGGTGATATACTTAGAAAGCATTGTACACAGGGTGTTTAATAAGTTGAATTATAAGTTGTACCTATCAAGTACAGACTTTAGCATAGCTTGTGATTCAACATTTTGGTGGTTGTGCCTTAAGAGTAACTGTGTTAAACATGAAGAATATGATTAAAGTATTCCAAGGCAAAATACTTCTCTGTTGTTCAAGGAGTTTTAACTATTGCTGCTCCTAAATGTATGGAAGGTAGAAATATTACAGAAAACGGGCTGCAATGAGAGAACGGCATATTATAATTAAAGGATTTGTGTGATGCTTTCAAATACATTACATAAGAATTGTTATTACAGTTTATTGAAGCTGCTGGCTTCCTAATTTGGGCAATGGGAACCAAACTCAAGTCCTCTGAAAGAATAACTAACAGACACTCTTATCTATGGAATCATCTCCTCCACCACTAGCTTACTCTGTTTTATTACTGAGTCTTATAACTTGTTTATCCATTCATCTATTCATGCACATGGGGATTGTTTCTCCACAATAAATTATCTATCATTCTTTTTGAGAGAGGGCAATATTCACACATGAACATTTGTAACGACAATATCTGTTGGCTGTGATGATGGTTTTGAAGATCAATGTTTTTAGGTATATATCACAAAATCATTGCTAAAAGTAAACCTAATAAATTTATATTGTAATATTATATTCCATGAGTAAACATTAATAACATTTTAGAGGATATATTTATCTACAAATACACACATAGAGGACTGTCCTGAACAGCTTGATTACATGTGTACCAGCTTGTACCTCAATGTGTAAGTGATAAAAGGTGGTTGGGGAAGTAATAGTGAAACTCTTGATCAATGTTAAAGTGGAAGTGGAGCGGGGAGATGACTTTACTGCTGAGAGTCTTAAAAAGACAGCTAGAATCCAAGAGGGCACTCTGAGCCCAGCGTTTAACATGGTGATCTGACAGCCCTGTGGGGGATTTGTCCTTCAGGTGCAACAGCCATTTTGTTGCATTCTGGGTTTGCTTTAGGAGATGTTCTCTATCAGCCAGCCGAGTGCTTATTGGACTCCTTTTCAGGTTGAACAGGGATGCTTATGAGCAGACCAAATAGTTTTACTTGGAACTCATAGTAGTTAAGATGTTTTAATTTTAGAGGACAAAAATGAGAGAAATATAGGGAAAATTATTTTTCTTCTTGCAGGGAGACATGGTTTTATTGTATTAATAGCATTTCCCTTTTGAAATTGAGGGCATACCTAGGAAGAATCTTGTTCCTGGTGATAAGATTTGGCAAAAGACATGGGATGCAAGGATAATACATCACTGCTGTGATTTGCTCAAAGAACAATTCATGACTTTAGCCAAGATTTCAGGACACAAATCATGTCAGAAGCATTAGCCTCCTCCAATTTCATGTGTGGAATGTGTCCATAGACATCTCTAATACCTTTTAAGCCTTCCTTTGTTTTGTTTGTTGTTGCTTTGTTTCTATCTGATAGGTCTAAAAAACCAAAGGCAAGTTTAATGATCTTGCTTCAAACCTGAAGAGAAAACTCTCATTAAATGCATTTTCCCCTCCATATTTTCTTTTCATTCCTATATAAAAGACTCAAATGTAAAATACAAGCTAAACTAAAAGCCAGATGCCTATGGTGATTAAAAAAAAAAAGACAATGCTGAAACTCAATGATGTTGTAGAAAACCCAGTGATCTTTTCTTCTGCACAGTGGGAGTTTTAAAAGCTTGTTATCATAGAGGCTTGATGTGATGGTCATGAAAAGGACTGAGACAGAGCTGGTCATCGCAAGAAGTTTCATTGGGGATGTGCTCATCTTATTCTGTTCTTTGGTCTGGTTGATACATTCTGGCATGATTGGCCTTCATCTAAAGAGGGGCTAAGAACAAAATTTGAAGGAAGGAATCTTTACCACATATCAATGTCTTCACAAATATATCTAAGAAGCTTGTGAAAATAAAAGTGTAAATTTCCAGATGAAGAAAACATGAGAAAGAAGATGTCTTTAGCAATGCAGTGCTTATAGTCCAGCTGTTCACACATTTCTCAACCACACCTGGCTGTAATTTCTTCATCGTATAACATGATGAAGAGCTCACTTTTTTAAAATCAGAATTTACTTACCTTACAATGCACTACACTGGTTGAAAGTAAGGAACACAAAATATTTTTATAATTATTGCTATGACTTAGATCAAGTGTGTATTCATAACATATAGCTTTCCAGTTTCCTATAAAATAGAACATAATTTGTCAGTATGCAGGAATATCTAACAATTTTAATGTACATTTTATATAATTCCATTAAAACCAACTCCCCGTCTGTCTGTCTGTCTGTCTGTCTGTCTCTCTCTCTCTCTCTCTCTCTCTCTCTCTCTCTCTCTCTCTCTCTCTCTCTCTCTGTGTGTGTGTGTGTGTGTGTGTGTGTGTTTGGAGTTATGGGACTCCAGACTATGGTCTTGGATATTTAAGCTAAAAACTCTGCCACTGAGCTACAATAAAGCCCTAACATAATATTTTTAACCCACAAAATAGGGGCCTTCACCTTTCTGCTGAAGTCCAGTTGTGTTACATATAAAACTTGATGATAGTGCAGTAATGCATTAGAAAATGAATATTTTAGTTTGAGCTTCAAATTTGAACACATTATTGACGGCTTACTAACTCAGGAAACATTAAGCGACACATGCATTAGAAAAATAAGTATATATAATAGGAGGGAGAATATCTGTGCCAATCATAGTAAAATCATAGATTATGTTCCAAATGAGAAGTTAGAAAAAAGCAAGTAATACATTATCATATATACATAAAATTACATATATTTGGTTTACTAAAGTCACATAATAAGCCATTGTTTTTGTACTACCCTGATTCCTCATTCTATTAAAATTCACTTGTTGAATGCTAGCTATTATGAGGCTGGAGACCTGTTACTTGATCTGACTTTGCATTACTAGATAAACAGGATAGAGAGTAATGATAACCTATAAGCAGGGCATGTTGGCATACACCTGAAATCCCAGCATTCTCTGGAGGCTGAGATGGGAAGATTGGATGTAAGGCTTCCCTGAGTTGTGCAGTAAGATCCCATCTTCAGCAAGCAAGCAAAACAAATAGCTCATATGTACTTGTCTGTCATGAATTTGAGAGTATAAGCTTCACCATTTTGGCAAAGGTTATCTGCAAGGAATAGGAAACCGATCAGAATCTAATTTTGATAAACTCAGTTTGGAGAAGAATGACATGTATATTGCTCCTGTTCTGAAAGCGAGAATTTAAATTGAAAGCTGTTTCATAGCCAGCAGCGCTGTGGCTGGACTCCTTATGCAATCAGATGTGTGAGTCTGTGCTCTCTGCACATGGTGATTTCCAATTACCTGACAGAGTCTGTTATGGGAACAGAATTTGGGAGGTGGAATGCCAAGAAGAGTAGAGATATTCATAGTGACAGTGAAATATACATCTTTTTTTTTTTTCCAGGCATACTGCTCTTTTAATTCTTTCTGCCATAGTAATATCCTTTAGTAGTGAAAACCAGTGACAGAGTAAACTGTCTGAAGAGTTGGAGGCAAGCAATTCCCTTAGTGTTGGGTTATTTAAATATAAAACCTTTATGCACATCTTCTGAACAGTGAAACACAGAAGATTATGTGGTGCTCTGATATGCATAAGACATCACTTTATGTTACAACACAGACCGGCAGAATGCAGCCATGAGTGCAACGCACAAGACTCTTTGCAGTCATGCCCTCGCTCACCGCTTCAGACGCCAACACTCTCCATGTGAATGAACTCTTCAACCATGCCAGAGAAGTCACCTTTTCTCAAGAAGCATCCATGCTGGATGGATGGGTGTGAAACTGTCTTTTCTTGCTGATGGGCTGTTTCACAGAAAAGTTGATTTTCAAACCTAAGTGGTGTTTACTTCGAGCCTTCATTGCAGTCCTGAAATTATCCTAGGGAGCGGCCTCTAGCATAAAGCTTCATGGATGCCTGTGGGACAGCAGTCATTCCTGGTGCTTCTGCTTTCTGACTGATCACTTTTCATTCCATAGTCTTTTCCATCATTTGCTTCCTTGTGAGGTGAAAGCCTATGGAGGAATACACATCTTTATGTGAGCTTTAATATACTCATGCGGAACTGAGGCAGAACTCTCATGCTCACAATTTCATCTGCACCTGTGACTTTAGTGTTCTTCTCTTAGTTGAAAACCCTTGTCTGCCTCATTCAACTATAGCACATGCTCCTCCAAATAACTCCGAAATTCAGCTCACTCTTCTTTCTCAAAGTGACAGCATTATCTCCGTCCCAGTACAAACTGATTGAGTAGTTAAGCGGTAGAGAACCTGGTATTCACTCTGTTATTTATGGTGTAGAACCTCAAGCAATTTTGATTCCTTGTATTTCTTAGCTGTGAAATGGTGACAGAAATTCCACTCTCAGATGATTGTTGTAAATATTAAATTAGTTAAAATATGCCAAATAATTAGAACAAGGTACAATGCAGTAACCTTAATGTCAAGAACAGTAACCTTAATGTCAACATATGTAATGAGTCAGACAAAGATCTAAGTTGCACCTGGCTCTTCCCCTTTCCAATGTTCATTGAATCTGTGGTCATGGATCTATATATGGCAATGCAAGCAGGACCCATGCCTGCCATTTATCTCACAGTGATTCCCATTTATCACCACCAACTTTCTAATGCTAGATGAACAAGGAATCAAAATAATAGAATTCTAGAAGATAATTAAAGACTACTTCACATGTGACTAAGACTGCTGTTCTTCTCAGGTTCCTGTTTGGGGGCAAACCTTTCCTACAGTCATGACTCAGTTTTATATGATATCGGATTGAAGTGTTTCGTAAAGAGTGAAAATCAATAGTAATAAAACTATAACACATTATTTTTAGGTACTATATAGAATATTAAATATTGGATTCTTTATTATTAAATCAAGGCACATTCTTTACTGAAAATATAAAATCTATGAAATTAATATTATTAAACAAAAATTAAAACACATGTCGTGTGCATATCTTTAATCCCAGCACTTCAAGAGACAGAGGCAGGAGTTTCTCTGTGAGGTCAAGGTCAGCCTAGTCTACATAGAAAATTCTGAGTGAGCCACAGTTACACATCAAGACTTTATAAAACAATAATAACAACAAAATCATAGATCTCACAGAGACCATACCTGAGCATTCTCATCAATTCTGAAATCATTTTGATATTCAAGCAATATTGACCAATCTCAGTATCAAAAACTTGCTTATGGATTGGGTGGCATATATCCAAATGAAGCTCTGAAAATGCATCTATTGTTACACAGTTAGCCTATTTGGAAACTTTATCATATCCCAGGAACTACCTCTGAGTTGTGGTAAGAATTAAAGTATTTTGTCTACTTCCCATAGGCAAGAGGATAACTATATGTTTTTCCTTGGGTTCACCTTCTTATTTAGCTTCTTTAGGTTCACCAATTGTAGACTCCATGACCCTTATTTATGGCTAGAAACCAATTATGAGTGAGTACATCCTGTGTTCATTTTTTTGGGTCTGGGTTACCTCACTCAGGATAGTGTTTTCTATTTCCATCCATTTGCATGCAAAATTCGAGAAGTCATTGTTTTTTACTGCAGTGCAGTACTCTACTGTGTATATATTCCACACTTTCTTCATCCATTCTTCCATTGAAGGACATCTAGGTTGTTTCCAGGATCTGGCTATTGCAAATAATACTGCTATGAACATAGTTGAACAAATGCTTTTGTCATATGATCGGGCATATCTTGGGTATATTCCCAAGAGTGGTATGGCTGGGTCCAGGGGTAGGTTGATCCTGAATTTCCTGAGAAACTGAAACACTGATTTCCAAAGTGGTTGCACAAGATTAGAAAAGTGGGATATTGGGGGTGGGGTGGGTTGGGGGTAAGGGGAGATGGGGAGAGAAAAGTGAGAAGGGAAGGATGGGGGGAACTTGGGAAAACAAGATGATTGGGATAAAGGAAGGCTGGATAGGGGAGCACGGAAGCACAATTCTTAGTTAAGGGAGCCACCTTAGGGCTGGCAAAAGACTTGAACCTAGAGTGGCTCCCAGGAGCCCAAGGCGATGTCCCCAGTTAGTTCCTTGGGCAGATGGGGATAGGGAACCTGAAACGACACTATCCTATAGCAATACTGACGAATGTCTTGCATATCACCATAGAACCTTCATCTGGTGATGGATGGAGATAGAGACAGAGACCCACACTGGAGCACTGGACTGAGCTCCCAAGGTCCCAATGAGGAGCTGAAGGAGGGAGAAGATGAGCAAGGAAGTCAGGACCACGAGGGGTGCACCCACCCACTGAGACAGTGGGGCTGATCTATTGGGAGCTCACCAAGGCCAGCTGGACTATGACTGAAAAAGCATGGGATAAAGCCGGACTCTCTGAACATGGCGAACAATGAGGGCTGATGAGAAGCCAAGGACAATGGCAAGGGGTTTTGATCCTACTTCATGTTCTGGCTTTGTGGGAGCCTAGCCAGGTTGGATGTTCACCTTCCTAGACATGGACAGAGGGGGGAGAACCTTGGACTTTCCCAGGGCAGGGAACCCTGACTGCTCTTTGGATTGGAGAGGGAGGGGGAGAGGAGTGGGGGGAGGGGGAGAAGAGTGGGAGGAGGGGAAGGGGAATGGGAGGAGGGGGAAACGTTTTATTTCCTTTTCTCAATAAAAAAAAAAAGAATTAAAGAATACGATATACCGCGTATCATTCGGAATCAGCCCCTATTTTTTTTCCTAATCAGTCATGTTTTGTTTTATTCTGAGTCCCTGGACAACCCTTCTTCTGGTTCCTGGCTATCCAATTGGTGTCATGGCACTGGCCTCAAGTAGGACCAGTAATAGGTTGGTCACTCTCTCAAGTTTTGTGCCACCTTTGCTCCAGAACCTAGCTTTGTTCCAGCATGGTCTAACCCTATTCCCAGTAGTAGCCCAACCACAAGAGGAGAAATGGGGCAAGCATGGGCTGCACCAAAGCGTGAGTGGTGGCAAGTACAATGACAAAAACAGCCAGGGAGACTTTGTCATTGGACAGCTCCTTTATTTGGAAGGGGAAAGACACATCTATACTCTAGAAAGAATAATGGCTGGATTCATGTGGTGATGTGTCATTGGCTGGGGCAAGAACATTGAGGGTACTTCACTTGTATACTCAGGGCAACAGGAGCAAGAGGAAGGAAGCTTATAGGGTCATATAGGAAGTAGAGCTTGGGATGTTTTGGCAGTAAGATAAGCTGAAACCAGTCCATGTAGGTTTGGAGGTGCTCCATGCATCAGGGCGAGTCTGCTTTCAGAGAAGCCTAACTGCTTAGGTCAGCTAGCATCTGAACAAAGCTGAATTTGGTGGGGAGCAAGCAGAACAGCCAAACTCCTGTGGCTCTTAGGATGAGAACATCCAGCATTTTAGGCAAGCTCCTATCCGTTCTTAGCTTCTTAGCTTCAGACCAGCACTGCACCCCAGCACATCCTTCAGGCAAGACAGATTGTAGGTTGAAAGTTTTGTGACTGGGTAGATGTCATAGTCCCACTGCTAGGGACTTTGCCTTATTATATAAGATGGCCAGTTGATAAGGGTAGAGGGGAGGCTAGGAAAGGGAAGGGAAGGGAAGGAAGGAAGGGAAGTGGGGAGTGGAGGGAGGAAAACTGCTGCGGTCAGGATGCAATGTATGTGAAAAGAACATAACAAATTATCAAAGAAGGTAATGTATAGAAAGAGTTTATGATATTCATTGCAGAGTAGGTCAACAAACAAAGCTAATGTTTGTACTGTTGATGTTGTTTTAATATTACAGTTATAATTGTTAGAAGGATTCTCTTGCCCTCTTTTCCTTCTTGACCTAAGAGCCAAGAAAGAATTGTGACTTCAAGGCCAAGTTGTACCACATAGTCTTTCTCAACAAAACAAAACAAATAAAACAAGTTTGTACACATGACCAAACAGAACTTCAATAACACAGAAAATATAAATCAATTCAATTTTATTTCTGTTTATTTTAAATGTTAGAAATCTTAAAAGTTGTATAATATGAATGAATGGAGTAGTTAAGAATGCTTGATACCTAGGTTCCTATATTATATTTACTATCTCAATATCTACCAATTTCTGCATGAAAAGTTTGAAAACCATTGTGTTTGGATTCTTTGATATACAGTACACAAATATTCTTGTATTTACCCTATTGAGCAATGGTAGCATAGGACTTTTTTGTCTCACCCAACTGGGATTTGGTTGATTAGCACCCGTTGACTGAACTTCACCTTTTCAAAAGTCAAGATTTTTGTTGGTAAGTTGAGTGTAGAGTATAACTAATTGCAAATAGAAGAAAAAAAAAGATAAAGAAGAAAGAAATCCATGCTGGTTTGCTTAGGTCTGCTAATTTTTGAGTACATGGCCTTCAGTACAAACCTTAAAAGAGTCTATTTCATACAGATAATATTATTTCCCTGGCAGTATTTTGCGACTTACATCTGTAATTCAGCTGCTGTCAGAAGACTTAGAAATTTAGCATCATTTTCTCTAAAACATGAACATTTTATATTGAAGTTTGTTTTTCTCAATGAAGGAGACATGCATTAGCACTCAGACTTCAGCATTCCCTTGACATGCTGATATGCAGTGATTTTCAACCATGAGTGTGAACTGGAGAAGAGATTAAAGCATCAATGAGTCTAATTGCACAGATTTTGCCATGGAAGAGACCAGAAACATACTGAATCACTCTTAAAGCTTATCAGTTAATGATCACCCAGGTTGAGGAAAATCACATTAACTTGTTTTCTTCTGTTTTAGTCTAGTATAGATTACAAAAAATGTATTTTCCATTTAGATGTATAAAATAGGCACATTTAGTCTCTATAAAGGTTATTATTATTTATTTTATTAAGCAAAATCTATAATCTAAGGCTTTGGTTTAACAACTAAACACACCTTGCTTCCAAAGCAATAATTGACTTGCCTTGAGTAGAAATTCCTAAATATCCCAAAATTAATGTGCTCTAGAAATTACCTCATTCATAGAGTTCTACATGTGTTCTGCACATGCTTTTAAATAGATCACTGGTATGTCACAGTGGCAAGAGTACTTTATATAAAACTGTCTTGCATTATTTCTGTTGTCATCTAAATTTATAGATAGTAGATATAAGAATCATATGTTTCACTTCCAATATTGAATACCTTCTGCCTTCCACATTTACTAATGTTTAAATAATAAGAAATAACACACATAACAAGGGATGTCATAACGGTTCTTCAGGAGTTGGAATCGATAATATTAAAATACCTTGACTACTTTGGATTTATTATGGCACTCAAATAAGTGAATTTCCTTCCAATTATACCAGAGAGTGAATGCATTTGTGTATGTGTATTATTAAAATTTAAATATCTTTGCTACCCATCTACTTATTTATTTGTAAGTAAGTAAATAAATAAATAAATAAATAAATAAATAAATAGTCTGGCTATGGAGCCCTGCCTGACGCTGAATTCACACAAATTCTCCTGCCTCCTCCAAGTACATACAGAAATTACAGGAAGGTGCCGCCAAGCCATGTCAGTACTGTCTAAACATCTACATAGTTCTCTTCCCATCTACATCCCCTCCTTCTTTTCTCCCTTCCACAATTTACTGCTTCTTTTCCCTGTTGCGTCCATGCTTTGGTCCACTTTAATTTATAGTTTTGAAATCAGAAATAAAATACAAAGCAGAATGTAAACATATTTGACATTGCATAAAATATTTTCTTTTTATATAAAGTTGTCATGATTTAACATTAAGTCTGTTAACCTACACTAAGGTCTTAACTTCCACACACTTCACATTGCCTCGTTTTCAAAAAAAATTGTTTAGCAGTCCATGCCATCCATCATGCCTTTGCAGACATCAGTATGAATTAATAATGATATATCAGATTTTGTGTGGATTTAAGTGTAAATACGTGTCATAGATATAACCCCATGTTTTTCTTTTCAAGTTCAACTATACACCTGGAGGATGTTGCCATAAAATCCATTGTAAAACTGTCAGTATGTCTTATTACATACAAATGCCATAGGCACACACTCACTCACACAGAGAGATGTTCAAGCTGTTTTCAATTATGAATTCCTTCTTGAAAAAGCTGTAAATTTTAGCTAAGGGAGACACTGAGAAGTAGAATACCTTGGTAACTGGATATTCACATTTTAATTATTATTCACTGATTTAAGGTTTGTTTCAGATGATGGAAGATTTACAGCATTACCAGCTGAGAAGAACAGTAATAGTTCATTACAATCCCATGGATATTAACTTTAAAATTTTTTATTTAAATTTTTCTTCCAATGTATTTTGATCATATATTTTATGCTTGCCCAACTCCTCCAAGATCCTCCACACCTCTCGACCCACCCATTACCACGTTCTTTCTCTCTCGTTCTCTTAAAAATAAACAAACAAGAAAATTAACAAAAGAAAGAAAATTTTCTTAATTAAAGTATAATGGAAAGTGCCAATATTTTATTCATTGTATTATCTATCTATCTATCTATCTATCTATCTATCTATCTATCATTTATCCATCCATCCTTCCATGTAATCTGTTTGCCTAAGATGCTCTGAATTAATATGATTTGCTATTTGTATTTTTTAATGAAAGAAGCTAGAGCATCTCCTGCCACCAGAGATTGGTATTCTGGATTATCTGTGTCAATGAATATTGAATTGACATTATCCCTTAGCCTCTAATATGAATATATTATACATACACACTTGTTTTTGCAAGAATTTATCAATTTTTATTTTGTAAAAGTGTGCATTGGATTCAATATATTTCCTTCCATGTTTCAGTGTCTGGTATACATAATCCAGGGCTTTACACATTTTAGGGAGTTGCTTTACTATTAGCTGGTATCCTAACTAAATATTTTTTTGCTGTTTGCTTATCTATCTTAACTAAAGAAAACTCTTGTCTATGAGCATAAATATTTTATTGTATATTTTCCTGAAATATTTTAACATTTTTTTAGAATTATCACCATATCATGTCTTTTTTTGTCATGGAATATTGTATGATAACTAATTCTATATTTTTTAAATGTCATCACCATTTTTGAGAAACACAAAAATGTCATAGGAGATGAAGCTGCAGAATATTTACTCACTAATTATATTTCTATCTTGATGGAATCTTTCTTGGTACTACTGCTTATGTATTTCTATATACCCATCACATGAAATGTTGTGTGCTCTACTCCGGTATAATTATCCTATATATTTCTGACTAAGGAAATATTGTATAAGATATGCAAAGAGCTTAACTCAGGTTTAGATTCCTGCTTTCGCCTGAATTGCACATATGCATACTCTTGAGTCTCCTGATAGTCCTCCTCTGCTGACTCCTCTTGCTGGTGTCCTAGAATCACTAGCTCTTGGGAGTTTAAAGGTGGTGAAATAAAGAGCAGCTGATATTCAAGATTTAGTTTCCTGTTTGATAAGCTTATCAGTACACTACCAGATGCTACAGTAATCATTTTCTCCACTGAAGCAGCTGTGGTTTTTATGTGGAATACCTAATTGGTTATCATGAGGGCTATATTACTGTCAAGTGCTGGGAAAGTCACCGAGATTGGGTTAGAGTGATAACTAGATTAACACTGCACAGTCCCTTAGGAAGCTTTCAGCATTTTTAATTGACTAGGAACCAACAATAAGAACCTCACTTAGGGAAGCCCACATTTGTATCTGTACTTCATATTTAGGACTGTGGGAATAGCAAAAGCTGATGAGTATTCAAGAGTAAGAAGTCAATTCCAAGTTAAAAAAATTTTTTTTTCTTGAAAAAATTCAGGTTTACATCAATCTAAACAAAAGAGTAGTTTTCTAAGGGACAACAAACATTCACTAGTAAAGAGGAAGGGAAAATATTGTTAGTACGTATTCCTTAACAAAGCCCACACTGATCATTTTAAGTATGATATTTATTTTTATATTCAAATAAGAAAAGAGTGTTCCTTTATGTAACCAGCAACCTTCCCAACAACTTTCTCTCATTTTTTCTGGCCTACATAATGATTTTCTTTCATATAAAAAAGTTTGTGAACAGATTTCTGCTGTGTAGACGGGTTTTCTAACAGTTTGCTGCACTTCCGGTTTTTTAAACTCTATTCCTCTGTGGAAGTGAAGCTATGGGACAAGAAAATAAATCTCCTTTTCAAGTCTTTTAAATTAATTATATACTAAAGTCTGACTACACGAGCTCCTTATAAGTACATTTCATATTTGTGCACTATGAAAGGAGGCATAAAACTTGTGTCTTCTTTTAAAACTAAACACTAATTGTTATACAACCATAGGGAAAAAATAACTTAGATCAGTGTTACAAAAATATACTCCACATCACCAGAAAATCTACTTTGGTTTCGTCTGAATGATGGAAAGCAGACAGGAGAAACAGACAGAAAATAAATTCACTTGCTTTGAAACCTCTAAGCTATGAAAATGGTAATTACATTTCTTTCCTCCACTGGTCAGTGGAAGTTAATGTTCTATAAGATTACCCTGAGAGATTTTGATGAAATTGTTTATTTAGAGATTGTGATTTTTATATAGTACATGACTTGTAAATATGTCATTAACTTGACATTAAAATGAAAAAAATTGCAAATTTTATATTTGATCCATATTTCTTCATTTTGTCAAATACTAAAGAGAAATTCTCTTGGAAAAATATGTTTACTCTCAGAACTTTTGACTAGACAGCAGTCACCTTGTTTATCACTTGGCCCTTCCTAGGGTAACAGACAGAAAATATTTCTTCCTTTCATCTTTGCAAAACAAGGAGATCACTAGTCTCATAGTATCTTAATCACAATGATTCCCCTTTCTTTCTTCTTATTTCCAACTAGATCCCAGTCTTCCAAATCTGTATGTAATAACCAATGTTTTCTTCTGAAATATTGCCACAGAATCTTAAATTCTTCAATATTTTGTTACCCTTTCCTGCAATTGTGTCTAGCAGTTTTATAGGACAGATCAACGCTAGGTAATACGTAATTATAGTTAAAAGTGTCTATTTAACAAAACTAAGACCCATTCAAATGTCAGCCCACTTGTTCCAAATATCTTCATGTTGCAGTGCTCTTTGCTTAGGTTACTTTAAGTTTTAGTGTCTGAGTTCCATTCACACTTGCACAGTGTTTCCCAAAGAGAATGCCCACTTTAAATGTCATGATTTTTTTCCTTTCTATCTTTAACTTCTAGTACTCCTTTTATTTTCTTTAGAATTCTTTCTCAGACATATGCAGTGTGTGAGTACAGATTCTCTCTCTCTATCTCTCTCTCTCTCTCTCTCTCTCTCTCTCTCACACACACACACACACACACACACACACACACACACACACACTTAAAGCCAACATTTTGTTTTTCTCATGCTGCTGTGGATTATGTTATAATGCAAGGAAAAAAGAAATTTAGATATTTGAATTGAGATTGAATTGACTCGAAATTTAACACTTGAATTTTCCACATTCTAGCAGGCTATAGAGAATATTTGATTAAACAGTAATTATATGATTCTTTTGCAGAAATACTGGACTGTTTACTGACAACAAACTGAACAAATGTTGCAGGGAATTAATCATCTTAAATTACAATGAATAATTAGGATCTAAAGGGATGGGGAGGGGAGAGAATAATGAAGGCAAAAGAGTTAAAAATGATTTGTTTCCTCTTGTGAGCCAAATCTAGATTCAACAATCTGCATAATATATGTAATTATGTATATACATCCAGAATACCAGGAAAATGTGCACCATTTGAGAGAAGGAAGAGACCAGAGGGCAAAAGAACAGGGAAAGACAGTGAGAGGATGAATATTAGCCCAGTACAATTATGTGTTTTTGTAAAAATGTTATAATGAAAGTCACTATTTTGCCTGGCAACTAGAAAGTTACAAATAATAACAAATGTCAAATAAAAATTCTAATGTACTCCAAAGAAAATCAAGGACAATGTGCAATATAAAAAAACAACCAAATTAATCTTGCTGGCATTAAAAGAAATATATTTGCATCAATGGTCACTGCATGACATCTGTTCTGTTATGATTGGAACTAAGACATCCAAAGCTTAGACAGACACAAGTGCACTCACAAAGTTTGCTCTGGTGGGAACCTGCCTCAAGTTAGATGGGGAATTAACTGCAATCTAATGCATTTTTTTTCTAAGAGTAGTCTAATGCTTTTTTTCTAAGAATAGTCTAATGCTTTGATTTTTCAAGAGATATTTTCAAATTAAATAAATTATCCCTAGTGCAATTTAGAAAAACAATAATTTTTTAAATCATTTTTCTCTCATACTGACACCAGCTTCCCCTTCAGTAGTTGTAATTTTCTGTCCTGCCAGTCAGCACCCAAAATAACCACACAGAGACTTATTAGTAATTGTAAATGCTGGCCTATAGGATAGGCTTGTTTCTCTCTAGCTCTTATAGCTTAAATTAACCAGTTTCTATTACTTTACTTGCTGCCACGTGGCTCATGGCCTGTTCCCTCATCTTGTACACATCCTGCTTCCTCTGCACCTGATTGGTGACTCTGTATGGTCTACAGTGATTGATGTGCACTGTATGATCTAAAGTGATTGAAACACACTGTATGTTCTACAGTGAAGGAAACACACAATATATATTCTAAGGTGATTGGAGCACATTATATAGTCTAAGATTTTTGAAGCACACTATGTATGGTCTACAGTGATTGAAGCATGCTGTGTGGAATAGTGATTGAAACACCCTGCACATTTTCGAAGGTTATTGACACACACTCCATATGTTCTAAGGTGATTGAAGCATACTGTTTGGTGTACAATGATTAAAGCATGTTTTGTGGTATGCAGTAATAGAAACACATTGTATGGTCTACAGTGACTAAAACCCACTTTCTACGTTCTACAGTGATTGAAACACACTAGATGTATTCTACAATGATTGAAGCATACTGAATCAATTCTCCAGTGTTTGAGACACACTGCATCTGCTTTCCAGCAGAATGAAGCACATCCCATCTGTTTTACAGTGACATAAAGCATGCTGTATTTGAAGTGTAGTCGAAAAAAATCACTGCTTCGGTTCCACAGAGACTGAGGCTGAGGTATGCTTAATCTGTTCAACTGTTCAATGAAACACACTGCATCATTTCTGCAGTGGAATAAAGGGTGCCTTACCTGCTTTGCAGCAGAATGAAGCACACTGCATCTGTTCTACAGTGATTGGAGCATGCTGCATCTGCTGTGCAGTGGAATGAAGCATGCTTCATCTGTTCTACAGTGACTGAAGCATGCTGTATCTGTTCTACACTAACTGAAGCACATTGCATCTGTTCTCCAGTGATTGAAGCATACTGCATCTTCTACAGTGGAATGAAGTTTGCTGCATACGCTGTGCAGTGGAATGAAGTATGCTGTACCTGTTCTACAGTGACTGAAGCATGTGTATCTGTTCTACAGTGGTTGAAACTTGCTGCATCTATTCTACTGTGGAAGGAAACATGCTAAATCTGCTCTGCAGTGGAATGAAGCAAGCTGCATCTGCTCTACAGTAGAATAAATGCTGTGTGCATCCACCATGATTCCATGCCTGGCCAGAGACCAAACAAACACCAAGGCAATCTCAAACCTCTGGAAACGGATCCAAAATAAGCCATTATCACTCCCGAGTCCATTATTTCAAGTATGTTCACAATGTTGGGTAGTTGACTAACACAGTTACTCTTCTGGGATAGAAAGTGGATTTTCCTTTTTGTCCATTTAAATTAAACTACTCTGGATGGTAGAGTGTCTTGGTCTATTTTATTTTCTTCCATTGAATGCAATCAGTGAAATAATCTAAATGTTGACTATTTATTTGAGCACCTTCATGAGACCTGTAAAATATGTATCTTATATTCTGATCACATCACTAGAATTTTCAAAATCCAATCTGTGTCTTATCATGGTACATATAAATTACAGAAAATGCATCTAGTTGAAAGACCAACTGCAGGCTCTGGTACCTTATGCTTCATTTACCATTGTTGTCCATAACTTCTCCCTTGACATTTGGAGCATTTTCAAACAATTTTGAACTGTTAAGACTCACATTTCTGAGGCAGACTCCACTGCTTGATTCCCTATGATCTTACTCATGAGTGTGACATATAAATGCTATAATTAGCCTACCCCAATCTTATTCTGCAGTGTAATGTGATTTTTTATCATAATGGTTAAGTATTAGTTTGAGACCCCAGAGTTCTATTTTTCTGATTGATTTATGTTCAAAATTAGTAACCCCGTTATCTATTGTTTTGACTAGATTGTATGAAGTATTTCTCTAGAATTTTTTTCTGTAAAGGGTGTCAGAGAACATTAGCTCAGCAAGAGGAAGAAGCTGTGATTTATGTTAACATTGAAAATCGCTACTTTTCAATCATGAGTTTGACAGCAGTTATCTCACATCTCTCATTATTCTTTTTGACAGATAGTCATTGGTTTCACAAAAAAAGAAATAATAGAATTTAATATTAAAATATTTGCAGGATATCATAAAAAGCCTAATGTCATTGGTTTCACAAAAATAAGAAATAATAGAATTTAATATTAAAATATTTGCAGAATATAAAAAAGTCCAATGTCATTGGTTTCACAAAAATAAGAAATAATAGAATTTAATATTAAAATATTTGCAGCATATCATAAAAGCCCAATAGCGTGAATATTATTAGTCAAGTTTATTTGCTAAGATCCTTAAAAGACAGTCATACTGCAAAGCTGCATCATAAAAGTTATAGGAATGATTGTTTTAAAAGATATTCAGACTAGTTTCTAATACAAATATATAGAACTGTGGAATATTATACTTCTGAAGTGAAACATTGAATTATTTTCTTTGGTTACATGATTAACTCTATCAATGCATGAGCCAGGGAAGTCTTTCCATTCTTTATTCTCTTCTTTAATCTTTTCAGACATTTGAAGTTTTCATTTGAAAGTGTCTCAGCTTCTTGATTAGGGTCATTGTGAAGGGAGTCTGTGTACTCACTCCTTTCTTCCTCAGCATGTTTGCTGTTGGTATATAGAATATTTACTGATTTCTGATATTTAATTCTCTTATCCTGCCACTTTTCTGAAATTTTATTTCCAGAAGTGTTTTCTTCCAAATTTAGAATTCTCCTATGTATAATATATTGCCTGCAAAGTAGAGGTAGTTTAACTTACTGTTTCTCTACTTGTATTCTTTTAAGTTCCCTTTTTTGTTTTATTGCTCAAGCTAATTCTTCTATCTCATTAATTTCTGCTATAACTTTTGTCATTTCTTTCCATCTACTGGGTTTGGTTTGGTTTTGGTTTTACAGATTCTTGGGTTACATCCTCAAATCATCTATTTGTTTCCTCTTTGACTTTTAAATGTTAGTACATGGAGGTGTACTTATGTTCTCTTCAATATTTACATCTATTTATTGAGTCCAGTTTTTAAATGCTAGATTTCCTTATTCATTTCATTGAGGTTTATGTTTTTCCTTCTTTTGCAATCACTCGGGCACTTGTTGCCATTTTCTTGAAGTTCATTGAACTGTTTGTTTAAATATTCCTCAAACTCTTTGAAATTTTTGATGAAATTTGGTGGTCTTTGTTTCTGTGTTTTGTTTGGTATCCTAGGGTTCATCTAGGTAATTCTCTTTGGAGAACATTTTGATATCACTGTTGGATTTGTGGTAAAACATACTTTTTGGGCTTTTATATAGATTGCGATTTTATGATGGGCCCTGGACAAGTGAAAATCCTTCATGATTTGTGTATTTGTTGTGATTTTACTTTGTTGTGTGTATGATGTAATTGGTATAGGAGGATCTTCTGTCTATGTGTTAATTTCACTGGTTAAATAAAGAAACTGCCTTGGCTTTTTGATAGGGCAGAATTTAGATAGGTGGGGTAGACTGAACAGAATACTGGGAGGAAGAAAGCAGAGTCAGGCAGTTGCCATGGCTCTCCTCTCTGAGACAGATGCCGGTTAGACTCATCCCAGTAAGCCACAGTCAAGTGGCGATAAAGATTATTAGAAATGGGTTGAATCAATAGCCAATAAGAGGTTAGAACTAATGGGCCAGGCAGTGTTTAAATGAATACAGTTTCTGTGTTATTATTTCCGGGGCTCAGTTAGCCGTGCGGGAGCCGGACAAGACAAAAAGCAGGCCTGCTCGCCTCATCACTGCATGTAATATTTTAGGTTGTGCTATGCAAGGCCAGCATACAGGCTGTGCAGCAAGGCTTGATGGCTGGAGATGGGGCCATTAGGCAATGTTTCAGGGACTCACGAGGCTGAATTTGCTCACTGGTGCTGCTCTTTTACTTATGGCCTTTCCATTTCGGATAGTGTGCAGGTGAATGGCGTTTGTAAGCAGCAGTGTACACATGAAAGTAATATTATTTGTTAGTTGTGTTCTTGTTGCACTCTTTGCTATTAGGAGTTACTTTCAAAAGATCCCAGAGTGGTTCTCCCACTCCTATCCTTTCAATAAAAATTCAAGTTCAGAACTGAGCAGGAACTTGCCACTTATCCTATACAAAATAATATTGATTGCGGCTTTCATTTGGAAGGGTCACCCTATGGTTGGCAGGTGATTCCAAGAAAATTAAGTTCCATTTGGGGTTTTATGTCTCCAGGGAAAAACTTTAGAATGGACTCAAACAGAAACTCAGTTTGAGGACAGTCTTATTGGAGGTTTGTAAGAAATACCCTGAAATGATGCTTAATTTAAATCTCAGTAGAGGCTCAGAAGAGGAGAATGGAGGAAGGGGAGAAAGAGCGTGCTGTTTAAGCCAGAATGGAGGTCAAAGAAGTAGCCACTATAAAGTGTAAAGATTCACTTCTACCAATTATACCGATGATGCTATCATGTAACTCAGCAGGAACTCTAAATATTTCGGTCTTCTGTTTTTAATTTTACTCTTTATTATTTAAAGAAGAAACTTCAGCAATTCAAAGTTTTCATCAATTTTGCCATCTCGTATCAGCACTGTTGTTTCCTTTCTATTATAAATCCTCAAGCTTTTATTATACCTATTGTGAATCCATTCTAGAGAAAAGGGAGGCTATGAAGAGAAGAACTAAGGAGGCAGCTATGAAGGAAAGGAAGCAGGAGGAGAGTGGAAAACAGCAGTACTTTAATTCTACAGTCTTCTTCCTTTATTCACTCTGAAAATGTCCCAGCCATGGACTGCTGTTTCTCTTTGTATTTTCTACAAGGTTGATATTTTATGCTAACTTAGTCCAATTCCATATTTAAAGTAACTTGAAGACACCTTTCCCTAAGGATTAGTATCCATGAAAATATACTGCTTTTTTCCTTCCATGTATACTTAAGTTTCTTATGTAAACTATATCAACAACTTTTTAAATTGAATGTTGATAGTTATCATACATAATAAAAGAATTTATGGATTTGGATCAGTATTATATAACAAGAAGGAAAAGGAGAATTTTAAGGGATTTTTAAAGGAAATATTTATGAAAGAAAAACACATAAGCTTATCGTATCTTTTGAATCCAGTATTTGGCCTATTTAGACAAAGATTTGTCAGGGATTTTAGATGACATGATGTATTATAATAATTATGGCACAGAATGCAAAAATAATATTGAATGTTACTTTTTGTGGGAAATGTCACCCTAAGGCTCTCAGATGATTCCAAGGAAGTTAGGTTTCATTTGGGTTTCTATGTCTCCTGAAAGAAAATGCAAATGGACTCAAAGAGAAACTCAGTTCAAGGACAATCATACTGGAGGACTTTTAAGAAATGCCCTCGAAAGATGCACACTTTTAATCTCAGTAGATGCTCATAAGAAAAGAATGGAGCAAGGGGAGAAAAGGCATGCTATTTAAGCCAGCCTGGAGGTAGAAGAAGTAGTCACATGTGTAGAAGGGAGCTATAAAGTGTATAGATTCTTAGTCAAGTTCTGACCAACATCTGGAAAAAAAATAGAAAAATAAAAATTTGCCTTTCTCACTCAAAAAAGTGGGCAGATCCAGAAGAACATTAGCTCACAGGAACTGTTCTACCGGACAGAAATTCTGAGAAGGGAGGGAATAAGATTGATTTTATTTTGGAAGAATGTTTCTTCCTCTCTCTGTTACCTTGCTTAAGATATATTTTTGCCTGTCTTCCTGAGACCTGGTCCCTAGGTGTCTTAGGGATGCTATTGCTATGATGAAACACCATGAACAAAGAAACTTTGGGGGAAAAAAGAGATTTATTTGGCATACTTCCACACTGCCATTCACCAAACACTTCCATATTGCTGTTCCTCACCAAAGGAAGTCAGGACAGGTACTCAAGCAGACAGGAACCTGGAGGCAAAAGCTGATGCAGAGACCGTGGGTGGTGTTGCTTACTGGCTTGCTCCTCACGGCTTGCCCAGCCTGCTTTCATATAGAACATAGGAGCACCATCCTATCATCTCAAAACTCACGGTGGAGTGGGCCCTCCCACAGCAGTCACCAATTACGAAAATACCTTATAGATGGCTCTTTTGGTGGTATTTTTTTTTTTTAGTTGCGGTTCCCTTCTCTCTAATGACTCTAGTTTGTGTCAGGTTGACATAAACTAGCCAGTATACTAGGCCAGGTGATTCACTCACTCAAGTGCAATTTCATATTTCAATCAGGCTGGATATTCTGATCAGAAGTTAAGTTTTCCCTTAATAGGACTTTGTCGAAACTCTTAAACTGATGACTATAAAGCGTAATGAGAAAGTTTTATTTTTATGATTTCATGATAGTAGTAATCCACCAAATAGCAGTGTCATTAGTGATGAGTGACTAAATTTGTACCTTTAACCCTTAAAATGTACAACATTCTATGTCATGACCGTCTTTAATTATATGAGATTATTTTCATAGTCATAGAATTTTAATTTTTCTAAAACTGTCTCTGTCATATAAAATATATTAGTTCAGAAGGACTATGTCCCATTTTATGTGTTCATAGAATTTAAAGGACAGAAGGAAACAATCAAAATATTAGATTCTTATATTTATTATTGTTCTTCCAGATTTTTAAATTAAAATATATTTTTCTGTTATGTGGAAATCAATCTTCCACATATTTAAGAATGCCTTGTGAAACTCTGTCCACTGTGGACATAGCATAAAGTTTAAAATACATTTCTTCCTAGCATGTCTTACAGCTCCAAGGCAGTAACATTCAGACTTCTTTCTTCTTCCTATTTGAAATTGATAATATGTTACTGAGGCTAGTAATTGGGCCACTGCATAGGGCATACCAGGACTTCTTCCTATACATATTAAACAGTATTCACCTTTCAAATTCTCCCTCTGTCCCTCAACCTCAACCTCTCCCTTCAACTGCCAGAAGATCCCTTTTGATTTCTATTCTATACCTAAGTGTGCTGGTATGTTTTCCACTCTGTAGTTTATTTTCATTAAATAAAACAACCTCTAGGTCCATCTACATTACTTCAAGTGACCGCATTTCATTCTTATTATGGCTGAAGAGTATTCCTTCCAAATTCCTGTTTCACAGTAGTTTGTGATGATTACTCCATGTTTCCTTCTTTTCTGTATATTTACTTACATATACATTTTTAAACTGACTGTAACATTTTGTAGAAAAATGTGTGCTTTTTCCTATGCTTTTATAAAAGAGGATTTATTGAGTTACTTAGATTATGAATTAACCTGGAAATAAAAGGAAACCCTTGAAATGTAACCTTTCTAAGTCGCTTAACATCAACATGCAAAGTTCTGTATGTTGTAAAAATGCATTGCTTTTATTGGTTGATGATTAAAGTTGTTTCAGTAAATGTCCAGGAAAAATATAGGTAGAAGAGAAATTCAAACAAAAAGGCAGAGAGAAGGAAGGCAGAATCAGAAGATGCTATATCGCAACTGAAGGAGTAAAGTGCTGGAGTACCACTGGTAGGCCACAGACTCATGGCAATATACAAATTACAAGAAATGTCTTAACTAGTCAATTATAAGTCTGAGCCATTGGCCAAACAACTGTAATTGATACTGAGCCTCTAAATGGTTACTTCATTTACTTCATAAGCGACTGGAGGGACCAGCAAGTGGGAAAGAAACCTGTACAGGAAGATCAGTGGTACAGAGAAAAACATTCAGCTACAAATATGCATTGAGTAAGAAAGCTTACATTTACTGCATAAGTCTTTATTTATTTGTTTATCTCATTTCCATTAACTGGTGCATAGATTACATTGCACCAAGGCCCAATAGAGTCCAATAGGACTTAGAGAAGAGTTGCTTTTCTGGGAAGTGTATTCCTTTTACAAGTAATATTATCAGAAAAGAAGTGTCTACTTTCTTGGAAAGCTTTTGTGCTAAAACTGATAATGTATACTGCTTGCCATAAAAACTTTCTCATCTGAGATGATAAATGGAACCCTGAACAAAAAGCCTTGTGGGATGAAGAATCACCAAGGACTCATTGAACATGTAACATCTGTGCTCTTTGTGATCGCAAACTATATATAAAACAGGTTTCATGCATAAAAGAGGAAAGGAAACTTAAAACATTTTTACATGCCTGAGAGATGCTCACTACATGAGCCTCAGGTACGTGGATGAATGTATTTAAATTTTAAAAATGACTGAGCTAAACCAGTACCCAGAATTCATTCTTTTCTTGTTTCATCCTTTTTAAAATGCAATGCCTGGCAGAAATTTTTGAATGCTTAATTTTAAATTCAATCCAGCCTATTTGATGATAGCGAGTATTGAAGGTGAGAGAGACAATGGTATTTCATAGGCAAGAGGTTAGCTATAACAGGTCTCCTTGGAAAATGCCTTAACAATTGAAATAAGAATTTTCAAGTTCATAAGGAAGTGAATGCTGAGTGGAGTGTCAGTTTTAATATGGAGAAGAGTAAAATCTTGTTTATTTAAATATTTTTTTAATTTTAGAAAAAATAAACCAAAATTAAAAGTAATTTGCTTTCTGCATAGGAAAGGCAGTGTAGGGGCGCTAATGGAATGTCATTTACAGGCCTGGCAGGTTAAGGTCCCTTTGGATGCATACAGAGACCATTACTGGGGGGAAAAAGAAGTCAGATTGAGCCTAATTAAAGTAAGAATTTATACTTATTACAATTCCTATATTTCTTCAAAGCCACTGTGATTCCATGCTGAGCAAAACTTGTTGGAAGCCTTTGTTCTGTGAATAAAAGGCTGATTAACTGGTTAGGACTTTGATATTTGTAGAGACTTTGGGGAGTTACGAGTGAAGAGGCAAAGACTTGTTAGCTCCCTTAATAGCCATGCATTGTCCTTCTCTGTATGTCACCTAACATGCTTGTGCCTGCTAGGAAAATCCTTTGGAAAGTACAGACAGAGAACAAGAATCCCTCATCAAAAGGCTAGCAATGCAATCAAAGTGTCCTTGAACTTTCCAAGTTTTGGAGAAACTGATTACCCAATATTTCTCCTAAAGAATTTGAAGACTGCCTTGGTTTTAAAATTCTCTTTTCTGTTACTATGGATCCTGCATGAAACTGGTACATCTATGGACCAGAACGTTAGAGCAGCTGGAGACTGCACTCCTGGATCATGGTCATGCCTACTTGCCTCAAAAAGAAACCATCTCCTAACCCCGCTGAGGTGAGAGTTGTGCTTTTGTGTTAACAGTTTCGAGTAAAAACAAGGGACGAGAAATCATAGGTTAAGGGTTTTGATAATCACCAGTAGTGAAGCCCACAGGGAAGATGTTGGGGTGCAGTTAGCAAAAGTTTGAACTCTGAATACATCAACTTATGAATTGCATTATCTAGAAAGCACCTGCCCTCAGGTAACTTTCATTGTAGATGAGAGATGCAATTTGCTTCACTGCTATTCCTCTTTGTGACTCTAGAATGATCTCAGGAAACTGTCAAATTTACCAAACACCTGCTGATTCCCAGACATCAGGCTAAGTGCTGAGACATCAGAAATGAGCAGACGAATGCATAAATGTAAGGGATAGTTGAAGGTGGATTTCTGTAGTGGTCAAGAGAGAGTAAGTATTAATTCTGGAGAAATTTCCACTTTAGCAACAGCAGCAAGCAACAAACATCTGTCAGCTGTCAAACACCATGTGCCATCTTAGAAAAAAAGGTTGTTCTAGCCACGGTATCAACCTGACCTTCAATATTTAATCACAAAGTCAAGTTGGCAGGCCATGGGTCTGAGTATTCCTTCACTGACCTAGAGGTTTCTGAACACTGAGACCAGGTCACTAAGAGGTAGACAGAGGACTTGCATCTTTGACTATGAGACTCTTTAAGCTCCAGAAATGACACACTGCTGTCACATGAAGCAGGATGCTGTCTGCCATGATAATTCTGATGATTTTTAAGTTAACTAACCATGCTGAACATCTTTGTCTGGGCTAAGAAAGTATAGTTATTAATATGTTCTTTGGGTCTTTCATTAACATTGTTTTCCAATGTACATGATGGTAAATACAATCCATGTGTCTGGGTTTGCCTCTCATGCTAATTAAGAAAGGTGTACAGGGAACAAGTCAGGGTTGGCATTACTAATTAGAATGCTTCTAAATGTTACAGTGAAGTTGTCAGGATGACTATGACCTTTCAGTAATTCCCTAACACAGTGCACAGTGGAATTTTATATGAAATCTGAAGTATGTCACATGCCTACATTTTCAAAAAGGCTGCTGTATTCTGGTTGTATTTTTTGCTTGCGGAAATCACAAAGAGAGCACAGTGGGTTATGGAGGAACCATGAACTGTAAGTTCGGAGGTGGGGTACAGTCTGTCCTTTAAAGAAATTACAGCTTGTCGTTGATTGAAAGGATTTACTTGTCAGTTTGGAATAAAAATGTCAGACCAAACAAGTGCTAAATGACAGTGGTTGCATATGTGTCGGATTGGGAAAGGAAAGCTGAATGTGGCAACATACTAAGGCAATTCCTGCTTTAAATGGGCTTTGTCTTGTTCTCAGTGGGATGCTTCAAATACTGGAACTGCATAAATTGCAACTCTAGCACCACTGGGAAAGTCAATGGGATCTAGAAAGATGTGAGATATATAATGCTGCAGAGACCTAAGTGTAATTATGTCAGTCACCCTCATTTGATAAAAACCCAGGTGGATATCCCATAAACACCACTCTTGCAGTGTTATAATTCCATTCCAAGCTTTGCTGTAACTGCCCTGTTTATCCAGAAACTTGAAACAAATATGTGCAACAGAGAATACCCACCTAAGAATTTGCAAAAGCAAAACATGTCTGCCTGCAGAAGAACAATAATTTTAATGTCTCATAAATTATATGTTTAAAATACTTTTCTGGCCTATATCTAACATATACCTAACAAAATGTGCTTGTATTATGATGACATGGTACATCTTTATTGTAAGAATAAAAAGTAAATATCAAATAAATGGAACATGACAGATATCTCTGACCTCTAAGAAGACCATTGTGTGACATAAGTCCATTTCTTTTATACAGTGGTCTTAGTGAGTGCTATCTACAGCTTTGATGAAATAAGTTCCCACCACTGCTTACAAGATCTATGTTTAAAACAGAGTAGGCAAAGGTTAAGATAGAAACTTTGGTTCTAGTTTTTCTTTTTTACAAGCAATAAAAGTACTTGGAAAACCTAAGAAAAAAATGTGTATCAGTTGTGCATTAATTGGAAAATTAAAAAATTGCACACACATATGCACACACACACATACACATACACACATAGCAATGGAGAAAGGACTCAGAAAATGTTCCTTGATATCAAGAATAAGTTCCAGGAATATTGCTTAGTATGGTTCTATAGTGATACTATTTATGTGTACCTTGAAACATGCTAATGATAAAAGTTAAATATTTTTCATATACATATTTATGTGCACCTAGACAAATATTAAACAACACATATAATACAATATATTACAATATATTGCCACATCATTTTATTTTCCTCATTTAATAATTCAGTTATTAATATATGTGGGGCACATATGCAATCTTCTGCATCTACAGGTCAGAGGACAGCTTTTAGGAGGCAGCTTTTTTTCTCCCATCATGTGCATGTGGCTTCTGGGGAAGCAAACTCAGGTGGTTATGGCTGGTAGCAAGCACTTTTGCTTGCGAAGCCATCTCACTGGCTCAATAATGTAATCTTAAATGGTACATAGTTAAATTGTCTTTCCGTTCTACTCTTTAAAGGATGATTTAACATGGAATAGGATTTTGTTTTGCTAATCCTAGGGCTAGCATATGGTTGAGACAATGTAGAATCATAGGATACAAAAATCAATATTTTTTATGATTTGCTGTTGTTACTAACAAGATTATGTGAACTGGTAGAAAAACAACAGTGGTGTCATTTGTCTTATTGAATTTACCAAGCAAAGAAGATTCAAATGAAGACTCAACTAAGAAATGAATAAGGATGCACAATCTAATGAAAATCCATAAATGTTTGTCTTCATTATCTCTTATTCCTGGTCTGAGAGTTCAGGAAAATGAAGCAAAAATGATTTGAATCAGTATGATGAAAATGTTCAGTGTATAGTATTCATTTTTACAGAGTTAAAATAGCTCAAAATGTTAAGAAAATTACAGACAGTAAACAGAAAAGAAGTAAACCTGAGATCTATAATTTTGCTACAAATGAAACTATAATGAATAAAAATCTAAAGACTGAAGGAATTGTCAGAAGTATGCTCTTTTTCACCTGTCAATGCAGTTCATTGAATCACAATAGAGGTAGGTGCTTGTTAAAGGGACTGGGAGTATTTATCAGGCATGCCTTATTGTCTAATGCAAAGCACTACTTTGGTCTTTATTGTCACATGGTATCTGCCATTTTATCAGTTTTTATATGTTTTTCCAAATCACTGAAAGAAGAAATAAAATAACCTTTTGTCGACTTTTCAACTGTAATTTTATTAACTAAGGTAGCTATTTATATGTTGTTTCCTAGATGTTAGTGTGTCAGTAAACCCTGAATATTGAAGCATAAGTCTTTCCCCAAAATCATGCTGGCTTGCGCAATTGCCATGCAGGCAACATGGAATGATAATTCTCATCTGTTTAACTTTGCTGAACAACTGGAATACATCCAGGCCAACTAGCTGCCAATTTATTTTTTGTAACCCAGTGCTCATATTTAATGGAGACTTAAAACAAAGACAAGTGCTAGTTACTTCTTGTGTAACTGTTCTGTTACTCTCAAGTTTCATAATAAAATGTTCTGAGGAAGAGGAACTGAACGTAATATTTGATTGTCTGTTTAAATGCATGTTGCAAGTTTTTCGTGGAAACAAGATGAGAATTTATAAAATTTCAGAACTAAGTATATATCAATAGCAAGTCATATATATATATATATGAATGAATGCTTATGGAAGAAATACTCTTAAGTTTATACAAACCTAGAACATGAAATGTGTTTGATGTTTTGAAACTTTGTCTAAGACAAGATTGTGGCTGGATTTAGTAAGGTCATAAATCTAATTTCAGAAAACAACAAAGTGTTGACTTTCTTATTGCATCCTAGCCAAGCTCTTAAGTCATTTCTAGATCTCTAATGTAGAACACAAATCTTATATTTGAATAATAAGGAATATAAATATCTTTAATGTTCAAGAATTAAGTTCTACTCATCTCTGTCATGAAAATGAAATAAGTATAGGACTAATCTCCTTTACTACCTCAATAAAATAACTAACTGTCAAAATCACATAAAGTGTGATTTTATATATGATCTATGTGTATATCTTTCTATAATTGTATATTCATTTCAAATAGCTGTACTCATACAAGTATTTCTTGAAAAATAGCAAAAGCTTTTTTTAAAATCCATCCTATTTTACTTTAATCCATCATTTATGGAATGGATACTTTCAAGTCTTTTGGAAAAAATGGATTTATCAATTCTTAGAAAAGAAATGAATACCTTTTACTCAATATAACACTTAATGAAATTTACTTTCATATACTCTCTTTGAGAATATTATGTAGGTTGGATATTGGCCTAAAAACTGACTCACTGAAGACTCTGCTAAGTCACAGCAACTATGCAGCCATGACTTAAAGAGATACATTCAGTTATGAGGGAATCATTACATTGGTGACATATTTAATATAAATCCCTAATTATTTTCTTAGTTTTCTGCTAATTATAGCTACTCCAGTATTCTTATCTTCCACTAATCTGTGAGCTACTAAGAAGTCAAAATTAGAAATTATGCATTTAAGTTTATTGCACATGTCCTAACAGTTTGTATATTATGAGATTTACTATGCAATTAATAAATAATGAATGTCAAGCTAGTAAAAGTCTACAAAATGGAGGGGCATAGAGGTTAAATTGCAAAAAAAAAAGAAAGAAAAATACTACAATGGTAATAAAAGAAGATTTGCTTATTAAGAGAAAGTCTACGGATATTTTGTGAAGACAATTACGATAGATGTAGGATTTAAAGATTTTTTAAGATGTTTTTGAGGAAAAGAAGAAACTATTCAGAGTAGAGAAAAGAGTATTTAAAAAATATTGAGAGATAGGGAATTGCAAAATGTATTTGAGAAACACAAGTACCTGTAACAACAAAATGATAAGGCAAATGAAAAGAAAGACATAAGCATATTAAAAATCAGTATTTTATATAGCAATTAGCTGAGAAAATTTTATAAATAATGCTCAAAATATTTTTAATGAATGATCAATAAATTACAAATGGATATATGAGTGGATGACTGATGGTCAGCTCTGTAGTAGAATGACAGTCTCATCACAAAGAGATTTTATAGCAACTGTTTTTTATAGAAACTGTTTTTCAGACTTAGTATAAAAGGATGTGAGTTTATTGCTAGAGGTGGCAGGTGAACCTGATGAGTATGGTAAGATTTGTTGTGCCCTGTAGTAAGACCTGACCATGAAACATGTTATCATTGCTTCTCCAGGTAAAGCAGCAGTAAATTGACATTTAATTATCTTTGCCAACAACATTTTCTCTTAGTAAAATGGGCTTCCTGATTTTGTGCAAAATATATGACAAAATTAGCATACTATACTCTTGTCATATAAAATACTTTATTAGTAGAAATAGAGTCTTATATAATTAAAGCAAGCAGATATTTAATTATCAAGTTCATATTTGCATAGTGTTTACTTAATTGTTTTTATCCTAAAGATAAGACATTATTTTTAAGCACAATTTTATTCTACCTTTAGAGTGAGTACATTGAAAATGCCATACAAATTTTACTAATAACTTGGAGTTATGTAGCAATATAAAGGCATTTATTAGTATCGCATGAGCCAAATGTAATTGGTCCATATATATATATTATTGAAGAGAATTCCACCAGCAATATGTGTTCTTTTGCTAAACTAACTTTAATGAGAAAAGAAAAATCACCATTTTTCAATTGAAAAACAAAATCCTAGAATATAAATGAGTCTTCATGAAAATAGAACCCTTTATGTTCATTAATTCTGACAGAAATTATTCAAGACACTTAAATAGCTATTTTCTGATTGAGTCTGAAGGGAGCCCATGTGTGAGGAAGAGATTTTATTTTAAAATTATCACAATGAGCAGTTCATGCATGCCAAACTCAATGTATTGTGATTCTTATTTAAAATATTTAAGCTGATTTTTTAATTTAATTTTTAATAAAAACTTTTTTTCATATTCGATCTCATCACCCAGTATATCTCAGGTCCTTTCTACTTCCCTACTCACCCAACTTCACATTTTTTCTTCCACTCACTCTCAGTTTCAAAAACAAAACAAAGCAAAAAATAAGTAAAAATTTCAAAATAAAAAGGCCCCAAACTTTGTGTTGGACAGCAGCTCCTGGGAATGGGGCCTGACCTGGACTGTGGTTGATATACCCAGGGACACTTTGTTGGAGACAGAACTCATTTTCTCTTTTCCCAGCATACACAAATTACAGCTAATCTCTTAATTGGGGTGGGAATTTGTTTCCACATCCACTTCCAAGTGCCGGGATTTTGTCTGGACTGGGAGCTCCTCTGTGTACTGTCACAATTTCAGTGATATCTTTCTTTGTCTCAGTCCTGTATCTATGGAAGATGACTTTGTTTTGAAATCATCCAACAATTTTGCCTTTTACAATATTTCTGCTTCCTTTTCCACATTTACGATCTCTATGCATTGAGGAGGGATTCAGTGAAAATAACCTAATTAAGTGTGCCAAAGTCTCTCAGTCTCTGCATTATCCAGTTGTGATTCTCTGTGTAATTACTACAAAAAGCAAGAAGAGGCTTCTCTGATGATTGCCTTGCAATGGACTGATCTATAGCAATATTTCATTAGGAATCATTTTATTAATTTTATGAATAAATCTTACAATTATTTTTTATTTATATTTATATTTAGGTCATTAAGACTGCCTTTGTTTCTTGAAGTTTTTTTTTTTTACTTAGGGTTTAAAAAGATTGTAGATATAAACAGCCCTGCCTTTAAGATGCTCTTAAGGTCTTAGAGACTCAAATCTGTAAAAAAAAAAAAAAAAAAAAAGAATAACTTTTTAAATTAAATTAATTTAAAGAAGAAAGAGAGAGGGTTGTCTTTCACCATCTCAAACCATTACCCAAACAAAATGGCAAACCCAAAATTCCTTCCTCACTACTTCCTGTACATTTCTCTATCTATTTTTCCAGACTCCTTCTTCCTTTCTATGACTATTTCCATCAAGTAATTGCTGACTTCTCTTCCTGGCCCAAGGTAGATTTTCTTTAATTAATACAGTCTCAGGTTTTAGAGTATGACCAAATGTTTTGCAACATTTTCCACTTATTGTCTAAATAAAAAGGAAAAGTTTGAACTCTAACACAGTAAAACAATATACAATAAGAACAAGTATCAGTTAAAAATCACCTTCAAAATATCTAGTCCATAAGTATTTGAAAAACAACAGAGAAAGTACTCTATTGTCTATCATACCTTCATGAATCCAAAGTTTTATACTTAAATCACTTTCTTTTTTTATTTTATTTTTTTAATCTTTTTTATTGAGAAAATGAGAAAAAAACAAGTTTCCACCTCCTCCCAGCCTCCCATTTCCCTCCCCCTCCTCCCACCCTTCTCCCCCTCCCCCCACTCCTTTCCCCTCCCTCTCCAGTCCAAAGAGCTGTCAGGGTTCCCTGCCCTGTGTTAAGTCCTAGGTCCTCCCCCCTCTGTCCATATCTAGGAAGGTGAGCATCCAAACTGGGTAGGCTCCCACAAAGCCAGCACATAGACCTGTTAGTCGCGAAGAATTAGAAGAGGTTATCAAAAACCTCCCTACCAAAAAAAGCCCAGGACCTATACTCCTTAATGTATTTCACAATATAGAAACAGAAGAGGCATTGCCAAATTCCTTTTATGAAGCTACAGTTACTCTGATACCAAAACCGCACAAAGACTCAACCAAGAAAGAGAATTATAGACCAATCTCACTCATGAACATCGATGCAAAAATCCTCAACAAAATACTGGCAAACCGAATCCAAGAACACATTAGAAAAATTATCCATTATGATCAAGTAGGCTTCATCCCAGGGCTGCAGGGCTGGTTCAACATACGAAAATCTATCAATGTAATCCATCATATAAATAAACTGAAAGAAAAAAACCATATGATCATCTCATTAGATGCTGAAAAAGCATTTGACAAAATTCAACATCCCTTTATGATAAAAGTATTGGAGAGATTAGGGATACAAGGGTCATACCTAAATATAATAAAAGCTATATACAGCAAGCCGACAGCTAACATCAGATTAAATGGAGAGAAACTCAAAGCCATCCCATTAAACTCAGGAACACGACAAGGCTGTCCACTCTCGCCATACCTCTTCAATATAGTGCTTGAAGTTCTAGCAATAGCAATAAGACAACATAAGGGGATCAAGGGGATTCGAATTGGAAAGGAAGAACTTAAATCACTTTCTATCATAACGTGTATTACCAATATAAAAATTTCTTTTAGAGTTCAAAACATATTCTTAGATAAACACCTTAAGCTTTTATCTCTCTAAACCTTATAAACTTTACATCAGTGTGTAAGTTCTGAATTTGGTAGCAAAGAGAACAGTAAAACTATCTAGTCCTCAATACCTATCAGAGACATAATAAGGATTAAAATATTACCCCAGTAAACAGGAAGTACAGAGTAAACAAATTCCTGGCAAAATTCAGAAGTTTTTTCTACTACCCATGTCTCTCTATAGCTGTCATTCCTTTTTCATTACCATTTAAAAATTTAAAGTAAATAAATTAAGAAGGATGCTTAAAAAAATCCTACATTAACTGAGAATTGAGTATAATAGAGGGTTATTTTTTAGGGGTAGACTCAAAGATTACAATCCTCTGCTGGACCGGGAACAGCAACCGAATCCCACAGCCGGAAAAGAAGCTGGATGCATACTTTACATTGGCATAAATAGTATAAGAGGCCATGCCCAAGTGGGCCTGTAACTTAAAGGCTACTGGCAGTAGGAATTGCTACAGCAAATAAAGCACTGTGTAATCTATCTCTGGAGGTCTTTATTGCTCCTTTCTGTTTATTAATCATACCTTTTATAGTGCAATAGATCTTTCTCTAGAATTGTGTGGTGCACCTGTAATATGCTTTATATTTAATATGAAAAAAATATTTTGCTAGAGACATATGCAGGAGCATTGTCAGTATTAATTCATACAGGTATCCCCATAATAGCAATAACATATAGTAAATATGTAATTACAGTCAGCTTTTTCAGGATTTAAAGCAGTTGCTCATTGAAATCTTGAATATATACCTATGGTAGGATGCATATACATTAATTTCACATACTCTGCGAAATGAAACATATTTCACTAATATGCTAAATGAAATTGCTAAATTTCATTTCTTTGAGCACCTTTTGAGTAACTTCCTGCATGTAATAGAGTTTGATTATACAAAGAACAAAGAGGGTATTTTCTTATAATTTCCTTGCCAAGTGATGGAAAAAAATCTTTCTTCAAATCTTTGCCATTAACATGGTGTTTCTTATGAAATTCTGAGGCTCACAGCACATTTTCTGTTAATAGCTTATCAGTTTCATCACTGCCTTATGTTGTTAAATGACCTGGTAGACTTGTATGGATCTGATGTGTGTTATATACAAAGGATGATTTCTATTTCTGATTATTGTTTGTAATTGAATCAATAACAAAGTTAATTCTGAATCATCTGGAATAAGTTTAGCAGTTTCAATACACAAAACAACTCTTTGTGCATATTAACAGTCAGTAACTACATTAAGAAATTGTGGAAAATCTAATAATATCTTGATAAGAGCATATAACTCTGATTTTGAACTGACTCATAAGGATTTTGAGGCACTTTTCTTGTTTTTTTTCTGACTTATAACCTACATTTACTGATTTATATCCAATAATATATAACATAGCTGCTCCAGAAATTGGAACTTTTTTCACTATATGGCAGAGAATCCAGGTAGTGCTTTTCATAAACTGGTCTCTTGATTTGGGGATATCTTTGCTAATCTCCTCCAGTCCCCAAATTTTTGGAAGTTCTTTGCCAATGTTCATTAATTTCTGCCAATTATGCGGCAATTCCAATGTTACTAATATATACTGCAAATTGTTTTTGTTTTATTTCTTCAAATTGATAAAGTTTCAATTTTCCTTTCAGAACTAATTCAGAAACCTATTCTACCTAGGTCTTTAATATTTTACTCCATTGTTGCTAAAATATCCATTCTAAAATATTATCTTCCCCCTGATTAAGAATTCTTGTGGGATAATGAGAAGATAGATAACTAGAATGAAATTTAATTCTGGATCTAAGTGTTCTATAGGTGCATCCTGTAATTTCTTTTCTACCAGAGCCAATTCGCTCCTAGTCTCAACTGATAATGGACAGTTTAGTCCATAAAATAAAGAATCTTTGGACTCTTTAAATAATCTCTTGGGCTATTTACATCCTTATCACCTTGTAAGGTTTGAAATAATTTGTTTAATTCTTGAGTATTTAACTCAATCTTGGGTCATAGCCAGTTAATATCTACCAGAAAACTTTGAAAATCATTAAGAGTTTATAATTGATTTCTCTTGACTTGTACTTTCCGTGGTTAAATTTTCTGTAAACTTATATTTTACCCTAGGTAATTAATCAAATCTCCTCCTTCTCTTTTTTTTCAGGATCAATTTGTAATCCCCAACAAGACAACATTCTCTTCAATTCATAAACATTTTTTCTAAGGTATCTGCATGTGATACAGAAATCAACCAATAAGATAGTATCCACACAATGGTAAATTATTAATTGAAGAAACTACTTATGAATTATTTCTAATGGCTGTTTTACAAAATAGTGAAACAAGGAAGGACTGCCAAACTTTCCTTATGAAAGAGCTTTTCACTGATACCTTTTAACAGACTTAGAATTATAGGTAGACACTGTGTAGGCTAATTTTTCTCTATCAAATTCTTGTAAAGTGACAGTAAACTAGCAGTCTTTTAAATCAATCACTATAATAGGCCTTACGTAATAAAGGAGGCAAGGGAATTCCATACTGTGAAGAGCCCATTGACTGAATCACCTTATTTATGGCTCTAAAATGTTACCATTTTTCATTTTCCAGATCTTTTTAATGACAAATACAGGAGAAATTCAAGGATAGGTCAATTCTTAAATATTTGAGTATTTAGCTGCTCCAGTACCAACTGTTCTAGTGTCTGTAAGTTTTCTGATCTCAGAGGACATTTCCACAGACACAAGTTTGTCAGTTAGCCATTTTAAAGTTAGGGCTGTAGGCCCCTTTGGAAGATCAGCAGCTGTTGTATTCTGCTTATGTACAAACTGGATGGTTTGTGACTTTTCTTGATAAAACCTTTTGATATTTTTCTCAGAAGCCTTCTTTATTTTATAGCTTGTTTCTGAGAGTGGAGGAATGCTAATCTGTGTTTTCCATTGCAGCAAACAAATGACATCCTCATAAAATCATTGCTATTTTAGTCACATATGTTTTAATTTCTCCATTTATCTTTCTGGTTCTATACACTTGACCACTCTTGTACTTCATTTTACTTGAGATAAAATTCCAATTCTCAGAAGCTGAATATTTACCTCCTCAAGAGGCTGACAGGAATGCCAAGATTTCTGAAAATTACTGTTAAATCTGTACCTGTGTAGAATAAGCCTTCGATTGCATTGCCATTTAATTGTATAGTTAGTTTTGATCTCTGGTAATTTATAGCAGTTTGCCAACATACTTGTTTTCTGGTCTCTCCTGGTTTTTCTGTTTTATCAGTTGAAGGTGTTCTGTCCTTGATCACATCTAGGGCAATGTTGTTGTTTACAAAAGGCATTAAGTCTCTTAATTATTCTGTAAATGAGTTTATTATGATTCTGGCAGAGAGTAATTTAACCAAATTTGATACTGGCGACTGAGAGACAATGTTCCCTAAAGTATTTTCCAATGACAAAGGGCCAGCTTGCTGTCTCTTATTGATCTGCATTCATTCGTCCAATACTGGTCTTTGCCACACCTTTTCCATACTCTAGAAGGTTGGAGACTATCTTTTTCGACATCTCTAGAGAATACATTGTTTCTAGGAATGCCTTGTCAACAATTTTTTTTAAATGTTCTTGCTTATCTCAATGAAAACATCTCATTTTAAAGTTTTAAAAATTGCTTCTTCTATCAAATTATCCAATATCAGCTATATTTCTAACCCATTTATCTACTGATGGTAACCTTGCATTTAAAGGCCTAATCACCCCTTTGTCTTTTGAATTAGCTTTTTCAAACACCAATGATTCGATAAACTTTTGTCTGACATCTGGACCTGATATAATTTTATTTATAGATGAAATCAATCTTTGCAAAAAACAAACAAACAAAAACACTAAGGCTTCTTTGGGTCTTATACAATTTTAGTAACTTAGTCCTCTTTCCTGATTCTTCAACCTTGTCCCAAGCACTTAAAGCTGCTACATTACACAGGGCCAAGATGTGATCATCAAACTCAAACTGTCTTAACAATGCAAAATATTGGCTTCATCAATTCTCCTTCAAATATTAATACCTCTAGCTCTATTTCATTGTTCTGTGACCCCAGCTTCATTTTTCTTCCTTGTTCCATATTTTACCCAAGGAACAGGTTCCAATATTGCTGTGTCTCAATCTTTCCAGTCTTGGGGGAATAATTCTGTTTAGGACTTGCCCATAGATTTAGCATCTGCTTTAAATAAGGTGAAAGTATACCATATGAAAAGACTGCTTCCTAAATTCTTCAAATCTAATATTTCTATAGGATTTCATTTACTTTGTTTTCTTCATAACCTGCTAGTCATTCTTGTATATTAATTGGATAAGCTAAGATTGGTTTTCTCTAACCTTGGGCTGCCCCTCTTAAGTTTCAGCATGTGGAGGTACAGTTGTTTCTTGTATAAACGCCTCTGCAAGTATCTTAGTATTTGTATGATTTTTATTAATAAGTCTTTCTAAGGCTTACAATTTCGTTAATTTTTGATAAGCCATTTATCCCTTCACTTACTGCTTTCATTTTCAAGTTATTCAAAGTAGCATCATACAGGGTCCTAACTCCCAGCAGTATGATATTTCATATCCTTAATATGGGAAAGATTTTTCTTTTTAATATTATTTAACTCTTCCCTTAAGACCTTTCCAGTTATCTCACCAAACATGCTGACTTCTCAGTGTGTTCACAGCAGCAATGACAGTGATAGTGGCCAGCCATGGTGGTGGCCAGCATGACCATTCTCTCTGTGTGGTCATGGCAGGCAGCGATGGTGCTGGCTGGCATGACCACTCTGTTTATGTGGTCAGGTCATGAGTTGGAGAACTAAATGTTTTTATACTGAATCTCAGTCTTACAATTTTACTAGGGAGTCAGATGGTGGGGTGAAAACCTGCTAGATTAGAGAGCTTGGGGATCAATCAGGTGAGCTTGTTCCTTAGCAAACATCCCAGAAAAGGGGCTCTTTTCCACCATCCCAAACCAAAAAATAAAAAAAAAAAATTACCAAACTCAAAAGTACATCCTTGCTATGTGAGGTTTGTTTCTCTATCTGTTTTCCAGACTCCCTCTAACTTTCTATGGCTACATCATGTCAAATAGCTGCTGGCTCCATTTTCTTAATCCAAGGTTGAATGTATTTAATTAATGCAATCTTGGGGTTCATAGTATGATCAAATACCCTGCAACAAGGAAGCAGAGGAAGAAGGGAGCAAAGTATTTTGAGTTCCTTGAGTTAAACATTTTTCGGAGATTAGAGACATAAATCTTAACTCTTAGCTAACAGATTGTCAAACTGTGGTAAGTATGCAATTGTGGACATTTAATCATGCTCCTAGGCTCTTGTGTTCTGAAGCAAAGAGTTCAGTCAAGAACATGAGGATAGTGGTAGAAACAGAGAGTTTATTTAAAAATTAAAGGAGCAAGAATGATGGCTCTTCAGTTTGGAGCATTTGTTACTTTGACTGCCACCACCTGCTTCAAGTGGCTCACAACTGCCAAAAGATCCTGCACAAGATCAATAACCTCTTCTGGACTTCATGCCTTAACCCATGTGCCATACACAGACATGCACATTTACATAAACACAAAAAAGTAAATCATTGTTTTAGCATTCGGATGAGTAAGGAAATGGGTAGGGAATTAAAAGGTGATCCAGCAGCCTATGCAGCCTCAGCATAACTTTGCAGAGTTACGATGCCAATGAGTTGCAGCCATAATGTTCGGCTCTCTCCTGCATTTGAGCACCATGGACTTTCTTTCACATGTTTGGTCCTTTACATGTAGCATTTGGATGGAAACATCTAGCTTTTGCCCTTCTCATTGGTTTTGTTTGTTTGTTTGATTGGTTGGTTGGTTTAGGGTTTTTTGTTTGTTTGGTTTTTCTCATTAATATTGATGCATCTGGAATATTCTTTTCTGTTAAAATTTCCTGACTCAGGTTTTTTTTTTTGCGTGACAATAAAACTTTATTTGCAAACAAATTTGATAGCATTGACACGTATGTGGATTAGTAGTCCTTAAGATTTTGTCCCCACCCTTTGAAAAAGTAGAAATCATTTTAGCTCAAAGGGAAACACAGAGGGTGGGCTGGTTTTCGGTTTTGGGCTTTGGTATTCTTTTTTTTTTTTAATTTATTTATTTATTAAAGATTTCTGTCTCTTCCCCGCCGCCCCCTCCTATTTCCCTCCCCCTCCCCCAATCAAGTCTCCCTCCCTCGTCAGCCCAAAGAGCAATCAGGGTTCCCTGCCCTGTGGGAAGTCCAAGGACCACCTACCTCCATCCATCCAGGTCTAGTAAGGTGAGCATCCAAACTGCCTAGGCTCCCACAAAGCCATTACGTGCAGTAGGAACAAAAACCCATTCCCATTGTTCTTGAGTTCTCAGTAGTCCTCATTGTCTGCTATGTTCAGCTAGTCTGGTTTTATCCCAGGCTTTTTCAGACCCAGGCCAGCTGGCCTTGGTTAGTGATCAACCTGCCCCTGGACCCAGCAATACCACTCTTGGGAATATACCCAAGAGAGGCCTGACTTACTTTTATAATAAATCTAAATTCTATTCATAAAAATAACTTCATAGTTCAGTGGTGGATATTTCTACTTTGAAATGTTTTAAAACAATTATTTTAAGCTTTTAACTTTAAAATAATATAGGTCTGTAATTATTTAAAATTACAGATAAATTATCAAACGAAGCAAACTTACAAAATAGTGTAAAATGCTTACATCTCAAAAATATTTTCAATTAATAGAAACTTCTTTCACAAATCATTTATTTCATATGTGTTTTTAAACTCTGTCTTTTACAACACGGAGATACATTATGTTTCTGGTTTCAATATCAGTTTTCTGTTAATATAAATATTAATAGATATCATCAAAATACTGAATAAATATAGGATACTTAAATTTGTATACAAATACCAATACAGTTTCAATTAGTTTTTACTACTTTGGCACAAGACAATTAGGATCCCTCTGTGTAGTTAGAGAAATTTCATCTGATTTGGTATTTCATAAAAATAGTCAAGGTTTCTCCATATTCCAAATGTCTTGCATAGTGACATTACTGGCATGTAATTATGTATGATATGCATTTCTATCTTGGACTTCTTTGATGGAATGTATATCTTATTAAAATGAAACTGTGAAGTAAACCTTATATATAATCTTTGTGCCTGTATTCCAGTACAGTTTCTGCCATGAGCATTTTACAAAGTCATTTAATTTTCATGTTATGCATCTCTTGTGTTAGTAGCTTAGAAAGAACATTTCATAATGCATTGGCTTGTGAAAAAATGCTTGCAAATAAATTGAGAGACATTAAAAATATCTGGATAGTCATACAGCTCCACAGTATACCTCCCACACAGTTTCTTTAGATCATCAATAATAGCCTCTAGCATCTGTCAACAGCACACAATGGCAACACATCTGACATAATTCTTGCTGTTTTGAAGGTCATTAAGGCTGGATACCATCACCATAATCAGCATCTGGTATATCTTAGTTGATGTTCTATTACTGTGAAGAGACATCCTGACCAAGGCGATTCATATAAAGGAAAGTATTTAACTCAGAACTTACTAAGAGTTTTAGAAGGTTGGTCTATGAACATCATGGTGGGAAGCAGGCAGGCATAGAACTAGAGCAGTAGCGGAGAGTTTTACTTCTTGACATGCAGGCAGCAAGCAGAGAGAGCAAGCACAGGACTAAGTCTAGCATGGGCTATTGAAACCTCCAAGCCCATTCACAGTGGCATAACTCTTCCAACAAGTCCACACGTCCTAATCCTTCCAGAGCAGTTCTACTAACTGGAGACCAAGCATTCAAGCATATGAGCCTATGCGGGCCATTCTCATTGAAAACATTAGTATTATAGCTTCATTTAAAGGGGTGGATTATGGCTTTTCTTTTCCGTTACTAAATTAGGAACATTTAATATACATCAATGTGATAAAGAATTTTGATATATTGTAATAGTAGCAGACAGAGAGGGACAGAGGGTCTCTTGTTAGAATACTTCAAGACATTCATCCAGCAGGATGACATTATCTTAAAGAGGGCCACATGGGTCAACTAGATGCTTCCTCATATGGAATTTCGCTAATCCTATTGATCAGTGCAGAAACAAATCAAAGTGGTGGTGACTTACACTTTTAATCTCAGCTTTAGAGGGAATATAAACTGGAGAGAGAGGTACTGCTTTTTTAGCCTGCTTACTCTGCTTAGTTTGCTTAGTCTGACTAGTCTCCTGTCGCCCTGCCTTGGTAGAGGTAAGACTTCTCTAGTGGTTTGGCTGCTTTGCTTTTCTGTTTTTTTTTTTGGGGGGGGGGGTTGAACCACAATATCTGACTCTGGGTTTTTGTTATTTATGCTATACTTGAATCATTACAAAATCAGTGACTTATATGAACATGCTCTTCACAGTGGAGAGATTCCTGAGTTCAGGTCAATGTGCCAAAGGACTATAGTCCTTCTTTGGCTCTGTGGAAGTCTTTTTTTTAGTTTTCTCAAGCTATCGTCTGCATTTCTTAACTCATAGCCTTGCCCATCTTCACTAGCTGCAATGCTATTAATACTATTTTTCTCACACAACTCTGTGTTACCTGCTCTTTATTTTATTTGTGTGTGTGTGTAAGCCATAGGTTTATATCATGTATTATCATCAGCCACTCTCAATCTTATTTTGTGAGACATATTTCACAATTTTTGAAGTTTGCTAACTTCATAATTTGGCATTTTGGCTGAAATAGCAAGCCAGTAAGCTCCATAATTATCCTGATTCTACCTTCTCAGTTCTGAAATTATGCACACATGCCATCATCTCTGTTTTTAAATTGGTCCTGGAAATTTAAACTCAAGTCCTCATGTCTATATGGCAGGTAATTTGTCAACTGAGTCATCTCTCTCCTCCACCAAACCTGCTTTATGATGCTCATCTTCCTGGACATTTTAACTCACTTCTAATAAGAACCTTTCACCCTGTCTTAATAAACCAGGATAGCTTTTGAAATATAGCAATCATTTATTTTATCATTTTTGAAGTTATCTTTGCTAATTAAGTCAACATATGCCTAAGTTCCTGGAATTAGAACACAGATGTTTCCGTGAGCTTATGTCTTGCCTCCATAATTTGTAAATTGTGGGTTTAAACACTCTTCTTATTTATTTATAACCCCTCAACATATGAAGGAGTATATTTCATAGAAGTCCTTTTTTCCTTTTATGAAAATTATTGTGAGATAAATACTTTATAATACCTTGAGAAAAGATACTTTTAACAAAGGTGTATAAAAGTAAGGCTAGTAAAAGAAGGCTTCCAATTCTTTCTTTATCACGAAGTAAGATTCTATCCAATAAAATATATTACAAAAATAAAAAATTACTTTTATTTATTATAATATTGTGATATGCTTTAAACACACTTAATGAATGAGGTGATACTTTGTTTTTTCTCAGAGTGTACACAAATAATCTGTAAAAATAAGAGATGCCTATGTCCTCTCTAGTAGAAGCCAGGGAAAAACAGGGTAGAACAACAAGAGATATGGAGATGATAAAGTACATTTGGGCAAGACCACATGTACTCAGATATTTTTGGTGGAAGTACACTATACATAATATCTTGAAAATGATGACATCTGCAGGATGTAAAATAACTTTACAGATAAACCGACACACAAATGATCATCAATACCCACTCAGAAGCTTGGTTTGAAATAGTCAATGTATGGGGAGACACTTTCATGGCGAGAAGATATTATGTCTGCCTACTATTATATGGAATAGAGGATAAATATTGTCACATACTAGGAAGACAGATCCCCTCACCTGTGTGTCACCAGAGTACATGACTCTACCTACACATATCTCCAAAGATGGTTCCTTTAGAGCTTTAGTCTTTGAGCTTGATTATAAGTCAACAGAGTACAGGAAATTGGCTGTGAATGGGGAGGGATTTACCCTGTTGTTGTGATGAAAGTGTTGGAAAGACCCATATGCTAGACATGATGATATTTACCATTGATGTGTTCTCTGTCAAGGAAATTGCAATTTTCAGCATTGCACAGTATCTCTAAATAAAAGACATTCCACAGGATAAAACAAAATATTCAGAAACACATTTGCAGCAAGATGATATTTCTGAAAAGAGCAGCATTTATTATAAATGCCTATAAAAGCTTCACTTTGTGGTGTGGAAGGTGTCGTTTAACTCATGAAAATGTGTTTGAGAAAGCTGCACTTTAAGGTTCAGTTCAGTTCCCCCTACACTCAGCACATATAATCCTAACTTGTTGACAACAGACTTCTATTAACTTGTGAAGAGGGTTCACACAATGGAGAGTGGAGCCCTGGAAGAATCTGGAAATCCATATGAATTCTATGCATTGAATCTACTCCACAGACATCTTACCTGATCTCATCCAAAACCCTCAGTGCTGGAGTTCTGACACGGTAGAACCATGTTCAGTGATTGGTCAGCAGTGTCCAGTCTGTAGGTGGTGTGCTGTGTGACATCCTGTCACATTGCTTCAAACACCTAGAAGGCTTTTGATCATCTGTGGCTTTGGATGATGGGGAATTGCTCCTCTTCTATATTCTGTTTTAAGTTATTAATTATGCATTACTTCTATTGCTTTGTGTCTCTTTGACAATTTTATTTACACAGCAGGATTATATTCAAGTTCCCAGGAAGTCTGAATTTAGAATACCTGTAAAGAAGTATTCATATTTTTAAAACAAAACAGCCCTACAATAGAAAGAGAAATAATAGAAAAATCCTTTCTCAATGAACCCGTTCAATATATCTCCTTCTCCAAGACCTTCTCCACTGTTCTTGCTTGAGCCTTGTCTAGTGGATGTTCATTTCTATAGTAGTTGTAGAACCCTGCCTTGTTCCTGTTGTTCAGTCTCATATTCTTGACTGGTTTTCTCCCTTCTGACATTCATTTATATAGATATCCTCTTTCTTTCTCTTCTTCTCTCTCTCTCTTCTTCTTTTCTATTTCTCTCTCTCTTCTTTCTCTCTCTCATCTCTTCTGTAGTCTATATCTCCCACAGTTCTTCTTTCAACAGTGTAATTTATTGTCTTGTAAGCACTGAGGAGGAAAGAATACATATATTTTCCTTTCAATTTTACCTGGTAATTTTACTCATTTCACAATAACTACATCTTTATTTTGCTTTTTATTTTGCATTTATTTTGAAATTACTCATTTATCTTATCATTCTAAAATTTCCATTATTTCACTTGCAGTTACTATCATATCATTATGAATATATTTGCATACATTACATATTTATTATAAAATGAACAAATATAAGCATAAATATGTGTTTGTTTTAATTTACATGTATGTGTACTTTTCTAATATGTGTACTCTGTGTGTGCAGGTGCCAGTGTAGGCCAGAAGAGGATATCAGATATCCAGATCTGTAACTAGAATTACAAATGGTTGCAAGCTACCATGTTTTGTTAGAAGTTAAACCTGGGTCCTGAGTAAGAGCAGTCAGTGCTTTTAACCACTGAGCCATCTCTCCAGTCCTCTAGTTTATATTTTTTACCTATAAATCAAAGAACATAGTAAACTATATTAATATTTAGGAGAGGAATATGTTCTTATTTTCATAAGGTTGTTGATATTAATAGTTCATTTCCATAAAACTTTGCACTTCATTCCATATCATAAGACAATATTACAAACCATATTTTTGCCATGATTTTATATTATTTCCTTTGTGGGTATAAGGCAAACACTTTTATATTGACATTCTTTAGATCCTTTTAGTAAAGAGAAGCTGTCCTTTTACTCCATCACATATTTAAGGTGACAAGGACAAACCACTATGCCAGACAACTCACAGACTTCACTTAATCATTATTGGGATCTTGTGGTATTGTCTTAGATTCTCAAATTTGATTAATTGGATTTTATTTAGTTTTAAAGAACTGAGTCAAAAGTAAGTCTTTCTTCAAAGATACAGTAAATATTTGAATCTAAAAACCCCAAAATTTTCGTTTTTCTCTGTTTCCAGGTGTGAAAATGCAACTTTTTCTTTTTCAGTAAGGATAATAATGCCTTTATAGCTGCAAGTATGGTATCTCCCTGTAAGTGATCTTTCCATAATCACATATATATATATATATAAATCATATATATATGTATATATATGTGTGTGCGTGCATATGTGTGTATTATATATGTATACTCTCCAATAATGAATTTATTGTATTTACAAATTTTGACTCATAAGTTTAAAAAAATATTTGTAAAAATAAAAACAATCTTTAACACAACTTGTTAAAAAGGTATTTTATATGCACTTTTACTTCATGAACGTTCTAGAAGATATATAATAATGCCAAATTCTAATTTAGACAGAGAAAGAGGGAGAAATAAAGAGATGGGGGAGAGGAGAGAGGAGAGCGGGATAGGGAGAATAAAACAAAACAAAATATCTTTCCTAGGACATGAATCCAGGAGACAACATTTTTAGATGTGACAATTTTGAAACTATTTAGTCAACTCCCTGAAACCGTAGCAATGTCACCATTTTTTAAAAGATGAATTATCCTATAAATTAATTTCAACACCAATGAATTATAAAGCTGTTTCCTTTCTAAGTAGACAGAATGTGGCTATGCAATTTCTGTCCAAGCAAATGGCTTCTAATAATTTTTGCTGAGTAACTGAAGTTGGCGTAAGTGAAACTAATTACTATTTTGACCTAAGAAATCAATGGAGGGAAGCTTATGTAAAGTAGCTATTTCATCCTTACTCCACTGATCTGGGGCCAGATAGAGTTTTATTGTTTGCTAGTCTGTGCGTCATACAACAGCTAGTGATCAGTGTCTGCCAACAACTATACTCCATGTCAGGACTGACGGCAATCAAAAACACTTTTTAATTTTGACAAATGCCCTTCAGCAACTATTCAGCACTGTTTCTTGGGTAAAACTAACTTGTTAAACTTACAGTATAGAGATTCCCTTAATATTACATCAAAACTCACTATCTATATTATATTTGAGGGAAGACCTGTTCATTAGTTGTATGTTTCTTTATTCTTCTCTTATACAATTCATCTTGATTAACCCCCCCCCTCTTTCCCATCCTCCTAGCTCTCTCACCTCCCCTTTCTGCCCAAATCTACTGCTCCTCTGTTGTAGGAGGCTGCTATCATTTCCCCACTACACAGCAGCTCAGACCCGAAATAATCACACAGACACTATATTATTTAAATCACTGCTTGGCCCATTAGCTCTTGCTTCTTATTGGCTAACTCATACATTTTAATTTAACCCATCTCCATTAATCTGTGTATCGCCACATGACTATGTTTTACTGGCAGGTTTCTGTGACATCTGTTTCCAGTGGTGGCTACATGGTGTCTTCCCGACTACACCTTCTTTCTCCCATCATTCAGATTAGGTTGTCCCACCTGCCTCTAATTTGCACTACGCAGACCCAAGACAGTCCTTGATTAACCAATGGTATTCAAAGCATACAGAGGGTAATCCCATATGACCTCCCTTTTCTGTTTAAATGAAAAGGAAGGTTTAAATGTTAACATATTAAAACTACATATAACAAAATAATTATCAGGCAATAATTAAAGTTACAGTAATAATATCTACTTTATCTTTTATAATAACTAAGGAAAACTATAACTATCCATTCTTTCAACTCCATCAAAGACTCCAGAAGGATATAATGTTACCTAAGTAAACAGGAAGTGCATTGTAAGCCACTTCCAAAATTCTAAAGTTGAAAGAGACTGCTTGTTCAGTCACCCAAAGTTTTCTGTAAAGTTGAAGCATCCATCTTGAGCCTACAGGCCCATAGCATCCAACGGACTTTTCCATGAAACAGGAAATTTCTAAGACAATTTTGCTTATATTGGCAGTTTATTAGTCACTTTCTTCTGTGTCCTGCAGAATGTCTGGCACACTCTTTCATGAAGGAGTCTGAAAGATCATCTCACCTTTAGGCAAGTTCAGCAGTCATTTCTCTGTGGGTCCTCCACGTCCAGTTCATACAGCATAGCATCAAGTAGTCCAGGCAAGTGCAATTTTTTGCCTAAATGGCTAACAAACTCTAAGAAGAGCCTCTTTGATGCCTATCATCCTCTTGAAGTAGATTGGTGCTGCCAGAAGGAGATGTGTCATGAAAAGTAGTAAGTTATTAAACATTTAAATGTCATATTCTTTAGTCTTTGAAAGGTTTGAAGAATGCCTATTCATCAGAAATACATCTCTGTACATCTAGAAAGAGAGAGCACGAGCAAGGAACTCAGGACCGCTAAGGGTGCACCCACACTCTGAAACAATGGGGATGTTCTATCGGGAACTCACCAAGGCCAGATGGCCTGGATCTGAAAAAGCCTGGGATAAAACCGGACTTGCTGAACATAGCGGACAATGAGGACTACTGAGAACTCAAGAACAATGGCAATGGGTTTTTGATCCTACTGCACTTACTGGCTTTGTGGGAGCCTAGGCAGTATGGATGCTCACCTTACTAGACCTGGATGGAGGTAGGTGGTCCTTGGACTTCCCACAGGGCAGGGAACCCTGATTGCTCTTTGGGCTGACAGGGAGGGGGACTTGATTGGGGGAGGGGGAGGGAAATGGGAGGGGGCAGCAGGGAAGAGACAGAAATCTTTAATAAATAAATAAATTTTAAAAAAAGAAAATTTAACTAAAATGACTACAAGCTTGATTATAGATGATTATCTAGTAACCTATATTTCTTAATTATACATTTTTAAATGAGCTGGGCAAACACAATACCTTAATCAAGATTAGAAATACATATACATAGTATAAATATATTTACCTTAAATTTGTATCAATAAACAAAGATTCATACCAATGCAAATATCTATAGCATATCCCCTTTAAATGTAAACAAACATCAATAGATAACATTTGGGAATATTGGCATAGTTCTCTCCAAACTGATTTCTGCTTTTTGTTGGGCAAAGTAATTTTGCAGACCCATGTAGACTCTGGTTGCTGCTTTAGTCTCTGTGAGCTCCTATAAGCCCTGCCCAATTGAATCTGTGGTCTGTGTTTTCCTGGTGTCCTATATCCCTCTAGCTCTCAACATCCTCCCTCCCTCTCTCCTATGTGATCCCTAAGCTATGTCTAATATTTGAGTGTAAGTCTCTGCATCTGTTCCCTGATGGGAAGTCTGCTGGAGGAAATTTTTCTGATGACAACTGGACTACACATCAACCTATGAGTATAGCAGAATATTTTAAGGAATCATTTCACTCAGTTTTGTTTTTGTTTTTGTTTTTGTTTTCCAATCCTATGTGATTCTCTTCTTGCTCTTTCGTGTTTCTAGTTCCTAGTCATTCAGGCAGGGTTTAGCATGGGTTCCCTTTTCTGGCTTAGGCCTCAGGTTAGAACAGTCATTTGTTGGCAACTCTCACAAGCTCTGAGCCACTATTACTCCCCACATCTTGCAGGCAGTACAGGTGGTGGGTAAAAGATTTTGTGTCTGGATTGGTCTCTGGTCTCACCACTGAAAGCCTAGCTAACTTAAGGAGGATGCCTGATACAGGCCCCATATCCATATCTCTTTTACTAGGAGTCCTCACTAAGGTTACCCTCATAGATAAAAGACAATTTCCACTGCACTAGGTCTCCACATAGCCCCTAAATGTCTACCTATTCCTGTTCTCTCTTTCTACTCTCTCCTCTGACTCTTCTGGACCTAATCTCCTCTGTTCCCATCCCCATCTGCCCTAAGAAAGTACTTGCCAGTTGCCTTACCACTAAGCTGTATTCCCAACTCTAGTTCATTGGTTGTATTTTTATGACTTGAAAAAGACATCCATGTACTTATTATAAATGAAAAAGAAATGAATCAAGATGAATTGACTTATAGCAAGTCGTAAGTCATGGTATAACCTATACTAAATAGCATGACTTTTGTTATCTTTAGTTCTCACTTTAGTATAAATGTTTTGAATTCTGAAATACAATGTTTTCTAGTCTTTACAAGAAATTTCTAGCTTTAAAAACATCTGCATTACTTTTACAAAATACATAAAACTGTCTTTAGACTGATACCATTCCATTAACAAAATGTCCTTCTTAAATAGCACAGTGTCCTGCATAAGCTCAATAAAGTTTCATTTAGGGCAACTATAAAAAGAAGATAGATATTACATGGAACAAAATTTCACAGACTACAAAATGACTCAAGAACAAATTTTATCTGACATATCCATTAAATTTGGTACCTGAGATTGCAAACGATGCTGAGAATTATGGATTGCAGATCCAACCAGATGTCATCTAAACCAGGAGAGCAAAAATTAAATGATATTTGCATAACATTTACTTTAGAGTTACTATGTACTTTTTCAAATTTAAATGTTTTCTCTTAACAAGTTAAGCTAAAGACATAAAAATTTATAAATTGTTCTTTAACTGCCAGTTTTTAAAACTAAACTAAGGCATTTTATCCACTGCTCATATATTAGTGAAATCTCCATATTCTCCATTCATAATGAATCAAATTAACTCCATCATAATTTTACACATTTAGAACACAAATATAAGGAGAAGTCAAAGAAAATGACGTTTATTCATATTACACATACATAAAAATAAGATCCCACAGACTAAGTGTTTTTCAAATAAACAAAAGCTAATATAAGTTTTGCATGGAACTTCAAATGTACATAGTGAATAGAATGGGGGAAATCTATGGGTCTTCATCTCATAGATGAAAGCTGATTTGATAATAAAAGACATTCTTTTTTATATTTTTAATTTGCCATTCAAAAATTCCCACTTCCTCCCCTAATTCCATTCTCCTCCTGCTCCCCCATTCACCCTTCTCCTTCCCCCTCCAGTCTTAAGAGAGGGTAGGGTACCTTGCCCTGTGGGAAGTCCAAGGCCCTTCCCCCTCCACCCAGGCATAGGAAGGTATGCATCCAAATAGACTAGGGTCTTAAAAAGCCAGTTCATGCAGTAGAAACAAGTACCAGTGACATTATCAATGGCTTCTCAGTCAGCCCCCATTATGAACCACATTCAGAGAGTCCGGTTTGACACATGCTAGTTCAGCCCCAGCTTGATTTGGTGGGCTCCCATTAGATCGGGCACATTGTCTCAGTGGGTGGATCTTGTGTTCCCTGACTTCCTTGATCATCTTCCCCCTCCTTCTGCTCTTCAACTGGACTTTGATAGCTCAGTCCAGGGCTCCAATGTGGGTCTCTGTCTCTATCTCCATCCATTGCCATACGAAGGTTTTATGGTGATATGCAAGATATTCATCAGTGTGACTATGGAACAAGGCCAGTTCAGGCACTCTATCATCTGCTGTGCAAGGACCTAGTAGTGGACATACCCATGGATACCTGGGATCCCCTCTAGAGCCAAATCTCTTGCTAACTCTAAAATGGTTCCCTTAATGAAGATATCTTCTTCCTTGCTCCTATATCCGCCCTTCCTCCATATCAAACCTCCCATTCCCCCAAGCTCTCCCCAATCCTTCCCTTCTCCCTTCTATCTTCCCCTCTCCCCTTCCTCTCACCCCACCCCCATGCTCCCAACTTTTGCCCGGCAATCTTGTCTGCTTCCAATTTCCAGAAGGATCTATAAAATTCTAAATAAACCAATTAAAAATTGGGGTACCTACTGAACAGAGAATTCTCAACAGAAAAAGTTCAAATGGCCAAAAGATACTTAAGGTCATATTCAACTTCCTTAGCAATCAGGGAAATGCAAATCAAAACAACTTTGAGAAACCATCTCACACCTGTCAGAATGGCTAAAATCAAAAACACCAATGATCCAGCTGGAGAGGATGTGGAGTAAGGGGAACACTCATCCATTCCTGGTGAATATAAACACATTCTTCCAGAATGTGTCGATGTGTGTTAGAAAGCAGTGATGAGCTAGCTAACATGTAAAACGAGACTGATATAATAACTTGGATCTTTAATAATCTGAAAACGATTGAGAATGTAGTTACACAAAGGAGAGAGCCATGGAACCTGAACATATAACCATCATGAATGCTGAAATGACATTTCCCTTTTTGCTTGTTCATTTTTGTTTTGAGTTTCCTCTCAGCATAATCTCCTTACTAGTACCATGTCCCAGAAATTCCATTTGCTATAGTGCTCATGAGTCTTGCAAACAGAAAGCAACAGAGGTGTTATGCCTTGGTCAAAGAGTGGTGGTATCAGCTTGGGTCACCTCAAAGCAGAAAAGAAGGTGGAATATTTTCTGCTCGATTTTTTTTTTTGTTTTTGTCTTTTGGTGTTGTGGGTTTTTTTTTTCATTTTTATTTTTTTCTTAAAGATAAGATATTTGTGAAACTAAATTTGCATTTCACAGTTGTCTTGGGAGCTGAGAGTATTTAATTTTTTCAAAAACAACTTCACATATAAGAATTTCAAAAACTTGTCAAAAATACAATTTGAACTTCAGAGTGAAGTTAAACATTGCAAGGAACTGTACTGAACTTCCCAGGGTTCTTTCCAGGGATTATTGAATATTTGAGGAAAGAAGTGATTGTATTTTTCAGACATGGTGTTCCCAATAATGTTCCAACTCAGGCCAACTCGGGTCTGTTATTTTTCCAGTTTTTGAGGAAACATATTATGTCCATCATGCCAGTAAGAAGAAATTGTCATTATTTTAGGATTAAATAATTGTCTAATAAATAAACAAGTATTTCTTTTGTTTTTTGAATATAAAGAAACAATTCCTGGGAAGCTGATAGCAGCAGAAGCAAAGAATAAGACAGAAAACTCTCTGGCTTGTAAAATAGATTGCTACAAATTTAAAAATAATAAAGATGCCAACAGTCCAGGTGAAAGTGCAGTACTTTAAAGACTTTGTAGAGTGGCATGACTATAATTCTAATATTAGAAATTATAATGAGACATGTTTGACGAAAGCATTTATGGACTACTTACCTGGAGAAAGAAACTCACAGGCTAACATAGGCAAAGGAATGTGGTCATCGTGGCATCTCTTAACATGGTTTTATAGCTTCCAACAAAATTATAATTTCACATGTAGCTTCTACAGTTACTCCACCAGATAACTAAACCAAATGATGTTATTTTTTCCAAATATAAATTTATTTAAAGGAAACACTTGTCTGAGATATCAACGGACACAAGATATTATAGGGTTTTCTAGACTGTAAATTGTAAAAGCAATTGGAAGTATTCATGTTATTTAGAATTCAATTTGGTGCAAAAAAAAAAAAACCTTTATTTGAAGCCTCACTTTCATAATTGCAACATTAGTAAACCGACACGTCTGACTACATCTCCAATTATGTGTCTAAATTTTTATTTAGGTTTTTAATGGCTACTTTAATGGCTACTTTTAATTATTATCCCTCAGACTACCTCTAAAGAAATCATTATGGAAAAGTGCTAATAAGGCTTTCAAATAAATAGCCTCAAAATATACAAGCTGTTATCTTTTAAAGATTGTAGGGAAAAAAATCCTTAAATTAAAATTGATCCTCTTAGCCTGTTGTGGTGGTGCACACCTTTGATCCCAGAATTTGGGAGGCAGAAGTAGGAGGATATCTGTGAGTTCCATGCCAGCCTGGCCTACAGAGTGAGGTCCAGAACAGCCATGGCTCTCACATAGAGACACCCTGTCTCAAAATAAACTGATGATAGATAGATAGATAGATAGATAGATAGATAGATAGATAGATAGATAGATAGATAGATAGATAGATGATAGATAGATAGATGATAGATAGATAGATGATAGATAGATAAATAGATAATACACACACATATATTCTCTTAACAATCACAACCACAGTTCACTTCATTCTCTTTAATATATTCTCTATGATGTATGAGTGTGATGTCAAGCATCTACACAATGTTTCATGATCAGAAACTAATATGCTTCATATATTAAACACTAAGTTTGTATGACTTCACTATCCCATCCTTGGGCAACCTCCACTCTACTTTTGTCTCCATGATTTTAACTATTCTAGATACTTGTGCAAATCAGATTATATCTGTCCCTATGTGTTAGCTTTATTTCATCTAATGAGCTTTTTGAAGTTAATCTGTGTTAATAGCATAATGAAATCGTATGTTAGATATCCTACAAATTTGTTTGGGAGATGTGATACCTTCTGCTTGTCAACTTTCTATTGCGGTGTCAAGATACCACAAAAATGATTTAGTAAGAAAGATTTAATCTCACTATTGATTTCAGACATTTTGGACTGTCATTGTAAAGCTCTTCTATGTTCAGGCCTATGGAATGCAAAATGTCACAGGAAAAATGTTGTTGTAGAGCAAGGAAACAGAGAGGAAGAAAAGAAAGCAGAGACCAGAGTTCAATAAACCCTTTATGGACATTACCAGAATGAATTCACTTGCTTCCACAGCTGTCCAATAACAGCATGGGAAGCAGTCAAGTCTTCAGGACTTTGCTTTGGGACATAATAAGATGCAAATATTTACAGACCTAGTGAATAGGGCTGATGAAATTAGGGTCATATCCCAAGAATAAAATGTTGTATCCTAATTTCTTTTTTTTTCCTGTGGAATAATACTTTTTGTACACTGTGAATATGCATTACTCTCATTGGTTTAATAAAGAGCAGACTGGCCAATAGCCAGATAGTAATAGATTAGGTGGGAGAGCCTAACTGAGAGGGTCCTGGGAAAAAGAAAGGTGGAGTAACTGAGAGTCACCAGCCAGATGCAGAAGAAGCAGGGCATGTAAAAAATGAGGTAATAAGCCATGAATCATGTGGCAGCACATAGATTCATAAATATGATTTAAGATGTAAGAGCTAGTTAGTAATAAGCCTAATCTGTCAGCCAAAATTTTATATTTAATAATAAATCTTTGTGATTATTTGGAAGCCAGTTGGTAGGACAGAGCTAACTGGTGGGACATAAAAGTCTGCCTATACATTTTAATGTTTTTTCTTTGATTTCTAATAATGAGATAATTTTTGTTTTTATGCCCAGACTTCCATGCTCAACCTGTCTAATTCCCTAGTCAATAATTCTAACACAAAATGGGCCAGAACCTCTAAAACATATGACAAAACTTTACCAGTTACTTTTACCATTTCTTTCTTTGTACATGTATGACTATGTGGTGTATGAGTATGAGTATGTGTACTCATCTGTGTGCAAGTACCTGTGCCCATACATCTGAGTTCAGAGTCCAGAGAATGAAGGTAGGTGTCCTCTTGTCTTACTTTACATCTTATTGTCCCTCAATCAGTGAATTTGGACGTCACCATTTTTCAGCTATGCTAACCCAGTAGCATATAAGCTTCAGGGACCCATTGCTCTTTGTCTTTTCCTCCCAGCACTGGGATTACAGATGCATAAGTTTATATACAGCTTATCACATGGATGCAGTGGATCTGAGCTCAGGTTTTCATGCTATGCAGCAATTGCTGCTACTTGCTGAGTCATCTCCCAGCCCTGCTATTTCATTAAGGCTGCACAAAGGTGATGGACATAGCATGAGTAAGAGTTCCTTATTTTTAAGGTGGATAATATTTCATTTATGCATGCAATATATTTTGTTAATCTATTTATCCACTGTTGAACATTTGTATTGCTTCCATTTGTGGGCTGTTTTGAATAAAATTGTTATGAAGATTAACATCCAAACATTTTTACATTGCTTTGTATTTCCATTGACTAAATTATTTATGATGTATAACATTATAGTGTGTGTGTGTGAGAGAGAGAGAGAGAGAGAGAGAGAGAGAGAGAGAGAGAGAGAGAGAGATACAGAGAGACTGAGAGACAGAGAGACAGAGTAGTCTTTTCTTGGACTATGACTTACTTGATCTGATCCCAATGACAGGTTTTACTGTCCTGTTTTTCTTATTTTAATGCACTATACTTGATTAATATAGATCCTTTCTAAGCTGCATTATTCAGTTGATTTAAGGGGCTTTGTTTGCATGATGACCTCCATTCTCTCTGGTTCCTTCTGTCTCCTCTACTGTGAGATTCCCAAGCTCTGTGGGGAGGGATTTGATAGAGACCTCCCATTTAGATCTGTACAAATTCTCTCTGTGTGTAGTGTTTGGCAATGGGTCTTTGTATTTGTTCCAATCCACTGCAGGAGTAAGTTGCTTTGATAATGATTGAATAAGGCACTCGTCTGTGAATAGAGAAAAATATCATTAGGAGTCATTTTACTGTTAATACCTTTTAGATAAGTAGTAAAATATTAGTGAAAGTGAGAATGGAATCAAACTTTGTTGTAGGTAATATGCATTTTTAATGCCCTCATTTCACATTTATTGTATATGCATGGATGCTACATGCACGCGTGCTCTTCTATTTGTGCACTGGTGGAGGTCAGGGTTTTATACCAGATGTATTCTTTCATTACTCTCCACTTTATTTTCTGAGGCTTTCTCTCACTTAACATGACTAGCCAGTGAGCTATTGACAATTCTTTATTTCTACCTTCCATCTCAGAGATTACAGGAACAATGGCATGCCCTGCTTTTCACTACATGCTAGGTATCCAATTTGCACAGCACAAGCACAATAGCTAGGAAGCCATGTCCTTAGCTTCACAGTACCCATTGTTCATCTGTTTACACATAACACCTCTTAGACAAATGAATTTCACCTATCGCTTTTGGCAGTGTTTATTCCATTAGTCGCTGTTGTACCACGTTTTAAACAGAATGGACTGACTGATAAAATTTGTGTTTCCATGAACAACAGAACAATATAAATATATGACACTTTGACCTGGAATAAGAGGACACTTCTATAGCTAAAAACAATATGTTCGTGATGACTGGATATAATTTCAAATACTGAAGAGCCTGAATTTTCCACATTCCTAATCTAAATTGAGTGTGGGACAGAAAAGTCAGTTCCTTCGCCAAATCAGCCAAGTGGGTAGAATCATAACCTTGTTTCCTAAGTCTTATTAATATTTAATCAAATATTGTCAGCCAAATAATTAGTCAAAAATGAAGCCAAGGGTCTTAGTAGAGGATCAGACATTGTTTGGCATCATTGTCTCTTGAGTGCTTGAGAAATCACTCAACAAGACAGTGTTGTGTATCATAAACAACTCTTCTTCATGATGGAGGTAAGTGCTGTGGCCCTGTGGGAGTCAAACTGTGCTGAAATAGCACTCAAAGCAAAGCCTTTGTAAGCATGGAGAACAGCAGATGTCAGTATGTTCATCTAACAGAGAATTAGAAAGTCTGTACATGGCATAACAAAAGCACACACATATAATTTATCAATACACATACGATATATATATATATATATATATATATATATCATGTTTTCCCTCTTACACAGTTATTTGTGTTCCATCATGTTTATATCTTTACTATTTTTTTATTTTTGTAAAAATGTAATATTCTTTCTTTGTCTTTCCATATAATGAATGCTCATTTCTGAATGTATGTATGTATGTGTTATACAGCTAATTCTTCTCCTCTTCTGTTTCAAGATTCACTTGTAACATAAGATGGAATGGTTAGGCTTCAGTGTCTGAAAGCAAGGTGTTCATAATAGAATCTAATAATAGCAAAAATTGTGAAGATGGATGACTTTTAAAATATCACTTAAATCTATAAAAACACACCATGACTGTTCCGTTCAATGGGATTTGATTGACTGACAATTATTTGAATTATTAGAGTCTCTCTCTCTCCTATGTCCATATAAATTCTTTATATACCATAAATCTATTTTATAGGAACATCACTGACATTGCCATACCCATTTTAATTGGTCCCTGTCTACTGATGAACAGCATTCCATGATATGAATTTACCTGAATGTCTTGTTAGTCCTCCTGTTGATAGGCTGTTGTGTGTTTATAATTTGGGATGTTATAAATAATATAACTCCAACACTAATATTCTTATAGAAGATATTTAACTTATTAAAATAGCAATAAAACCTGAGATTTTTCTTACATGTATTTTGTAAAGAAATTGACTTCATAAATGAGCACAAAAAACTATGAAATATTCTATGTGACTGATTTAGTTTCTATTTCAGTTAATACTATATTAGTGTTATACGTTATGGCTCTCCACAAAGTTCCAAGATTGCATACTCTCAACCTAATTTTTTTAGTCAATCAAATTAAACATATAATGCAGCCCCAAGAAGTAACCTAATGTACTTTTATTATGGCTAATTATATCAAGCAATTCTATTATTGTTAGTTATCTTCTGTGCATATGTGTGTGTGTACATGTAAACCATGGCACATGTATTATGGTCAAAGGACAATCTTGGGTATTAGTCCTCATGTCCTACCTTGTTTGAGTCAAGTTACATTTGTTGTTTGTCCATGTCCCTTATTTCATTTTCTTTTTTTAAAAAAAAATGCAACATTAAGTCCTGTTTACACAGGTTTGCTACTCTTAGATATGGGACATGCTCTGGAATGTGACTGATATATCAGAGATCACATTCTTAAAACTGATATCGCCTCTCCCTGCAACTATCAAATATCAGTAGCTCCTCAGCTCACAGTAGAACAATTTCCATTCCCTCCTCACCTGCTTCCCCCTGCCCTATGCTATGCTGGGATTTCTCGAGCTTGGTAAATTTCTTGTGGATTCTGTCACCGTCATCGTGATTTCATATTTATACCAGTCCTGATGCATCAGAAAAACAGCTTTCTTGAAGGCATCTGCCATCTCTAACACGTATTCTTCCCAAAATCCTTTCCAAGAAATTTTCAAGCCTTAAGGGAAGGGGTATGACATAGATGTCTGATTCAGAGCTGAACATTTTGAAGTTTCTTATTCTGTGTATGGTGGCCAGTTATGGGTCTCTGTGTTAAGTGCCATACGCTGCAAGAAGAAGCTTCACTCATGATGGTTGGAGAGCTGTATTGATTAGTGTGTATAATGTTAAGTCATTATAAGTCTGTTTAATACTGTGTTCATTTAGAAGAATAGTTGCTGTATGCCTCTAGCTGAGGATTTGGGCAAGTCCAGATGGAACAGTGTAAAGATGGTAGATTCTCTAGCTTGGCTGAATCATAGGGTTCAACAATCCAGCTGCATCTGGAGAATATGATACCAAATTTTTGAAGTTATGTTCAGTGCAATTAAAAACTAAAACTAGTTTAGTGCTGAATACATAGAAATGCTGCTTGTTTTTTCAAATTTTAATATTTTGAACATGTTTTCGGGGTAAATGCATTATTAAGTAATACCATATTTGGTATCCTATATCTGATATAATGAAAATCTAAATTACAATTATTTGTAACTCAATTCTAAACTGAAATATGCAAAATGATGTTTCTTTCAAACACAGGTGAATGTGTTTATTAATTCTGCTGTCACATCATTCTTTATAAACAACATAATCAGAAAAGGTATATTTAAATTGTAATAAAATATTTAACCTTTGAGACAGAAGTAGTTCATATTTATAAAGAACATTGCTTTGTCTTACTTAATACCATCTCACCATACAATCTCATGGCAGCACTTTTTCTCACTCAGAATTAATTCTGAGTGTAACAGATCTCTTAGTCTGGAATCATAGAAATTCTATCAAACAATTGCTGCATAGTGTAACAAAAGCCACAATAAATTATACACAGAGAACTCATTGATATGATGAATGTTATTTGCCTCAAGAATAGGCTGAACACATTTGTATTTGATTCAAATACTGAGCATGGCACATGACTAGTAAAAGAGAGGTGATATCCTGGGCTCACAGGGGAAAGTCAATTGAAATAACCTCTAAAGCGTTCTCAAGGTTTTTCTTCTGTCCTTTTTTAAACCATAAATTATTTTCTCTAGTTAAAATTTTGCAAACTCATAACAGTCACTGAATCCTGTTTCCTTCCTAAGTAGAGTCATTTGTCTTTGTGTTCCTAGCTTTCTAACCCTGAATCACAGCTGAAAAGGCTCAAGTAAGAAACATTTTAGCATTTTAGATTTTGTTAGTATTCAATACCATGGATGTCTCCTGAAAAGACACCACACATTAATAATTTGACAAAGCGGTGGGAAATAAGACTAAATCTTCAGAATCTTATAAATAGAGGTTTTCAGTTTGTTCTTATAATTTTAAAATCTAATTTTTGTTTTTGTTTACTTCTTTTTTTCTATATATTTGCTTCTCATTACTTCTATAAGTAATATCCTGTGGAGATACCTATTGCAGACTCAAGAGAAATTGAAATGCTTTTTAATTTCCCCTATTGCTAAATGCAGAGAATCTGTCTCTGTTCTCATGTACAGCTGAGCCTATATTTCATTTGAATAATAAAGCACGACTTAAGGCACGGCATATACTATGTAAATTGGGATCTTAAGAAATCTAAGTTCTTTCTGTACATTTCAAGACATTCAGTATTTTTTGACTAATACCCTCCAGAAAACCTTAGGAACTGAAGGAAAAGTCTTAAAAAAGGAGTGACTCAAAGCTCCCCAGTCCCATCTTAGCCCCCATCTCAGCTAGCAACCTCTGTTAGCCTGTTCAGTCATTCACTTTGAGTGTGTTAGCTCCAGTGAAGCCTCCAGTTCAACATACCCCAGATAACATCATAAGAAAGAGAAGATTATGCAGCTAAGCCAAAATCCCATATAAGCCATAAGAAATCACAAAACAGTGCCTTAGTTTTCTATCTGTAAGTTTTGGGTTGATTTGTTACACGAGCGTACTCAGCAGAGAAGTGTTGTATTTTCTGATCTTGAGGTTCCCTTTCCTAAGTCATTTCTCTCATGATGCTTTATCTTATCCTCTTCAGGTTGCTGCCATTCGGAGATGATTAAATAGCATCTTTTCTCGTTGGCAGATTCATGTGCAAGTGTGTGTATACATGTGCCTTCAGAATAACCTTTCATGGACATGAATTATCCTTATAAAATGCTTGTTTTAGGTCACAATGTCTTAATAGGTTTACTGTCTCTGCTTTCATGTGCTTTTTAAATTCATAACATGAAATACAATTAAAGCTCTGTATTGAGGAAATAGTGAGAAAATGTCTACGTTCAGTACAGATTCCATCCTATACTCAGTCCCCCCCTTTCCTTAAAGTACCATTCCTTCTTCACTTATCCCCCTTACTTTTCATACTACACGTTCTCTGCTTTCTCCATACATCCTCCTTTTATTCTGTCTTATGGGTCCCTTCTTGGTCTCTTGGCTTTGTTACATAGCACTTCCATTTCACTACATGCATTTAGCCTTCACACAAGAATCCAGGAATAGATGGAACATACCTGAACAATAGAAAGGCTACACATACCAAACATTAAGCTAACCTTATACTAAGTGGGAGGAGAATTGAGACCATTTCATTTAAAATATAGAATGAGAAAAGGCTACCCACTCTTCATGTTTATTTAATACATTAATCAAACAATGTGGGATTCCCCTCTGTATGCTATGAATGTGTTTTATTACCATCGATTAATAAAGAAGATGCTTTGGCCTATGAAATGGCAGAATATAGTTAGGTGGGAAAACTAAACTGAACTCGGGGAGAAAAACGACAAAGCCAAACAGACAGAATGTAGCCACCCAAAAAACAATATGTGAGGTAAGAAACCAGAAGACTCGTGATAAAATATAAAATAATGCCGCTCATCGCGGCCCGGGTCTGCGCCCTATGCGCGAGACCCCAGTTCTTGAGCTTCAGGCAAAGGGCTGGAGATTGAGAACACAGACACAGAGACAGATCGACACGCAGGCCTTTAAACACTGATACCAAAGCCCCTCTTTACTATCACCATGTAGGCTTAAATACACTGCAGTCAATAGCCAACAGGTGAAAATCCCATCCTCTGATACTCTAAGCTAGGTACAGCTTCTAGTAACTTCAGTTAGGTTCTAGGAGGGAAGAGCAGCTGAAAGCCAGGACTCATTAGTCCCAACATCCAGCTGAAGGCCAGGACTCATCCCAACAAATAATAGTTATTTAAGATGTAAGAGTTAGTTAATAAGAATCAAGTTATGATAAAAAGTAAATTAGGTACAAGACTTTGAACTCACCAAGATAGGATAGATACGAGTATTTTCTCTGAATTTGTCAAATGCAAACAGACTATACATTGTTGATGCATTTATTGTCTGTACATATTGTATATAGTCATTGTACTTATTGTGCACAATTCTTTTTTATATTAGTTATAGCATTCTTTTTTATTTTTGATAAAAACAGGAAATGTAGTAATATTTCATTTGTATTTTAACAAAAAAAACATGCCTGAAGATCAAAGAGTAAAACAGCCACCCTGATCAACCTTACAGACCAGAGAATGGTGACACACACCTTTAATCTCAGTAGCCACACTAGTTTGCCATAAAAATAGGGCAGTAGTGGTGCATGCCTTTAATCCTAGCAATAGAGAAGAACATAAGACAGGAGGAGACAGCTCTCAGTCAGTGTCATTCTGAGGATTCCTGGATGCAAGATCGTCATTTCAAACTGAAGCAAGTGCCAGTGACTGGCTGTTTTGCTTTTCTGGTCTTCAGGTTATACCCCAATATTAGTCTCTGGGTTCTTATTAATCATGCTGCACTCAAATTCTTAAAGTAGGAAGATAAAAGAACACTATGAAAGTAAGAAAAGGGTAAAATAAGTTAAACTACCTATATTTGCAAAGTATATGCATCTAGATTTAAAGGACCTTACAAGACTTATTAGAATGCTTTTGGATCTGATAAACCATTTTAATAAGGTAGTAGGATTCAAACTCAACGTCCAAAAATTAAGTTTTCCATGCACCAATAACAAACTTGCTGAGAAAGAAATTAGAGAAATATCCTATTTGTGCTATGTTCAAAAAATAGTAAAACTAGCTGGGCGGTGGTGGCGCACGCTTTTAATCCCAGCACTTGGGAGGAAGAGGCAGGCGGATCTCTGTGAGTTCGAGACCAGCCTGCTCTACAGAGCTAGTTCCAGGACAGGCTCCAAAACTACAGAGAAACCCTGTCTCGAAAAACCAAAAAAAAAAAAAAGGAAAAATTTTAAGCATAAATCTAACCAATGAGGTAAACAATTTCATTAAGAAAATCTTTAAAATATGCAAAGAAAAATATATTAGGTTCAAGGATCTCCTAGAGTAGTATGTGCACTTTGTGAAGACGGCCATACAACCAGAAATAACCAAAAAGTTTTCACAATCCAAATAAAATTTCTAATGTGTCGTCACAGACATGTAGAAACAACCCTAATATTTACACTGAAATCTACAAACCCATGACTGATAAAAGCAATTTTAAACAGCAAAAGAACTCAGTCAGAGATAATATATTATCTGACCTTAAATTATAACTACAAAGCCGCCACCATGATAGAGAGCAAGAACCTGGAACAAAAATGGAGATGTAGACTAGTAGCAGAGAAAATAAAGTGATACTGACAAAACTAGATTGCCATCTACAGAAGACCCGAATTGATCCATTTTTCTAATCCTATGCATGCATGTGTGTACGTGCGCGTGCACACACGCACAAACACACACATACACAAACACAAATAATCAAGCTGGATCAAAGACTTAACAGTATAAATTATAAAAGCGCTGAAAGAAAACACATCAGGACATAGGTTACAAGCTAAATTTTCCCAATGGAATCTCTACTATGTTAAGCCCTTGAGATTCAAACGTGTCTTTTATGATGATGCTGTCCATAGTTGTGGTCAGTATCCAAAAACATAGCTTGAAATCCCATGTTTTAGACTATGGCCACAGTTGTACCACACTGTCTCCTGAACATAAAGACAGGATGATGTTCTTGTAGGCATTTTGGTTATACATTTATGGAATATCTTTAAAGGGTATGAACTCACAATAAAATTTTGTAAATTTAGTCATCAATTGTCCATTCAAATAAGTAAAACCTGTTTAATATTCAAATAAGCCACGTTTCCACCTGCAGACAGACTAGCTACAGAAGTTCATTCTGTGCTAACATTGATTCTCTTTAAGCAGAACTAATAGATATGCCAATAGTCTCTTTTTTGAAGTGATATAGAAGCAGAAAAATAAAATAAAATTGAAGGCAACATTAATAAAATGTAGTTAGGTGACCTTTTACAGCTCAAAAGAAGTATTCAATGCAAATGTGTGTCAAACAAGTCTTAATGCAGCTGTATTTGAATAAAGGTTAATGAGCTTTGTGATTTGAATATCACTAAGGTATCTTCAGAACCTGAGAATGTAGTCATGTGCTTTAATTATGTCATGCTTATATTGATTTTGCAAGTAAATATATATTTACTTGTGTGCATGCTTATTAATATAAATAAAAGACAAATATGCTACATGGAAAATTTTTCATAAATTTCATTAAAGTATGATATAATTCTGTTTTCAAATTGCTCTCATATTTGCAACATATTCCCTCAGAAAGTACAAGATAGTTATTTCTTTTTTTTCTTTTTTTATTGAGAAAATGAGAAAAAAAAAGTTTCCACCTCCTCCCAGCCTCCCATTTCCCTCCCCCTCCTCCCACCCTTCTCCCCCTCCTCCCACCCTTCTCCCCCTCTCCCCACTCCTTTCCCCCTCCCTCTCCAGTCCAAAGAGCAGTCAGGGTTCCCTGTCCTGTGGTAAGTCCTAGGTCCTCCCCCTCCGTCCATATCTAGGAAGGTGAACATCCAAACTGGGTAGGCTCCCACAAAGCCAGCACATTACGTAGGATCTAAACCCCTTGCCATTGTCCTTGGCGTCTCATCAGCTCTCATTGTTCGCCATGTTCAGAGAGTCCAGTTTTATCCCATGCTTTTTCAGTCACAGTCCAGCTGGCCTTGGTGAGCTCCCAATAAATCAGCTCTACTGTCTCAGTGGGTGGGTGCACCCCTCGTGGTCCCGACTTCTTTGCTCTTGTTCTCCCTCCTTCTGCTCCTCATTGGGACCTTGGGAGCTCAGTCCAGTGCTCCAGTGTGGGTCTCTGTCTCTATCTCCATCCATCACCAGATGAAGGTTCTATGATGATATGCAAGATATTTGTCAGTATTGCTATGGGATAGGGTCATTTCAGGTTCCCTATCCTCAGCTGCCCAAGGAATTAACTGGGGACCTCGGCTTGGGCACTTGGGAGCCACTCTAGGTTCAAATCTCTTGCCAACCCTAAGGTGGCTGGCTCCCTTAACTAAGAGTTGTGCTTCCGTCCTCCCCTATCCAACCTTCCTTTATCCCAATCCTCCTTTTTCTCCAAGTTCCCCCTTCCTCCCCTTCTCCCTTTTCTCTCCCCATCTCCCCTTACCCCCATCCCACCCCACCCCCAAGATCTCAATTTTCTCCCCGGCAACTTTTCTACTTCCCATAGCCAAGAGGATAACTATATGTTTTTCCTTTGGTTCACCTTCTTACTTAGCTTCTTTAGGATCACCAATTGTAGGCTCCGAGTCCTTCTAATGATTTCTCCAGAAATATTCTTACTCAAAATTTTTCTTTAGTAATCTACTGTAATTTTTCTCTAACTTAAACCTCTTTTAGTATTAAAATGGACTATTTTGGAGGCACCAGAAAAGATTTTTCAGAAGACCCAATGTGAAGTTGCCTAATCCTCTAGCAGCTCTGACTCTGGATGGGAAGACAGGGTGCTCTCTTCCAACTGCATGGAAAAAGTTGCTGCATGGCCTATGGACAAGGAGTCAGTGCTGTGACTGCTCCTCCTATTCTACCTCCACTTCCTGTTCTGGGGTATTCTCTTTCCCTTGGGGACCACATCAATCGCAGGTTTTCTTTCCATGGGAAACATAATGCACAGTTCAGTGTCTCTGCCATGGTTTGCTGTAACTCTCGTGTGGAGAATCATCGAGAGGTTTTATTCACTGAGTGGGAGAAGGAATCGCAGTGGATTACACCCTTGACAGACACAGATGAGGGTATCGCAAGTGTTTCCACCATGTATCCATTGCTTTCATTCCTCATTCCTAATTTTAGTTTTCTCTAGAAATTTGTCATTGTATTCGCCTTAGTCTTCTTGTGTAAAAACAGCTATGTTCATATATGAATCATGATTTCCAGGTACCCAATAGAAGACATTGCCTACACTGCCTATAATAACTCAGACAACTAGCGACCCTTCACCAGCACAACTCAAAGAAGGGAAACACACAAACTCTACTACCAAAAAAGTAATAATAACCTATAAAAAGGCACAGGCTAAGAGATTGGATACGAAAACAGGATCCAACATTCTGCTGTTAACAAGAAACACACCTCAACCACAAAGATAGACATCTACTCAGAGTAAAGGGTTGGGAAAGGATTTTTCAAACAAATGGACCTAAGAAACAAGCAGGTGTGATCATACTAATTTCTAACATATTTGACTTCAAACTAAAATCAATCAGAAGAGATGGAGAGGGGCATTTTATACTCATAACAGGAACAATTCATCAAGATGAAGTCTCAGTCCTGAATATCTATGCCCCTAATATAAAAGCACCGTCTTATGTAAAAGAAACATTACTAGAACTCAAGGCAGACATCAAACCTCGCACACTAATATTAGGAGACTTCAACACTCCTCTCTCACTAATGGACAGGTCAATCAGACAGAAACCTAATAGAGAAATAAGAGAATTAATGGAGGTAATGAAGCAAATGGACTTAATAGACATCTATAGGACATTCCACCCAAATAGGAAAGAATATACCTTCTTCTCTGCAGCTCATGGAATCTTCTTGAAAATTGACCACATATTGGTAACAAAGCAAATCTCCACAGATACAAAAAAATTTTAGTGACCACATGTGTTTTATCGGATCACCGTGGATTAAAGTTAGAATTCAACAACAATGCTACCCCCAGAAAGCCGACAAATCATGGAAACTGAACAGTCAACTGCTGAACCACACTTGGGTCAAGGAAGAAATAAAGAAAGAAATTAAAGTCTTTCTTGAATTTAATTAAAATAAAGAGACAACATACTCAAAACTATGGGACACGATGAAAGCAGTGCTAAGAGGAAAGCACATAGCACTTAAAGAAAATGGAGAAAGCACACATTGGAGACTTAACAGCACACCTGAAAGCTCTAGAAAAAAAAAAAAGAAACAGACTCACCCATGAGGAGTACAAGACTGGAAATAATCAAACTGAGGGCTGAAATCAACAAAATAGAAAGACAGAAAACAATCCAAAGAATCAATGAAACAAAAAGTTGGTTCTTGGAGAAAATCAACAAGATTGACAAATCCCTATCCAAACTAATCAAATGGCAGAGAGAGAACACACAAGTTCATAAGATCAGAAAAGAAAAGGGGGACATAACTACAGACACAGAGGAAATACAGAAAATCTTTAGATATTACTACAAAAGCCTGTATGCCACAAAACTGGACAATGCAAAAGAAATGGACATCTTCTTAGATAAGTACCATATACCAAAGTTAAACCAAGACCAGGTGAGCAATCTACACACGTTTGATTTTTAAAGAGGAAAAAGAGACTAAGGTTCGGTGAGTTTAAAGAGGCAAGGGAGGAGATAGGGTTGAAAAAGGTGACCCAAATACAGTATCTACAAATTTAAGAATTAAAATTAAATTTAAAAAAGAAACCAGACACTAATCCATTTCCTACTTAATTACTAAAAACTACATTGCTATGATAATTGTCTGAAATAATTTGCCTATAAATCAAGTCTGTAATTAGGAGGAATTGATACAATTCCTAATAGCAAAGCAGAAATATCTATAGGTATGTGTTGATGAATGAAAAATAAAAATTAGCTTTCTTTGAAAAATAAAACAACAATAAAAACATAAAGCAAACAAACAAAACATCCTGTATCAACAGTATTCTACTCGAGTCAGGCTGGAAAAATCTAAGGAGGACCTTAGACTTCCCACAGGGCAGGGAACCCTGACTGCTCTTTGGACTGGAGAGGGAGGGGGAGGGGAGTGAGAAGAGGGGAAGGGAAATGGGAGGCGGGGAGGAGGCAGAAATTTTTAATAAAGAAAATTAAAAATAAATAAATAGGTAAAAATGAAATAAAATAAAAACAAAAACAACAAAAAAGAATCTATGGAAATTACTATGCAAATATACAGCCCTTTATTTGCAAAGTAGCATCACATAATAAATCCACAGTTCCAAGGTAAACTATGCAGAGTGGAGGATAAATCCAATAAGTAGATGACACATTTTAATCTTTCAACGCTTTTTTATGCCAAGTACTAGAAAGGCCAGTAAGGATAAATGTTATCAATTAAGATCAAATTATTTATTACACCTGCTGAGAGAGTGATGTTTTGCTTTCTTTCATTGTATAACTGTATGCATATATATACATATATATATATGTTTACTTACTGTGCTTCGCACAAATAGATTCTACAATGTAATATATGTATATGTATATGCATATATATAATACTGTGAGAAAATATTGTGATTACATAAGGAATTACAACTTTCTAAAACATGTCTATACTATGTCTTCTATTGGGTACTGATGTTGGTGCTGAATACCAACCCAGGTACTCTGAGAGCAGTCAGTGTTCTTAACTGCCAAGCCTCTCTTGCCCCTCACACCCTTGAAAATTCTGTCACTTTAAAGTCTGTTTGCATTTATCCTTAATTGTGTGTGTGTGTGTGTGTGTGTGTGTGTGTGTGTGTGTGTGTACAATAGAACTGCAAGAGAACAAACTTCCTCTAAGAAAGTCTAGAAAAGGGGACAGGAAGGCAGGATGCTGTTTAGAGAAGAAAGAGTTCTAAGATAAGGAAGAAAGAAAGGCAAGCAAACAAGAAGGTACACAAGGAGAAGTGAAAGGAAGAAAATAATTTTGGGGTGCCACTAACATATAATTGGAATATAATATTCTGAATTATTTTCTTATTAATAAATAACTTAAAATTATGTCTATGTATAGAACACCAATATTTACACAATCACATCCCATCATTTCTATTTGTTTCAATGCTCATTTTTATTATTTTAATATGTATATATGGGTGTTTATGTCTGTGAGTTTAGGTGCTTGTAAAAATAGAGGCATTGGATCCTCCTGGAATTGGAATTAACAGGCTGCCATGAGCCATCCATCCCTATTGTGGGTGCTTCAAATCAAACCCAGGTCTTCTACAAGAAGAGTATTATACCCTCTTAACTGCTGAAGCATCTCTCTCCTCTACACCACCACCATCATTTCTATTTCAAAGAACATAGAGCTGGTCCAATTAGGTGTTCTTTAGATGTGCCACAGTTTATAAACTACAATTTTACTGTCAGCTTCATTCAAGATTAGGAAAGCATTCACCTTTGGAAATTATGTTTAAGATGTATTTGAATCTGTACTAAGAGAAGAATTTAGTCAAGATATATATTTAATTTAAGAAGTTTAATTAGCAAAGCAAATTGCAGTACATAAAAATAGTGTGATGGTAACAACCTACTAGCTTCCACGTGGTGAGTTTTAGAGATGATTTTGTAAATATTTATGAGGTGGATTAGTATTCATGAGGACAAAATTATCCTACTTTTCTTCCTAAATCATGGATGGTTGCATCCTCCTTTTAGCTCATTCAATCCATAGTACTCTAGAAAAACCCAGAATGGGAATCAAATCCACAATCCTAATGGTATTATAATGAGTGCTGGATCTTTTGAGGATGGGGAACCATAGTTGCTGTGCATGTGGGGCAAATGAGGAAATTTTTAGTCCCTAAGTTCCTGAGAGAGTGGAAGGAACTAGCTCCAGCTTCAGGACAAAAACACAAAGCTACATTTTTCTTGGTCTTCATATATTACTCCCTGCCTCACCACCATGGGCAGTTACCAAGATCTGGTTGTAATTTTCCTTGATTATCTCATATCTGATCCTTGCGACCCGTTACAAAAACCGCAGAGCATACCAAATTGTTAAGAAGTTTCCATGAAATTTATGATAACATAGAGATCTTTCTCTATGTCAAACAATTTTCTGAACACCTTATAAAGAGTAATTCTTCACCAGACATAAAAATACGGGCATGTTTATAACTTTGAAGAGTGATGTATAAAATAAGTGACACTTTCAGATAAAGTTGTGTAGATTAGACTCTGTTGGAAGTCTGTATTTCTTCTTGCTGTTGTTGACATAATTATTGGAAACATTTTTGGCTGAAAGGAAGTTTGTTTTCTCACAGCTCTGGAGCTCATATTTCAAGAGTTTGAGGGCAAAAGCCTCAGCCTCATGAGGTTCAAAGGAGTAGCCTGGTAAGACATCTTAATCCTCTCATTAAAGTGATTGTTGTTGAAAGGCAAAGACAGACGAGAAATGCTTGGACCCTTCCCTTTGACTGTAAGAACCTTTGTGCAGTGATTTCCAAGGAACTGGAACTTCCCAAGAATACCATATTTAGGGAAGGGAAAGGTATAAGCTCTTTTGTATGAAAGGAGGAACTTTTCTCCCAGGCATTTGCTTTAACAAACTATGTTGCAGAGGAAATGGAGCCTACATGGTGATGGACCAATGATGGGCTGGACCATTCCTGGTCTAGTATTTCCTAATTATGCATACCTCTTTCCTCCTATTTAAACCTAAGTTTTGAGTTAGTATCTCAAAGACAGACTTAATGACCACTGTATCCTCAATGTGATTACAGTAAATAAAACTCCTTTCTCTACTTTGGAGTCTTAATTGTCTCAGTTCCTGTTCTGAAAGATCGAGTAAAGGAAACCTCACAGGCATGCTGAGAACTTCATGTTCAAGAGGATTCTAAATCCTGTCAAGGTAACAATCAATAAAACTTATTACAAATTTAATCCCTTAAGAACTCGACTGAAAATATCTACTTTAAGACATAACTTCTCTAGTATTTCTTGTTGTAGACTCACGATCAACTAATAATACAAAATGCAATACATTAAATCTAAGTTTCATTATTCACACTGTCTAGAAAGTCTCTTAGAGAAATACTCAGATGTTTATTTCCATGGTGCTTTTAATTTCCATGAAGTGTGCAATTGATATTAGGTGTCAAACGTGTAAAACAGATCCCTCCACATAAGACTGGGAACCACATGAAATCTTCCTTCCCCAATTGCTGTTGTCAGGCATCTTAGGGCAGCAACAGGAAAAGTGACATGCAGAAAATTGATACCAAACCATGGGACATTTCTGTGATAAATCTGATGGTAGGCGTTTTTGAATTTTGGAGTTAGTTTGTGTGAGGAACACAGAAGTATTAGGAACTTTGAGCCAGAAAACTTTAACATGCTGCTAAGGAGAACTTGATGTACCATTCAGATGGGAACTCTTTTTTTTTTTTTTATTGATAAAAGGAGAATAAAGAAAAGAAAAAAAAAACAAATTTCCACCTCCTCCCCGCCTCCCATTTCCCTCCCCCTCCTCCCACTCTTCTCCCCCTCCTCCCACCCCTCTCCCCTTCCCCCCACTCCTCTCCCCCTCCCTCTCCAGTCCAAAGAGCAGTCAGGGTTCCCTGCCCTGTGGTAAGTCCTAGGTCCTCCCCCCTCCGTCCGTATCTAGGAAGGTGAACATCCATACTGGCTAGGCTCCCACCAAGCCAGCACATTACGTAGGATCAAAACCGCGTGCCAATGTCCTTGGCGTCTCATCAGCCCTCATTGTTCGCCATGTTCCGAGAGTACAGTTTTATCCCATGCTTTTTTGGTAACAGTCCAGCTGGCCTTAAGGAAATGCAGACATAATAATAAACATTCAATGGGGAAACAGGGCTATATAAATACTGGACTAACAATATTTGTGAGGCAAAGAACCTGGCTGCATTCTGTTCATGCCCTGAGAACATGAGTGAGGCAATGGACTAATTTGTTTGGGATTAAATTTCAAGATAGGCTACCGCTCAGGCTATGGCATGGAAACTGAGAAATCCAAAGGAAATTGTGGAGCAGTAAGATATGACTGCAGAGTTTGGAAAGAAAAGTGATGTGATTGAATTTAACTTTACAGACATGGTGATATTTAAATCAACTATAATTTCAGAAGTTCGTAGAAACTTCATATTTTGACAGGGAGAATAAAAAAGATGTCCTGCAGACAAGACCCAATCCACCAAAATCTCCATCTCATGAAAATGCAAAGTTATTTGAAAGGAGGGAACTTAAACAGAGAAGGCTGATGAATGGGCTCTATATTCAACATCAATTTCATAGCACAATGGTTCTCCAGAGTCGGCACACAAAAGCAGGTATTTCTGTTACGCAAGAGATGAGGCTCCCAGCACAAGCTGATGTTTAACTTAACAGTATCATCCACATGGTTCTTATTTTTCTGGCATAAAGGATAAAATGGTTATTGGGACTTGGACCATGGTTCCTGAGAGGTGTTGAGGCCACTGTGTGGTAGAATTAGAATCTATGCAAGGAAGCCCTGAGAAACTGGATTAAAGCTGTAAAGTTAAAATCTACATTGCAATAGAGACCCTAGAATACTGAAGAACCACAGGAAACCTGCCTAGGAAAACGGAATTCACAAAGTTGTGATTGCCTTAAAAAGACACTGTTGTGATACAGATGGCAGATCTAGAATTGTGGAGGCATCAAACCTTCATGTCTCTGGTAATTCCGTCAAGAGTTCCAGATGCTGGATATAGAGCTGCGGTTCATAGTGTGCTTACGTTACTATTTGTTTTGGCTCCAACCTCTCTTTTCTATATCCACAGTTCAACCTTTGTGAATAGAAGTATTTATTTGCTCTGTGCCACCATATGTTGGAAAGGTATTATTTCTTCAACATTACAGAAAATTATAGGTAAGCAATTGTCTCTAGTCTCAGAAGAAACTTGGACATTTGACCTTTAAATAATGAGACGGGAGACAGTTTTAAATTAGTTTAAATGTGATTGGAAGATCCACTCCAAATATAGACAGCACAAATTCTAAAGACTCAGGCTCTAGACTGAATAAAAAAGCAAAACTGAGCTAAGCACTACTACTCATCACTCTTTACTTCCTGATGGCAGATAGAATGTGGCAAAGCCACTTCACGCTTCTGCTGCTGGGTCTTCTCTACCAGTGTAGACTGTACCCTCAGACTCTAAACCCAAATAAATCCTTCTGTACTGACATGTGTTTTGTATATATTCTGTCAAATTCACTGCCAGGCAAAGACATTCTCAACAACACACAAGTGTACAGTCATGAATAACCAATGGGATGAAAAAGCAAATCAAACCACATTGGCGTAATAGTCCTCAATACCGACCCCTTCCTCATGCTAAGTGCCGCTCCTAATGCACAGAAATTGTAACTTTCACACACTTTCTGTCAGACACAGAAGATGCCAACATTTATGGGGAAAATGGTTTCCAGTTTCTTCAAACCCGGCATGATGGTTTAATTCTAGTCTCAACTATGATTCTAAGAGAAATGAAATTTATTATCAGACAAATTCTCTATGTTTTATGTGGTTCCTAAAACTGAACATAACTACTATGTGTTTCCACTTATAAAAGATCATGGAAAATATAAATTTCTTTGGGACCAAACGTATGGAATAAAAATTAACTACGTCAGAAAAGCAAACTCATGTAACTCTTTGATGATGCTATCAGACACGTGGCTGGAACTACAGATAAGACTCCAGACTTGTGAAAAAAATATTTTCTAAAGTTATTCAAACTAAAAAAAAATTTTGAAATGAAAAACATTATGATTAAAAGTTTTCTGTCTGGATTAGTACAATTAAAACTATCTGAGCATTCTTTTCTAAAAAGATATATGACAAATAATGTGAAAAGATACTATTAAAATATTAAAATGAGACTCATTAGTAAGTATAAAATTGAAAAGTCTGACAATACCAGCAGGTTGTAAAAGTGTGGAACAATACTCACAAAATAGTTTTTAATGCTCCTATGTTAGTCAGCATTTATCTGAGGGCCTCGTCAGCCCTCTCAGCTGTTTTCTCAGGAGAAATGGAAGCTGAACCTATAAAGCAATAACTCAAAGTATCAAGAGTCCAAACACAAATGACAGATAAACTATGTGAGATTATTGTTATAATGAAGTAATTTTCACCAAGAACAAGAATGATAAATTTATATTGTGAAAGCTAGGTGAACTTCAAAATCATTATTTTGAATGAATAGATCCAATAATACAAAATCTACACAACCTTGTTCAATTCATATAAGTTTTCAGGAATTTAAAATCATAGGAGAGAAACAGAAACCAGATCCTGAACAACGCAAGGAGTAAAATGTAATCTAGGCATTTTACTTTTCAGTCAAGTGGAGAAAGTATCATTGTGTTCCTGTGTGGTTTATCATTTGGAAGAACGAGAGTAATGTCAAGCAGATTCTGTTATCAAACTCTAATGTCTGTAACAACCACATTACTGCCAGAGGTGTGATTCATCAGCCTTTATTCATCAAATGACAACCACAAGCAAATCATGGGAAACTCCTTAGTGATTATCACTTAGACTGAAATATCAATCACTGGGCCTAAAAAAGACTACACAACTAGGGAAAGGAAGGTGGAATATGAGCAAGTACAGTATAGAGAATGCACCTTTGCCAAGGCAAGGGAGTCTTCATCTTGTAAAATCAAGGCTGATGGATTAAGACTAGACAGTAAATGTAACTGTCAATAAAAAAAAGAAAAGAAAAAGAAAGGATGCATAGTACAATATGGAAGAAAGAAGTAACGGTTATGAAAATAAAGATGGATAGCTGACCTCAACTTTTATAGAAGAGAGAAAATTCTAAAGATAAATAATCTGTATTTGTATAAAGACAAATGAACTACCATACAGAACAAAAGTTTTATGTTTAAGTTCAAGGTCATATTCAGAAAGTCAAATTCAAAAGAGTAAAGTTATCTGTCACTACAACTAAATTGACATACTATAAAAGGCTATCATCAATCCTACAAGGTTGTTACATAGGATGCTCTGTTGCCGTAGATGTCACACATGTGGGCAGGCCCTCTAGGAAATTGTTCTTTGAGCGATCCTGTCTTCTCACTGAATAAGACTCAGGAGTGTCATCAATAACTGTCCTCTGTAGGGCATTTGTCCTGAACCTCAGCATCCATTTGTTCAGACACTTTCAGTCCCTGTTCACATGCACACTGAAGCTGTTGATTACATCATGAACAATGTGTTTTGTATGGGAAGACACAAAGCCTTCTCCTTAGATGGTAATGATCCTGCCCAACTACAACACTGTAAAGCTATCAAGCGACACACACTGTGAAATATTAACCATTGCTACACTTCTTCCATAACTGTGTAGTTTTAATTAGAGAAGAATGTTGCAACTCTTTGTAATTTACTTTATCTTTTAAGAAATCATCTTACTAATAAACAGGTTTATTGCCTTGTCATGTCTGACAGAAACTAATGGGTTAGTACAGCAAATAAATACTACGTGTTTCAATATGTTAGTCTTTAAAACAAGTAAAAATATAATCTACGACAAGCAATATTACATAATAGGTTAGTTAGATTGAATAAAAATTGAGTTGATTTGAAAATGATGGGATAACTATTTCAACATAGAATAGGTAATATGTGATTTCATAAATAGTCTAATACTTAAAATAATAAATGATTCATAAAATTTCAAGAATGTATTGATAAGTATAATAAAATGGGCTGAAAATTTATATATTTATTAATATCTATAATATATTTATAGATAATGATATATATAGATGTATATTATATATAAATAATATATAAATATATGTGTATATATCTATAATATATTTATTATTATCTATAATATATTTACATATAACTAATAATAACTAACATAATATATATGCTATAATATGTTAATTCATATTAAAAGTAAATTCACATGATATAGCAAACATATTGTGGTTATAAATAATTGTTTCTCTTTTTTTACTGTGCAAAGATCAAGTTTAAATGGAATTCTATCTTGTTTTTCTTTAGATATAGTTTACTTCAGTTCTTCTAGACTAAACATGATTGACTGAAAATCATAAGTTGTGCTTGTTTATGTGGTATATAGTAATATGTAGAGCCATACTTCACAGGTTACTTATTTTCAGTTAAAATGCTTACTGTGTTGTACAGGGTAGGTATAATACCGAATGTGTGCATTAGGTGTGTATTATACCTAGTGTATAATACATAATACATGTGACAATTACCTCTATAAGTCAAAAGTTCTATTTTTATTTTGATGTGTTTTATTTAAACTTCATTGACTTTTGTTTCATATGTCATCCTCTTCTCTTGTTTTGTGATTTAGAGATGTGGTTTGATTCCAAATATTTGTTATGGAACAAATCATTATCAAAGGTGATCAATACTGTCTGCAATAGATGGACATTCAAATGTAAAGCATTGTATTTTGCAAGAATGACTTAAAAATAAATCATAATATCTGAAGTTTTCCTATTTAGATTTCAAAATAAATTTGAAACAGTAATATTCACAAAATTCTTTTTAATAGATAGCATGGTAGAATGGCAGCATCTGGGATCTTAACACACAGGGCATCTTTCTGCAATCAAGCCTGAATTAGAACTTAAAAACTGTTAAATTAGTATCATCCATTTTTTATTTATTGTTTTCTCACACTATATATTTAAACCTCAGCCTCCCTTCCCTCTCCCCTACCCCCAAGTCTCCTCTTCCCCACAGTCACTGCCTCCCTTTTCTCCCATTGATATCAACCAAATTCAGCATAAAAAGATGCAATAAGGCTAGGCATCTCTCCTCATAGTAAGGCTGGATGAGGCAACCATCCCATGAATGGGCAACTGTCAAGGACCGGCCTCAACAAAAATACTTTTTACCATGGTATGGGCATGGGAATTGAGGAAATATAAGTAAAGAATATGAAGACACATAAAAATAATAAGACAGAAAACATAGAAAGTATCAGGAGGGCATTCTAGGGATTACTGAAACCCTCAAATCACCTTCATTTATTTTTCCACAGCTTCCATACCCACTGTAAACTTGGGGAGAAGGTAACAAAAGACTTTATTAACATGATACAAAGGATAAATCACACAGTCTATGGCCTTATCACTCTGAGACATCAAATCCTTAGCATTCTGTCATCTAGGTAGCTAAGGTACCCTAGGTCACCTACCCTGAAGACCACCTTTCCAGTAGTGACAATAAAAGGAGCAGAAGAACACTTGCATATCCTAAACCCAGTTAAGATGGCATTGAGCTATCTTAACTTCAAAGGAGTCAGACAACTGATGTGGAATTCCCCTCTGTATGGTGTGAATACCATGCATTGGTTAATAAGGGAACTGGCTTGGCCTGATAGGGTAGAACAGAGCTAGGTGGGTAAAATTAAACTGAAGGTTGGGAGAAGGAAGGCAGAGTCAGGGGAGAAGTCATGGAGTTGCCGCAAGAGACAGACAACCTTGCTGTTAGGCCATGAGACTCATGTTAAAATATAACATAATGGATATGGGTTAATTCTAGATGTAAGAGTTAGCTAGCAATACGCTTAAGTAATTGGCCAAGCAGTGATTTAATTAATACAGTTTTTGTGTCGTTATTTCAGGAGTCCTGGAAGCCAGGAAACAAACAAATGGCCTTCCTACTACAGACAACCACCTTTTCAGTTAGAAGGTACAATTAAGTCTGTCAGTCCCCAAAACTCTCTGTCAGACAAGGTAGAAATGGGCCTACATTTTTCGGCCTCCACAGGCAACAGAGTTAGCGACAACACATTTCCATTGTTAGGAATCTAACAAAACACAAAACTAAACAACTACAGCATGTATACAGAGGCCATGGAACAGATCCACGCAGCCTCCATGATTGCCACTTCAGTCTCTGTGAGCCCCTAAGAGCCTTGCTTAGTTAAATCTGTGGGCCATGTTTTCCTGGTGTCCTTAATCCCTCTGGCTCCTACAATCCTTCCACCCCCTCTTCTACTGAGTTCCCCAAGCTCTGCCTAATATTTGGCTGTGAGATTTTTTTAGCTGCTTCCATCAGCTGCCAGAGGAAAACTCTCTGATAATGACTGGCCTAGACACCTATCCTATGAGTATAGGAGATTATCATTAGGAATCATTTCACTGACTTTTTTTTTCTTGTCAGTCATGCTTGGTTCTACCCTAGGTCTCTGAGACATCCAGCTTCTAGATCCTGACCATCCAGGCAGTGTCTAGCATGGGATCCCTCTCATGGTGTAGGTATCATGCTAGACCAGTCATTGGTTGGTCACTCCTCCAAGCTCTGAGCTCCCAATGCCACAGTGCATCTTGCAGGCAAGGCAGGTCATAGACTGGTAGAATTTACATAGGTGAAATGGTCATCTTACCAAAAACAATCTATAGATTCAATGCAATCCCTATTAAAATCCCAACACATTTCCTTACAGACCTTCAAGAATAATGCTCAATTTCATATAGAAAAACAAACAACAGAATAACTAAAACATTCCTGAATAATAAAAGAACTTCAGGAGGTATTACCATCCTTGATTTCAAGATCTATAGAGCTATTGTAATGGTATTGATATGAAAACAGGTGAACCAATGGAAACTAATCAAAGACCCAAATATAAATTCACAGACTTATGGACACCTGACTTTTGATAAAGAAACCAAAAAGATAAAGCAGCAACAAAAAATGTGTCTTGAACAAATGGTGCTGGTATATCTGATGTTGGCATGTAGAAGCATACAAAGAGATTCCTACTTATTACCCTGCATAAAACAAAAGTGCAAGTGGATCAAAGGCCTCAACATAAAACCAGATACATTAAACTTGTTAGAGGAGAAAGTAGGGAATATTTTTGAACACATCAGTACTAGAGACAATTTCTTAAACAGAACACTGACAGCACAAGTACTAAGATTGAAAATTCATAAATGGAACCTCATGAAACTGAAAAGTTTATCTAAGGCAAAGGACACCAATTGGCAGCCTCCAGAAGGGGAAAATATTTTCACCAACTACACATCCCAACTATGTAAAGAACTCAAGAAATTAGACATCAGCAAACTAAGTAATCTAATTAAAAAATTGGGTACAGTCCGAAACAGAGAATTCTCATTAGAGGAATCTGAAATGGCTAAGAAACCAATAAAGAAATGTTCAACATCCTTAGCCCTCCTGAAAATGCAAATCAAACAAAACTGAGATTTCATCTTACAGCGGTTAAATGGCTAAGATCATTAACACAAGTGACAGTTCATGCTGTCAAGGATGTGGAACAAGGGAAACTCTCTTCCCTTGCTTGTGGGAATGCAAACTTGTACAGTAACTATGTAAATCAATATGGCAGTTCCTCAAAAACTGGGAATCAGTCTACCTCAAGATCTACCTATACCACTCTTGGGAGTATACCCCATTCTACCACTATGCAATCTACTTTAATATATATAATATTATATATTACATGTATATATACATACATATATGCATATACATATTCACATATATAATTATGTGATTATATTATTATTTAAAATATATGCACATGTATATATATGCATGTATATATTTTTTAGATTATAGTACAATTGCATTATTTTAGTTACTCTTTTTTTAAAACCTCTAATATCTCTCTTATACCAATTCCATTTTTTTCAACTTCATGGCCTCCTTTTTTAATTGTTACTAGATGTGCATATGCTATATATATATATATATATATATGCATATGCATATATATCTAACTATATAAGTACTACCTACTCAGCCTATATAATGTTAATAATGTGTATGTTTTCAGGGATTACAATTAAAATAAGGGTGTTTTAAAAATCACTGGCTTGTTTCAAATTGGCACATCAGCTGGACATTTGGCTTTCGTCTATATGTAGGAATCAATTTTGTAGAGTTACATTAGAGAAAGCTTTGCTTTCATTTTTCTCTAAGCTTTTGCTATCTTCTCTCCAACAATAATACCTAGTTAATCCTACAAAACATTCCATAGAAATAGTTTTGAAATAAACATTATTTCAAATTACACACTTTTCTTAATAAATTACATACAAAAGCAATGAGAAATGTACTTTTGATTGCCTGGGATGCACACACAATTCACAATTGGCTCTAAACATGCTGCATTATTCTGCAAGCAAGAATGAAATGCATACGTTTCAAAAACCATTTTACATTTAGTGAAATTAAACTGCAAGCTTTTTACCAGCGTAATACTTAATAAAAATAATTCCAGTTTTCAGAGTGAGCTTTCTTCTTTTGTTCTTAGTCAGAATTTTGAAATATTCAAAACTTTATAAAACAACTTTATGAACTTAATACAGCTTTAGAAGCAATCACTCACTATAAAACATTTTAGAGGAGTTTTCATATTTATACTGCTGTGTTCTTAAGATCTGCTGGAATTCTCTAATGACTATATTGTGCATGTTGATTACAGACACATTTTAGTTTCTGAAGTTTTCAGAAAACTACAGTTCCTGAAAGCAGCAAGAACAGGAAGCCATTAGTGTTATCTATTCAACAGCAAGGAGGACACTTGAAAATCATCCACAGCTTGTTCTTGGCAGCACTTCCTTATTTGGGGGCATTGTGTGATTTCCCTAGCTCATAAGGCATGCTTTCACCCTCAGAGTCAGAATAAGCCATTTTAAATAGAATCTTGGTCCCTTTTTTTGGAGGATGGCATTCTGCATCAAGGTCAACAGGATGCAATTGCTGGGTAGACTTTACTATTGTCAATGAGAATTGCGAGAAAGAAGCTGCATATACAAAGACTCACTGATCAGAACTGTAGTGATGTGAAGAGTTTGGAAAGTTGCATATCCAGAGGCTAAATACCAATTTTGGGCTAGCTTTGGTCTTCTGAATGACAGGTCCTTGCTTACCTATGTGTTTGGAACTAACATCCTATGACAAATAGATAAAACCCTTTTTGGAATCCATTAGCAAATCCTAAGCTTTCTCCAACCCAAAGCTAAGCATCTCATTAGATAGTATGTGAGTTTATAGATAATCTTCCCACATCTTACTGCCTTTCCAATATAGATTTAACTTAAAACTTTGTTTCTAGGCCATGGTCACTCAAATATGGCTCCAGAATAAATATCTCTTATTCCCTTTAAGGCAAGAAGTCACATTTTTTGCCTCAACACAATCATAATTTTCTTGCTCTGAAAGGTCTCAAATGACAGAGTATGTATGTGTACACCCTAATCCATGTGTACATGTATTTACATAATTACATTTTTCCATCTGCATCTGCATCAAGATTAGCATGGGTCCATACTGAAGTCTCCAGCTCTAATGTATTATCACACGGATCGTTAAGGCTTCCCCTACACTTGGCCTAACCTCCCTACTTTAACAGTGAGGAACCTAGTTTCTGCCATCTGACAAATATTTACTTAATTGCTCAGTTTCAGTTCTCTGACAGATTCAAGGAAAGTTTTTTTTTTCACTTTTTATGTGATTTCTTATAAAGAAAAAAGGCTAACTTGTGTTACGTGCTGACATCAGAATGATTGTGAAATTACTTACATATTTTCGGGAGCATAAGTACACATAAAGACTGCTAGAAGCAGACAGCATGGATTAGTAAAGTCCCAGATCTTCTGCCCTGACAATCTGAACCACAACCTTGTCTTGTCTTCGTCATATTCTCAAGAGTATTTTCTCTTCTACCCTGTGCACCTATCAATGAATGCCTCATAGATATGTAGTCAGCAATATTATAGAAACACAGGACCCCAGTAGCCACCTCTCAAGGATGACTTGACAGGAACATTCTAGAAAAACCGTATGAAAGGTCTATGACTGCAAGGCCTTAGGTAAACCGAGAACTCCAGACAGGAAAGCTGATCTGCTGATAATACCTGGAGGCAGTTAGGATCCAGTAGGCTTCCCACAAGAAGGCCAACATACCAACTTCTCTCTGTCTTCAGAGTTGGAGACTGCAGAGGAAGAGATCTGCAGATGAGATTTTCCATCCCAAAAGTTCCCTTTTCTACCCTATAAAATCCTCAAGCCCCCTAAGCCTCGCAGGTCTCTGTTCCCACAGAGAGACCTTTGCCCTTCATTGTTCAAGCAAAAGACAATCTGCTCCTGTAAAGTACCAGCTTCTTTCTTTTATTTTCCACATTCCTGCCATCACTACTGTTCTTTTTCAGTGGACTCTAACATCTGTCTTCTCACCAAGACAATTGTGATAGCAAAGTCTTTACAATTTGAAACTATTTGGGAACTCCCTATGCACAAATCAAATGGTCTTATACCCAAAAATCATTATACCTAAAAAATATTAAAGCTACACACACACACACACACGTATACAAACTCACACTGGGACATACACATACACATGCACTTATACACACACATAAACCTTTTGAACTAGTGAATGAATTCATGGAAACAAGAGAAGTCAATGTTCAAAAGTCAGTTATATTTATATTAACTACAATGGAAGAATCTAACAGACATTTAAGAAAATAATGAGAAGAGATTAAACTGGTAGTTAAGCAAATAGGTAAAATATTAGATGGAGAAAACCTACAAATACTACGTATAATGAGAACAAAGCACAACATCTTGTTATATATTGGAAATTGAGTGTTATGATAAGAACAAACCCTCTATGACAGTGGTTCTCAACCTGTGGGTCGTGATACTTTTGGAAGTCAAACAACCTTTTCTCGGGGGTGCCTAAGACTGTTCATCAAAAAACACTGATATTACATTATAATTTATAATAGTAGCAAAACAGTATGGCATAGTAATGAAAACAATTTAGTCATTGGGGGTCACCGCAACATGAAGAACTGCATTAAAGGCTAACAACATTAGGAAGATGGAGAACCACTGCTCTACAACTTCAAACCACTTGTATTTAAAACATCCCACTTGTATTACACTTTACTATGAATAAAAACATTTCCTCCATGAGAAAGAAAGGCTCAGAAGGCAAAATGAAAGCCACATGTCTAGGAAACAAGCCTGGAAGATTCTTCAGGGCCTCTTCTCAGGAGTATAAGAAGTATTAAACAGTAGCTGAGGGAGGAGGAGATGCTGCCGAGCAGAATTGCGGAAAGATGAGATATTCCAACTGCCAAGCTGTCTGCAGGCTATACAGACAGCTTCAGTTGTCACTTTTGAGAGTGTTCATCTTTTTGGACATGCAGCCGTCTTTAAGTCATTCCTGATCTCTTAGCATTCTCAAACATGCTCCTACTAGTAACCCTAATAAAAACACAACATGTCACCATATTGACTCTGGTGTAATCATTGTGTTGCTCTGTCATAATTTTCTTTGATGAGGACAATAAACATGGTTCTATGTTGAGTCTCCCTCAGAAAATTTCCAGTGCTGAAATATAAAATCATGATATTAATTGTGCACACCTGATAAAAACCAATGTCAAAATTATGTTAAGAATCCCTAAGACTCAGCAATAAAAGTTAAACAACAATTTTTAAAAATAATCAAATTACTTAAACAGATTCATCTCCAAAGATACACGAAGGGTCAAAAGTACATAAAAAAGTGAAGGTGACTCAACTTACTAAACATTGGGTAAGTGCACCTGAAAAGTTTAATGAGCTACTCTTCAGACTGCTTATGATTGGAAATAGCAAAATACATGGAAGAAAAGATAGTTGACTAGACATGAAGTAACTGAAAGCTCTCTGAAATTCCAGTGTAAATATGAAATATGGTGCAGCCAGTTGGGTAATAAAAGTCATTAAAATACAAATACTATTACCAAATGATCTAATAATTGCATATATATATATATATATATATATATATATATATATATATATATATATCTGAGAGAGTTCAGGCAACACCTGGAGAAAATATTTGCAACCAATGTGAACAATTGCATTACTCACAATAGCCAAAATTCAGAAGCACACCAACTATCAACTGAAAGATGTCTGGTTACACTAACTGTGATATATACATATAATGGAATATTGTCTACCTTTGAAAAAGAAGGACATTTTATTATATTCAGGAGCATAGGTGGATTGAAGGCATGATGGTAAGTGACTATCAAGCAGAAGGAGACATATCCTGTGAGATTTCACTTTTATATGGTCCTTAGAATATTCAAATTATAGTTTCAGGTGGCAAATATTTGCAGGGAGTATGAAGAAGGCATGAAATTTCAGTTCTGAGCAACAAATAAACTAGGGATGGATCATTAATAAAGATAAAGATTATATATGTATTTAACACTGTAGTGATATTTTGTCTGTAATCTAACAAATAAAGCTTGCCTGAAGATCAGAGTGCAGATGTAAGCTATTAATTAGCCATAGAGTCCAGGCAGCTGTGGCACACGTCTTTAATTCTAGGACTCGGGAGAAAGAGACAAATAGATCTTTGTGAGTTCAAGTTCACCTTGGGTTACACAAGACTGAATCTGTCCAAAAGAGAAACAGAGCTCACACAAAGGTGATGTCAGCACTTGGGATCACATGCCTTTAATCCCAGCACTAGGGAGGTAGAGACAGTAGCAATATAGCTGGGAAGAGTGAGGGATATGAGGTGGGAGGAGACAGGAGCTTAGATGGAGTCTCAGTATTCATAGAGAGGGATGCAATCTGAGGTTTTGTAGAGAGAGACTCAGTCTGAGGATTCTTAGAGACAAGGTCGCCACTTCAGTCTGAGCAATGGTAGAGGTAAGAATTCTCTAATGGTTGCCAGCTCTGCTTCTCTGATCCTTCAGCTTTCATCCTTGATAGGTGACTCTGAATTTTTATTATTAAAACCAATTAGAATTTTTGCTACGTAACGCTTACAGATGTTTAAACCAAAAATCAAATTTGATTAGGTATATTTCACCATAACAGGAACTTGAGAAAATAGTTTACAAGCTAGAAAATGTTGAAAATAAACAGAAGATCACTGAAATCAAAAGTAGATACAAATAAAATGTAGAGTGGTTGTAGTGGAAAAAAATCATAAGAAAAAACATATTTGATTTTCAAATTAAAAAATAAAGAAAAAGTACTTCACTGTTTACTTTTAGTCTTTTTTTGAAGATTAAAAGGAATATTTTAATAAGTCAAATAATACTAGCACATGTGGGTACTCTTATTAAAGATGATGATGAGTTCAAAATGGTGGCTACCCAAGTGTTTGTATTTTTCCAGAGCTGTTCTAACCTGGAGTTATAAGTTTTACAGAGTTTCAAACATGCACACATACATACAGTAAAAAGACATGCATACTATACACACATACTAAACACACGCCTAAGAAAATGTTCAACATTCATAGGCATCAGAGAAATACAAATCAAAACAACTCTGAGATTCCATCTTACACCTGTCAGAATGGCCAAGATAAAAAACACTGATGATAGTTTTTGCTAGATAGGACGTGAGGTAAGGGTAATACTTTTCCAATACTCATTTCCATACTTTTAGTCTTTAAATTTGTTTCCAGCCAACTTTTCTCCCTTCTTCACTTAGGTTCAAGACGAGCTAACATCAAAATATTTGCTTTCAGCCTGTAGGGCACTCCCTATTTTCTTTCACAGTAATATTCTCTTCATAAATCATAGACACACTTTTTTTTCCATCTTACCATCTGCTTCTTAGAAAACCTTATCTACCAATGTTGTAAGGAGGTTGCTTGTTCATTTGATACTGCTTGTTCATGTGATACGAGGATCTGTATCCAATATTTCTTGAGTCTAGAAAAGGGCACTTCCTGCTTCTTACAATCCTTCACTTAGGTTTTTTCTAAATTATATTATATAACCTGAATTTTATCTATAAAATTTACATGATATCATTTCACAAACCTATTTGCATAGTCAGTAGAGAAAGTCCAAGTCAGTTTTTGCAAAAATACTTCAGAAATTAAATTTAATCATTTAGCTATATAGTATCATTGCATTTTATCATATATAGTAAATGAGACAGGCTCTTTTTGAATGTCGTAGATAATTGTATGCTGTCTGAAGATGTATTTGCTATGATTGGTGTAATAAAAGCTGAATAGCCAAAAGATAGGTAGTAGGTGTAGGTAGAATATCCTAGGAGAGAAAAGAAGAGGAGAATCTAGGAATCCAGGAGACAGCAGAAGACATGGAAAGGAAAGAGGAAGTGCAAGATGGAAGAGAAGTAATGCCATGTGATAGAAAGTAGATTAATATAAATGGGTTAAATTATAAGAACTATTTAGGAACAAGCCTAAGCTATAGGCCAAGCTTTCATAATTAATAATAGATATCCATGCCATCATTTGGTGCTGGCTGACAGTACAGAGAAAGACTTAGTACACTTGAACAGTTTAAAATTTTGTTTTTACTAATAATCATCCTGAATCTTGGGGCTGTAGAGGTGACACACAGGTTAAGAATACCTGCTCTTGCAGATATTGTAATTTATCCAGATCCAATACAGACACCTGAATGTATATAGCACAATATATAGAATTGAAAAAAAAATAATAATAATAATTGAATCTCTACATTATAAAATAAAATGTCATAATTGTCCAAATCTTGGCTTTTTTTATCACTTCTCAAGCACAGTTGTTAGAGTATAAAAAATATTTTTGTGATCATGGTCATCTACCATTTGTTGTTATTACAAAGAATGAACTTAGCATATAAACTGTGGCAAAATGAAAAAGAATTGTTTTAAGGGCCCTGTTAAGGGTCTTGGTACTATGATTCTTCTCCAGCTTCTCATGATAAATAGTCTTATTGTGGCTCCTATCTTACAGCATAAAGCTTAAAGCTTATTGTCTACAGTAGAGAGAACAGGAAGTAGCCTGATACTTTCTTTTGGGACTTCCTTAAGCAATAAATAGAATTCCATAATAAATAAGTTGTGACATAATTACATCACAGTATTACAGCCAAAATTCATAACTGAGATGCTACAAGCCATCCTCGTACCATCCTATGTTAGAAACATTTGGTCAATGATGATTTTAAGTAATTCACATGCATAATTGAGAACATGAATGTTCTCTAGATTAACCCAGATTTCTTCAAGCAGTCCTATTATATTGACCAGAAGTCATTTTAATTTTGAGCCTATTACTGGTTCTGGGATACTATCTAAAGTTCAACATTTTGTATTAATAGGCATGTGTTTTTCATGCTTACTATTATACTAACATTCCAATAAATTTATATGTGGCTGCTCTTAGAAGTGTGTTCATTGTGAATTCTTGTCTCTTTCCAGGACCATTCTGTTGTTCTTTATTTACTCTTTATATGTTGGGGGATTATCAATCTATGTTTTCCATTGCTATAATAAATCACATCCCCACAAACTCATTGCTATGCTAGTCACATATGGCTTTAGCCTGTGTTTCTGGTCCTATACACTCAGCCCACCTTGGACTTTGTTTTATCTAAGACAAAGTCCCAATCCCTAGAAGCTGAATGTTTACCTCCTGAAGAGGCCAATCTGGATGCCAAGATTTTGGTTAAAGTACTGTTACATCTGCCCCTGTGTCTGTCAACCCCTAAATTGCAATGCCGTTTATTTGTATTTTTAAGTTTTGGTTTTTTCATCATTTATAGATATTGGACTTCAACAGTTTTATTAATAATAGAACAATTTAGACAAATGCTTCAACTGGGTGGTCAGCAATTAAGACACATCACCAATATGTTGAAAAATAGAATCAGACCGTGGTCAAGAAAAAATTCACTGCTTTCTAATTATAACAGAGCAAGCAACATGTGTGAAACACTTCACATTGATTTACTGATTACTATATAATCATCTAGTTTGCATTGTTCAGAGACTACTTAAACAATGACAGAGCAGCAATCTAGTGATCTGGTTAACATGGCAGCAGCTGTCTTGTGTGTTAACCACCATGACTGTCTCTGGATAATTGTGGTTTCTTTTTCCTATGTAACTTCCCAGTATACTACAAATTAGCAAAACCATGCCACCTCAGGACCAGTTCTCATATGCAAATAATGAATTTTTTTTTGAAACAGCTGATAAGTCAGTAATAGTGCCAAAGATACAAACAAAGAGAAGGAAGCTATCACATGTGCTATTTTAAGTTGATCATATAACTATCTGGGAAATGTAACCCATATGACATCTTTTGTGGTCAATACATGGTTTAGAATGGATGGTACTGAGAATCTTTTAGTCCACTGCACTATTAAAGGGTTATTTCAGCCAGTGTGATGGGATGGCCATTTCTTCAGGCTGTCTGCTTGTCTGTCTGCTGATGGTCATTTTTCTACAGAAATGCTAAAGGAATTAAAGAAGAAAATGACTTACAATTCAAAGAGACATATGTTTATCTGCCTCTTCTTAAGCCTCTAATCTAGATAACACAGTGGACCAGGATGACAAGGAAGAAACTCTAGCTTGCCATGCTGGGTATATTATGTAGTTTGGTGTTGGAAGATGGAAGAAAGAACCAAGCTACAATTTTGTGATTAGAAATGGATGTCAACTACTGGAATTTAGTGAAATAACGAGGAAGATTCAGATAAATGATAGAAGAACTCCCACCTCCCATCACTGAGCTGATTTTTCTGCTTGGCTGCTAATGCAATGAGAAAAAAAATAGCATAAGCAGATGCAGAAGAGGGACATCCTAATCTATATAGCTTGCTGTGATTTACCTATAGCAAAGTTATTGAAGAACAGAATTTCTAGACTGTGAAATCTGAGTACTGGGGAGGTGAGACTGGAAAAAGAGAAGGTGATATTATTTCTCTGACAGGAAAACACAGCTCAGAAAATGAGCACAAATGTCACCCACTGCTGTGAGATGCTATTCCAGGGGAGATGTGAGCAAATGCCTACTCATTCTAGACAGGGACAGAGAACAGAACAATGTCCAGACACTATCCAGCTCCAATTTGGTGAGCCAATGTATTTTACTGTGTTTACTTAGAAAAATATGGGTGAAGGGTGATTTACAGAAGAAGAAATGATTCAAAGACAGCTGAGGAGGAGCATACTGGACAGCATGAAGGAAGTTCTACAGTTTTCAACAGTTTGGAGGATGTCTTAACGGGTCAGAGACTTTTCAAAGGAAACTTAGTTGGTCTCAGTTTCTCTTAAGCAGTTTGTTTGGTTTCTTCTTTGAGACATCTGAGCATGTGCTGGCCTGATTCTCAGCAATCTTTACTGTTTATATTCTCTTTGAAATGGCAGGGCCTAGTGAATTTGGTTAGTTTCAAGGGCTTCATGTAGCTATTTGAATTATTTATTGTTTGTCTTAATACAGCTTTCCTACTGGGTGGAGTGTCTCATTGCCTAGAATATGCTGTTTTTTCACCTCCTTGTAAATACTATGTCCTAAAATATGCTGCTGTTTCACTTTCCCTTTAAATCCTGTGTCTTAAGATTCCCTCAAGATGGAAGATTTCTACCTCAGAGGAAACTTCTATATAACATGCATCTAGTCTTTTCACCATTTATAATGCTTGTCATGTCTGAGAACTTCCTCCCTTCCTTTAACAATCTGTGTCATGAAAGAGATATCGACCAAAACCTTAGGTTTGCCAGAGCACGTACCCTCCCCCCGATGTGAGTACTCCAGGGAAGCTCAGTAATGCTGTGGAAATCAGGAATACTACAGATAACCTTCTCTTGTGTTTCAAGGACCTGATAAAAACGTTTTTGTATTGCCAACATACAATAATCCAAATATGTAAATAAAGCAGTCCTAATTTTGGATTTGTTAATGAACTTACTTGCATTGACAAAGATCTTTATGCAGAGATTGTAAATTGAGCTATGAGGAACCAACAGAGCACACAGAAAGCTAGGTAAGCCAGGTTCGCTTTACACAAGGTGGAGGCGGGGGCTGCGGAGGGCTGAATTACCACTCTGCAAAGACCAGCTACTATCTGCAATTTCTTCCCGGTTTTAGAGGCTGAAGGACTATGATGAATCTCTCCCCTGTGTAGCCACCTGCAGATGGTCTCTGTGTTTCATGGCCACCAAGGGGACATTCTGTCGTGGTTAAGCACATCTACAGAAGCAGAATTGATAAGGGCAGTTCTCGCAGCGCATCTGTTTCAAGAGGTAGCCTTCACAAGTGTTAGCCCTCCCAAGACAGTGGGTTTCAGCTGAAACAAGCAAGAATAAGATCAGAATTCAGCATACTTTATCTTAACTATGTTAGATGTAACTTTTAACTCATTTTTAGCTTCCATGGTAGAAGGCAATAGTTTGATCCTGTCAGACGCATATTATCGTAACAAACTATAACGTATTTCTCCGTCAAGGTTTCTTCTTTGTTGAGAACACCAGGATAGAAATGCATTTGTATTTTCAAGAAGAATATAAATAATTTCACGAATCCTCTTTTTCAAATTAAAACTTAGTTGTCATAATAGTACCTACCGTTAAGCTGCTTCTTAAAAACTGCCGTGAAAAGGTAACTGCTTCCTGTGTCGTTAACTCAATTTTTACTTTGCAAAGAAAATAAGGCTTTGCAGTACAAGCATTAAACAGATGATGTGTTTCTTAAATTTGATCACATTTCAAAAGAACCATTTTATAGCCAGAGTTAAGATGTTCAGTCAGTATTCAGAGCCTCAGCATCCGATTTAGAAAGAAATTTCCTGGGCACTGAAGATTGTGAGCGGTTTGTGATACACTCCAAAGCAAGCAGCCAGGTTCAGTAATTAGTGTTCAGGAAACTAACAAAGGGACAAGAAAGAGACACAATGAAAAGCATACATTACAAGCCTGAAAAGAAGATGAGTTACTCCACTGACTCATATAATACACAAGCACTCGTTCAAGTCATGTGTGCTGCCAACTAAGACAGTGAAGAGGTGCTTCGTAGGATGTTTCCATCACTTAAACTGCCTTTATTAAAGTTAGATTTCGCAGAGTTCATAACCAGCTGTTCTGTGGCAGACTTTCCCTGGAACGACACTACACACACACATCTACTCTTCCAGAAAGGTAGTCAACAATAGCAAGTACCGCTGTACCACTGCCCAATTTGGTGAACCAATGAGTTTTTATGTTACTTGGAGAGTTATGGGTAAAGGGTTACTTACAAGGAGTAGGAACAACCAGACAAAACTGCATCCTCAGAGCATGGGAGATGACTTCCAAAATCTGCAACCCTGGAACTCTCCTTGTTGTAGCTTGTAGGCACTTTCCTCAGTGGTGAGTATCTCTCTCTCATTCTGATGATTAGCTCATCAGCATCTCCACCTCTAACAAGTGCTTCCTCCTTTTTATACTGCTGGCTGGGTGGTAAAATGCTCCCAGGCCTTTCCAAATGTGTGACCATTTCTTTTACCTCCTGAGGCACAGCCTGGAGCAAGTGTACAATTAAGAGAAACTTACCAAACAACAGCACTTAAAGGGGTCATTGCTAGATGCTGTGTTCTCCAATGAAAGGCCATTAAAAACCACTGCATTTTACTTACAAAACTTCCCAAATAACAATTACTCAAGAAAATATTCATAAAACCAAGCAATTGTTTCCTCTGTAAACTCTACTAACATTGATACCCTGCTTCCGAGAAGAGCACCCAATAACCTGGTTCCTGTGTGATGCTCTGTGACAGCTGGCATTCACCTTGAGCAATCTGGGTTCTAGTCTCAACACCTCCTCATGCTCCACCACAGTATATCAAACAGTTTTAGCTTTGGGGGACAAACACAATTTAAATATTATTTTTAAAAACACATAAAAATGACCATTTAAGACATTACAGAAAGCAATTCAACGATATTAAGAATGTTTATTCTGTTGTGCTACGACCATCACAAATTCTAGAGCTTCCATTTTGCAATGATTTCCCTTGCTTACCTGAGACCCCAATTGTCATCAGAGAACCTGCATCCAGTACCTGATAGAAACAAATACAGAGACTCATGGCTACAAATATTAGGCCAAGTTCTGGGTATCCAGTTGATACTCAGGGACCAAGGGACCAAGGATTGTCAGAGCCAGAGGTACAAGGAATGGATTGCCTGCCCCAGCCTTAATACAAGGTGAGGTGCTTTGTCTTACTATAACTTGATATTCCATACTTTTTTGAGACCCACAGGAGGCCTGCTCCTTTTTGAACAGAAACAGAGGAGTGGATGGAGATTGCGGGTGAGGCCGAGGGACAGGAGAGGGGAGGGAATGAGAGGAGAGGAAGGAGAGGAAACTAGGGTCAGAATGTAAAATTAAGAAAAGGAAAGGAAAGGAAAAAATGGAAAGAAAAGAAATAAAGATAACCAAGCAAACTTTAAACTTGTCATCTTCCTGCCCCAGTCTCTGGAGTATCTGTACCACACTGGTGAGTGTTTGTGTGTATGTGTGTGTGTGTGTGTGTGTGTCTGTCTGTCTGTCTGTCTGTCTGTGTGGCTATATCCTTACAGCATCACATAGAATGCTTTTCCTACTTTAAAGATCTCCTATGCTTCACAAATTTACTTCCTGCACTTAGGATATGCTCCTGTGTGTGAACTTTCACGCATTACACCGTGGCACATGCTACAAAGCAATAGCTTTCTCATACTGTCTTCCTTAGCTGAGCTATAAAAATTGAAGGTTTCCTGGGATACGGTAGTTTGATTCATTTTTCTATTTATTTTTAAACAAAAATATGTTTAATTTAATAATTTAAATAAAATATTCAGAAAATTAAATATATTAATTAAAAATAATTTTAAAAATCATAACTGTATTTTTTAACTTTTATTTTAAACTGCTGAAAATATTTCCTATCACGATTACACATGACCACATCTCTTAAACTTGAAAAATATGTTAAAGGCTTCAAAGTCGCGTGGTGCTTTTCTTTGCTTTATCAGATCATTGGTGACAGTGACTGCTTTTAAAGCATTCTGTGAGTTTCTTTTTATAACTAGACATTTGAAAATAAAAATTACATGGACGAGTCTACATAAGTGGTTGTTTGATCATGTTTTTAATACTAAGTCAGGTCATGCTACATTAAGAAATCAATTTAAGAAAAATCTTGTTGATTATGTACTCTTTAATCTCCTCCTATTGAAGTTGCCCCTTGTGTTCTCCTCAAGCTGACTCTTTCTCAGTGACTAATTGTCACTCTGGGAGTTTTCTGAGTGTTTGTGCAGTGATATGGCTCCGCAGGAATTCCTACACAGAACATTAAATTGAGCAGCAATGTGCAAAGATCGAAGATTAAGAGCTGCATTCAATTTTCTAATCACTGGGAGGGCAGCTTTCCCTGAGATGCTGCCTTTAGCAAGTGAGAACCCCAAGAGCTGTGTATTTTAGCCCCTCTTTCGTTTGACTGGAAATTGAACTTTTGACTTAGGATAAGAAATTTTAATGAGCCTAGCGAGGCTGAATCATTTGACCTGGCTTGGAATTTCATGTCTTAAAGTAGAAGACTATTAAAGAAATAAATTAGATAGTGTTTATAAAAACACTTGGAAGTACTGTGGAGAGAAGCATTTGTCTTTTGAGTTTTGCCTGTTATGAACACAGTCACCGTTCAAATCCCTTGCACTCTCATCTTTTCTGTAAAATGTCACCTTATTTTGTGTGGGAGGTCGGGGGATGGAGGATGGGTTCTTACTGATCCCCTTTTCAGACCTCTTGTGGCCATGTCAGGGCTTCTTTTCATCTATATTTTACTGTTTCAATGACCCTCTGTTTCTTTCTGAGCATCTCAAGAGTTTAAGATAATTGCTATGTAAATAACAACAGTGACAATAGTTGAAATGATGTTTTCAAGTTCTTCGTGGAAATTTATCAACCTGCATCATCTCATTCACAGTTCTTCTTCATCTTATGACAAGCAGCTTCTTTTTGCTCACTCCTAACCTTTAATGTCTGAGTTGCCACTGATCAAAACCATGTCAACAAACGCATGTTAATAACTCTTGAAATCGGTGATCCCCATTCACAAATGAAAGCTCATAGTCTCTTTTAACATTTGTTTCACATACCTTTCTAGTCAATTTACTTATTATTAAATAATTAAATAATTAATTATTTTGGAATCAATTCTAATGTTGATTGGAATAAACATCATACTTTGTCGAAGCAAATAACTGTTACATTTATATGAAAATGTTAAAGTAAAAGAAAAAATTTGGAAAGTAAACAAAAGTTCAAGCTAAAAAGGAACTGGAAATTGTTATGTTCAGTTCCTCTTTCCCCAGGATGTAGATTTAAAAGGCAGAGACATTGTCTCAATTTAACATGTGGATGATGGAAAGACGCTGAGTTTGAATCAAAATGAAGACACTTTACAAGAATAGCATAATTTACCTTTCTGTTCAACAATGCATACAAGAACTATCATCATGATTCTAGCTGGGAAGCATCCGAGCTGCTGAGCACACCCTATTGTATTTTCAAAGCATGTGTATCAGATGCATAAGATTGCAAAGCAGCTGAAAGTTTATGAGTGTTATTTGTTATGTCACACCATAGTTTATGTATAGCATACTTAAAAATGGCAGAAAACTACGTAAACACAATGAAGAAAGCATTTGCAAGACAATTTACAGCTGACATGAGGGTAAAAGCAGTGGAGAGCTAGCTTTGTGAATGCCTCAGAGATTCTCAGTTTCAAGAGAGAGGATTGCTAAAGAATATTTTGAACAAAGTCCTCTTTTCAGAAGATGAAGGATGTGATCCTCTCTTTAAAGGTCTGAAAATTATAATGTTTTTTACTAGGTAGATTAAGAAATTGCATTTACCTCATTTATCATGGTCCCTAGACAAGATTTTACAACTGCTGAGCAATATATTATCTGAAACTGACAATGATATCGTTATTTATTATTATTATTATTATTATTTTCTATGCTATAGCCAAACCTATCTTTCATGTTATCCCTGGAATGAAAAAATTTATTGCATTTAATGATGCCATTTAATGCTTCAAATAAATTTATTGTATACAATTTGCATGGCAATGTATTTTTATGATTATTTTTCTTTGTGTCTCTGGAAGCTTCTAGTGAATACAGGAAGCTTTGTAGCTGATCTTCTATAGTCAGTGGTAAATATCTCTTTATGGGAGAGTTGAGGAATCATACCTTAAAGAGTAAGTGACTTTCCTGACAATTGTTACAAAGGCTGGCACTTGTTTTTCTGTAGCTACAGTCAATTATCCTTTTATGCAGTGTGGAGATGGAAAGAGTGACAAAATTAGGGGATGTGCATTATCTCTGGCCAATGAGGGGACAGTGCCATTTTTCTGTCTTTTTGCTACCTGAACTTGAGAAACCCTCTAGACTCCTGCAGAGACATGACCTCTATACTCTTAAAGAAGTTTATGCATAAATTATACAATCACATAGTTATCATTTCTTGTAACATAGTCTCACCTTACCTGAACTGAGAGCTCCCCTACAAAGAAACTGTATTTTAAAAATCTTCCTCCAGAGTTGAGATCAATGCTTGAATCAGCAGCTTCTAACTATCTATAAAATATTTGAATGAATGAACTCTTATTAGACTCATCAGTGAGTTTTCTTCATGCATTAAAATCTGTAGGAAGTATGTAGTTCTAAGCCAAGATAGCTATTGACTAGTTCATTTATCTAGTATCTCTGACTGTTGTTGAAGCTTTTGATTTCTATGATTAAGTTAATAAACACAAAGAATTTCCTCAGAAATCTAGCATAAGGTTTGAGGTTGGCCCTGTCTCAAGACACCAAAGTCATGGACACCAGTTCTAGGCATTTGCTTACCACGGTTTATTTTGTGGTTAAGCCCATTAAAACTTTCAGGGTCCAGAAAAATTTGCTATGGCAGGCAAAAAGAGGCAGAGGACCAGGATCTGAGGGATAGAACAAACTGACTGCCTAAAGCACGTTTTTCCTGAATGTTTCTTTATTACTTGGGGTAAGGGAGTGAAGAAGGGAAGAAAAGAGGATTGTTCTCCACAAAGCTTTCAGCTTATAAGGCATACAGACAAGGCAACAATCCCATAGATGGTAACAATGATATAAGGCTTGCATTTTAATAGTAACAATCCTGGTGCACCTGGCAACTGAAGCATCTTAGGTCTCAGGAGGGGATGGCTGTGATGTTTCCCAGATAAGGAAAAAAAAAACTCTTCTGGGGACTTTGCTTTTAACTCCAGCAGAGTAGCCAAGTGAAAATTTTTCTCGCTGAAGCTAGTTTTAGTGACTCAGGAATTTTTTCCTATATAAACAATTAATTTCCTGGGCTATGATCTTAATGTTAGTTGAAACCATGGTGAAGGCTAAATACAGAATATTAGTAGCTGTTAAGTCAGAGCAGAAGACCAGTAGATTACACACCTTCCTGAGTCTGCTGTTTGAGCAGACATATTGCCTCCTATATGGAACTCCATTCTAATCAGTTGAGTACTGTCACTAAAAACAGTTTGTGTGGGGCTACTTTTATGTAGATTTTGCCTCTGAGAACAAGATTTGACTGAGTGAATGCCTTCACACCAGGGCTTCACTGTGTGGGGAAGGTAATCAGTTGCCCTACAGGAAAAGCCAGTTTTATACACTGCTGAGATATTATAGAAGGGAGAAATGCCATGATTTCACAAGATTTTTACAGAATTGCCAGTGACTTACCCAAAAGACAGGTGCCCCCACAGCTCTGCTGATATGGAAAGCCCTCTGTATATGTGTTGCTTCTATCGGCTAATGAAGAAAAGAGCTGTCTTGGACTTTGATAGGGTATAACAGAGCTAGGTGGGGAAAACTAAACTGAATACTGGGAGAAAGATAAAGGAGTCACAGATGCCATGTAGCCACCACAAGGAACAGACAAGCCAGAACCTTGCTGGTTAGCCACAGCCATATAGTGATACATAGATTAATAGAAATGGGTTAAATTATGATGTAAGAGCTAGATAATAAGTAGCTAGAGTTAATAGGCCCAGCAGTGATTTAATTAATTAATACAGTTACCATGTGGTTATTTTGAGTCTGGGCAGCCAGGAACAAACAAGCAGCCTCCTACAACACTCTGCTGAAATGGGTTACTCCACATAGATATGTAGTACACACTTCCTGTGAATTAGTCTATTGGTTTATCATCTATACATTTACTGTATAATAGTTGTGGGCTTACTACACATCCTTACACTGTGTCTTGATAGACTAGCACAGTCTCTTTGTCAAGGTTAAAGATGTAGCTCCTTCCTCATTATTGAGTGTGTAGATGTCATAAAACATATTTATAATGTTCATAACTACAAAAACATGTTAATAATACCATGAAAGACTATGAAAAGAAAGAGTAAAAAGAAAAGGAGGATACTTGTCATGGACTTAAATACCCACTTGTGATATGGGATACCCGTAAGTATGCTGTGAATATGTTTTATTAGCATTGGTTAATAAAGAAAACTCTTTGGCCTATAGCAAGGCAGAAAATACCTAGGCAGGAAAACCAAACTGAATGCAGGGAGAAAGAAGGTAGAGTCAGGGTGATGCCAAGTAGCTGCTAAAACAGAAAGATGCCAGAACCTTATTAGTAGGCCACATCCTCATGGTGATACATAGGTTAACAGAAATGGGTTAACTTAAAATGTAAGAGATAACTAGCAATATACCGAGCCATTGGCCAAGCATTGTTGTAATTAATATAGTTTTTGTGTGAATATTCGGTTCTAATCAGCCAAGAAACAAACGTGCAGTGTCTGATTACACACTTGTAGCCATTTTCGCTGTTATTATTAATTGTTCTTTAACAAATATTAGAATGTCTCTTAAAAATATTTAAATAAAAGAGAATAGCTCAAAAACAGTTATACCCCAAAATAACGAATTTAAACTTGACCTTCCTTCTTCTAGCCCATCTTTGATTTTCCTAATTTATTTTCATTTACTGACTCTGCAGCTGTAGGAGAAACATAGAGTGGCATTGTGGGGCAAGTGAGTTTACCCTCTCCTGCCTTCTCTAGTCAGAAATTTCCCAGGTGTAAGCCTCCACAATCTACTTGACCATAGGTCTCTGATGAAAACCAATGACTAGAAATATATGTGTTTTTTTTCCATAAAACCAATGCATATCCATCATGATGACAGCTTTCTATTAATGTATAATTGAACTAATAAACCCTACCACAAAATTTATCTTCTAGATCCATAGCCATTACCAATTGTTCTAATTTGCTTTCTTTTGCTATGATAAAACATACTGGTTCCAAAGCAAATATGCAGAGAGGGCTTATTTGGCTTATACTTCCAGGTCAAAGTTTATCCTTAAGGGGAATCAGGGAAAGACCAGAAGTAGGAGCTTGAAGTAGAAACCATGGGGAAAGAACAATAAGGCAGGCGGTCTTAAGGTCATGACTAGTAAAGACAATCCTCACAAAAATGCCCAAGACCAACTGATGTAGGCTGTTCCTATGCTGTAGGAATTCCTACCACCAGTAGCCTTTAAGTTACCTGCCCACTTGGGCATGGCCTCTTATACTATAAATGCTGATGTTAAGTGTGCACCCAGCCTCTCTTTGAACTCCTGGATTCAGTTCCTCTTCCCTGTTTATGAAGAGGATTGTGATTTGTGAGTCTACCCTAAATATGTAACCCGTTATTATACTCAATTTTGAGCAAGTGTGGGATTTCTTTTTAGTGTCCCTCTTCATCTGGTGCCCACGTGGATCAGAACTCCATGCCTACCGGGTGAACTGGCTTAAAGCCTAACCGGTCCACAGCCTAGAAAGTCTCCCACCCCCACAAATTTGGCTTCCTTTTACCTACTAGGCCGCTTTTTTAAAACCTCTGCCACAGCAAAGCTGAGCGCATGCGGTAACTTGGAAATTTTCCAAGTTCATACACATTTCAACCCCCACACACACTGCCGCCTTCTCTGCCTAACAGTGACTTGTACAGCTTCTGGTGTGTGCTCCCTGCTCCTGAGTTCTGGGCTCCTTGTTCCATGTAAGGAACTGATTTAATTGTTTTAATTAAACAAGCAAAGCATATTTGTCAGTATTTAACCAGCACCAACACGAAAAACCAAAGTGGCTCAGGACTGTTTGTGGTATCACCAGTTGCGCCACTGCTAGTCATGACTGCAACCACGACACCTTCTGGACTAATATTGCAGGCAATTTATGGAATTTATTGTGTGACCTGCTGCAACAATGGAATACTCAGATTAACATTTTGAGGTCATTGTCCTCATTTGTTGCACAGTTGTTTAAAGATTGTTTAATATTCTAATATGAAGTCTTAATCTTTAAGTTATATAGGTGTTAAGTATATAGGTCAATGATCATCTATGTTTGTTGTACTTATAGTTAGACTAATCAGGTTCTTTAGATACATAGAGATTCTATTATGCATAGATAGGTAACCTTCAGCCACTTCAAAGAACTGTAGAATGTGGTAATTAAATAGCTTAAGTTTCTGTTGACGTGCAACACAATTGCTCCTGGCAGCACCAATCTATTGCCAAGAGAATGTTGAGTACTGAAGACAATCTACTTGGAGCTTGTTTTCTTCTTGGCAAAACTGGCCTTTGGGCAAGGAGCTGCCCATGCATTGACCCCTAACAAAATATATTTTGTCCAGACAGGACAAGCAGGATAAAAGAAAAAATCCTATCAAATCTTGCCAAAAAAAAGGTAAGATGGTTTGGGAAAATTTCTTGCCTCTGAAAATTGGTCTGTCAATTACTATAGGCCTTAGCCAAAGTTGGTTGCTCCAACATTGCAAATGAGACTTTGGGTGATTGCTCAGGTAGGCAGTTGTCTCTGTCATTTGTTGCACATTTTGGAAGTTGCTTGATTGCATTTCCTGCTTACTCAAGTAATATTATTTCCCTTCTTGGGTCTTTGATGCAGTTGAAGACCAGATAGTTGTAGTTACTTTCTTCTCATGACTTGGCCAAATTATTTATAATACAAGACTTAAACTCCTTAGAATAGGATAATTATTGAAACATTTACCATGTTTCTTGCTTGAAATTGTTTATGCTGGTTGTAATTCTAATTTTTATACCTAATATTTGTTCTTATAGTATATTATTTTGTATTAGGCTTAGAACTCTCTCATTTAAACAAAAAGGGGGAGGTGCTGTAGGAATTCCTACATCAGTAGACTTTAAGTTATCTACTCACTTGGGCAGGGCCTCTTACACTATAAATGGCAATGTAAAGCATGTATCCAGCCTCTCTTCAAGCTGTTGGATTTGTTTCCTGTTCTCTGTGCAGAGGACTGTGATCTGTGAGTCTACCCTTAATAAAAAACCTTTTTTTTTTTTTTTGCTGAATTCTAAGCTAGTGTGGGATTTCTTTTTAGCATCCGTCTTCACTCCTCAGTTAAACTTCTCATATGAGTCTAGGTTGTGTCAAGTTAACAAGGCTAAAGAGGATAACATTAAAGCAAATCATTATTTTATTATACCAATCTCAATTTTATTATATAATTAAAGTTAAAATGCAGATAATAACTCTTGATAACTTTCCTTGATTAGATTTAATTCTAAAAACACCTTGAGGTAATTTTTGAGTCTGTTTTTTTGCCTTAATATCATTTTATATTAATTTTCAACTAATTAAAATAATTAACTAACTAATTAATTAAGATCTATGAATTTTAAAATTCTTTTAAAAGTCTCTCGGGCAGTGTTTTACAAACTGAGAAATATTTTGAGTGGCAGATAAAAATATGTAGCATAGGGTTGTTTTTCTTAAAGTTTCTCTTAAAGTAAATCAGAAGGTTATGCCTTGAGTAAAATTGTAGGACACAAAAGTTTTTCAGATACCCACTCTAACACAATCATTCTTGCCCCTTATAAGCAGCAGTTTGTGGGTTTGCATATATCTTAGTTTAGCTATAGAAATATATTATAAATGGATTTCAATTAATATTTTGTAATATACAATGTTTTAGATCAGAAACTAAGCAAGATTTTACAAAGTGCCTAGTTTATAACTTCTGTGTAATGTTGCTATTATACATTGAGCTCTATTATATTAGACACTGCTTCCTATTTGGGAGACAATTCTTTATCACAGTGTTACAAGACTGGTAATTACGAAACAAAGTTGTTTTTTTTTTTTAGGTTTCTTATGTTGTGGAAAATCTTTTTTTCATCTTCAATTATGGTAGATAGCTTTGCTGGGTGTATTATTCTAGACTGACCTCATAGGTTGGAGCTTAGATGACTGCTCTAGGCCCTTCTCTTACCCTGATTTCATATATGTGTATACATAAGTGTGTGTGTGTGTGTGACTTGTGCTTCCCCCTCCCCTCTTCTAGCTTTAAATACACTTTCTTTGTTATGTCTACTCAGTGTTACTATAGTGTGTTGTTGTATCTTTTTTTTCCAAGAAAGGGATATTCTGTATATTTCTGGCTACCCTGAAACTAGTTCTATAGACCAGACTAGCCTAGAACTCAGAGATTTTACTGCTTTTCTCAAGTGCTGAGATTAAAGGAAAGTGCCACCACAACCAGCTTCTTGTGGGAATGATCTTGCCTGGTCTTGTCTGTTTGGTATTCTGTGTGCTTCCTTTATCTGCGAGAGTGCATCTTTCCTTAGTGTGGGAAGAGTTCTCCTATGTTTTTTTTTTTTTTTTTTGGCTTTTCAAGACAGGGTTTCTCTGTGTTCTTTTCTGTATAAAAACATTTTAGTTTCATGAACTTCCATTTTCAATTGTTTTGATGCCTGTACAACAATGTTTTGTAAAAATAAGTAAATAAATAAATAAATTCCCAGTGTGAATTATTTCAAGCATATCCCCTACTTTATCTTCTGTCAGGTTCAAGGTATTAGGCCTTATGTTGAGGTTCTTGATCCATTTAGAATTGAATTTCGTGCAGCTGAGAATCTATTGATAACTCATAGCTGCTAGGAAAGGGAGGTTAATTTTTCTTTAAGGGTGTGGTCTCTGATAGGTTTACAACACTCTGGTGGATGTCCACATACATAAGAATACATGAGCACCACAAATTAGACTTGATAAGCTTAAAAAAAATGAATGAAGACACAAAAGTTGAATGAACATGAAATCATGTATGGATCAGGAATGAAAGAAGGGGGTGAATATGATTAAAATACAATGTATGAAATTCTCAAAGAATTAATAAACATTGTTTAAGGTTTTATTTGCTTTTATTTTATGTGTATTAGTGTTTTTTTTCTGCACATATGTCTGGATGCCACATGCATGACTTGTTCCCACAGAGGTCAAAAGAGAATATCTACAGATCACCTGGAACTGTAGTTATAAATGATTGTGAATGATTATGTGGTTGCTGGGAACTAAATCCAGGCCTGTGAAAGATCCAGAAGTGCTTTTAACACTGAGCCATCTTTCCAGCCTTTCAATAAGAACATTCTTTTAAAAGTCTTTACTGAGCCGGGTGGTGGTGGCGCACGCCTTTAATCCCAGCACTCAGGAGGCAGAGGCAGGCGGATCTCTGTGAATTCAAGGCCAGACTGGTCTACAAGAGCTAGTTCTAGGACAGGAACCAAAAAGCTACAGAGAAACCCTGTCTCGAAAATTAAAAAAAAAAGTCTTTACTGCTATTGTCTCACTTACAAGTGAAATATAGTGAGAGTGGAAGTATTTTATGTACCTAGAAATGAAAATTTGGGCTATAGACTTAGTTTCCCTTTATAATGGCATCAAATAACATTGCACATATCATATAGCTAAATAAGTATACTCAAGGTTGCCTCTATAATATCTAGACAATTTCAGTGAAAAAGACAGAAAAACAATGAAGAAATATATGTGAGAGCATTTAAAATTCAATATGTAAATTAGTTTGCATTTCCAAACATGGTATATGGTCCAATTGATATTCTTCTCAGAAACATAACAACTATGTTTTGTGGAAATTGCCTATTACATTTTAAAATCCACATGAACATATGATGAGCTATAATATTAAGAAATCAGTTAAACTAAGATAATAAAAGACAGAAATATTAGTGGGAAGAAATTAATTCTGGTACAAAGTAATGTATATCAGTAGTATAGCACAGCATTGTAAAGCAGATTCCTCTGTCCAGTGACTTGTTTTAGAAAAAAAATCATTGCAAAATAAAATAAACATATGGGAAATATGAAGTGTGGTTTGTAACATATTATTCAAGTAAACATAATTTATAATCCATCTTACTATGGAAAATGAAATTGCTCTTAGAAGAAATATGGAATTATATTCATGAAATTGATGTGAATAAAGATTCCTTTTAAAACCATTAAGCATATAAGATTGATTCTGTGAATTTAATTAATATTAACGCCTTCTATTTTTTGAAAAATATTTTCAAAGTTTAAAAGATCACATATATGGAAAAGACATGCACAGTATATCTCACTATATATTTATATTTAAAATGTTCTATAACTAAATGTGATTATAAATTTTTTTAATGAAGCAAAATGCTTGAATAGGCACTAAGAGGATTGATAAATGGACAGTAAGGCACTGAGAAAAATTTACATCATTCATCAGAAAAATAAAAGGCATAACACTGACATATTCATAAATATCTATAAAGGTAACAACAAGAAAATACTAAGAATTGATGTATAAAAATGGATTTTTTATGCATTGCTAATTCATATATAAATCATGTAATCTTTGTGAGAAATATTGGGTCTTACAAAAGCTAAACATGCTGTCCTAGTTTGGTTTCCTGTTACTGTGATAAACACCAATGACCAAAGGCAACTTGGAGAGGGAAGAGTATAGTATTTGCCTTACACATCCTGATAACAAGCTCTCAGTGGGCAAAGAATGAACAATATCTCAAGCAAGGCAGGAATCTAGAGGCAAGAACTATAGCAGAAACACTAGGGGAATGTTTTTTACAGGCTTGCTTTCCAAGCCTGGTTTCTTATACAACCCAGGAATGCATTCAGGTACTCTTTTCCATCAATAATTAGAAGAGAAACTTTCCCACAGAATTGGCTTCAGGCCAATCTGATAGAGGCAATTTGTCAATTGAGTTTTTCTCTTCCCTGGTTATTCTAGCCTGTGCCAAGTTGACAAGAGATTAACATGCCAACCATATATACTAGCAATTATACTCCTAGACATATAAGAAAGAAATGATTAGTACATACTTATTTCAATCAGAAGAAACAAATACTTGATTTAAACAGATTCAACACCAATAAGCAAAAGAAAATATAATAGAAAATCTAGAATATAATAGATTTATAAAATATCATACATTTAACAAATTAATACTTTTAAAGAGTAAAAAATAATGCCATTAAAATTTAGTAGTATGAACTCATGCCCAAATGATGACAAACTGAAACAATATGTATGGAATGTCCAGAAAGGCAACACTGGTGTATATGATGGAGTTTGGGATATAGTTATTACCATGTGAGAGACACATGTGTTTAGAAGAGTAAAATGAGGAAGGCTGGGGTGATAAAAATTGTAATTTGTGGGATGTGAAATTATGAATACTTTGAACATTCTTATCTGCAACTCAAGTATAAAGTATAACCTAAGTTTTTCAATTTTTTGCAGTTTGACAACTGTATATATGTTGGTATTACCATCTAACACAATTTGACAAGGATAAGATAGTTCTCCAAAGGTAACTGGAGTAGTATAACTTACATAAGAATTTCTACTCCTACCAAAATGCTATTTCAAAGTTAATAAGTACACACAGAAAGGGGTATAGAGAAAAAGTAAATAAAAAATACTGCTTAATGCAAATTATGAGGGCTTAAGGGTTCTTTGAGATGAAGAACTTGCAAATGAGTCTTTATCCTCATAAAAAATTTTTTATACTTCAACTTTTAAGGGGGAAAAATCAAATATATACATATAAATGATGTAGGAAGAATCAGAGTTTTAAAGGTGGACTCATTTCTGCTTGGTTGTTTATCTTGATGTGAAAGATAAACAATAATTTAGGCCTACAACATAGCAAGCAGGATCTATTTCTTATAGGAAGATGGCCACACAATCACCTTAAAAATAAAATTTATTAAAAATGGGTGAAAGAAAACTGGAGGGTATCGGGAAGGATGCCTCAGAGTTTAAGAGCAATGACTGCTTGTCCAGAGGGTGAGGGTTTGATTTCCAGCGCTCACATTGGAGCTCACTATTATCCGTTAATTACATTGGAATCCACCCTCATAGTGTATCTGTGCATGCAAAGCCATTTGTCATAGCATTTTTCTTTAGGTAATTAGAGAAAGTGTTCAACATGGATACTGATGCAGAGCGGGGGAACTTTCCTGGAAGCAATGCCCTTAATTGATTTTTAAATCTAACTGTATTTTTTTAATCTTTGTCATTTTGCTGTAATCTCTTCATTATTCAAAAGCATTTAAAGTATAAATTCAATAGATCACACTTTGGAATACATTTGCTGCTCTCGTTTAGGAAAGAGTGAGGGCAGCCCTCCTCTTTCTGGGTTTCTATCCAAAGGCAGTAAAATCAGCATACCAAGGAGGTTCCCACACATTCATTTCTCTTTCATTACACTTCACAACAGACATGGTTAGGAATCTGCCAACGTGGATTTTCTAATTGCTTTGACAAGATCCCTAACAAAGGCAACCTAAAGAAGGTTTTATTTTGGCTCACAGTTTGAGAGTACAATCCAATCCCCAGTGGTAAGAAGATCAGAATCATAGTTAATTGGGTGTCACATTTCATTCACATTCAGCAAGGAAAGTGCAATACGTTTCTCTTCATTGAAGCTATTTTTTAAAATAATTCCAACAGATTTCTCAGCACCTGCCTTGAATGCACCTTCAAATTGCCATGCTAGGTTTGACTCTTGCTTGGTATGACCACTTGCTTTTGGAATGAGAATGTCTACTCCATGACATTGTATGTTAGAAGTATGTAACTTGCTTCTTAATTGTGCAGAGTACCTTGAGTCTCAGAGGAAACCCTGGACTTTTAAGTCGCATTAGGATTCCTAAGGGCTATGAAACATTTGAAGTTAGACTGAATGAGTTTATATTATGACTTGACCATCTTATGAGAGCAAGGATAGAACATTACATCTTAAAAGTGGTTATGTCAAGTTGACGAGGGGTGAATTGTGGTAGTATTCAATTTACAGCAACTAGCATTCCTATGAGGGATTATCTTGAAATGGTTAAGCCCAGGGCCTACCTGTGAGGGATGATGTGGACCACAGTAGTTTCTGGCAGTGCCTGGAAAGGATTATCTTGATTAGGTTAATTGAGGTAAGAAGAGTTAACACCAGCATCCCCTAAGTTTGGGCCCTGTAGTTCATTGAAAGGAAAATGCTTGTTGAGCAATCTCACTCATCTCTATCTTTTTCCTGATCAGGATATAATGTGATAAACCTCCTCAAGCTGCAGCCATCATGACTTCCCTGCCACGGTGTACCCTCAAATTGTGAGTGAGAATAAACTTCCTTAAGTGACTCTTGTCGTAATATTTTATTAGTTCTACAGAAAAGTAATTATGACAGTGTGCTATCAGAGGATAGCATGCCAAGTGAAACAAGACTAGCACAGAAAGACAAGTGCTGTATGTCTATTTCATAGATAGAAAATTTTAAGCAAAATGTTGAACTGAATACAGAATAGTGATTACTAAGGTTTGAGAACATGCTTGGAAAAGGGAAGCTGGATTCATCAGTAAATGATGAATGTATATATTGAAGTATCACATTGGACTCCAATAATACGGGCTATAAATATACATTAATCAAAATATGTATTTATAAAGTACTTTCTAAATAAAACTACAAATCTATCTAACAAGTAACAGAATAATGGAAATCATTCAATAATTAGAAGGTAATCGCAAAATAATTAGAACTAAATGTGTGAAATCAGCATTTAGAGGTAAATTAATGATATGTATTCTAGATTTGTGGAACAAAGTCACTTGAATTTTTCATGGTAATAATTTAAAATAAAACATACAAAATTTACACACCATGAGTAGGTAAAGAACACAATTGTAAGCTCTGCTTTGGGGGATATTGTACTTTGTATGTGTGTGAGTGACAAATTAAGGGAAAAAATAAAAGCAAGCTAGGTGGTGGTGGCCCCCACTTTTAATCCCAGCACTCGGGAGGCAGAGGCAGTTATGTGAGTTTGAGGTCAGCCTGGTCTACAAGAACTAATTCCAGGACAGGCTCCAAAGCTACAGGGAAAACTCTGTCTATAAAAACCAAATAAATAAACCAAGGCAATGGTGCGTTATCAACAATGACCCAGATGAATCTCATTTCTATCATTTCATAGCCTTACCTGGTGTATAGATTTGGGCAAGTCATAGCCTCCTCATCCATGCAGTAGAACTTGAAATTACACTAAATGATGTAAATACTTCCTCCACTCCCTACACTCCCTTCATAGTAATTGCCAATTAACCAACTGCTTATTTTAATGTGTGTAGGTTCCACTATTTTGACAATGTGTGGACTTTGGATGGAAATGAGTACTGCAGATTATTTAATTCAATTACAGCTATTTATGTCTTATTTTAAGTGTAATTATCCCTGGTAGAGACCATACTCATTTCCATAACACATTTTAATGTTGTTGAAAAGGCAAGAGCAGACCTGCCTGAGTAGACTCTGTCAGGCTGACAAATCTTTTGCAGCCTCTAGACATGAGCACTCCATAAACAAGCCCCGCAAAGACCACTTTAAGCAAGGCTGGTTTGGCAGTTGTATAACTCTCTTTTATTGAGAGAGCAATTATATCAAGTTTCCTGTAATGTCTTTTGTCGGGAGTGAAATCGAATAACAGGTTTTGTTTTTTAAATCTTAGTAACACATGAAATGTAATTCAAGATAGCAATTTTAGATCCTGCACCTCACGATTGAAATATATTATAATAAACATCAAATGGTGAATTATAAAGATAATAAAATTCACATATTCATAAAACTGCTAATCATCAAAAAAACATTCTCTGTGTTTAGAACTTTTAGGCAGAGTCTTGATTGAGAACATTAAAATAAATGATTTATTACAAATGGTGCCTAATACATATTTGCTAGAATTATCTACTATCAAGCAAACTGACATTCTTCACCAAATTCTCTTCTTGCCCTTTACAGATTTTTGCTATTCATTCATCTACAAGTTTTTCATGTTCAATTTATTCTTAAATGATATATTTTGTCATAGTTACCTTCAGTTGTCAATGTAACATGACTGAAAGAAAGGATTGGCACAACCAGATTAGCCCATGGGCATTGTCTGTGTATTTTCTTGATTACTAATTCATGTGGTAGGTATCTCATGGAGAGGGTACCATCACTAGGCAGGTGGACTGTGTCAACATATAGCTAAGCAAAATGCAATATTCCTCAATGGTCCTTGCTTCAATTCCTATCTTTATGTTGTTGCCCCGAGTTCCTACTTTGATTTTATTTGATGATGATAGGATATGACTTGTAAGTCAAATCTACTCTTTCTTCCTAAGTTGGTTTGGGACAGTGTTTTTTAATCACAATAACAGAAAGAAAAGTAGAACATGTTTGACCTCAAAATGCAAAGGTAGATAACACTGTATAGATATAGTTTTGTTTTCTAAAGCTGCATTGTTGTTTGGATAATTTGGTTAGCCTTACCTTTGGAAATTTTCCCTTCCGTTGTTTGGCAGTGTTTTACTTAACAGTTTCTCAGACTCCTCACCATATTGTGTAGAAAGGGTGCTTGCATAACTTGGCTTGAGATCTCACCATAAACTTGATTCCACCTGTCTGTTCTTTTATTGCTTAACTTTCTTCCCCGGCTTGGTCATATGATATATATATATATATATATATATATATATATATATATATATATATATATATATATATATATATATACAGATGTAAAATAATTCATGGCCTTTAGGCTTCTGGATTTATTTCCAGTTGCCCACTCATAGAGAGGACTTCTGATCTGTGAGTCTATGCCTAAACAATTTTTTATACTCCATTCTGGGCTAGTGTGAAACTATTTTATTATAATCTACAACAGAATGGAACCCAATGTGGGGCGGGATGGAGCACAAGTCCCAGCCAGATCAAAAGGTCTGCAGATTTCTCCTACCATGCTCATATGGCTGGAGAACGCTCTGCATCTTTGGCATGCAATTACAAATATTTTGTCTGGCATAGAAACATGACAATTTCCCATGGCCCAGCAACCTGCATAGCACACCCACCATAATCTACAACACCTAAGACCCACTCGTTTTATTTCATTGATTTAGCTTATTCATAAGGACTCTTTTCTCTAAAAGTGTGTGATCTTGGTTGCTCTGTGAATGGTTGATTTAATTATCATTCATTCAATAATCTACTGAAATTTTCTATATATTTCTATACAACAGGCAAAAAACAGAAAAACTACAACATTTTTTTATTTCATGTAGGAGTTGAAAAAACTATAGGCTATGTTATGTTCTAAGAAAAGATTAAAACAGGGTGGAGCTCAGGGTATTAGTATATGCATAGAGGAGCATTCTCTTTCAGATATAATGGTTAATCCTTTGGCTGAGAATAGCCTTCCATACCAATGCTGTCTTAAATAGTATAGGTTTGCCACACTGCAGTTTTCATGCCAGATTAAGAAACACTCCCCAAATTCCCCTTCTTACTATAAAGTAACTTAGCTCTCCAACCACTTTCCTCCTGAACATAAATCCCTATTCTTCAGAGTTGATGTGCATTTCCACAAAATTTCAACTTGAAAAAAATCACTTCCTTGTATATATCATAATCACCTTCAAGAGCATCCATTCTTTATTCTTGAAGAATTACTTGATTGATTTAATGACAGACATGTTGCTGGCAGGACTCTTGACATTTTAGCAAAGATAACTTTTAAATTTCTTTCATAAACCATAGCTTTTAATAAAATATGTGTGATAAGTAACTATATATACTCAAGGAATGTAAAATGTAATGTTTTCAACTATGTATACAATCTGGAATATTCAGTCAGGTACTTTAGTATATCATGCTTTTATCATGATGATACATACCATCATGATTATATATATACAGATATATATATATATATATATATATATATATATATATATATAACCTATACTTTAGCATTTTAAAAGCACACCTTGTTAGTGTTATCATCCTTCATTATGCACGGCATTCACCTATCCATACTTGCTGAAAGTTGCTATATTGCTACAGAAAGTGCCCAATCCAAGCTCATGCCTTGAAGGCTTGGAACATAGCTGATAGGCTTTTAGTAAGTGATTATATTGTAACAGCTTTTTCTTTAAAAAGTGTTCACTAATACCTTGATGGATTCTATATTTTAATAGACTCCTGACAGGTGGGAAACCTGTTGAGTGTTTGAGAAAGCAGGACAATGACTTCTGCTTCAGTAGCTAAAACTTGTCCTGCCCCCCCCCCCACTTAACTGTTCTGACCACTTCCTGTGTGCTATGAAGTGAGAAACCTCTGCCCTATGTTTTACTCCCATGATGCTCCGCTCACCAGAGACACAGAATCAACAGAGTACAGGATGATAGAAAATTTCTGTTATAAGTTGCTTTCCCAGATATTTTGTCAGAGTAAGACAAAACTTGACATCTTAACCTTAGTCAACATATTCCTTTCCATTTCCTCTTATTTAAATAAAGGGATCAAAGAAAAGAAAGAGGCAACACAATAAGTAGAATATCACACACAGAGTTGGCCAACACGAGAAAAACTTTTATCTAATTACACAATTATATGATGCACACATAGCTTCCTACATTTGGTGATTATAGCTACTGGATCATTTAAATGTTATATATAGTATCAAAAATTTTTAAATTCAGTAGCAATATGATATGTGATATGGAGACACTGAACTTCTCTTCCACTATTCTCCAAATTGCCATAGTTCTAATTAGTTCTAATAAATTCTCTATACTTTGTTTCTGTGGTTTTCAATATTTTAGATTCCACTTGAAAAGAAGATATTAGACTTTCTGTGTCTGGCATACAGTCTCCTAACATTAATTTAATTAGGCAGGCTAAACTTGTCCCTAAAGTCAAATAAGACTTTTAAAACCATGGCCAATTCCAATTTTTAATTAGCTTTTCAGTGTGGATGCTGCCTTTTCTCTGAACCTCTAAACCTCGGGGAATTTTAAAATGTTTTTCAAAATCTTTGGCTTACAAAATAGTAGGTTTCCACCTGGATTTTTCAGACATTTTTGCTGAGACAAAGTCTTCCAGTAACTCTGAAGCTTGCCATTTTGCCTTGGCTGGCTGACCAATGGTTCCAAGTCATTCATAGACTTTAAGTAGAAGCTGGAGATTTGATCGAGAGTTCTCTCACTTTCTCAATATGTGTTCTTACACACTGAGTCGTCTCCACAGCATTATTTTTACTTGTCTATTAAAACTAGAATGCTATGACCAGTGAGTTGGTTGAGCAGGTAAAAATGTCAATACAAGCTGGACAACCTGAGTTTAATCTTTAGATCCCACAGTGATGGAAAGAACTGCCTTCTATGAATTGTCTAGCCTCCAAGGAATTCATATATGAACAGACAATATTAATAAATAAAATGAAATTTAAAGCTATAATGCCATTCTGTTGTTCAGTCATATTCTATATGATGTATACACAAATACACATGTGTTTACAGTAATGTGGTTAGACAGATATAACTAATATGATATTACAGTTATGATTTTATTCTAAATTTGTACTAATAAGTAGTGAAATTAACATTTTACCAAGCTTGGGCTGTCTCTGATGCTTGGGCCATTTACCATTTCCTATATTCAAGAGAAATAATTTCATTGCCACACGTTTAAATCTCAGGCACAACAGATACATGCAAAGCATCGAGGAAAAAAGTCAGTCTCCCATATTGACAGACGTAACCATTTCTGGCATTTCTGCTGAACAACCTTGGCAATGAGTCAGCAGCCCACCACCTAACATGGTTGTTTATTCCTTCTGTGCTTCCTTGGAGTTCTTCATGAGGCTTTGTGGAGAGCAAGCAAACTGCTTCTGCTTGTGGCTGCTTTACCTCACAGTCTCTCCCTGCGAGGCTTTGCAGAGGTGGACTTCCTAGAGGTCCTGAGAGTCACAGGTTTAGTCTTGCAATCCACAATTGTAACAAATACCTGATCCAAACAATCTAATTCCAATTGTAAATGGATATTAACATTAATCATTTTGCTCTATATTATCTAACTATTTAGTGCAGATTCTAATAAGGATACAGAAGATCCCCTATCCCACTTTTCTGGTTTTAGCTTCTCCTTTGGTTTCATTCTCCTGACAAAGGGACCTGATGTTTCTGTAATGGTTCTGTAATTAGTGCTCGGGAGAAAACCTGTGCATACTACAGGAAAGAAAGAGAAGATGTGAGATAAACTGCACTACATCTTTTTGCTTGTTTAATTTTTGCTCTTCCAAAATATATGAGTGCACAAATGAATGCTTGATGCTCCTTTTAGGAAATTGACAGTGAGCAAATTAATATGGCTTCATTATCAGCTGATTAATGCTGATGAAAGAGTTGAAACTCCCTGGCAAGCTGATTAGCAATAGGAAGAAGAAAGGAGAACATATGATGAACCATAAGGATACATTGAAGGAACAGAGCTTTTTGGTGTATTGAATGTATGATATCACATAAATATCTGCAGCGAAACAGTAAACATACAAGGCAGGATAAAAAGTGATTATATACAATTTGATATTTCTACATTTTTCTGGTAAAAAAACTTGCTAAACAATTTCTACTTGAAGTGTCAACCAAAATTAGAAGAGTATATCTTAACATATATTCAGATGATAAAGTCAAGGAAATGTTTGTTCTTAATTTCAAGAATACAAAGAAAATATAACAAACAAAAAGGAAAATCTCTGAACACTCGTTGGGAAAGAATAAACAGACTTATTGTGTTGGTAGGTATTTTTACCATTGTAGCAAATGCCGGATCAAACCAACTCAAGGGAAAGTATTTATTTGGTCCCATATTTCACGTTCTCTCGTCAATCATGACCGGCTGCATTACACTGGGTCTGAAGTGAACAGTAGAACAGAGTGAACAGGTGTAGTGGGAGACTGTATGCTTCATGTTATGTTGAAAGCAGAGAACAAGGAATGGGGCTAGAACAAGATGCTTTCAAATCTAGCTGGGAAATAGGTACTCTATACCTTTAAGGCATTTTTCTATCTGATCATTGCATAGAATGTGGCTTCCTTGTATTGGCACTCGTTTCTTTAGAAATCGTGGCTTTCTCGGCCCCAAAGTTATATAGGCTTTCTAAATAAAAATTTCAGGTTTTATCTTCTGAATTTTTCTTCCAGTTCTCATCATTAACCAAGATTGGAGAAGTCAGTGACATCTGTGTGAAGGTCAGAATGTGGGTCTGCCTTAAATGCTTGGGTACCTGATTACTTAGCTTATCACATGTGCCTTTGTGCAGCGTTTGAGAATTTGGACAAATTTAGATGATATTTTTGAAAGAATGTGACATGAATGGTCTCTAGTACAATAAAGTTTTTGTATCTGTCCGAAACCTCATGAGCACATTCTTTACTGTCCACAGTCCTTTGGAAATCCAGGTCCCATTCCTTAGTAGTTCATTGATTAAGTAGCATCTTCTAAATCCAGTCATCCTTTCCTTCTGTAGAAACTTTATACCTGTATCCCAACCAGCAGCCTTATATTGGCCTGGTGAGGCTTGATGTTGTGTGTCTTTCCACATTAGGTAAGTCCTCTGTTCCGGTGTTAGGTAAGCTCATATATTCTTCTGCTTTGTGTGCAGAGGCTTGAGCAGAGACCTGAGGACAAGATACCAAAGAGTGCAGGCTTTTGCTTTCTTGGGAATCCTGGTACCCATCAGCCCCCAAACTATTTTTCATCCAGTGTCAAAATTTCTGCTTTTTGCTTTGATTCCACCTTCATTACTGCAATTAGAAAACAATTTTCAAGAATAAAATTGGTGAGAGTGTCAGTCAATACTTAAGTTTCCCATCTGCCAGGGATCAGGGTCCTGAATTTTTCACTTCTCAAGGGTGGATGCAGTTTTTTTTTTGTTTTTTTTTTATTAGCATTGTTCATTTTATGTTTATCATGGCAATGAAATCTGATATTATCTACACCATCATGACAGAACCCAAATGCCAGTGCCAAAGGAAAATTATACCAGTTCCAGATGTTCCCACCTTCTAATTAGAAAGGATTGTTGCATCTTAGCTGAGCAGCGAGGCTCTGGTTGATTGCCTTAATCCAATTAGTTACTGAGCTGAATTCTCGATGAATTAGAATTTATAAAATCTTGGTGCATGCCTAGATTCTTCTTTTTTCTTTTCTTTTTTTTAGAACACAACCAGGTAAGTGTACTTCCACCATAATTAGCTGAGTTCACCACAAACATGTCCTAATTAGGTCCTAGACTTCTTTCCTGTACGGTGAGACTCTTGAAAGCAATTTATAAACACTTATTCAAGAGAAACTGAGGAACTAACAACAGAAAACAAAAGAAAAATTCTCCCACAAACCACTCTTTTATTATTTTCACCTTAGATCTACATAGATATTCATCTTTCATATATTTTGCCTGATTCAAAGCCCTTTTATTAATACATTAGTTTAAGAATATTTCTGGTATTTGCTTTTTAAAGACATTAATCACCAATGTTACACTTGAATGCATGAATGGGTGTTATCATAGGCCTTTGCTATGTTTGTTATATGTCTTGGCACATTTACATTTTAAATGATAGTTTTATTTATTCTTTTAGAATATCATACATATGTACAACGTCTTTTGATCTTATCCATCCCTCTTATCTCCTTCCAGTCTCTTTCTGGGACCCATCAACTCATCTACCTCCCAATTTCATGTCCTTTTTTGTCTAATCATCATTATTATTTGTTGAAGGAGCTGTGGGCCTGCGTTCCTGCCACCCAGCTCCCAGCCGCTTGGCTAGCTTATGCCCCAAAATAACAACACACAAACTGTATTCATTTAAACACTGCTTGGCCCATTTCTATTAGTGTGTGGAGCACCCCAAGGTGCGCTTACCGGGAATATTCTAGCCTAAGTCCATCCTGGATCGGAGCTTCATTGCGTCTGCCCCCGAGAGCTGAGCTATGGCGTCTGAGCTCACTTCCTCTTCCAGCATTCTGTTCCTTTTACTCCGCCCACCTAAAGGCTGGCCTATCAAATGGGCCGAGGCAGTTTCTTTATTAGCCAATGACCTTCCTCCATCAATTATTATCATTGTTGTTGTTATTTGCCCCCAGAGTTCAGTTAGTTCTGACAACATACTTCTTGTCAGTAGCCATATAATGAGAGGAGCTACTCTCTCCCCAAACTGCTACCAACCACCAATAGCTTCTTAGTAGACTGTAAGGCTGTCATTTTAAGTGGCTCAGTCATAGACAGACATGGAGCTAACCACAGCTGCCACTACGGAGCCAGTGGGAACACTTACTTGTGCTATGTTGGTATTATAGTATTTAGCATCCGAAGCTGGGGAAGATTTAGGCATTGTCTCCCCTAGAAGCCTGTGGAGCACTATGAAAGGTACCCAGCAAGGAAAAAGTTTACTTGTCAGTTTGATCTTAATTTCTCAGTGTCCTGAGCACAGAGGGTTTTATCTTCACAAACAGAACACAATTTATTTAGAGTTGACAGCAAAGGACAATGAAAAATTTTGTTGTTTGGTGTGGTCCTGGAGCTTCACTGTGGAGCAATTTGTAGAGGTATATCCTACACGTGGCACTGTGGGGTTCATTAAATAAATTATGTCTTATAGGAGTTCCTCTGATCAAATTCCTTCTTTATATTATATTTATAAATTACCTTACAAACTAGTGGGTTTCCGTAGGTATCTTCATACAGACTTACCTTTGGTTAAAGTAATCTCCCCTCTCTTATTATCCCATCCCCATTTAAAAATTTAACATTATCTCCATATTCTTTTACACTACTTATCTTCTACTATCTCCTCTAATTATATTATTTACTCACTTTGTAGTATCATAGGTTTACATATAGTCTTTCAATCAACTCATAACTTTTGTTACACTTTTCCACAGCCTTTCATTTCTCCATCCCCCACTCTTTCATGGCTTGACTTTTTCTGCCTCAGTATTTCTGAAAAGATGATCAAGTATTTGTGTTTGTGAATGGCCCTATGGATGCAGCCTTATAGACTCCACTACAAGATTCTTAGAGCTGATGAATATTTTCATCAAAGAGGGAGGATATAAATTATACAAATCAGGAGATTTCGAGCATACCAATGACAACAGAAATCAAAGACATGCTCTCAGTCATAAAAATAAAAAAACACCTCCCACTCACAATAACTGAAATAAAAATATGTCACCTGAAATAAACCTTAACAATAAGAAAAAGACCTCTAAGTATGAAACTTGAAGACACTAAAAGATGCAAACATCTGCCATATTCATGGATTAGAATTTATCTTGTAAAAATGTCAACCATAACAAGGCATTCTACAGATTCAATCAATTCCAGTCAAAATTTCTGTACTGATTCTCACAAAAATCTAAAAAATCTCAAAAATATATAAGAAGGCTCACACACACACACAAACACACACATACACACACACACATTTCTGGCTATGACAAACAATGCTTCTATGAATATAGTTGAGCACATGTCCTTGTGGCACAATTGAGCATCCTTTGGGTATATACCCAAAAGCGGTATTGTTGGGTCTTGAGAAAGGTTGTTTCCTAATTTTCTGAGAAATCACCATACTAAATCCAAAGGGGCTATTCTAGATTGCACTCCCACCAGCAATGCAGGAGTGTACCCTCTACCACACATCGTCTCCAGCATAAGTTGTCATCAGTGTTTTAGATCTTGGCCATTCTTATAAGTGTAAGATGAAATCTCAGAATTGTTTTGATTTGCATTTCTCTGATGGCTAAGGATGTTTGATAAGATTTTCAACATAGGAATTAAGAACAGCAATAGCCACATGGGATCATATAAAACTAAAAGGCTTTTGTACAGAAAATGAAATTGTCATTTGAATGAAAAGGAAGTCACAGAATGACAGAAAACCATTGCCGTATGACACAGGATTAGTGTGTATAATATACAAGTCCACAAAAGCCTAACCATGAAGAAAAGAAGCCAAAATCTGGCTATTGAAATGAGCTAAGTTCTCAAAACAAGAAATACAAATTGCTAGTAAATAATTTAAAACTTATTCCAAATGTTAGACATCAGGGAAATGCAGATTAAAAGGCATTATATCCCTCATTCCGGTCAGAATGGCCATAATTGGGGATACAGAAATATAAATGACAACAAATGCTGGCATGAACATGGAAAAAGAGGTATCCTTTTATACTGCTGTTGGCTGTGCAAAGTCATACAGCTGACTTGGAAATAAATCCAGAGTTTTCTCAGAAAACTAGAAGTAGAACTACCACATGATTCAGATACACCATTTCTGGTCATGTACCCAAAGGATTTGGTATATCCTACTACAGAGACACTTGCATATCATGTTCTTAGCTATTATGGTTGTAGTAGTTAATCAACAGTAAAATACATAAATGTCTACTAACTAATGAATGAATATGAAAAATATGGTTCATCTACACAGCTGAATGAATATTCATCATCTGTTGATGGGAAGTTTTTATCCTGCCTGGTCCCACAGCCTTTCAGTCTGAATGAAACACACAGAGGTCTACATTAATTATAAACTGATTGGCCTATTAGCTCAGGCTTCTTATTATTAATTCTTATAACTTATATGAGTCCATTATTCTTGTCTGTGTTAGCCATGTGATTTGGTACCTTTGTCAGTGAGGCATTCTCATATTGCTTCCTCTGTGACGGGGTGACAACTCCAGACTGAGCTTTCCTCTTTCCAGAATTCTCCTGTTCTCATTACCCCCCCCCACACACACACACACCTCTATTTCCTGCCTGGTTGCCTCACCTCTACTTCCTTCAGGCTACTGATCAATCAACATTTTATTAAAATACAAGTGACAAATCTTTACAAAGTACAAAACCATTGTCCCACAGCACAATAAAGTGTTTTTATTAAATTACAAGTGACAAATCTTTACAAAGTATAAGACCATTGTTCCTCAGCACAGAAAAATGAAGTTTGTAGGTAAGTGGATAGAACTCAAAAAAAAAATGTATTAAGTGATGTCTTCCAAGCACAGAAAGATTATTCCATCATTTCCTCTTATCTGTGAATCATAAATGTGAATCTTTTGGTTTATATTTTTAACTTGGAGTAAATGTGGAACACAGGTAAGTAGAAACAGGCTTTTGTGGTAGACCCATTAAGCAAAGGGAGATTAAAAACGAAGTGAAAAACAAACACACAAAATCCCCACAGGTGATGACTTGTAATGTTTCTAACAATATTTGAAAATGTTCATAAATGGAGAAAGCCCACCTTTTTTAATAAAGAACGAATGTTAATTTTAAAGTAAGTTAATCATTTGGAACAGCTATGGAAGAGCAAAATTAATTTAATTGGCTTAGTTTACTTCAACTTAGTTGCCAGTTCTATGTCATTTGAGATGCATATCTTGGAGATGTTTAACCCTCTTCTTTAGTTCTCAAAGCAATTAACTTCAAATTTCACTGAAAACCCTATTTTGTTTTTTGGGGGGATTTTCTTGTTTTATTTTCATTTATTTATTTATTAAAGATTTCTGTCTCTTCCCTGCCACCTCCTCCCATTTCCCTCCCCCTCCCCCAATCAAGTTCCCCTCCCTTGTCAGCCCATAGAGCTATCAGGGTTCCCTGCCCAGTGGGATGTCCAAGGACCACCCACCTCCATCCAGGTCTAGTAAGGTGAGCATCCAAACTGCCTAGGCTCCCACAAAGCCAGTACGTGCAGTAGGATCAAAAACCCACTGCCATTGTTCTTGAGTTCTCAGTAGTCCTCATTGTCCGTAATGTTCAGCGAGTCCGGTTTTATCCCAGGTTTTTTCAGACCCAGGCCAGCTGGCCTTGGTGAGAAAATATCACCCCCTCTATTTACTCAGGCAAATAAATTAAAGTATTTAATAGCAACCATACAACATAATAATGATAGTCATATTACTAACTGTGTCTACAGACACCAAGAAGTATACATTGAAAATACACTAGTAGTAAGGATGAGAAAAATCTGGAATTCTCATGTCTAAAATTTACTGTTGATATTTACAAAGAACCTTTACTAAAAAACTAAACAAAAACAAGGAAGTGAAGAAAGCTAAACAAAGAATAATAAATAAATGAAAATTACTGCTCAATAGGACAAGGAGCTAAATAGCCACGGGTAAAGCAAAGTAACATAAATCCTAATTTTCATCACAATTTAGGAAGTATGAAAGAGTAGAATTTTAAGCTAGATTAGGGAAAACCATGCCAATAACAGAATTTGATATGGATATTTTGACAAATTGTATTAGCTTGGTAATTTTAGCATCCAAACATCTGAGTTTTGAATTACTTAAGCATTCTAAATTCAATCTGATGAATTTGCATGGAAGGTAAATTAACATTCTTTTCAAAATATTTTAGGTTTGTGAGATCATAAACATATGTACTTGCCATATTATGTTGATAACGACATTCTGTTTAAAGGACCTGCTCTAGCAAACCTTGAGCAGTGCTGCAGAACATTTTCTCTGAGATGCTGCTCTTACCCATGCAAGAAAAAAAATTAAATGTCAACTTCCTGCTCCGTAATATCAAAGGTGATGATGTAAAATAGTCTGCAGCTTGGGGAAAGCATTATCACTCTAGTAATATAAATTCATTAATTTTATATTAAATGCATTTTATGCATTTCAAGTAATCATAAAATAATTCTCTATAATCTTTTCAAACATCTTCTGTAGGAATTCTTATAGCCAGTAGCCTTTAAGTTACCTCTTATATGGGATTCAGTTGCTGTTCCTCATTTGAGCAGAGGACTGTGATCTATGAGTTTAGCCCTAAATAAATAACTCTTTATTATACTCAATTCTGAGCTAGTGTGGGATTTCTTTTTAGCTTTTATTTTCATCTGGAGCCCATGTGGATCCGAACTCCACACCTACCAGGTGGACAGGCTTATAAGGGCTAAATGATCCACAGCCCAGAAAGTCTTCCACCCCTGCCTGATTGTCTTGCTTTCACCTACTAAGCAGTTCTTTTTGTAAAACACAGCCACAGGGGAGCTAAGTACAAGGGTCAATTTGAAAATTTCCCAAACTCACGTAACCCTCCCCCTCCCCCAGACCACCCAGTTCCCTGCCAAGGGCTATTTGCACAGCTTCCAGTTTGTGCTCCCTACTCCTGAGTTCTGGGCTCCTTGCTCCTTATACAGAATTAATTTAATTGCTTTTACTTTGTCAAGCAAAGCATATTTCTCAGTATTTAACCAGCGCCAAGATGGGAAACCAAAGTGACTCCCTACAACACACACACACACACACACACACACACACACACACACATTTTTCTATTTTGCCACTTTTAGCATCTGCGTCTCTGGAGTACCTTCTCTCCTCCCCCATGGTCTCTTTTTACTTTCTCTGATTTCTGCAGGTACATGTTCTTGCATTTGAAGATTTGTAGTTAGGATCCACAAATGAAAGGACATGCAATGTTTGTCTTTTGGGGGTCTGGGTTAACTCAGTCAATATAATAGTTCCAATATCATCTATTTATCTGAAAAACTACTAATATCATTTTCTTTACAAGTGACTAGAATTCTATTGTATACCACAATTTTGTTGTGAGCCATCAGTTGAATGATATGTAGAAATTTTTGTTCATTTCCTAAATTTTTTAATAGAATGGCAATAAAGATGGCTGAGCAAGTGTCTTCAGAGCAGGATGAAGAGGTTTTTGACCATATGTCAAGGAGTGGTATAGCTGGATCATATGATAGATCTACTTTGAGCTTTTGATCATTTTCCACATTGATTACCTGAGTTGACTATACCAGTTTGCAATCCTATAAATAAAAAAAAATGAGTTATTCCTTTGAGTTGTTATTCAGCGTAGTCTAAGAGACTCGCAAAATAATATGGGCTGTTGTTTTTGCCTTTTTCTGTTTCCTGAACTTGAAATAAGATTCTATTTTTGAATAAACCACATACTTTAGACACTGAACTTACAAGAATCAAGCTGAAATTAGTCTAGAGGCTCCTTTGCTGAAAACTAGTTCTCAGAGTTTCCAATAATACCATGCAAGCTGCCATGAGCAAAAGCAACCTATAGTCCCAATCAGTTATAAAACTTCCAAACTATAACAATTATTAGAATGGCAATATATCCCTAAGGGTGTAATAGACACATATGTATTTGGGGTGGTGGTAACTAACCGCTGTCTAATTGGAATTAAGCCTACTCAAAAGGAGGGAATTCGTACACAGTACTGTAAACTTGATATATCTGTAATAGATATATCTATATGTATAATACAATTGACATATCTATAATACAACCTCTACATCTAACTTAGAGAATATCAATAACCCAGGAAGAGGTAGAAAGATTGTAAAAGCAAGGGTCCAAAACATCCGCTGAGATAGTGCCTACTCTATATGACAGCTAAGCTGCATTTGTAAAATCCCCCAAAATATGGTCATCTGTGCAAATGGCAAAACCAGTGGAAAACCAGTGGATATGACAATACAAAGAAGAGAAACTTCACATTGCCCTATCACTAGATGAAATACCACAAGTAATCGATGGCTACTTAGAGATGGAGAATGAATCATCTTTATGCATGGGCCTCCTGATGGTTATCCAATCCCAAGATGTCAGCCCTAAACACATATACATATGAACAACACTAAATAGAATCCACAGCTATATAAATAAAATAAAAATAAGATCATAAATTTGAGAGGGAAAAGGTTGGAGGGATAGAAATGGTGTAAATGTTGTACTCATGTATAAAATCTTCAAGAAATTTCAACTAAAAAGAATAAAATGTTATAAAATTATTTTACTTGAAAATTTTGAACTCTTTGGTTCATATTAAATTCATGAATGGATATTTGTCAGTTTCCAGATGTCCCAGGTATTGTTACCCTGAGGAATGGACTGTGAAACAATTACTTATCTCCCCATAATTTTCCAATGACAATCCAAAATTCAAACTTCCCAGTATGCACCGCGGGGAACAAATTAGTTTATTAAGGTTACTTATAGGTCATAGGTGATGAGCTGTAGAAGGAGTGTGGTCAAATTAGCCAAACAACTTCTTTGGAAGATCTGCACATCATGTGGATGAAGGGATGCCATGCTGTCCTGAAAGGTCTGCATTTGGTGCAGTTGATGGATTCCCAATGGTTGTCACATGGAATAGTAGTCAGTACCCCTGCCCTGGGGCCTGTGTACTCTCTCCTTTCCTAGAGACATGAAAGCCACAACCAGGTACAATTAGGGTAGAATTGTTTGCGATTGGCTCAGAGGAGAGGCTGAGTATTAAGATGAGGGGCCTGTTGTCCTCCCTGCCCTCCTGTGCTGATGGGAGTGCAAACTCGTACAGCCACTTTGGAGAGCAATATGGCATTTTTTCAGAAAAATGAAAGTCAATCGATCTCAAGATGCAGCTATACCACTCCCAAAGAAAGTTCAATCATACCACAAGGAAACTTGCTCAACTATGTTCAAAGAATATCTTGAACCTCCATACAAGTGAATTCTTTCTACATGCAAATCACCCTGACATTATTGGTAGCTACAGTGTTCTGAGGGATAACTGTAACAGCCCTGGAGTTGAGCCAAGAGCATTCTTCCATACAGTTTGTGCCTTCTGGATAATCATTGATTCATCATTCATATGAGAATTTTAATCACCCCAGTCTGATGTTATGTGTCAATATAATCAAAGCTATTCATGATAACCTATAAATTTATTTTTGTTTATAATCTTCCTGTAAATAATGTTTTGTTACAAAGGATAGAAGAGAATTGAGTTTTCTGAAACACACAACAAAAGACTCCAAACAGAAACCTGTCATTTCTGTAAGAATCAGCAAACAGGTTCCTTTGAAGGACTATGCTGCCAAATTTTATGCCAACTTGTGAAAAGCTAGAGTCATTTACCAAGACAAAAACACAATTGAGAAAAGGCCTCTATTAGATTGGTCTATGGGCAAGCTTAAGGGAATATTCTTTGCTGATGACTGATATGTAAGGGATTTGCTCACCCCTGAGGTTATGATGCCACCCCTGAGTTGGTGGTTCTGGGTGCTATAAGAATATAGCTGAGAATGCTATAAGAAGCTAGCCAGTAAACAGTACTCCTCCTATGGTCTTTGTATCAATTCCTGCTCTTTGGTTCTTGGTTTGAATTCTTGCACTGAATTTCTTTCATTATGTACTGATTACTCATGTAAACTGAAATAAACTTTTTTTTTATCCTTTTGCTTTTGGTCATGATGCTTTTTCACAGCAGTAGAAACCTTAACTAAGATAAGAACCAACTCAAAGTTTTAAAAATTTTCTCCACCAAGAAGCCAAGAACTTACCCAGGCTGTGCTAGCATATGTCATTAATTCTCGCACTCAGAAAGCAGATTTAGGATCTGTGAGTTTGTGGCCAGCCTGGTCTACAGACAAAGTTCCAGGACAGTCAAGGCTGCCAAAGAAACCCTGTCTTGAAAAGCAAAAGCAAGAAGCCAAGGACTGTTTAGAAGAGTGCTATATAACTCAAGCTCCAGAAAACAAGCATCAATTTCCAAGAATAAATCAACACATTTAATTATGTTTCCCTACGATATCTTTTATTCTTGTTTTAACATACTCTAACTGATACCCAGCTTCAACATAATCCTTAACTTCAGAAAAAAAGAAACTCCCCATGAAGGTATGGGTGTGAAATGTAATTGTCCATGCAGTCATCAAAACAGTGGATACCATTTTACTAAGGAAGAAAATTTCTATCCAACATACTGTCCCTGTTAGATAAAAGCCTGTGGTCTTGGTTATTGGCATTTTTACAGAGGCAAAATATAAACTTGTTCAAGCATTGATTACTCTGTAACATGTCCATGTATAAGACTGTGCTTTTTGACATCAAATAGAAATGGCAAATCTGTTCTAAATACACATGTCATAAAAAAATGTTTCTGGCATGTGATGTTCAACACTGAATGAAGAAAAACAGTACAACCATCAAAAGGCTGTAGGGAGACATCAGAATGTTTAGAAGAGGCATAATACACACCCAGCACTGCCTTGTGCTTTAGATAGTTATTTGTGGGCCCGTATGGAAAGGACTTTCAGAAAGGCTGGCCTAGACTACTAAAGATTCGGCCTCCCTATTTGATGAGGTACTGCTCCTACCCTCTTCTGCCATGTGGGTGCCCCACAGCTTTAAATTAATTGTAGCCTGCACTAGGATTTGAATTTTCTAGGAATGGATTGTAAGTTACACTTGATTAATTATTTAATAATATTTATAAAGGACGGAAACTGTAGTGGTAGCACACTTTTGAAACATGTGCAAAGCCCAGACTTCAATTCAAAGCACTAAACTATACACAAGCAAATGAGAAAACAAACACTATTATAAAAGATTTCCTGTTTTCCTATAAAGAAAAGGAAATGGACATGAATTGAAATTATCGTATTAGCCTAAGTAAGCAAACTTAGAAAGGTAAATATCACATTGCCTCTCATTTGTGGATGTCTACATAGAGGACGTAAAAAACAGAAGTGAGACTGCCCGGAATAATGAATGGGAGGTCTAAGGTGAAGGGTAGGGAATGAATATGGCCAAAGAATATGACTTGTGAAAACTTCTTTATGGAACCTCTGCATACATACTGAATAAATGAATCATAAAAACGGAATAAGTGAAAGTTACATAATGTTAAATATATATCAAATGTAAGGCAGTAATTTCCATGTTAAAGAAAGACTACTTGAAACTTATCAGTGTAGATAGATTAGTAACCTGTGAGACATATTAGTCATGAACAAAATGACTTTGTAGTGTGTGATATTTTGTGATTGAAGATAAATTAACTTGATAGTATGTTTGCTTAAAAAAGTTTGCAATAGTAATGGAATGATCATAAATCCACATTCATAATACACTTACCATAGATGAAGTTTGTAACATTTATGAGATAATAAATTAGTCTTATTCTAGCAATCATTATCATCATGTAATCACCACCTTTTAGTCATATGTTACCAGAGTAACACAATTAAAATTCATAATTACTAATTAAGCCACTACTGAGTTGACACTATTGGTAAAGAACACTTGCCCACAACCAGTCATTCCTTCCAGACATTTAATATTTGCTAAGAACCTTTGACCAAACCACAGCTCAGAGCTTCAAAACCACACAAGACAAACCTGAGTGCACTGAGGATTCCCTGCAGCAAGCATGTCAGGCCTCCATGCTTCCAATCCTGTAGACGACAGTCTATTTCACCTGGGATGCCCTATTCACTTGTATCTGTTATGAGTTAACTTAAAATTTAACTTTTTCTTAGAACTCCTAGCCTAGGAAGAATTTCGTTAAAATGTCTACTGCTTCATCAACAGAAAGATGAGTAAAAGAAGGTTTTCCTCTTTTCATTTTTTTTTAGCATGGTAAAGCGTGTACAGTTCTCAATAAGTTGTGAGAAATATATTGCTGTTGGGAGAAAATATGATACAGTCCCTCTAGAGCCTAATTTACCAATTTGTAAAGGTTTTTCTGTTGTACATATAACTTTGAGTTGTATGATCAGTGTTTTGTAATATATTCAAAGTATCTAGTGTCCTGTTGAGATATTATCTGTGACATAGAAAAATAGTAGGATTCTTTTGCTTAATCTTTATCAGAGAATGAGTAAAGACTTAAACTTAGAGAATTTGGTCTTCTTTCAGGATACTGGAGAAACTCAACATTAATACCTTTGTTTCTTGGATGATTTGATCCCATATTGCAGCATGGTTTGGAACATTTTTTTCTTTTATTTTTAAAACAATCTTATTTTATATACCCACCCTCTAACTCCAGTTCTCCCATTACCTCCATCTTCTCCCCACCCCACTCTCTATCCATTCTTCAGAGAGGGTGAGGCTTCCAGTGGGTAATCAACAAAGTCTGAAACATCATTTTGAGGCAGGACCAAGGCCCTCACTCCTGTATCTAGGCTGAGCAAATTATCCCTCCATAGGGAATGGGCTCCAAAGAGAGTGTTCATGCACTAGGGATAAATCCTGATTCCACTGCCAGTACCCCACTATTGGCTCAAAAGCTATAGGCCACACCTGAGATGATCACATAACCTTCCAGACAGGCTGTGGCTAACCTAACAAAAGGTCAGGATGTTGTTTTG